>NC_090926.1:755030810-755655810 GCF_040938575.1 Ambystoma mexicanum | reverse complement strand
GCGCCAGTCCAGCCTTGGCCAGCGTCAGAAGGTACGGCAGTACCTGGGGAGCCGTAATCCGTAGAGGGTTAATCTTCTGTGCGTGGCACCAGACAGAGAACCTCTTCCATTTGTGTCCATAGCATTTAAGAGTTGAGGACGCCCTGGCCTTTGCAAGAACCTCTCTGCAGTCGGCCGGTATGTCGTATCCTCCAAAATCTAACGCTGCAGGAGCCAGGCCTGCAAGTTCAGCGACTTCGGGTCGTGATGGAGGATGGCGCCTCCTTCCCTGGAGAGAAGATCCGCGTCCACTGGCAGCTTGATTGACGGGGACGCTGACAAGTCCAGAAGGTCCGGGAACCATATCTGCCTCGGCCACGCAGGTGCGACGAGGATCATCCTGCACCGTGACCTCTTTTGCTGGTTGATGAGCCGGATCAGCAATGGCAATGGAGGGAACGCGTATAGAAACAGGCCCTCCCAGGGGAATGAGAAAGCATCGCCCATGCTCCTCGGCTGGGGAAACCTGCTGGCGAACCTCCGGCACTTGGAGTTCGTCGCCGTCGCGAACAGATCGATCTGGGGTGTGCCCCACCGTCGGAAGAGGCGGTCCACTAGATCCTGTCGTAGTACCCACTCGTGGCATGAGCGCAGCTCTCTGCTGAGTGAGTCGGCGATGGTGTTTTTTATCCCTGCCAGATGAAACGGCACCAGAAACATCCCTTGGGCGACGGCCCAATGCCACAGATCCTGCGCCTCCTTGGACAGGGCTGGGGATCTGGTACCGCCCTGCTTCCTGATGTAGAACATGGTGGTGGTGTTGTCGGTGAAGATCCTCACCACCTTGCCCTTGAGGGACGGAAGAAAGGACCTGAGGGCCCAAAACACTGCACGGAGCTCCTGGACGTTGATATGGAGGGACTTCTCTGTCGGAAGCCAAAGGCCCCACGCGTGCAGATTTTCGGTGTGCGCTCCCCACCCTTCCAGGGAAGCATCCGTGGTCACTGTCTCCTGGTGGCCGGGGGTCTGGAAGTCCATGCCCGCCGTCAGATGCGCACGGGTGCCCCGCCACCGGATCGCTCGTCGGAAACTCTCGTCGAGTGTGATCCTCTCCTCGAAGCTGCCCATCGTCTGGATCCAGCGCGCGTCCAGGAACTCCTGCAACGGGCGCATCCGGAGCCTGCACAGGCGGATGAGATAAATGCAAGAAGACATCATTCCGAGGAGGGAATTGATGGACCTCACCCTGGCCGCTTCCGCAACCAGCATCCGCTGCACCTTGCCCAAGATGGCCCTCGTCCTTTCCTCCGACGGAGAGGCGTCTTGCGCGGGCACCAGGTGGGACTTGGTGTAGTTTATGGAGAATCCCAGGTCCGTGAGTAGTTGGACGGTCCTTGCCGTGTGAGCCACGGCGAGCTCCTTCGTCTTTGCTCGGATGAGCCAGTCGTCCAGGTAGGGGTAGACGTGGATCCCCTCTTGGCGCAGCTGCGCCGCCACCGGTGCGAGGCACTTGGTGAACACCCTGGGTGCCGACCTCAATCCAAAGGGAAGGGCTTTGAACTGGTAGTGACGCCCTTGGACCACGAACCTGAGAAACTTTCGGTGTCCCTTTAGGATGGGAATATGGAAGTAGGCATCCTCCAAATCCAACGACGACAGGAAATCGCCCTCCTCCAGTTGACCCAGGACGTGTTGGAGGGTGACCATCCGGAACTTCTGTGCCTTGATGAATTTGTTCAGTCGTCGTAGGTCCAGGATGGGATGCCATCCTCCCGTCTTCTTCTTCATGAGGAAGTATCTTGAGTAAACTCCGGAGCCCCGAAGCCTCTTTGGGACGAGCTCGATGGCGCCCTTCTTGAGCATCGCCTTTACCTCCAAGAGAAGTTGAGGGATGTGATGTTCTTTCCTGGCCACAGGGGGGACGCGCGGGCACCTCTTTAGAAACTCGAGCGCGTGACCCTGAGCTAGGGCATCCAGCACCCAACGGTCGGTGGAGATGGACTCCCACATGCTGACGACGCTCGCCAGCCGGCCTCCCACCGGGGTGCTTCGGTGGGGGCCCGACTCCACGGCCGGTTCAGTCCTGCTTCGACGAGGCTTTGCCGCCTTGTCCTCCTTGGCGACGACGGTGGGGTCCGCCTGACTTGCCTCGTCCCCTGTAAGCTTCCTGTGACGACAAACGGGCCGCTTGACGGTAGGTGGAAAATCCGCCGCTGGAACCTTTGGAGGCACCCTGTTTGCCTCCGCCGCTCCAAAAGGGCGGCCGCCGTTGCTGGAGAACCCCAAGAGCCCGGGCCGTCTCTGTGTCCGCCTTGATGGCTTGAAGGGAATCGTCCACTGTTTTCCCAAACAGGTTGTTTCCGTCGAACGGCATGTCCAAGACTCTGGTCTGCACGTCCTGACGGAAGTCAGTAGCATTGAGCCATCCACGCCGCCTAAGGCACACGCCGTTGCCCAACTGGCGAAATCCAGTGTCCGCGATGTCCGTCGCAATCGTAATGGCGTGGTCCGACGCCACCTCTCCTTCGTGCAAGATCTCTAGGGCTTCCGCCCTCTTGTCGTCTGGTAGGAAGTCCAGCAGGGGGGCCAGTTTGTACTACAACTCCCTGTCGTAGCGGGCTACGATAGCCAAGGCGTTGGCCGCCTTAATCGTTGCAGCTGTCGACGAGATGACTCTGCGTCCCATCGTGTCTAATTTCTTTCCCTCGCCTCCGGCGGGGAGGTCGACGTAGAGGCCGCGCCCCTCCCCGCTTTCTTCCTGGCCGCCGCGGAGACGACCGAGTCCGGGGTCGGCTGTGCCCGAAGGCACAAGGGGGCCGCGTCCAGGACCCAGTACTTCTTCTCGTACCGATCCCTTCTAGCCGGCGTCGTGGATGGGTTCTTGAGGAGAGCGAGGCCTTCATCCCAAATATCGTCTAGTAGAGGTGCAGCGAGGACCGTCTTCCTCTTGGTCTCGCGCCGTTGATAAAGGAAACCTTCCTTCTTCTTCTCTTCCGAGCAGAGCTGGAAAAGCTCGGATGCCCTGGCGATCATGGAGTGAAACGATCCAATCTCGTCGGGCGGGGAAGCCCGGGTGGGAGGTGACGACGGGAGATCCTCGTCGTAAACCTCGTCTGTACCCGTCACGGCCGTGTCAGTCCCCGTATCATCCCCACGTGTCGTGGACGGGGAGGAGGGCTGAACAGGGTGCGATGGCTGAAAAGGAGGTAGAGGATGAATCCTTCTTCTTTTAGGGGGAGGGCTCCCAGAAGGGCCTGGCTCCGGGTCCCCCATCGGGAGCAGTTCCTCCGTTGGTGGTAACGGCAGTCCCGTCCTTATCTCCGAGCATAAGGACTGTATAGCCAACAAAATGGCCGCCGAGTTGTCTTGCGGCGCTGGTTGAGGGGAGTCCGACGGGCGGTCAGGAGCCCCGTCGGCACCCTCGACGTTCTCGTTGTCTCCTACGTCGGGGTCCCTCCCGACAGGCTGGTCTTCTTCCACGCCAACGCCGTGGCTTAAGACTTCGATCAGCTCCTCGTCAGAGGTTGAGGCCGAATCCACGACGACCTCCTGCCCACCCTTTTTCTTCTCCATCGGAGGTTTCACGGGGGTCCTGTCGATGGGCATGAAAGAGGACTCCCTCCGCGGTGGCAGGGAGACTCTGGGCCCCGAGGTCGCCACCACTGGTGTAGCCTCCACAGGCTGAGCCAGGGCCGCCGCGACTGTCTCGATAGAGGCCTTGGCCGGGTGGATTAAGGCTTTCACCACCTTAGGTGCGCTCACCGCCTTCTCCTTGGGGGGAGGGTCACTGCCTCGCTCCCCCTCCGATGGGGCCTTCAAGCTCGACCGGGGTCTCTCCAGGAGCTTCGCCGGGTGCTCGGCCTTCCTCTTACCCGAGCCAGAGCGTTGGCTCGTGGTTGATGGCGCCGGGGAGGATGCGCCCTGCCTGGCGCCCGTAGAGCCCGACCGTTCGGCGCTCCCGGTGCCAGCGGACTCGCGGTGCTTGGCCTTCTGTTGGACCCCCGTCGCCGGGGCGCCCTCAAAGGTCTTAGAAGACTGCTCGGACTTCTTCTTCTTCTTCTCGCCTGACGGGCTCTTTCCTTCCAGCCAGTTGGCGAGACGTTGATGGCAGTCCTTCATGGTCCGCTCCGACATATTGCCGCAAAACGCACAGTCCTTCTCCACGTGCGTCTTGTCCTCATGTAGGCAGTAAAGGCAAAGGGAGTGTTCGTCCTCCTTAAAGACATTCTGAAGCTGGCATCCAGGGCAGACCCTGAACAGCTTTCCGGGCGTCGAGCTTCCCTTCTCCTGGGCCATGTCTGAGATGGGCCTGAGAAACTTCTGGAGTCCTCCAAAAGCGTGGCTCGATGAAATCTACACCCTTGAGGGGCGTAGATGAATCCGATATGGGTCCCCGTTAATCGGATGAAGAAACAGTGGAGCTTGAGGCTCTTTTGACCGAAAAAAGAGAAATCTTTCTGAGAAAAAACGTGAAAAAAGCACTAACGCTCGAGAGCAATAGCACGAGGATCCCAACACTTGAATGTGCGGTAAAAATCTGAAGATGGCTGCCAGAGGCGGGGCTTAGGTAGAGGGCAGTCATTGGCTGTGGTCAGTATGACGCAGAGATCAGTGATTGGTTACTACTACGAAAGACAGATCAGAAACTAAACTGATACTGATTTTTTCTTTTCCGAGGATTCCCAGCCTGACAACGGGGAATATTCATGAGCATGTGAATCCATGCCAGACCGCATGCTGGAGAAAAAACTCTTCTTGCACCCAACCCTCATAGCACCACTAACGGACAGCACATTGGTTGCTGTCTCTCACTATAATACCAAAGCCCTCTCGAAGCCATGTTGTCCTTTCATCATTCCCAAGTTGATCAATAAATACCTAAGGTGTGTAAAACAGTAACATCTGTTATTTACAGCACTACAAATCCACAGGTCTCTGACAGTAAACCATGTATAAAGTACAGGTTAGTCACCATAGTGACAACTGCACTCCTAGTACCCATAGATCACAGTTCCATTTCCACCATTTCAGATGTTATTCCCAAAATGGGAAAGGACTGAAACACTCATTGCGCCACACTGAATGAAAAGAAAATGGTACAATGCATTCATGATACACATTTGCACACATACCTCTGTCCAGTAAGCCCCAGAACCCAATGCTAAACATTTTCAAGTTTATCAGAAAAAATAGTAGACACATATAGATGGGGGGAAATAAGGTGTAAAGGAATATATGGGTCAGGGTGTAGAAGTCATTATGGTGAGTAACATTTTCTTATACTGAATACTGCTTCATCCCCTTATACATTTTGGAGATTGGAAATCAACGGAATATTTAGAGGTAGTAACTAAAAAGGTTAAATGCTATTCATCATGGGTCTATTCACACTGTATACTAGATTGCGTACTGGTGTCCAAAGAATCGTTTCCAAAAAGACATGCAGTATTGCCCATGTAGTTGTTTTGCAAATATCTTCTAACGTAAAATGGATTTGAAAGGAACAGAAGCTGTGTTTTCCGTAACTGAATGGGCACAGACACCCTTAGGTGGTGCAAGCCCTAGAACAAACAGAATTATAGAATAAATGTTACAACACAGCACCAAGTAGATGCTGTTGTTGCTTGTGTAACCCAAGAAGAGGATCTTGAGGAGCAAATCTCCTATTTTTGGTCAAAGTCAATCTTAGAGCCCTGCTAACATGCAAGTTGCAGAGCAATTATTCAGCTTTGTCTGAAGGGTATAGAAAAAAGACCAGAATGTAAAGCTCTTTGGTTCATGTAGAGATCAGTGATTACTTTTGGTAAAAATACAAGGTGGGTGTGAAGGTCAACTGTATCTTTGTGGAAAACCATGAAGACCTCATCAGCAAATAAAGTAGGAATCTTATATGATGTAAGAGCCACTAAAAAGGATGTCCTTAATTAAACTAGATGGACACTGTGGGCTCAAACAATTTGTGAGCTAGGCTGTTAAAAATATGATAAGGTTCCAAAAAGGGGGATATATTTAACAGGTGAAAAAAAGATGTAAAATGTCTCTTCACCACAGGCCTGTGATGAGAAAAATAAGTAGAACCTGAGGTTAAATATGCTGAAATAGGGCCAACTATGTTAGGAATTCATAAGGGGTCATTCTGAGTGTTGCAGTAAAGAACCATTGTTTCTGGGATGCCGGTCCCACTGTTTCAGGCAACCCATAGTTTCATAAACAACGGACAGTCACTGGTTGTCGACTGTGCGCATTTCCGGCATGCTGGAAACGGTGACACCGGTATCACGTAAACCCAGCAAAAAAATGAAAAATCGGGCCACACCATCACCCTTGGTGCCGGTCCCCCTGGTTCCGGCATGACGATGCCAGATGCAGCGGTACTGGAAATATTGTAACCGGAAATAAAGTGATCACCGGAAGAGGAAACAGGCCGGCAGTCATCATTAAAACACAATCCATTGCAATCTGTAGGATTCAGTAGACATCCACCCCTCCTGACTGCTGAAATTCAAACTTGAGCATGGCATTACGCATTCGTGCGACCCGGCGGCGCAAGCCGCGCTTCTCAGTGGCAGAGCTGCACATGCTGGCAGAGACCATAGTACAGCATGCCGGGGAGTTGTTTTCCACGGACTGGCACCGCAGAATACAGCAGAAGAAAATGGAGATCTGGGAGGAGGGGGCACAGAAGGTGTTGGCAGTGGGGAAGACCCCACGCACAGTCAAAGACTGCCACACGCAGTGGGTCTAGAGCCTCCTGTCTGCACACTACAGACAATTCATGGGCACTGGTGGTGGACCCTCTTCCCCAATCCGGCTCATGCCTTGGGAGGAGAAGTGCAATACAAACAATAGGGGTACCCTAGTGCTAATGTGGATCAGTGGGTATAAAGTACTATTTAACTAACAAAAAAGAGATCCACAAGCAAAACAATATTCATTTCATTGTCCAACCCAGGCAGCCACTGCAGTCATCACCACAGTTTACCCTCCAACCGAGGCAGCCCATGCAGTCATCACCACAACTGCCCCTCCAACGCAGGCAGCACCTGCAGTCATCACCACAGCTGCCCCTCCAACCCAGGCAGCCCATGCAGTCATCACCGCAGCTGCCCCTCCAACCGAGGCAGCCAATCCAGTCATCACCACAGCTGCCCCTCCAACCCAGGCAGCACCTGCAGTCATCACCACAGCTGCCCCTCCAACCCAGGCAGCCCATGTAGTCATCACCACAGCTGCCCCTCTAACCCAGGCAGCTCCAGCCATTGCGCAAAAGCATTCAAGGGGCGACGGCAGGAGGACTGTCACTGCCCCCACCCCTGCAGCCTGCAATATATGTGCCTGAGTACAGTGATGCAGAAGCTGATGAAGATGCAGGTGACACTACGGGGGACACCACAGACAATACCACCTATGAGCGGCTGGAATTCAGCCCCTCGAACCTGACAAGCCCCCCACGCCCACCCTTCCCCAATGTCAGGGATATGGATGGCCATCTGCGCCGCATCGAGGAAAGTCAGGAGGGATTGTTGACCCTGGTGCAGCAGCACCTGGAGGAGTCCTGCCTGATGTCGGGGGAGGCAGCCCTACTCCGCACTGCGGCAGAGCTCATGCGGGAAAGCGTGCAGGCCACTGGGAGCAGCACTGCACATGCCCTCGGATGTGCAACATGCGCAATTGTACTCATGGCTAGGAGGGTCCGCAAGAGCAATAGCATCATGTCGGCCATGGCCGAGTCACTGCAATGTCCATGCAGGGGGCTCTGGATGGATGGGCCAGTGATCATTCCCACACGCCGTCCTCAAGCTCCACGCTCGCTAGCTGCGAGGATGAGAGAGCGATTGCTGCAAGAGACGCAAGCAGGATCAGAGAAGCCACGGAAGCCTTCTCAGAACTGGTGAGCCCACCAAGGAAGGTCGAGGCCCCAGGAGGCAGCTGTAGAAGGCATTCCTGGTCCTTAATTGAAACGGGAGGCAAATTCCCTACAGCTTATACCACAAACTGATTTACATAAGAGGAACTTGGGGAGAACATATGCCCCTAGATCTTGAGAAAGTT
Organism: Ambystoma mexicanum; assembly: GCF_040938575.1. Taxonomy (NCBI): domain Eukaryota; kingdom Metazoa; phylum Chordata; class Amphibia; order Caudata; family Ambystomatidae; genus Ambystoma; species Ambystoma mexicanum. The sequence goes on along the minus strand of NC_090926.1, from coordinate 755,647,779 downwards.
GTTTTGTACTAAAGTCCTGGCAGGAGAGTATACCAGGTGAAGAAAGGATCTGGGATTCACACCCATAAAGAGTTCTGTTGTATAAAAGTCCTGGCAGGAGAGTATACCAGGCACTGGCTAATTTGGGACCTGCACCCAAGTTGTGTAAAAGAACTGTGCAAAAGAACCTGGCAGGGGAGTATACTAGGTGTTGCGTGAGTCTGGGACCTGCAACCAAGTTGAGGTACTTTGAAAGAGAATCCCAGCGGAAGATTCATACCCTTCGGATTTCTAATTGCATTAAATGTGGAAAAGACTTGGGGAAACAAGTTCTTTTCACTGGAGCAAATTGCAACACCAGGAGGAGAGGGTTATTCTCTTGGAATACAAAGAACTTGGTTATTCTTTAAAACTTTTGTTTTGGTGGAGAGAAACTTGGGGAAGGGAGCCATTCCCTGAAACTGTGAACAATATGCATTTGGCACTTTTGTTAGAGTAATAACTTTTTGTTGCACTTGAACATGTGCACTTTTTGAAGCCAAAGACAATGGGCCTCATTACGAGTCTGGCAGTAACCGTGCCTGAAATTCCGGAAGGTTACCGCCGGACTCATTACCATTCCGCCTCCGTGATTCCCGGAATTACCAGGGCATTACGACCCTGGTGACCCGGGAATTCCAGAGGCAGAATTCGGTAAATCCCCATTCCCATTGAGTCCGATAGGACTCAATGGGAATGGGGAAGTTTCAACACTGGCACCATCTCGTGATGGTGCCGGTGTTTCCACGTCTGCCTGCAGGTGGGTGGTGTTAAACCCGCCAGGTCAGATCTGGCAGGAATGACACCTCCGCCTACAGGACTCGAGATCACCCGGTATGGAAACAACGGTTATTTCCATACCGGGTGACTCGTAATGAGGCCCAATATCCTTAAGACATCAGAGTTATTTTTAGAATGAAAGGGCTAGGATAGGATTTTGAATACAGGACATTTTTGCTTTGGACATCTCGACACAGGAACGACTTTTAGTTTTTGGCTGAGGTAAGGAAATACTTCATAGAGTAGGGATAGCGAGGCATTGTTCCACCCATTTATTATTTCAATAAAAGTTCATAGCAATCATCATGAGTCCTCTGTGTCTGAGTCTCATTCCCGGTACCTCACAGACCCTAAAACAGTTTTTAAAATTCAGATGAAAGTTATTTTTGTCACCTCAAAATCCTAAAAGGCCATCTTCCATAACCTAGTCTTAATGTGTTTTATAAATTTGAAAATAATCTTTGTTCAAACGTAATTCTTTTGGCAGGGCATTCCATAGTTTTATCGCAGCCCCTGAGTATGACCGGTTCATTGAAAAATAATGTTTAAAACTTGTCACTTCCAGATATAGTGGTTCTAGACTGTGTAATCCTCTTGAACCTCCTAAAGTCTCAATTTTTTACACAGATATTCAGGAGCCTTAAAATAAAGAGCTTTTATTTATTTATTTATTTTTTAGATTTGTAAAGCGGACTGAGAGCCCAGGGATACCACACATATCTTGAATTTGATCATCCTTTGTTCAATTGTTAGCCAATGGTAATCCTTCAAAATTGGTGAAATATGGTCAAACGTCTTTGCTCCATATACCAATCTTGCTGCAGCATTAAAAACGGACCTTAAAGAGGCATGGGATGACTTTCATACCCCCATGAATATTGAATTTCCCAAATCTATTTGCGAAAATGGGAATTTGTTACACAGGTTTTACTGCTCTCAATGAACGTAAATGGAAATTTGCTGCTTTGACTTGACAATTAATCTGTGGAATCAGGGAAAGTTGCAAAGCTACCATAAAACCCAAAGATGTTACTGTGAATTTACACTGTCTAAGAGCTCCAGAAATATTTGCTCTCTGGAAGCTTATGATCAATATTGAATCGGGTTTCCCATGTGAGATTAGCAGGAACTCTGTTTTGTTTGGTTTCACTTTTAAAAAATGTGAAACCGAGGGGACCACTAGGGGGCGCGGACCAGGTTGGTCGCGTAAGGAGGTAGCTCTGTCTCAGCTGCTGGGCCTTTATAAGTAATCCTTCCCCCGGTAGAATACAAGGTTATCTTCCACCTACCTGGAGCTCAGCGACCCGGGTAAGGGCGAGGGCTGCGGAGGACCCCTGCTGTGGCCGGAGTGCAGGGCCAAATAAAGCATCGAGCCTCCGGAGAGCAGAAACTGGCTCTCAAGTAAAGAGAGACAGGAACTTGCAGCACCCTCTCCACCCATCAGCGTTACCTGGGAGGGGCGTGCAGGCAGAGGAGAGGGTAGGTCTGGTGTCCAGAGAACCCGGCCGCAGGCAGCGGTAACACACACGCCGCCCTACTGACAGACGGAGGCTTCGGGCTGGCCGCTCGGAAGACAGCAAGAACAGCACGGGAAGCAGTGAGGAATCGCAGAGGTGATGTGGGAGAACAGATGTGCCCCTGGCATGACAGAGGTGTAACCTGGGCGGCCAAAGAACTCGAGCAGATCCCTGTGTGCCTTCAGCTGCAGACCCCGGTGGGGCACCAGAAACAACGTCCGACAGGAAGGACAACGAAGACCTGGTGACACCACGGGCTGCCAATGGAGGTGCACCCATAAATCCAGAGAGGCCCGAGGTCAGCGGATGGAAGAGAATTCACTAGAGCGGCACGTGTCCTGTCCAAGAACCACCAGGACCCAGACACCAAGGGAGGAGTGACAAAGGAGCGGAGAGGACAACTGCGGAGACCCTCGGCATGCGCCCACGTGGCGCCACAAGGTGAGAGCCACCAGGGATCCATCACAAGGTGGGGCGGACCCAAGAGGACATTCAGAGTGGGGGAACCCCTGGAAATATCAGAACTCGGGCCCGACGGTGAAAACCGGGACTCCGGGGCAAGTGTGAGTTGGCACGCCACAAGACATTACGAAGGGTGAGGGGGAATCTTTGAAGAAATCACACGCATACCAGGCAGGGGGTGACCCACAAAGAGAGCCTGGGCCCATATCTAACCAGGGATATTAGGGCTCAGATAGAACACTACTGCACCCCCAGACAATCTGTAAGAGGGCCCTGGCGAGGCAGCAATAAAACCTGCGGTGAGGCCTAAAATTTGCAAAAACACTCGGGCGACAGGGAGGTGGGCCCAGCCTCAATACCCGACCCTCAAGACCCTGACTAATCTCAGCAGCCCGACTGAACAAGGGCACGATCATATAGGACATCATAAGGGTCACCAGGAGAAATAGTGCCCCCAGAATCAGCGGTGATGCTGCCCATGTGGGGAAGCACACAGAGTCAGAGGGAAAGCCGACAGTGACAAGATCAAGGGCTAGGAGAGAGGAGACCAATAAGGAAGATTGCGCGCCAACCGTAGTCTGGGCTACAGCGCTGAACCTCCCCCTGAGACCTTGAACCCGAGGCGGCAGGGGCAGGTCACACCCTGACCCCGTGAAGAGATAAACCCAGAACTGGGTCATAACGGCACCCGCTGATAAAGGGGGACGAGCACCTGATAGCGTTGTTATAAGGCCCACAGGCCGACTGGAATCTACAAAAGCATTGCATGGGACATTGATGCAGTGAGCCCCCCCTGGTGATTGAGACTAAAGGCAACAGCCCCATGACAAAGGAGTAACGATCTAGGGAGTGGCCACCAAGAGAAGCCGAAGGTACACCCAAAGCCAGGAAAATAGTGGTTCGAGTAGCTCTGACCCCAGCCACAGGGTCAAGAGGGCCGTACTAGTCCAGAGCTACGAGGCATTGTCCTGGAGGAGACATGACTACGTACAGCGTCTGCTGAGGGTGTGGGTGGTGCTGCGGCGGTTTCATCTTTGCAACGCTTCCGGAGACCTTCGGGGAGCATCCAGCAAGGAGCCCCACCAGACCCACGCAAGATGGCGACCTGAGAGGGAGCCCCCACCCCAATCCTAACCAGAGATGACCTAAGGGATATATTTCAAAAGATTAAGGCAATTAGGACGGAAATTCAAGCATCCATCTGTGACTTCAGGGGCAAGGTAGATAAACTGGAGGATAAGATGGAGTGGGTGGAGAATAACCATCTACAGATAGACATCCTCAACATGAAATATGAAGCGCAATTGGCAGACCTTGAAATGAGGGAGGAACATACTCTCTTGAAATTGGACAATTTAGAGAACAGAGAGAGGCGCAATAACCGACACATCCTTGGAGTGAAAGAACAGAAAGGGGAAACTGCAATCGATGTGGGACATAAAGTACAGGGCTTGATAAGCCAACTGCTCGCCCTGGAAGGGGGCAAGGAAGTGCAGCTGGAAAGAGCCCATAGACGTTTGCCCGCTGCAAGGGACTGCTGTCCCCTCACACAATGGCTGACCGATAAGGGCATCCAGTACAGATGGTCCTACCCCTTCGCCCTTACATTCGAACGAGGAGAGGTAGACTACCGAATAACCAGCGGTCAGGAAGCGCAACAGGTGCTCCAAGTCCTCAAGGGAGAAGACATGGCAATGGATAAAGGAGAGACAGAGAAGGCTCCATCAGAGCAGCGGGGGCCCCTGGGCCCGCAGTCCACGAAGAAGATGCAAGGAGGAAGAAAGTTCAAGAAGTTGAACACTCAGTGATGAAGTCCCGAGTACTATATGTTCTTTGAAACACAGGGGGAGGTTTAAAGGGCAGATCTCTCACAGGGGGGAGGTGTGATGAGGCGCTACTGGGGACAGCAGAAGGGACGAGTCTTCATCCCTAGTGGCTCACCTGAATGTGCGTGTCTCACGTAAGTAAGGCAATCATCAGGGGACGGGGTGGGGGGGAATGTGTTCCTCTACATGGGAAGGCCGTCCTAAAGCACAATTGAAGCAAGTTGGTAAGGCTGGAAACCGAGTGGCCGGTGGGGAAACCATGGCGCTGAATGGCACACCCTATGAAAGGGCGGCCGGCGGAGGTACTTAAGTTGGGATCCTTGAATGTTAAGGACCTGAACGCCTGCACAAAACATTCCTTGTTTAGTAAAGAAATGCGTAACGGATCTAGATGTGCTCCTGGTGCAGGCGAGACGTACGGTACATGGGGAGGAAAGACTTATCCCAGGGGCACATATTGGGCAGGTCTTCTGGGCTTCGGGGTCTCTCTAGAAGGGAGGAGTCAGGGTTATAGAATAAGAATGGCGGACCCAGTGACCTGGTATAGAGCTGATGGGAGGGCACTGGTGGTCTCGGGGACCATAGAAGATTCCAAACTGACCACAGCATCCATTTATTGCCCAAATGTTGGCCAAATGCAGTTTCTGAGAGAAGTCATGACTGAGATAATGGATAGGACAGAGGGCCTCCTCATTGTGGGTGGAGGGAGACTTCAACATGTGGGCAGACAGAGAGATGGATCATAGTGGTGGGCAAACTATGTCGGGGGTCAGGGGTGGACCCTCAGACGGAGGAATGATAGATTACATGTGGGCCATGGGCATGGTTGATGTATGGCAGGATTCCCACCCTGCAGCGAGGGGCTACACCTTCTTTTCGGCAGTTACTGATCCAGAAGAAGGATTGACTACTTGTTCATGCACCAACAGCATATAAGTAGGGTCATCAAATGCGAACACCTCCCGATCAGCTATTCGGACCACGACATGGTAGAAATGAACGTAGCTTTGTCAGGGTTGAAACCTCGGCAATCCCTTTGGCGATGTAACTATCTCCTCCTGAAGGACACTGTCTTTGCGGAGGAAATGAAAGGAGCAATCGAAGAATTCTTCTGACTTAACGACACAGGTGAAGTCGAGAAGGGCATGGTATGGGATGCAGCAAAAGCAACGTGGAGGGGTCTCCTCATCAGGGAGGGTGCTTCCAAAAAGAGAATTAGGACCCTGTTGGCCCAAAACATCCAGGAAGAGATTTGCCTCCTAGCAAGAGTAGAAGGCAAGGAGGATAGGGCGGGGGAGGAGGACCTTAAGCTGGCGAGGGAAAAGCGCCAGGAACTTCTGGATATAGAGATGGGAAAGGTGCTGGCTAGTTTACAATACCTGAAGCAGAAATATTATGAAAAGGGAGATAAGGCGGACGCACTATTGGCAGCAAAACTCTGAGGACAGAGGGCAGAAAGGTGGGTGGCTGCGGTCCGAGATGAGGGGGGTCAGATACGTTCCGGAGCAAGGGAAGTGGCCAGCGAATTTGCTGCATATTACAAATGCCTCTACGGGAGAGAGGCGGTGGTGGACGAGGAATCGCTGGAAGCACACCTGGGAGACGTACCGTTGCCGAGCCTCCAGAGGGGAGGAGGTTACAGAGTTAGATAAGCCAATTACACATGAGGAAGTGCTAAAAGCCATAACGGGGCTAAAGTTGAGAAAGGCGCCGGGGGAAGACGGTTACACTGCAGGGTTCTATAAGGCCTTTGCGGGGCCCCTGTTGCGATTCCTGGCATCCCCATTCACCAGTATTATGGCCACCGGGAGGGCCCCCTGTCCTTTGGTAAGGCACTGATTACAGTTATCCCAAAGGCAGATAAGGAACCCAAAAACTGCAAATCATACCAACCTATCTCCCTACTCAACGTGGATGCAAAAATCTTCACCAGGATACTCGCCACAGGAATGGAGGGCCTTATGCCATAACGAATCCATTCAGACCAAGTGGGATTTATTCAAGGCCGACAAGGGGCAGATACCCTGCGCAAGACGCTCCACCTCATGGGGAAGGCCGCGAGGAAGGGAGGAACCCAGTTTTGGTGGCCATAGATGCTGAGAAGGCCTTTGACCGGGTAGATTGGGGCTTCCTCTATGGTGTACTCAATAAATTTGGATTTGGCAGGGGGATCCGACAAGGCATCCAGGTGTTATATGCAACTCTGACGGCCAGGGTTACAGTCAATGGGAGGATTTCACAGTCATTCCCATTACAAAGAGGGACTAGACAGGGATGCCCCCTGTCAGGCCTCTTGTTTCCTCTGACTATGGAACTGCTTGCTGAGCGACTGAGAAGAACCCCACTGGTCAAGGGTATCAAGGTTGGTAATAGGGAATTTAAGCTTGGGCTGTAAGCAGACGATGTCATGCTGCATCAAACGGACCGGGTCAGTCGATACCCACGGCCATGACAGTGATCAAAGAGTTCGGGAGATTCTCGGGTTTTAAGGTGAATGTAGGAAAGTCAGTGGTTTTCCTTTTTGCCAACAGGGGATTAGAATTGTAGAGGAGTCGGAACCTCTGGGCCTACAGATTCAATTGGAAGGGGTGAAGTACCTCAGGGTTAACATCGTTAGATCGGGAGAAGACCTGGGCCGCGCCAACTATCCCCCTCTGTTTGACAAGTTGTTCTCGGAAATTGACTCATGGGGCAAGGGGCAGTTGTCCTGGATGGGGAGACTCAATGCAATAAAAATGAATCTTATCCCAAGGGTGTTATATTTCTTCCAAATGCTGCAGACCCGACCGCCAGAAGCACACCTGAAAGAAGCTAAGTGACGTATCTAGAAGTTCCTCTGGCAGGGTCAGAAGCCTCGGGTGGGATACGCAACGCTCAGACTGCCAGAGGAGAGGGGAGGGGTAGGCTTACCAGACATGATGGCCTACTATAGGGCAGCACAACTCAGGGCACTGGTCCCCCACCTGAGGGAGGACCCAGATAAACAGTGGGTATTCCTGGAAAACCAACACGTACTCCCGGTAACCGAGGGAGAATGGCTCGGGGTCCCGAAGAATAGGCTCCCGAGGCGAATTCGAGATCATCCTATCTTGGGGGTTCACTGTTAAGTATTGGCCATAGGGGCAAAGGGGGAAGGGATTACCACTTGGCCGTTCCCGATGAGCCACATCTAGGCTCCACCGGTTAGAGACGCGATACCGGAAGTTAGACGTTACCAGCCTTGGTTTGAGGGGGGCTGGCCAGGGTGGGTCAGCTAATAAAAGGAGGGGAATTTGTAAGCATATAGGAGCTTGAGGAGGCACTGGCTATAGGCAAGCTCCCGGTGCTGCTATACCTTAGGCTAAAGGGGATATTCATGACCGACAAATGGAAGGAGCTTATCCAGAGGGACCTTATGCCATTCGAGAGTCCTGGACGGTCATGCAAACATGAAAGGCCTCATCTCACTCCTCTATGGGGCACTCCTGGAACCTTGAGAGGGGGCTACACAGGTGCTCAGAACATGATGTGAGAGCGTTTTGGGGGATAATCTATGGCAGCTGATGTGTAAGAGAGCATTTAGGACATCCATTTCATGCCAATACAAGCTTCATGCCATAAAGCTACATCGCTGGCAATACGATCCGTTGCGTCTTTCCAGAATGTTCCCTACGGTGAATCCCCACTGTTGGCATGGATGCGGAGCCAGAGCAGACTACTGGCACATGTGGTGGGGCTGCCCCAAGGTGCAAGTGTTCTGAACCGAGGTGCTGGGGTGGATTAAGGATGCGCGAGGGGTGCGGGCGGTACGGATTGGACCCTGTGCTGGTACTGTTTGGTCTTGAGAGGGGTGAAGATCGCTGGGGCCCACTCCCACCCTTGGTGTACTTCCTTTTACTGGCAGCACCGGCATGCCGTGCCAGATACTGAAAAAGGGGGTCCCTCCCTACGGTGAAATAGTGGTCCAACACGGCAAAGGGCATTTTCTAATGGAGAAGATCATGGCAGCGATCCATGGGGGTAGCTCCTCGGTGGAAACTGAATGGTCACAGTTTAACACTACGTTTGGGTGAAGGGAACGGGGGCCGTTGCCCCAGGGGGAGGATACCGGCCCGGGCGGACATACAGTATGGGAGGTGCACCATGCACTTGCACAAGACTCCTAGAGCCTACTTGGTCAAGGACTTGCGTAGATGGGCACATTTAGGACTTATAACTGCCAATTTAAGAGGTCATCGAAGTTAATGGGTCGGGGGGAGGGTTGGGAAATTGAGGAATAGGATGTCATGTGTTCTTAGTGGGTTCATCCCACATGTTGTTCACTATGTTTGATGCTCAACCTTGTTTAACTCAATAAAAAGTAATTTACAAACAAAACAATGTGAAGCCATCCAACTCTCAAAATCATGGAGACACTCGGTTAAATGCTGTTGGTCTTCATTTGCCGGCATGTTTTGATACAGTTGTGTATTGTCTCCATATTGATGTACTGATGTTTTAGGTTTCAAAATCAAGTCACTCACCAGCTTCATGTATAAATTAAAAAGAACACACAATAAAATATAGCGGAACCACCAAAGGCATCCAACAAGGGTCTGAATGCTCTTGTTCTAGTTCAATTATTTGTCTCCGATTTGTCAGGTAGGACTGAATCCATTTTTAAAAAGTTCTCTGGGGGCACTGTTGAGCAGCCCAAAGATGGCTGCCTAGCTTTAAAGCTCTGTGCTGTGCCGACAGAACACTGAGAATTACGGCGATTCCCCGAAGCTCCCTAATCTGAGAAACTGACCACACGCTTGTGAGGAGGTGGAACAGCAGTGGTCCAACTTTCGTGGAACTCACTTGCCCCACTGTAAGGAACGAGTGACTTGAGAGGTGCGGGGCACGCTGTGGACCTTCGCTGCCATTTTGGATCCGAGCGACACAGGGTGAACCGGCCTGCCTTGGCGCCCAGCTATCCGGACTGCAGCCGTTGCTGTGCTGGAGGCGGGGACCCCACAGAGGTTCCACAGAGCCCCGCTGGAGCGGTGGGCTGCCTTGCCGCCGTCCGGACTGTGCCGGGATGGCCGCTGTCGGGACCTTATTCGCGTGACTGCGATGGGACCTGGAGGTCGGGTCTCTCTGTGCCTGCACAGCAGTGGAGGCGCTCTCCTGGTCTCTGCCCACAGGCGGGCGGAGGCAGATTTGCTCTGCTGCCCCCCAGGCTCCTGCCTGCGCGGGGGCCAGGACGGCACACGCTCGCTGCGCATCTCCGGCTGAGGGGCCCTGAAGAGATCCTGCCTGACGTCAGACCACTCGAGGTGGGTGCTGATCTGGCCCGTGCCTGCCCCGCGGCCCTAACGTCCACGCCCGGCCCACAAGGCAGGCTCCAAGACTAAGAACTGTGCCCCTCCCACTGTGACCCAGGTGTCCACTGGCCGAGACTGACCCCCCCCCAGTCACTGCCACGGGCTGGGGATGTGGAGGGGTGCCTCTTGGGCAGCACAAGGTCCTGTCCTGCCGACCACGCAGCGCGTCCCGGCGACGCTGTGTGGAGAACGCAGAGCTTCATGACAAGTGCAAGTAAATGTGGGCTAGAGGGAGAACAGATAGCCCCCTGCTTCGTCTCCTTTTGGGCGCCAAGTCAGTTGGGGCTTGGAGGACCCTGAATCCCCCTCAGGGCTGGTGAAACTACACCCTACTCCTCTGTGGAGGTAGACTTCAAAGACTGCCGCTTAACAGCTGCCCTACATTGCAATTTAACCGGGTTCACAACTGGGCCTGGTGCCACTGCGCCCGGACGCCATGAACCTGTGACCTAGTCCCGTGCTACAGTTGCCTCCACAGCCCCATCTACACACTGGGGCTGCCTGCAGGGGGCCCTGCCACCTGGGGGCCAGACAGACATACATATTAGATCGGCGGACCCCAGGCTGGGCTGCTTCACAGTTCCTACACCAAAATTGATCACAAGAGCCTGTAAGCCCTTGCCTGGCCCGCGCAGCCTGCACTCAGCGGACTATTGAATGGCCACCAGTGCGGCTGCGCTCCCATCTGCCGGTGGCGTGGCCAAGGGGGCTGGAGCTGGCACTCGTTCACTGCCCAAGTACCCCTCCGCAGCCAGAGCCATTAACTGATTTTACAAACACTCATCCCTGGCCCAGCTTGGAGAGCGTGACGCATATGCTGATGCGCGTGTAGCCCTGTTATACCACTCCACAGGTAGACTCCGTACTGTACTAAAGTGTACACAAGGGGCATGTCCATTTCCCGGTAGGCAGGGGTGTTAAAGGCTATCAGGAGGGATCTGCACCGCTCCGAGACTAAACTTAAAATCCTGGAACGCGAGTGTGCTACTGTAGCTAGCCCCCTTACGTTAACGCAAATTAGAGAAGAATTGGATGCGTTTGAATCACACACCGTAAGGGAAATACGATACCTGACTCGCCCCTGCGCAGTGAGGAAATACAGAGAAGGGGATCGACCTGGGAGGACGCTTTCAAGGTTGGTCCAGGTGGAGTTTGGGAGGGTCCAGACTGACTGCATTAGGGATGAAAACGGCGCCCAACAATGGTCGGATCAATAGATTTTAGATAGGTTCACCGATTTCTATGCTAAACTATACACACCTTCTCACTAACATAGCGCACGAGACATTCAAGAACTCCTTGCCCAAATCCCTATGACGTACATATCCCAATCCACCAGGGAACAACTCGACATGCCGATTACACTAGATGATATAGTTAATGCTATAACTGACCTTCCGAAGGGTAAGGCCCCAGGTCCAGACGGACTCACCTACGAATTCTATAAGGAGCATGTGGCACTGCTAGCGCCAAGGCTACTGGAGGTTTGGTCCGAGTCACTTTGTGAGTCCACTCTCCCTCAATCTATACGTGAGTCGATTATAACCATCTTACTCAAGCCTGGAAAGCCCGGCAACGAGTGTAGGTCCTACAGGCCACTGTCGCTTATGAATATTGACACCAAGATATTTACCAAGACTATCACAAATAGGTTCCTTCCAATCATTCTACACCTCGTACACGAGCACCAGAGCGGTTTTGTCCCCGGGCGAACAACATCTCTTAACATTAGACCGCTCTTCAATGTCATCTCTAGGATCATCCAGGGGGCTTCTGCCGTCGCGGTCACACTCAACGCCCAAAAGACATTCGACATGGTATCATGGCAATATATGTGGCAGGTCCTGGAGACGATGGGAGTGGGCCCTTCCATGATACAATATATTAAATTGCTATATATGTGTCCTACGGCTAGAGTGCTGGTCAACTCCATGACCTCGGCACCCATCACACTACTTAGAGGCACCCGACAGGGCTGCCCATTCTCCCCCATTCTATTCGCATTGGTCATTGAACCTATGGTGGACTATGTCATGGCGATGCACTCCCGGAAAGGTATACGCTTAACAGATGCCCCCAAAATAATCTCATTGTACGCATATGATGTGCTACTAGGTATCCAGTTAAATTTTTCGAAAACACATTTTCGACATGCCAAAATTTCGGAACAAAAATGGGGGGAAAAAAAAAATTTGAATCGTTTTATTTTTATTCTATATGTTTTATGTTTGTTTCGTTAGTAGAAAAAAAGTGTCAATAAAAAAACAGGAGTTAGGGGGGGACACCCGGTTAAAAAAAAAATGTATTCAAAATGTATTTTATTGGCATTTTTGTGTCGGAAAAATGGCATTTCAAAAATGTGATGTTCGAAAATGTCACTATAAACCATGCTATTATACGTGAGGGATCCGGCCTCTCATCTGAATCCTATTCTTCGAGACATAACAAAAATTGGCACTTTTTCAGGCTTCACTATCAATTATTCTAAATCTGAGATATTCCCGCTCACCACCCCGACTCAGCAACTGCCTTGCGAATATCCCCTCCGCTGGTCCCTGGGTGGTATTAAATATTTGGGAGTTCAGGTATTGCTGTCCAGGTCGACCCTGCTTACCGATAATTACACAGCGACCGCACAACATTTTGAGTCAAGGATGCTGAGATGGCGATCTTTAACCCCTATCGCTGGCCGGGAAGCTATCCCTGATCAAGATGGTATTGGTCCCAAAACTCCTATACATCTTTGGTAATGTCCCAAAATGGCCTGGGAGAAAATACTTTGATAACCTACACAAACTAAGCACACAATTCCTATGGCACGCAGGCACGATCCGGAAAAAGTGGGAACACATGACCCTATGAGAAGGGGGGCTTCACTGCCCCAGACCTAGCCCTATATTGGTATGTGGCTCAGACCCAGTATGCTACACACTGGTACAAACACTCAATAGCCCCACCCCATGTCCAACTTGACAAGCTGGTGATGGACGGGGTGCACACAATGTCTCTAGTCCTTAATTGCAAGTATGAAACAGAGGTGGTTGTTGATCCAATTGTATCCACATTAAGGGCGTGCCACCAACTTATTGATATGTCGTCAGACCACGCCCCTACTACAGATGGCTCCCCATATGGGAGTTCCCCGGGCTTGAACCCACACATGATAAGCTTTTATCTCACCGCTGGCAGGAATTGGGATACCAGGCTTTATCTGATCTATTCCCCAATGGTACATTTATCACTCCTCAAACGTGGCATCCGGGCCACTCCAGATCGGCACTGGAGATGCTGCAGTACTACAGACTGCGCGCTGCGGTCCAGGCCATGTGGTCTTCGTACCCGGTTGAACCCCCAGAAACGCCTGAATTGTAATATATAGCCAACTCTAGTAATAGTCACGGGATAGTCTCTTCCATATACAAAATGCTACTGACAAAGTCTCCGGACCAGCCTGCTCGAGCCCACAATGAGTGGGCCTGTGAGCTTGGCCTTGAGATCACGGATGGTTTATGGAAGAGGATGTGTTCACACACAAGTAGAGTTTCCCTGAACTTCAAATTCCGATGTATGCAGTATAAATTACTGAACAGGGTATACTACACCCCTTACAAACTAAATAGGTTTGCCAATGCCCAGACACACGCCTGCCCGAGATGCCATCTTGAGGAGGCGGATCATATACACATGTTCTGGTCATGCCCTGCGCTACACACATACTGGACTGGGATCCTGAGTGCTCTCTCTGAGATTGTGGACACTGAGGTGGACCCAGACCCGCTGGGTGTGCTGTTTGGGGCAATGATGATGTCAAGAAAGCATCCAAGTTTCTAAATGGAAGCATTATGGTGGCCAGGAAATGTGTACTACAGCTTTGGAAACGTCCATCTCCATCTACTTTCATGAGGTGGTTAAATGCACTTATCTGGACGCAAACCTGTGAGGAGAAATACATTGCATCGTTACCTATGCAATCGCGCCCCAAAAATGTATGAACATCATTCGGCAGCTACTTTCACAAACGGGCCGAAGAGGCACCTGACACCCCACCCCCGGATTATGAGTAGTAGAACTGAACCATGTCACAGTCAATGCACCATGTGCCTGTTTGTAGGATATGCTTAGTACCCGGTACTGCTGTGCAACGAAATGCAAATTGTTGATTTTCTTTTTGTGAATGCTTACTGTGTGTAACTGCTACTAACTTCTGCCAGCTGAAAATAAAAGTTTTTTAAAAAAAGTTCTCTAATGCCCATACTTTTTGATGCTATCTTCAGGTGGATCTCATGGGCGATGGTGTCAAATGCTGCAGTTAAATCAAGCAGAACCAGTACACACGAGCCTCCACTCTCTAGTGACTATTGTGTCATCTAGAATCTGGAGGGTTGCTTTTTCAATACATAGCAGGCTCGGAAGCCTGACTGAAATGTTCCTAGCAATTTTTGCTTTTCATTTAATTTTAGGGCTACTATTCTCACCAAGGATTTACCAAGAAATAGTATAGACGTGACTGGTGGTAATAAAATAAAGATTTGACGTCTAGATTCACTTTTTTTTTTAGTAAAGGGCATACATAACCGGGTTTTAACGAGTCAGGAAAACAGCCTTTGAAATAAGGAAAGATGGAGCACTTGTAAAAGGTAAAGAGCGAACACTGAAAAGAGTTCCTTTACCTTTCTTGCTGAAAAAGGATCTTCATCAATGAAAGTAGGTTTAAACTGGACACAATACTAAAAACAGATTAAAAATCAATCTAGGTAAATGATTCCCATACCAATAGTGTTTTACAACCCCAGAATCTAGTTGCTAGTGGTGCTGGCACAATTTCATCTCATGTTTTTAAACTGTTATCTGACAAGAATTTGGCAAAATCGTTACATTTAAATTGTATTGGCTGAGGTGGCTTACAATTCTTTCGGTTAGATATTTCTTTTACTATACCAGATAGTGTTTTGGGTTTATTTCTGACTGCATCTATACTTGATGAATAATGCACTTGTTTTGCTCTTATTAAAACCCGCATTTATTGCCTATGTGCTGCCTTCAGCATATCTGTATTTTTAGTTTCATGGATTTGTGCGTTCATGGCCCTTACTTTTTATCTTTGAGTATTTAGCTGTATAGAAAACCATGGCACTGATGGTTTATGAATTGATTTTAATTCCCAGAGCGCACTACTATGCATTGGCAATTTTGTGACTTTGTGCAATCTGATTACAGCATCTTCAGCTGAACAAGCAGACAGATCTGACATTAGAGTAATCCATGATGGAACAAGTGGAGGGTGCTGGCTGCTTTGGCAGGATATAAAGTTCATTATGGCAGTCACACAAGGAAAAAAACCTGAATTCTTGAGGAAACACAATAAGCCAGTGACATAAAGCTGAGGATTGGATCACCAATAGCCCACACACTGATATCAACCACTGAAGAGTAGTAAATAAACATTTGACCATATACAAAGCATACATGCATAATGACGAACACAGCCATGCCCACACATTCACCTACAGCAACAGTCTGATCAATGCTCTTACCTGCTGCGGCTGTAGACGTCCTTGCACCCACTGGTACTCAATGCTGATGATTGGATGGAGAAGGCAGCTGCTGCTGAACTCCAGGCTCTGGTACAGCTTACTGTAGGCCAGCCACTGCCTGCAAGAGACAAGGGAGCAGGATGAGCTCTGTATGGGACAACACCTAACTGTGCTAGGGTTAAAACCTACAATGAGGATTCTGTAATCTGATGCAAGGATTAGAATCTTTCATTGAGACATTTCGGAGGTCCTATCTTTGGATTTGTACATTGTTTTCCTTTCTGTCAAATGTGCGCACTTTGCCACTTATTATTATTATTTATTTATTTGTGTTGGTTTTTTTAAACCTTTACAAAGTCATTTCATCAGAAGTATCTTAAAACATGTCATTAGTTCATTAAAATCTTAGTCATAAAAACAGTCAAATTAGAATATAATCAGATTAAAATCAACATTTTCTTACATCTATTGTACAATGACGACTTCTCATAGTCAGTTCAATTTATTCCTCATGATAGATTGCAAACATTTTTCAAAAAGGTAGTGACCCTTATCTGTAAAATAGTTGAGTGACTATGTCTCATTTGATGCCATAACAGATCCCTATTTACCCAATGCAGATGTTGGATGAATTGATCAAAATAACATATCCGTTGCTTAAGTAGGGCTGGGCATATTAATAAAATATGATAAAGCGTTTCCGCAGATCCCTCTATTTTACAGTGCCTACATCAGCCCCATGTCTCTTTGAGGAGCTTCCACTTCTTCAGAATGAAATTTGTTTTTAATATGTTCAATCTGAAGCGCATAAATGCATTTCTTAGACTATGCGAGGGGTATTTGACAAGATAACCTTCAATAGCAGGATTACATTTACAAAAATAGTATATCTGATTGACTACTTTTGATTGTAGGATAATTCCTATAGTTTGTTGCCAATCATTACATCTTAGGATAAGTTTCACCTTAGATGGATTCCGTAAGAACATCTCTAAGGATATACCTAGATTACTGAGAGTTGTTTCGGTAATGGATTTCAGTTGCATGCAATAAGTGTTGGTACAGTCACTTGCTACAATTGAATACGGTGTCTCATATATGTCTAGTAAACATTTTCTCCATAACAACATTTTTTTCCATGTAATGATCGATTTCAATCATTGGAGACCTAGGTCATATCTGATGGCCTCCATCGGTATACATTTAGGTATAAAATATAAAATACCTTTCCAATTGATACTTTCTAAACTTTTTATAAAATCAGTATTTTCTAAATCATAAAACTCTAGGCCATAGGTAAGTGTAGGGATTCCAATCATGATGTAAAAATTTCTTATTGGTACCATAGAAAATCGACAGAATTTTGTCTCAATTTTGCGCATTTGTCTCAAAATCATACCAGCTTTTCTTTTTAACTGTCTTTTAAAACGAGCTGCCGAGCCATTAGCATTAATGTAATAGCCCAAGTATTTGAATGCTTCCTGCAATTTGATATGTTTCCCTTCACAGATCCATGTGAGATTAGAACGCTTGCCGCATTAATTTTCAGATGAATCTTGGCAATCGAGATCACAAATGTATTTATCAGTCTCTGTAATCCAATTTTCGTGCAATCCAACAACAAAAAGTCGTCAGCATATGCCAACCATTCAAAGGATGTGGTTCCCAATTTTGGCGATACAAGACCTTTATGCATCAGTTCTTTCCCTGTACTGGCAACATAAATGTTAAACAGAGTGGCTGCTAATTTGCAACCTTGGCGCAAACCATTATCTATCGCGATCTCTGATGAAAGACGACCCTCTGAGTTTAGCCTAACCTTTATCTTTGTGTCAGAGTAAAAGTCAATAATTATTTCCAATAAATAATTAGGCATTTGTAACGCACTCAATATGGCCCATAATGTGGGACGATCGACGAGGTCAAAAGCTTTGCTAAGATCCATTGAAGCTATATAGATCTCAGACCGTTGTTTTGATAATGCTTTTGCCTGTAGGCTTTTCATAATCAGTCCGCCGCAATCGGTACCAATATTTTTTTTAAAACCAATTTGTCTCAAATCTAAAATCCGGTAATGGGTAAGCCAATTTTCTATCTCCCCGAGAACTATGGAAGCAAATATCTTAGATTCTGGGTCGGAGATAGCAATTGATCTATAACTCTCAGGCGAGGTTCTCAAACCTTTCTTGTATATCGGAATTACCAATGCTAATCTCCAGGATGCAGGTATGGATCTTGCTAATAATATGTCATTAAATAGAATATTTAAGATCACTGCCCATAATCGCGTGCCAGTTTTTAGAGTTTGATTGGACAGATGGTTAGGTCCAGGGGCAGCAGATTTTTTTGCTTTCACTATCAAGTTTTCAATTTTGTGAATAGAAATATCTAAATCCCATACATGTCCTTTAGAATATTGTACTATATCATTGGTAAACCTTTTAATATACAGCTCAGTGAAATGCTTTTCCCAAGCTCCTTCATTAATTTGTGTAAACATAATTTCTTTTTGTGATATTTCCACATCATTAATCATCTGCCAGAATTTGGAGTTGTCTTTCCCTATTATAGTAGTAAGAATTTTCTGGCCATCAATTTGGTCTCTTATGGATTTTCGATTTATTTGCCAATTTTTATATTGTTGTTTAATCCATTTAATCCTCTTTGGACCCTCATTATTAGTATATGTTGGGGATAAAATAGCGCAAATTTGTCTTCTCATTTGTTTTTTGCGTTCTAAAGTCTCTATATCAAAGGCCTGAATATGCTTACTACTGCGTTTCATGGTATCATTTGTGTTTGTCCAGATCTTGAGTCTGATATTGTCAATATATTTAGTAAACGAATTCACAGATAGATTATCAAAGCAATCCGTCTTAGACATATTTTCATAGTCCTGCACTAAAACAGAGGTACATTTTTTCGTTTTAGTAAACGACCAACGAATCCGGTTACCTTGAGGATTCACAATAATACCTTAGTCGTAACAAGAGAAGTTTGTTTGGGTATTCCTATGTATTACTTCAATATGCAGAAGGTTATGATCACTCGTTGACATTTCTTTCACTATTAAGTTGGAGATACATTTATCTAGGCCATTAGTCACAAATATGTAGTCTAAGATCGAGCTGCTGCCTCTAGCATTCCAAGTATGACACATGTTTGGTAACATAGTTAGACCCATAGTTTCAAGGAAGTTCAACCATAAGGCACCTCTTAACTTTGCACAGCGCACAGTAGATCTCGATTCATTGATGGCGGATTCAAAATTGCATATTAGTGTGTCTATCTCATCAATGTCAATGTTACAGTCCGCATTTAAATCACCAGCCATTATAATAAGGCCATTTGGCGATATTCTGCGCCATATATCAATTTTTTCAGTTGTATCATTGAGTGCATTTAGCAGCTGAACTTCAGTATATTTCAGTGGATTCCAGTAAATATTCACAATGCAAATGTCTACGAAGATCTCGCCAATCTTTAGATTATATGTTGCAGAAAGAAAGGAGTTCATACTTGACCATTCGTTATGTTTGGTTGCTTCAACACACTGTTTACATGCAATAAGTAGACCACCCACCGGTCTGCCTTTCCCACCTTTCAGCGCAGGCAATTGTACAATATCAAAACCTTCCCAAAGCAAATTTCTGGTTAGCCAAGTCTCCTGCAGCAGTACCAGATCGTAGAGCTGCAGGATATCGGTGACCACATGATTTTTAATTAAATGTACATAACCTTGTGAATTCCCTGTTGCTAAAGTAAGGTTTCCATTCGCTAGAGGGGTTTCCCAAATTCCTTTAGAGAGGTAATAATTTCCCCAAGAGATAGTCTATCATTGCTATCATCTAGGGTAGGATTAGTAACATTCCTTTGAGTGTCGATTAGCTTCTTATCAACCGATTTCTGGGAAGCGTATTTGTACTGAGCATTCAGTCTGTATTGGTAAATATCGAAGCCTTTGCATTTCAAAGATTCGGCTTCTTTGAGTAATAAATTCCTGACTAGAGGTGATGGAATTATCAACCGTACATAATCAAATCTCTGTCTATATATGAAGTCAACAAGAATGATGTCAGCAGATGTTATCAGTGAGAGGGCTGGGATCGTTTCAAATAAAGAGAGGATATAAGGGCGGTTCAGAGATATTTGATTCGGTTCCCCAAACAGCGTTGTCATAATCAGACTAGGCATTTCCTTAAGTGCTGGTTTCCTCAGATCCAGCCTACCATCTGCCTGTTCTAGTAGCTCGTACCCATTCTTGTCAGTGTGTTCGGAACCCTGAACTGTAGATTGATTGTTTTCAGGTGTGTTCCAGCTGTTTCTATTAAGCAGACAGTTTTCTTCCATAATTCTTTTTACAATGCTAGCTATTTCATCTTTATTTGTGATGTCATTGCTATCATTGATCATCTTTATAGAGGAGCTACAGGGTTCTGCTGTAGCCTGCTGGCCTTGCTCAGGGGCTTCCCTATCAACAGTCACGTCTGTCTCATCTAAGTCTTCCAGGTCAGATTTGCGAGGGTCATTTCTTTCACTAGCTATGTCATTACTTATTGGTTGTGCTGTTGTGAAACAACTAGAGTAAGATTTGTGAGTCACACCGGCAGTGGGATGCACCTTGCTGCGTAGCCCCATTTTGGCTGTGGTAGATATGGAGCTTGACTCTTGCACTACAGCACATGTTTTGGCCTTTAAGCTTTTATCTGATGGGCATACAACATCTTTGGTTACCACTTTTTTAACAATAGGAGTTCCATTTAGCGGTATGTCAGTCATTGGTTTCTGAACAGGTGCATTCAAAGTTAGTAATGAGTTAGCTTTAAAAATCTCAAAAATATCTACTAAACCGGATTTCAAGGATGTTAACTGTGATGCGATATCCACTGAATCATTTTTATTTTTCATTACATCAGAAATGGAGTTTACCGCGTCACAGTAACCATCTGGAGGCAAGTCAGCAGACAATATTGCATTATTCTTATTACCATTCATTGTGTCACAACATGCGATGGTCGGTGGATTAGCTGTCTCAGGCTTTTCATTCATCTCGTCTCTACCTTCTAAGATGGTATTCCTATATGTAACATCCCTTAGGTATTTTCTAGATGATTTATTTAAGTTATTCCCTTTATTCGTATTAGTCTGTTGCATTTTTTTCTTTCTATCTTTTTTGTTTTTTGCTTTGGAAGTATTTTTTTGTGGGTTATCAGAAGCTCCTTCGGTGGGTTGCACTACACATTGATTTGTAGTTTCTACACCGTTCTGAATGTCATTTGGGCGTGACTTACCTAAAGTTAAATTTCTCTGGGAGTCATCGATCACAATTACTTCCTTTGCATTAAGGGGTTCTTTCATAGGTGGAACATTGTTTTATACCACTTCTATCACATGTGAGTGTGTTCTAGTTGTAGATATCAAAGTATTCAGAGGAATTAGAAGCTGCTCATTAACTTTGTCAGGGATCTGTTGAACAGAGATGTTAATTTGTGACAGAATCTCGGTTTGGTGTCTCAATTCGCTGAGGATCAATCTGTTAAAGATCCCCTTTAGGGTGCATATATCTGTATTGTTTGAATTGTCAGCGGTTTTTGACATTTCCGCCTCAACATCATCGGGGGGTACAATATTACTTAAATTGTGCATAATTTCCATATCGGCTGTGAGAAAAACACTCGGGGTATCTACCACAGACTGGATACCAGTCATCTCTGACCATTGTTGTTTCAACATCTCTTTTCCTGGTTGAAGTATCAAATATTCAGCATAGAGTGATTGGGAGCATTCATTAAATTCAGTAGGTTGACTTAAACTAACCGACTTCATTCTAATTTGGTTGGAACAGAGCTGTGCACATTGCAGAAGTTCCTCCTCCTCTGTGCATTGAGGTGGGAGGGGCTGAGCTGCCGAGCGTGCAAGGCTTGCCCTACGTGTTGTCACTGCAGAAAAAAAGTCTGCATGTGGATCTTTCATTACAATGGGCATTTTGGAATGTTTGCCCATTATAGAATATCATGCAGCTCAAAGTAGTTAATTGGAACGGTTTTTAGTGAGTAGACACAGGTCAAGAGGTAAACCTAAGCTGACTCACACATTTACAGACTTACCTACACTTATTTACCTCTATTGTTTATACAGCACACATTGCACACCTTCAAGAATCAGTAAATACGTCACCACTTGAAAACACACTGAAGCATAGCTTTCTAAAAACAAATCTCAAAAGCAGATCCTTGTGTAAACATTAGGGTAACATAAAAAAAAAACTTTCAAAGTGAGATGCCATAATGTTGCATGAGTTACAAAGCAAGCAGATGTCTGATCTGACATTGACACAACTTCATACTAAAAGCATCACATCTCCCTAATACAGCATGCAACAGAAGTATCTACCTCAATAGCCAGAGAACAAGATTATTTAAATAACAAAAAACCATAATGGATAGCAACACCACCTGACATTTAGAAATAGTACATGCGCTTGGATCGATTTATGAATTTACTTATAACCAAGTCACCCTCTGCTTAAAAAGCATAGTTCCCTAGTTCATAGCCTCTTCCCTGGACTACCACTTTTTTTTTATAAATTTGTTTTTGTTATTTTGTGGGAAAGTGCTATGATCCAAAGCAGCTTCAAAGACATAACTAATTATATAGCTAGGCGTTGGTGAGCATTTGGTTTAATTTTGCTATCTATACATACTCACCACTTTTCCCCCTCCCCGCTTCGGGTTGCCGGAACGGATGATAATGGGTCTGGTGCTCAGCCAATGATACGAGTAGAAAGATGTGGTAGCCGACACTACATATGCCATATGATACACAGCTCTTTTGTACCTGACAAACATAGTGGTGGAATGTGCCTCCACCTAAGCCATTCAGCTGTACCCAACCAAAACCTTTATCCAAGCTGTATGCAACTCTCATCCTCCTTTTCTCCCCATAACATACTGGTCGCTAAATGCAGGGTAAAATGCAGTCCGAATCAACAAATCGAAGTGAATGATGTCCTAAAAATAGCAAATCACAACCGAAACTGTCAGAGCTGCAGTGCGCAATACACCAATAAATGAATGATTCAGGACATAATAAAATGGCAATGAGGGGGGAGTGTGTTAAGTGGTAAAAATTCTCTAGTCCCTTTGGATTGATCGCAAAAACACCAGTCAAACAACTTGGTACAGCCTTACTTGTAAAACATTCTATGTTGCTTTCTCTTAGAGACAGCAATAAGTGACAACCAGCGAAGTCCAGTCTGTTCTCTGTTTCCAATTCTTCCTTTTCCAGCTCACTGTTCTCTCAGTCCCTCGCAATCTGATTCGTATATCTATGCATTAATCTTGCTGGTTCTACTGTCCCTGCTCAGTCAAAATAACTTTGAATTCTTGTCACTTTAACTGTTGCTTTGCAGTTGATAGGAACTCAGGTTCTCTCTACTGCACTCTGAGCTCTTGGCACTTTTGGACTTCCTTTCTAGAACTAAAGCCATCTTTTTAGTCAGGTTTGATGAGGTTTGGAATCAGGCAATTGTCTACCATGGGACAGCTTTCGGCAGTGTCTCTTTAGGCGTTCAGATACAAGTGTCAAGATGCTGTCTGTCTCATGAACCGAGAACTTTTGAAAAGGATACTGAGACCCGGCCTGGTGGTATCTGGATCTGGCAATTATATTTTCTGGGTGAGAGCAACACCATATTCAATGTGAGAAGCCTGGTGAACGCGTAGTGCAAAGGCTCCAAGGGAGCCGCCATCAAGAAAGAGAGAACAAAATTAAGATCCCATGTCACATTGAACTGGGAGAAACACATTTACAAACCCTTTGAGGAATAAGGCAACCACAGGGACTGAAAAGAAAGAACTGGCATGGGATGTTACCACACTGGGGTGAGAGGAGTAGGAAAGCCACATATGTATTCATCCTGTTAGTTCATATTTAGTTTCGCCTCTAGAGGCCTAGGTAGAGTTCTGCGACCTGAAATGGGGTATGCAAACCATTGCTTGTATTGCAGTGGATATCTTGTGAAGATATATCCGATCATGTGTGTAGGGTAAGTAGCAGAAGTATCATTATAATATAAGCCTGACATACATTTAGACTTTAGTGCTTAGAAGTGCATTAAAGTGCTTAATGAACAAGAGAGGCTCCTATAGGATTATTAGAGGTGTAGTGAGAAGTATCTAAACCGATTAATGATGTTTTCTAATATTATATTTCAAACTCCAAGGGATGTGTTTCTAAGTTAGCATTTATCTGACCATTCACACCATTGAAGGTAGTGTGGCGCTAAGCAGTCCAGCATGCAACATAGCTATGTATTGTAGTTGTGATAAGGGTGTGTATTTCAGACATCGCCATGTAGGTATAGAAAATGTCTTATTATTCAGTGTGCCAGTTTAGCAGGCCTCATTTTTATGTTAGCAGCAAGAGTTATTGTGTTCAATGCAGATTACATGGCTTGTTGAGGAATCTGGATTGTTGTCCATGCACTCTTGGAACATACCGTCTCAACAAGTTCTTTGTTATTGTTATTGATCTTCGTGGCATATACAGAAGTAGTCAAGAAATTACTCATGGGTGCCCCTATACGAGAACGACCAACGGAAAAATGGCCTATTCTATGGGATGGTACCCACTCTAGAGTCCGCAGCCACATTTTAGCTCACTGTACCTTTCACAGATGGGAAATATCCATTTGCATATCAGTCTTTGTCCCGCCCACATGGGCAGTCCAGCACCGAAATGCTAGGGCAATTCCCCTCTGAACAAAAGTACCAACAGCAACCCCATACACGTGTTTCAGCCTTGTTGGGCATCATCAGTGAGGTGGGGCTGTGCCTCTCTGAGCACAGTGAGCAAGGGGTCCACGTCTGGATGACCCTACAGAAGTAGGGCTGGGGAAATCTGGAATCATAGCCTTGAAATGTGAGGTGTGAAGTGTCTGGTCAAATGGATAACCTAATGTGATGTTTGGTAAGAAGGTAATTTCCCAGGTTACGGACTTATAAAAACCCTTTAGTCTCTAGACCTGGTGTGGTTGCTGGATGCAGAGAGATAGAGAGGGGTTGCATGATTTTATTTTGAATGTCATGTTTCTGACTTTATACTATATTATATTCTGATGTTGATTTTCTTATATGTGTTCTAGTATGCCTTGTTTTCTTAAATCAATGACCGTTCTGGTGCCTTGAATTGCTACAGTAGATTGGCTGGAGCTAAATCAGGCCCTTACCGGCAAATGCCGGTAATTCTGGAAATCCCCTCCATGCAGACCTATCGGTCTCTCTGGAATGGGGATTTACTGCAATTGACGGCACCTAGAATATCCCAGTAGTACCGGGATATCAGGCGGTGGTAACGGTATGGGCAGTTTGCCGTTATCCTACCGGAATTACCATGAATTACCAAACATGTAATAAGCCCACTGTTATTGAACACAGGTGAAGTTTCTAAGTATCTTGTGATTCATTTCATGATGTGATGAATTGTGTTAAATCCATTCAGTGGATTCCGTTTTAGTGGGAATTCTTGAAAGCAAGTGAGTTTCTGGTTTGTGAAGCTTGTAAATAAAGCTGTTCTGTATTTGTACAAACCAAGTGTGTCTTTCTTCCCCTCCAGCAAATGCAGTAGTGGTGCACGACAATGTTGTGTTGAAACTTGCTTATCCAAGGCATAGTATTGTTTTCTCTCTGTGGTTTTTGTCTCTTCTGTGCATTAGATCACGTCAAACTGTTGACTGGAAAATATCTTCATCGGTGAGTATATTGCAGGTTTCTTGATTTTCCATAATATCATGTTAGAAGGGAAGCCTGTTGGCCACAAATTTAACTTTGTTGCGACTCTTTTCACAGGTAAAGATGTAGGGACTCTCATCTCCCCTGGTTTAGGGACAATATGTGCTCCTCCCAATTGTGACATGGGGGATCCTACTCACCACTGGGGCAGCAGGTGATGTCTCTAGATATTGAGTACTGCTCCTGGAAGGCAGAGTGCTTCAGTCTTGCTTGGGAAGCCAGGAGCAGGCCTGGTATCTCTTAAACAGAGAAAGGGGCGCAAGGTACCCTTTAATCGTGCCCACCTGTAAATCCTGCTAGCCAGAGACAATAAATTCCAAGACCACTGAGGTGGGGCACAACATTGGGTGTGTGTCTCACTCCTTACACCATGCTATGAACCTTCTCCATCTGCATGGATAAGTGGACCTCCAATACTTTATGTGTCAGGTCCCAGCCATCATACCACAAACTTACAAGAGCCATGAATGGAGACTTAGAGTCTCCGGGTTCGGATGAGACTCCGTGTTCGGATGATGCATCCAACCTTCTGACTGGGACTGGGACAAGAGATCAGCCATCTGAGCAAGGCTGTGAGGTGGGCAAATGGCCAGCTCCAGAAAGTACATGTCCTTGCACAATCCGGGGCGATTAAGATCAGGCGAGCCCGTAACTTCCGGAAGGAGGTGGAACCAACAAGTTGTGATAGAAGAGCAGGGTTGAAAGTAACAGACTGGTTGTCGGAAATTAACAAATGCATATTTAAAGAGATCTTCAGACCTTACCTCCTCCTCTAATTTTATTGAGATCGATAAGTTCTGGAGCTGTATACATGGTGCAAAGTCCATTGTAATCACCACAGCAGCTTTTTATGTCTGGAAGGAGGCTCAAAACCTCTTCAACCATATATAATTAGCTGTATCATAGTTAATTCTCACCAGATTGTGATTTGATTTTAACATATTGCCATTTTTGTTCTCCTGTGATTTGAACATTGTTGCTCTTTATTAATATGAAATCTTAATGTGTTTTTGTTATTATGAACTTACTGGCAGTTTTTATTGTGATTTGAATTATATTGCATTTTTTAATATTAAATTATGATATGTAACTTAAACGAGAAATAACGTAGATTGTATTAACACATGCATATTTCTTTAATTTGTATATGTAATACATTTAGTGCTAAAATATTTTTCTTTAACCGCATGCACCATAAAATAAATAAAATATAATGACATCACCAACTGAAGGTCTTGGATAATTTCTGTGGTGGAGCAGACTAGATCTGCCAGAGTATTAGTTGTACCAAGAGGCCCAAGAGGGCTTGTAAGCATTGGTACAGCTTCCCACAAGCTTGGGGCTTTTACCAACAAATAGTCCGATTAGGGGTAAATGGGAATGCCTATGAGGAATGTAAAGGCCCTTCTGAGCTTATCAGCTTGGCGGAAAAGACCCATGGGGGCTGAAATTAGGTGAAAGGAAAAATCCCTGTTCTCGCTGCCTGCCTGGTCTCTAAAGAGAACCTAAGAAGCACTGGCAAAGAGGTCGTTAAGGGGCATGGAGGTACGGTAGCTTCAGATCACCTGCACAAATCCATTTCCTGTGACAGAGTGCTGAACAGATATGCGCCGGATATTTTCAGAGGAAATATGGCCAGACAGGTAATGAGGGCCACATTATTGAAAGAAAAAGCTGCTTTTAAATGGATATAAGAAAGGGTAGGTAAATATAGATAGCTATGCATGCTTCTTTGGTTATAGAGAGGGAGATAAGAGAATGGGTAAAAGTGAGCTATGCCATTTTATCTGAGGTTAGGTTCAGGTTAGGTTTTGAGTCTGCGTATTCAGAGCCCAGTAAAATAGCTTATGGGGTAATATGCCTAATGCAGAGATTTGTTCACAATCAAAAGTCCTAAACTAAGTACTCATTAGAATAGTGTGCCAGATTCAGAGATGTGCATGTAACGATAGCATACTAGTTTTATACAGTTGCTCGCTTTGAGATCCTGCCTTTCCAAGTGGGTTTAGCCAGAGCAGTCAAGGCAACTATCCAGAAGATGTGAGCTGGCATAAAGCCATGAAAACTGCCAAGGGATCGGGATATAGACTGGCAGGGCTGAGACAATGAGAAAAACTCCCTTGGCAGGCTGCTTTGTTGAAAGCACTAGAGACTTGGAAATCTGAGCACAACATTTTCTTTTTTTGGTGAGGTATTCATGTGCTATTGGACATTACAGGTCAACACCATCAAACAGGGGGTCAGAACTTCTCCTGTATATCATCCTTACATTTCGCTGTCCACATTCCAGTCTGTCTACGGAAATCAGCACTGATGTACACACCATAAGCTACTATGTCGACTTAAGAGAGAGGAAGCCATGATATCTCATAATACTAAGCACATCTTATACCAATTGCATTGATGTGGTCAGACATACCCGAAATGCTGTTCGTTTGAAGGTACTGCTTAAAATCTAATAGTGCTGCTAGAGGTTCTGAATAACTGCAATGCGAATAGTGTCTGCATTTGACTATGCAAGGTGCATAGCTGAATTTTGCTAGACTCATCTGCAGCTTGGTTGTGGTTCCCTTCTCTTCCTTTAGGAAGGGGGGGAGGGCATGGATGAAGTGGAATAAATTGCAGAGTCCTTTCCACATAGCATGCCTGCTGTGTAATGAGCTTCCACTTCAGATATCAACAGCTAGTGTGTTTTCTAACCCTACTTGGGCACCGTCTTTAGGTGGCCGAGAGAACCAGATATAAACACACCTCCTCACTGCCGAGCAGATGGAAATTCCATCCGCAAGCGCAGAGTCGAAGAAAGAGCCCTGTTGAGTCACAAGAGAGAGGACGCCTCCTAGAGGAGTGGCCTGCTGAGACAAACACACACCCAACGTGGTGTCTTGACTCGCGGAGAATACCGTGGGACAAGCAGTGAAGCCAGCTGGAGGAGCTGTACAAGCCGAACAGCAGCGAGACGCAGAGCCACCATGAAGGCCCTGTTAGGAGCTAGAGGGAAGTGAGCATTGCACCGACGGAAACCACAGGGCCAAGACCGCAACACTGTCCCAAAATGCACGATGAGAGGATCGCCGCAAAGGAGGAAGAGGTACCCAGACACTCAGGCAAACCGGGAAGTGGGCGGCGAGGTCGAAGATAATATCAGAGTGGAGTGAAAAGCAGGCGTCCCCAGGGTAGGGTTGAGACTCAGATCACCCCAGAGTGGGGGAGAAAATCAAATGACTCAAGGCAGGTTGAGAAACAGGTAAACCCAAGGCAGGGTGAAAACCAACCATCACCAGCGCTGGGTGAAACCACACAGTTAAAGAACAATCCCAGACCTTAGTGAGGGGATATCGACATAAATTTCAAGTACAGAAATCTCACAGGTAGCAGACACCTAGAACCGAAAGGGAAAAAAGTACATTAACTTGTAGCAAGCTCACCAACTAAGCAAGAAGAAGCTAAAGAGACTTTCTGGTGCCTGGTTGTTTGAATGGAACACTGGGGTAAGGGAATCACTCTTGAGTAATAGAGACATTGGGTCTGAAACCCTCTAGTATTTCCACGGGGCAAGATAGCCCAAGCTTTATTTATATTGGCTTCTGTTTAGTTATAGTGGTAGGGACAGAGATCAGGACAGAGCACGTCTCAATGACGGACAGAGGTTATGTTGTAAGCCATCATTAGAAGCACCGTTTTGACTTCTTTACTTTCTTTGAGATAGGGCAAAAAAGCAGTTAGGGAAAGATAGGTTTATTTTTTAATAAAGACACCAGTTCACTAGCATGACACCTGGTCTGACTCATGATTCTGGCCTACCAAAGCTTCCACACCTGCAATAGGGGGCTCTTCATAATGCATGGGAGCCAGAAGCTTTCATGGAACACCTTCTTTTTTTTTAAAAAACATTGTATTAAGTGTTTTGGTTCAGACAAAAAAGTATAAACCTTTCACTTTATACAAAAATCAGTCAACAGTAAAAGAATTTAAGAAAAGAAAAATTAAAATCAACATTTCTCATTCAAAGAATAAAATTAATCTTTTTTAAAAACAAGTTTCATGAAGTCCTTTCAAGAGTCAGAAATTGGATAAGCCTAAATCGCAGGTAAGTTAACCTACGTATAGGACAAGGGAATATATGGACATACTTAGGTTGCTCCTCTCTTTTTGTCAGAAATTTGCTGTATTCAGCATGCGTACTATAAATCCCCACCTGTTCCGAGGAGATCACCCAGTCGTATTTATGTAGCTTGTTCTTAACAGTGGCCGCGTTGTAGGAGAGCTCTTTTCTAGATGACCCTATCAAGGTAAGTATTCCACTAATCTGTTCCTTAAATTCCATGATAGAGGCCCCCACAGATGCTCTGATTTGCTCCACCCCCCAGCTCTGATAGAGAGACATAGCTGGTGGATTTAAAAGCTTTGCATATTCTGCCTATTTCCTCTATTTAGCTCTAGTCCTCAATGAGATCAGCACAAACTCTTGTCTTATATCTGCATTTGGGACGGCGTTGGACAGCCCCAATGTTTTCTTAAATAACATTCCTTGAATGGTGGTAAGGAAGTCCCCCAGCTCAAAAAGAAAGATTCAGGCCATAGCGCAAAGTAGGTTCCATGGTGGAAAGATAGTATTGGAGGAGAGGGTTAAGGGAGAAATGACACAGTTGCGTATATACCTTCTTCGGGCTTCTCTAATTCGTAAAGAGAATGACCTTCGACTTCTGGCCGTTAACTCAAGGTTATTCTCAACTGCGTATTAAAAAAACAAGTGTCAATTCCCTCTGGAGACCTATCGGTTTTCACAGCTGAAGGCAATCGTTCTCTTGCAAAACAAAAGAGGTGATGGCTAGAAGGTTTGGAATGAATCCTAACCTCTGGCATTGCTCTGGCAAATCCTCCAGACCATCGGTCTTCAGCCTGTCAAACCATTCTCATCGGAACGCCTGCTCCCTCCTTTCCTGTCACTCTCCGGCCAGCCTCCCTTGGCCCTCTTCCTGCTCCCACCTGTGAGGCTAAAAACCTCGGTGTCATCTTCGACTCAACACTCTCCTTCTCTTCTCACATCTCCGACGTCTCTAATAAGTCACACTACCAGCGGCACCTCCTCAGAGGTATTCTTCCTTTCTTCTCCTTCCCCCAGAAGCTCACTGTCTCCTGAGCTCTGGTTCTCTCTAGGCTGGACTACTGCAACAGCCTCTTTCTAAATCTGCCTGCTTCTACTCTCCGCCCTCTGCAACTCATCCAGAACAGGTATCTCTCCAGGACTGAAATCTCTGCACTGGCTCCCAGTGGCTGCGAAGAAGGATTAAGTGCAAAACCCTCTGCATTGTCCACAAGGCCTTCTGAGGCCTGGGGCCTCAATACCTTCAGCTCTCCCTTCCTAAATATCTTCCTTCTAGAGCTGTTCGCTCATCCGCCTCCAGCTCCCTCTGGGTCAGTCGCTTCTCCAAGCAACGAGTTGGTGGTAGATCTCTCTCCTCGGCTGAGGCCTCCCTCTGGAACAGCCTCCCTGCCTCCCTGAAACTTGAGGAGAACCATCTCTGGTTCCAGAAGCACCTCAAAACCTCTTTGCTTCTGCTTTATCTCCTCCTCTCCCCTGCTGAAACTGAAACTGCACTGGTTACCTGGCCACCCTCTGATCTCGGGCCCAGGCCCCTTACCCCGCCAGTCGCACACCTGCACTGCCTTCCTGGCAACCCCCGCACTTAGGGACTGTTTACTGTATCCCTACAGTTCCACTATCAGCACTTCACACCTGATGTCTGCACTTACCCTTGCACTTGCCACCAGCGGCCGTACCTCACTTATTGTTTTATCCTTATTTCATGTACTGCACTTTTCCCCCTCCTCATGCACTTGCGCAATCTGAATGACACCTGGCCTAGTAGGATCGTTGTCCGTCTTCCCTCTGTTCTCAGTCTGTTCTCCCTCCCTTGCCACGTCGCGCCTTGAAACAGGCATGTTATAAATACCATATCATATCATATCATAACAGAAAGGGAAAGAACACATGCAAATCAGGCTTGGTCCCACCCCAAAAGGGGCAGTCCAGCGCGAACTTTTAGGCCACATCTCTTCTGCACGAGACCACAAGCATCCCCAGACATGTTTCAGCTTCCTTGGGCGTCATCATTGAGGAGTAGCTTGGGTCTCTGGGCCCAGCAGGCTCCAGCCTCACGTCTAGGCATACCAGTCCCAACCCCAGACACGTTTTGGCCCTAGTTGGGCCTCATCAGTGAGGTGGAGCTGTGCCTCTCTAAGCACAGTGAGCAAGGGGTCCATGTCTGGATTACCCTGGTAACTTTGGGTGAGAAACAGCTCCACCTCACTGATGAGGCCTGTCTCGGCCGAAACATATGTCTGGGTTTGCTGTTTGTACTCTTTTACAGAGGAGATTTGCCAAGCATTTCGGTGCTGAACTACCTTCGGGTGGGACAAAAACTGATATGTCTCTGGAAATTTCTCCTCTGTGAAAAGTACAGTGAGCTAAAGCGTGGTTGAGACTCTCCCGGGGGCCGTCCACCCAAGAACGGGTCAATGGGCTGTGTTTGTACTGGTAGAGGGACTCCCAGACCTCTTTATGCAAACTTACATTAGTTAACCCGAAGATGAAGAAAATCCAAACTCTAAGGCAAGGATATCCTATTTTGTCTCAAAAACTTGGAATAGTATCCCAATGTAATTATGTACAGCGACCCTCCTTGATTGTTTTGCAGAAACTTTGAAAACACATCTTTTTCTGGCCTGCCTAAACATATAGGGTATAGGTCTATGGTGATTTCTTTTTTTAATGCTTTTGTAAGGGTAGTTGGGTTTTGATTATACCTTTTTCGTCGTGTAGTTCATCTCATGTGGATTGCACCCCATTTATTTATTATTATATATAGTTATTCCTTTTTTTGATCAGTGCTCCATTTATCATTGTTGATAAGGCAGTGCAATACAAATGTCCTAAATGAAATAAAATAACATTTTGCACCAAATCAGCGCAGACATGACAGGACTTTAAAGCACTCCATGACACATGATGAACAGAAAGATGGTATATTAGTCAGCTATTTGGGATAGTAGATGCAAAACAAGCACATCCTTGACAATAGTGCAGTTACCTTTGTGTATTGCGGTGTGTATATATATAAGTAAAAATGTTTATACAGCGCTCATTGCGGGCTACATCCAATCAAGGCGATTGGATAATGTGCGTGTTTAAAACTGAAAAATGGTGCTTAGAGGCGATCACTAAAAATTAGAAATATGAACACAGAAAGAGCTCAGACTATAGATTATGACTGTGCCAGTTTGTCATTCATCTTTGCACAAACGTGTCTCTGCCTAAATGTATCTTTGCACATGGCCATAACGCCCCACCAATGCTTTTATAAAACTCACGCCATGCTCTGGTGGAAATCGGATAAGTCCTTCTGGGTTGCATGCAGGAACAGGATGGTGATAGCTGGTTTACTGAGCTCCCCACTCCAAGAGGTGCTACCTGTCTGCAACAAGAATGAACAATCAAGAGACACAACAGAACCATGGAGCAAGAAAAATTCATGAAAGAAATACTGTCAAACATGATATGATTACAACGCGCCTGTACACAAGTGTTTCTAGGCACGACAAGATAAGGGAGGGAACACAGAGGGAGGACAAGACAAGCAATCTTACTAGGCCTTGTGTCATTCAGATCATGCAAGTGTGAGAACGAGAAGTGAAAGGGACGGGAGGAGTGGAGGGGACAGGGAAGGGGAAAATAGGGCAGCAATGCTCTGAGAAAGTGCAGCCAGGGCAGCATGGCTCTGGGTTGTGCAAGGAGAACAAGGGACTGCAGGGTTACAGCTACAGCCCCTAACCCCAGGGTAGGCCCAAAGGCAGTGCAAGTGTGACTGATCAAGAAAGAGCCTGGTACCCAATGAGACTCTGAGTGTAGCCAAGCAACCAGTTGGTAGAGCAGACAGATAGGTCAGGGAGGTCCGCAGGGGAGGGAGAGAGAGAAAGCAGAGCAGAAGAGGAAGGTTTTGAGCTGCTTGCAGAATCTCAGACAGTCAGCTCATGTTTGAGAGGGACAGGGAGGACATTCCAGAGGGAGGCACTTGCAAAGGAGAGAGATCTACCCACCACTCTCTGCCTGGAGAAGCATCTAACCCTTAGAGAGTTGAAGGTAGCTGAGCAAAGGGCTTGAGAAGGAAGGAATTTTGGAAGAGAGCATTGGATGCAGTGCGGGCCCTGGCCCCAGAAGGCCTTGTGGACAATGCAAGGGGTCTTGAACTTGATCCTTGCAGCCACCGGGAGCCAGTGGAGAGATTTGAGGGCTGGAGAGATATGGTCTCTGCGCTTGAGGCCAAGGATAAGTCTCGCAATCCTGTTCTGGATTAGTTGCAGAGGGCAGAGAGTAGAGAAAGACAAAGATTGAAAAAGAGGCTGCTGCAGTAGTCCAGCCTAGCGAGAACCAGGGTTCTGGAGACAGTGAGCTTCTGGGGGAAAGTGAGAAAGGGAAGAGTCCCTTTGAGGAGGTGCAGCTAGTAGTGGGACTTCTTGGCGACGTCCGAGATGTGTGGGGAGAAAGAGAGAGTGGAGTCAAAGATGACACCAAGGTTTTTTGCCTCATAGGAAGGTGAAGGAAGAGGGCCCAAGGCGGACGGCCAAAGTGAGAGGGAAAGCAGGAGCAGGGGTCCCAATGAGAAGGATCTCTGTCATACTGGCATTAAGGCAGAGATTGTTGGAGGCTCATCAAACCTGAATCGCTGATAGGCAGATATGAATGAGCGAGATAGGAGAGGAGGCTGAGGGGAGCTTGAAGCTAAGCCGAGTGTCATCCGCATAACACTGAAAGTTAGAGGAGAAGGTAGAGATAAGGTGGGCCAAATGACCCGGGTAGAGGTTGAAAAACCAGGGTGAGAGGATATGTGTTCTGTGTAACCTGATTACTTATTTTTCCCAACATAAATATTTTATTTGTGTGACCTTATAATAAAGTGTATCTATTTTCAGAATACCAGTGTGGTGTATTTATTTGTGGTGCCTGTTTGGGAGTAATCATACCTCTCTGCCGCCCCCCATCCTCCCTCCTAAAGTTAACCTTGACTGCTCTGCTGAAGCAACCGTTGGATAGTCTGGTCTTTCCTTTAGGGAGACAAACTGTTCCACCATAAGGTTAGACGATTACGCAAGTGGGTTGTGCAAAAACATCCCTCAACTTTCATGATTCTCTACTCACAATATATGCGCCATTTCCACTGTCAATCATGTTACTGATGTTGCAACCATATAATATAGCAACATTTTCACTGTAAATAACTTTTATGACGGGCCCACAATATTTGCAAGGATTGTCAATGTAAATCACTTTCATGTTTGTGCAGCCACAATATATGTACATCCATTCCATGATGCTGTTTTTGCCCCTCCTCCTTTGCCAAACACATGCACCCATCACTTTTTCACACACAGTCAGTCACATTCACAAACACAAAGGCACACATACTCACAGAATCATACATATATTTTTTTATTTGTATTTGGTTTGGAAAACAAACCTTTACAAAAAGTGGACATTATAGATCATCATCATCGCATTTTCTTAAGACATTTCTTGCAAAGTTAAAATATACAATGATCACATTAAATTTATAAAAGGAAAATACAGATTAACATTCGTATTTAAAATATTCAAAAAATAGAATCTAAGTAATTCATCCTAAAATAATATGCATCAGTCAAGTTAGATAACATAGAGTGAATGAAAGACTATAATAAACTCAAAATAATCATAACGATAACAATAACAATATCAGTAGCAATAGCAATTAAAATAAGGAATCAGAACCTAATGACCATGATCACTTTGATGCTCTTAGAAAGCCATATCATAAAGACCAAAGTCTTTTTCACTGCGGGATTTGTTTTTCTTAGACATTTCATATTTATTCGTCCAGCATATTCAAGGAGGAATTTTTTGCATTTCATTCTGAATTTATTAGTTCCAAGAAATGAGTTAGAGCGAGAATTGGAGGCTGATTATTACCCCACATTAATCTGATCCAAAGCAATTCTCAAGAATTCATATTATCACCAAGATGAAAAGGTTCAAAGGTGGAGTCTCTCTTTATATTATAGATCTAAAAAAAACATCTTGATTAGTCGCATTCCAATATTTGGTTCTTTCAAGTGTGTGGTATTGGTTTAATCTGAACCTTAAATATAGGTTGCGTGCCTTTTGACAAGGAAAAAGTTGTAAGTATACCATTCTTGGAGTTCTGTTTGCCAAGAAGCAGGAGTATTCTTGATAGCTCTTATAGGTTCTAATTGAGTCAATTGTATCACGCCAATCGAAGTCAAATAGTTTATGCTTCACATAAACAAGCCGTGAACACAGATCATCGGAATTTGTATCAATTTTATCAAGTAATAAACTCATTGTAGTGGTAAAACGGACCATGGATTCTGGGTATTGATCTTGTATCATTTGTGCAAGGTCTCTATACAGCGAAGTTGCAGGTTGTAGAAGCATTTTGGAGGAGTTTGAGAGAATCCTCCATGAATACCTAGCAGACAAAGAGGAAATCCTCAGCTCATGTCTAAGGATCAAGTTAGCAATAGAGTTTGCTAGATTTAATGTCTTCTTCCAAATGTTTCCTTGAATATGGTTGAGAGTGCTATAAATATTTGTGAGACACATGTCGATCCGAAAAGGATAATGGGTTCAACCTTTAGATTATTAAAGTTGAGTACTGGAAGTAACAAATATTTACAAAGCTTCTTAAATATCACCTTCATCTGGGCGATGAGAGGGCTAATTTTTTGATTGAGCATTGTTTTCCACAAGAGTCTAGAGGAGGTATCACAAAGATTGTAGCCCAAATATCCTGGAGTGATGGAATACGCTCAATAATGTCGTTAATTGACCATTGAAATCTACAAATTTTCTTTTTCCTATTATTAAAGACTACAATCTTGGATTTCATGGCATTTGAGTGAAGGTTTAGTTTTTGTGCATATTGAGAAAAGGCGTACAATTTGGCTTGTAAGCGTAGGTAGTTTTATCGAATAAGATATCGTCGGCAAATGCCAACCATTCGCGTCTCAGTGTTCCAAATTTAACTGGGAAGCTGTCATGGCCACATGCCCCAGAACACAAAAACCACACCATCTAGTGATGGGGGCAATGGGTCACTTGACTCACTTATGTCCCTTTTGGACCCACAAACACAGGGGCCCTGGCTGGACTCAGTCCTGGCGCCTTTGGCGCCAGGCTCATATAGGGATGAGAGCAGGAACACTTTATTTCAGTGCAGGAGTGCTTTTACTTTATTTCAGTGCAGGAGTGCTTTTATTTTACAAGAACTTTCCAGGAGCTGAAAGCCTTTATTCCAGAGAACATCCTCATGTGCTGACTCATCGGGTGTGGCTCCCTAGGCCTGGTCTTCATGTGCTGACTCATCGGGTGTGGCAGGGTGTGGCAGGCTGAACCTGGTGGGCGTGGCTTCAGAAGCTAAGCTATATAAACTGGTCCATCCTTAAGGCTGGTGCTTCGCGTTACTGTGCACTCGCGTGCAACGTGACACTCACCGCCGCTTAGACCAGTTTACTTAACTTTGAAACCAGGCGTTCTCCTGTATACTCACCTCCAGGAAACCGGTGCTTCATCGCTTCATCTACAGACTCATCTCCTGACATCCAGTGATATTGATCCCGATGCCGCAGCACCACACTCCGCATCCACGAACTCAGACCCTGTGAAGAAGAAGAAAGACAAGCTTTGTTCCTCATTCCCTCCGGCTGCCGCCTCGAGCTCTGCAGCTTCTGCCGGGCTGGCAACATCACCTGCAAGGGAAGAAAGCAAAAGAGCAAACAGCAAAAAGTAGAACGGACAGCAATACAAGACAACAAACTTTACAATACAACAAAAACAGACGTGGAAAGACAAAGGCAAACAGGAACACTTACCTGAAGTATAGTGGCTTAGTCGCAGCAGGACTGGACTACCACGTGCAAGGGACCAGTGAAGGAACTTGGTCCAGATCATACAAGTGCCCCTGTCCGAAGCAACAGGACGGAGTGCTCGCCAAAACTAATCAACAGGTGAGCTTTCCAGGGACAGCGCATGCCACGGGTGCCACGGTTTGGGAGAAGGGGTCTGGAAGGAGATCAGGCGCACAGCTGGCATACTCACGCCCCCCTATTCTCCACGCAGGAGCAGTCCTGAGCAGCATCACCTATTACCACCAGTCACCACATAAACACAGAGGGCAAAGTCAGACCCGAGCAACCTCAGCCCGGGAGGGTTGCAACCATTCCCAAATGCCTCCGCAGAGACCAGGTGAGCGTAACAGAACGCAAAGCCTCTTTGAATCTCTGCCTGGGCGTTATGGAAACTTCTGAAACTGACCAGTTGGCCTGATTACTGGGAGAGTTACGGGCTGAAGTTCATGCCTCAAGACAGGAAACCAATGCCCTAAGGAGGGAACTAATTGTGAACCGGGAGCGTACAGATGAACTAGCAAGGCACATGCTCCAGACACAGGCAGGCCAGGTCGCACTGCCGGGGTATGCCCCTCCTGCCGCGCCTCCAGAGCCCACGCCAGTACAGGTGGTTCTTTCAGGGGGGGTTTCCCTGGCCCCACCAGAACGCTTCACAGGCGATCCGAATAAGTATGCCATCTTTATGAATCAATGTCGCCTACATTTCTTGTGCAGACCTGGGGCATTCCCAAACGATCAAGCAAGAGTGGCATTTGTACTCTCATATTTGGGAGGTAGTGCAGCGGACTGGTCAATACCCTTGGTAAACCAGGAAGATCCTTTGCTTCGAGACTTCGGAGGTTTCCAGCGTGAAATGGAGAAACTATTTGCATGTCATACTGAAGGGCGGGCTCTGGACAATGAACTGTTATCGCTACGGCAGGGTAATCAAGACTTACTAACTTATATCACTTCCTTCGATCGTCTGATAGCACAAACTAACTGGCCGGAGGAGAAAAGAACTATGCTCTTTTAGCAAGGCTTCTAAGGGGAACTTAAGGACGTTTACCTCCAGCTCATAGCTGCGGGTGAATTCACCAAGTAAATCCCCCGGAAAGATGTGCTAATTACATCGACCTGACAGTGCAGCTCGATCACGGATTGCAGTATCGGAAGATGGATCGGGCCAAGGCCCGAGGGGCGGTCAGTCTACGTGCGACCCCGTGAGAATCAAACCAAATCACACGATCAGTCCGAGCCAATGCAAATCGGAGGCTTGCGGAGCCCATTCACCAAGGCAGAAAGGGAGAAAAGGAGACAGCAGCAGCTTTGTTTGTACTATGGTAAGGCAGGTCACTATGTCCGAGAATGCCCGGTGAAACCACCCAGGAAAGAAGTTGGAGCAACTGACAAGGGTGAAGAAGAAAAGGACTCGGGGAAACTCCAACGCCCGGCAAGCATAGGGGTCCACTTGTCGAGCGGGGAAAAGGAACCTATACAGACCTCACATCTAGTCATCCCTGTGCTCCTGGTAAACCACAAGCAACCATCAAAAATACATGCCCTGGAGGCATACATTGACAGTGGGGCTGTGGGAAATTACATGGACCAAGATCTGGCTACCCAGATAGGCCTTCCTCTCCGACAGAAGCAGGTTTCGGAAAACGTCACAGCAGTTGATGGATCTCAGCTATCATCCAGCCCAGTGACGCATTACACCGAGAAGGTCACGCTCTGTGTCAGGACGGTGACCAAGAGGACATCACCTTCGATCTCATCGGCGCTCCCCAATTCCAAATGATATTGGGAATGCCCTGGCTGGAGACCCACAATCCCAGGATTGACTAGCGTAAACGAGTTCTGACCTTTCCCCAAGACTGTGCCGACACCTGTTATAGTAAGGGATTCTCATGAAAAGGTCTTACCAACCCAGTTTCGTCGAAGACATAAACCATACTGGGCCTCACCAGTTAACTGCCACCTGAATACCTGGATTACCAAGATGTCTTTCAAAAAGAGCAAGCAAACACCCTACCTCCGCACAGACCGTATGACTGCCAAATTGGTCTGGTACCTGGAGCTCAAGTTCCCTGCAGCCGGTTTTACACCCTAACAGAACAGGAAAACCAGCATCTAAAAACCTACCTCAATCAGTATCTGGCAAATGGCTTCATTCGTTCGTCCAAGTCCCCTGCATCCTCACCCCTCTTTTTTGTGCCTAAAAAGGAGGGAGACCTGAGAGCTTGCATTGACTACAGAGCACTTAACCAGATCACGGTAAAAAAATGGTAGCCGTTATCCCAGTGCTCTTGGATCAAGTCAAAAACACTCAGATATATACAAAACTAGACTTACGAGAGGCCTACCATCTAGTAAGAGTAAAAAAGGAGACAAGTGGAAGACGGCCTTTCGCACGAAATATGGCCTTTATGAATATCAGGTTATGCCCTTTGGTCTATGTAATGCCCCGGCGGCGTTCCAATTTTTCATGAATGACATGCTCCGCGAACTGTTGGACGTCTGCACTCTTGTCTATATTGATGACATTCTTATCTATTCGACCACCAAGGAGGACCACGTCAACCATGTCCGGGCAGTTTTGGAGAAAATGCGGCAACACCGGCTATATGCCAAATTGGAGAAATGCTTCTTTCATGTGAGAGAGGTAGAATTCCTCTGCTTTATTCTCACACCATAGGGCGTATGCATGGACAAGCGCAAGGTAGATGCTATCCTTAACTGGCCCTAACTGACATCCATAAAGGGAGTACAGAGTGTACTCGGGTTCGCCAACTTTTATCGCCGGTTCATTCCCAGGTTCTCCCAGAACGTCCACCCAATCTCCTCTTTACTACGGAAAAATAAACAATTTAATTGGTCTGCAGAGGCAGAGAAAGCCTTCCAGGAGCTAAAACAAGCATTTACCACAGCACCAATTCTACGGCATCCTCGACCAGAACTACCATACGTGGTCGAAACTGATGCTTCCAACATAGCAATGGGAGCAGTTCTGTCACAACGAGACCCCGAAACAGGTCAGTTGCATCCCGTGGCATTCTGGTCTCGCAAGTTTTCAGCCCCGGAATTTAATTATGCAATCACTGATAAAGAACTGCTATCAATTAAGGCAGCGTTCAAAGCCTGGAGACATTATCTTCTTGGATCTAGACATAGAGTCACCGTCGTCACGGATCATCGCAATCTACAATATCTGAAGACCGCTAAAGCGCAATCATCACGCTAACTCCGCTGGGCTGTCTTCTTTGCGGAATACGACTTTGTCATCACCTATAGACTCGGAGTACGCAATGGAAAAGCGGACACCCTGTCTCGCATAAGTGAGGGGGAAGAGGCATTCACTACACCAGATCCCGTGGCCATCATCCCTGAAGGACGAATCCAAGGCATGATTGCCGCAACCACCACTCTAGACAACTTAAAATCTGCCCTGCAACACTTGATGAGTCCACCAGCGCAACAGGAATGGCTAGGGAAGGGAGACGGGCATACGATCGCGGACAACCTACCATACTACCAAGGACGATTGTACATCCAGGATAAGAAATTACAGAATCAAATAATCGCAAACTATCACGATTTATTAGTAGAAGGGCATCCGGGAATAGCCAAAACCCAAGCTAAAATAAAGAAAAATTGCTGGTGGCCAACTTGGCGAAAGGACATTGTCCAGCTCATCGCAACCTGTGGCACCTGTACACAACACAAGTCCCAAAAACAAAGTCCTGCAGGTGCGCAACGTCCTTTAGAAGTACCCCCAGCACCTTGGCATACGCTATCAATAGATTTTATTACAGACCTTCCCTCCTGTAACGGATACAATACCATCTTAGTCGTCGTAGATCTGTTTTCCAAAATGGCCCACTTTATTCCCCTGAAAAGTCTCCCAACTGTTTCTACTCTGGCTACTGTGTTTTTGGAACAGATTGTCCAGCTACACGGGTTCCGATCAATATTGATATCAGACCGAGGAACTCAGTTTGTCTCTGCATTCTGGAAAAGGTGTTGTAAAATTGCCAAAATCGACCTTCGGTTATCTACAAGCCATCACCCCCAAACTGACGGCCAGACCGAACTGACTAACCAGACCCTTGAGCAATACATAAGGTGTATGGTGCAACAAACCAAGGATACCTGAAAGAACATACTTTGGTTAGCAGAATACGCATATAACAACTCTATTCACACCGGTACGGGACAAAGCCCATTCTACATAGTGAACGGTCGACATCCATGGACATCCGTTTTCGACCCACTCGAATCATTAGAAATGCCCGCAGTAGCGACCTTACACAAAACCATCACCCAGGTTTTTAAAGAAGCAGCAGAGCATGAAAGGAACATGTGCGTTCGTCCCAGATATCTGGGACCTTACACTATCAAGGCTGTGATCAACCCTGCGGCCATGAAATTACAATTACCGGCCCACATGCGGATCCACCAAGTGTTTCATGTCTCCCTCCTAAAACCATTGAGGCCAGGTACACGGATCGATACTCCACCGGACCCCCGAAATAGTTGAAGGAGAACCAGAATACGAAGTTAAAAGGATCCTAGACTCTAAGATGGTCCGGTCCAAGTTATTCTACCTTATAGACTGGAAAGGTTTTGGACCCCAAGATCGGACCTGGGAACCCCGTGAGCATGTCCATGCTCCACGATTAATCAGGCACTTCCACCGAAATAACCCCACTAAACCAGGGCCAGGGGGGAAACCACCCATGAGAGGTGCCTTGAGGGGGAGTGCTGTCATGGCCACAGGCCCCAGAACACAAAAATCACACCATCTAGTGATGGGGGCAATGGATCACTTGACTCACGTACGTCCCTTTGGGACCCATAAACACAGGGGCCCTGGCTAGGCTCAGTCCTGGCGCCTTAGGCGCCAGGCTCATATAGAGATGTGAGCAGGAACACTTTATTTCAGTGCAGGAGTGCTTTTATTTTACAAGAACTTTCCAGGAGCTGAAAGCCTTTATTCCAGAGAACATCCTCAGGTGCTGACTCATCGGGTGTGGCTCCCTAGGCCTGGTCTTCATGTGCTGACTCATCGGGGGTGGCAGGGTGTGGCAGGCAGGCTGAACCTGGTGGGCGTGGCTTCAGAAGCTCAGCTATATAAGCTGCTCCATCCTTAAGGCCGGTACTTCGCGTTACTGTGCACTCGTGTGCAACGTGACGCTCACCGCCGCTTGGACCAGTTTACTTACCTTTGAAACCAGGCATTCTCCTGCATACTCATCTCCAGGAAACTGGTGCTTCATCGCTTCATCTGTAGACTCATCTCCTGATATCCAGTGATCTTGATCCCAACGCCGCAGCACCGCACTCTGCATCCGCGAACTCAGACCCTGTGAAGAAGAAGAAAGACGGCATTTGAACCCTGCACGCTCCCTAGTTAACAATTTACCAGCTACTGTACCGCTGCAGCTTCGTTCCTCATTCCCTCCGGCTACCGCCTCGAGCTTCGCAGCTTCTGCCGGGCCGGCAACATCACCTGCAAGGGAACAAAGCAAAAGAGCAAACATCAAAAGTGGAACGGACAGCAATACAAGACAACAAACTTTACAATACAACAAAAACAGACGAGGAAAGACAAAGGCAAACAGGAACATTTACCTGAAGTACAGTGGCTTAGTCATAGCAGGACTGGACTACCACGTGCAAGGGACCAGTTAAGGAACTCGGTCCAGTTCATACAAGCGCCCCTGCCAGAAGCAGTAGGACGGAGTGCTCCCCAAAACTAATCAACAGGTGAGCTTTCCAGGGATAGCGCAACCCACAGGTAACACAGTTTGGGAGAAGGGGTCTGGAAGGGGATCAGGCGCACAAGCTGGCATACTCATGTCCCCTATTCTCCACGCAGGAGCAGTCCCAAGCAGCATCACCTATTACTACCAGTCACCACATAAGCGTAGAGGGCGAAGTCGGAACTGAGCGACCTCACCCCCGGGAGGGCTGCAACCGAGCCCCAACACCTCCGCAGATACCAGGTGAGCGTAACACCTTGTAAGCAGTGGACTACATAGACAAGCAAACTTCATTTATTCTCCTGATGAAGACGTTGACTAAATCAGTCTTTCACGTCAAAACCGGTTGAGAAACCTAAAAGGGGATGTGATCCTTTTGAATTATTGTGTTTATATCCACCTCTGCGATAGATCAAATGGAGTAATTCTATTGCGTTTTCTAATACAAAAACAATAAGCTTGTTCATGGTGACAAGTTGTATGTCCCACCAATTCATGTTTTA
Source organism: Ambystoma mexicanum (assembly GCF_040938575.1). Classification (NCBI taxonomy): domain Eukaryota; kingdom Metazoa; phylum Chordata; class Amphibia; order Caudata; family Ambystomatidae; genus Ambystoma; species Ambystoma mexicanum. Next base: position 755,604,313 of record NC_090926.1, on the reverse strand, counting down.
CTGTGTTGGTATGCATTTTAGTATCTGTATGATTGACACTGAGTGTAGATTAAGGTATGAATGTTTCACTGTGAATGACAATTATTGGTATGACTTTTACAGCTTTTTAGGTAGTCTTATGTGTCCCTGCTATGCAATATAACTATGAAGTGTATAATAATATGTGAATAATCCACTTTTTTGAAATTTTGTATCATGGTAAATAAATACGTTTTGAAACTATTTTTGTAAAATAAACACGTCCTCTGGACATTTTTGTCAGCATTCGCAGGAAACCGTATAACCAGGGAGAGGGACACCAGCTTCTGTGCGTTACATACAGCCACCGGAATTGAAGGTTGCCAGTTGCACGCTTTTGACTGTCCAAGTGCAGTGAGGAGTCCCCCAACGTCCTCCCTCTTGTCCCCACGATTGAGGCCCAGGAACAGTGAGATCTGCAGGAACTGCCAGGAACAGAAGTCATCAGCTGCCTCTTTTTCTTCATTGTAAGGTACTGTAAAACAAGACTAAGAGTAATTACCTCTCACTGCAAAAGTGCTTGGAACTTTTGCAACTCACAGGCCTAATCAGCTTGTGACCCAACATATGATTCTTCTTTCTACAAACTACTGCTAAGAACTTGTGCAGAGACTTTTCTGTTTAACTACCAGAACCGCTTCATCCTATCCAAGACTTTAGCCTAGCCTTTTGAATTGAATCTTCTGGTGAACTCAAAATATCTACACTGTCTAAGAATAATTGTAACCTTTCATGTTCTAATAACCTTTGCCTTTTACTCCTCTTGAAAAGTATTCTGAAATAGTAGTGAAGTATATTTGTGTGTTATATAATTGCCTCCTTCTTATGAATGTTTTATAACTGACATATACATAAATTAATAAGTATTTATCAAAGAAATCTTGAGTGTAATGGTTTATTTGAACACCTGTGATTGTAGACCTCTGTGTAAGATTATTACTGCTCACATTCCCCTCTTGTGATAAGCCTGGCTGCTCAACACGCTACCATAACTGTATAGTACAGACTTATACCAAAGGTTGGTTTGCTTACACCTGTAGTCATAGTTGTGTGTAGTCGTCCCAGAGGGTACTGCATACAAACGTTGCCTAACATCAGGCGACAGAGGTTGTGCACTTGGACCAGACAGTTCAATTCCCCTCTTCTGGCTCACACACACAAAGCCTCCTTGCCCGCGAATGCCATAGCTTTCCCCGGGAATGGGGTTTCCATATAACGAACAAGCAAATATATTGTGGATCAGCCATCTTAGGGTGCTAGCCAGGTTTAGTAGCCATTTGCGGTAAATGCAAAAGTGCACAACAAAAACAAACAAAAATGGGAAAAATCACACAGCTGCCTCCAGCTTGTCTTAGGTAAATTGTCAAAGTAACCAAAAAGCCACTATATAAACAGTTATAAGGATACAAAGGATCTTAACTGCACTTCACTTTAAGGTGATGTATGCAATTGTAAAAATACAAGCATCCATAAAAAGATAAACAGAGCCTCATTACGCCACCAAACTTTATTACCGTTACCGCCACTTGGTCTGGCGGTGTTACCGCCAGATTATAAGTGGAGGAGGCAGTGTAAGTCCCCATTTTCTTTGAGTCCATATGACTCAATGGGGCCATTTTTGACTCAATGGGGGCATTTTCAGCGGAATTACTGGGGCAGTAATTCTGCCATGATAATTCTGCCGAAAATGGCCAGACGTGGGCAGGTTTACCTCCAGCTCATAGCTGCAGGTGAATTCACCAAGTTTCTGCCTGCATCATAGTTGGGCGTGGCAGTATACGGTAATACTTCTGCATTTAACCCACACTGCTCAACTTGTAACGAGGCCCATAGTCTCTCAGTACTGACAGTCTTAGGGACTAGTCAGTTTCCCCATAAGAATGAGCAAACCAGCCAAGGGAAGTAAAGTAGAAGGCTTTACTAGCCTTCAAAAAGTCAAGACAGGGTTCAAAATAAGCAAAAGAAAGGGGTTTCATAGAAATCTATGGGGGGTAAGGTGCAAACAAAACATATTTCCTAACATCCACTGTAAAATTCTTTGTTTATTTTTCCCTGCACACATCACCTTAATGAGAAGTGCTGTCCCTTTGTGTCCCTATAACTTAGTTTTTTATAACTTTCACGTTATTAACATGATGTGTCCAGGATTAGCTGGTGGCAGCAAATACTTTTCTACCATTTTCATTTTACTGCTTAACGCCAAATAGATCACTGTGTACTCTAAAAAGGCTGTGCCACAAGATTTCTGCATGTCCTTTCACCTTCTCGATGTTTGGATTTTTTTCTGCCCTCACAGGGTTGGGTTTACCATATATGGTAAGCCCTTTCCTGGGTAAAGCTCCAGCTTCACCAGGCAAAGGTGTGGCATGTGTTTGTGGCCAGATGTGGGGATCGGACTGTCTAGACCCAGTCCATATCCATGCCAAGGTTTGCCTGCTGCTGGGAGGATGCGTTGGCCAGAGGCAGTCCAGGATTGGACAGCCCCTGCTGGTTTGAATGTTGAAGATCCTTACCATTGGTGAGCTCAGGGGTGACTCCAGCTTGAATCCTGGGAAAAAGGAGGACTCTGCAGCCATTCAACAGATCTTTGAGCCAATAGCCCTACGAAGAGGATCATACTGCTGAAGACATGGAAATCGCCATTGGAAGTCAGCCAGCGTTGTTTTCCTCAACCGTCCCAGCATTTTGACATTGATACTTGCCAGGGCTGATGCCACAGGACAGCTGCAGAATCGACACTGCTCTACACCCTTCCAAGTTGGAATAGTTCAAAACTACAGCCACAGTGAGGTTAGTGCTTTCCCTCTTTCTACCCGGATGACCACAACACATGGTAGCGACATACTGTGCTCCCAAACAGAGCTACGCAATACACGCTGGTGTATCATTTATAGGAGCAGGCGCATCATGGGTCAACACCAGCTGACAGCCCTCTGCCACAGAACTATTGTATGGTGTGGTGGTCCAGGAGATAGTCCATATGCTGCCTTGGGGCTCAACATCAGGCAAAGGGTGGCACCAAGCCTCTTTGATCACTCCAAACACTTGTGTAAAGGCGCGTTATAAATGACTTATCATATCATATCCAGGACCTCCAGCGACAGACAGGGGAATTCATCAAAGCTACTGCGGATGGTTACTCAGGCCTATCACAGAATATGTATTGGCACTGCCATGCTCAGATAGCTGCTCATAGTACAGCATTATCTCTAGCCTAATCTCATGTCCTGCAATTTGCTGTGATGCCCTCAAAATACGTTTACATGATTCTGCAGTGGGTATAATAAAGTATCCTGGCCAAATGGGAGGCAAAGGTTGCTGTTGTGGCCTATCACTAGACCTCACCTCCTGCGATCCGGTGCAGTGATCTATCAGACAGTTTGATCTCTGAAATACCATGCTGCACTGAGAAGCTGACTAAGCCCCAGCTGTATCTCAAAATATCAGAGAAAAAAGTTCTGGCTGGGCCAGGAATAATGGAGACTGCTGTCTGTTCTTGTTAGAATGAGGCAGAAGTGCTACAGAGAAACGCAGCATCAGGCTCTAGACGCAGTATGTTTGTGCTCACAAGAGGAGACAGCATTAGAGGTTTCTTAGAAGAAAGCTAGTTAGCCATACATACATACATTTCAAAGAATGCAAACAACGAGATAAAAGAGTTGTTCCAAAATTCATGCTGACAATGTACAGAACTGAGGTACTCGGGTAGTCGGGTACCTGAGACCTTCTACAAGTAAGCGCTCAAGGGGAACCAATTCTGTCCAAACTGGTGGGGAGCAAAGACTGAAGCAGAGGGTAAAGAAACGGTTGCAACACTCATTAACCATTTGAGTGCCCTTAGAATGTATATTTTCATCCAAACAGTGGTCTCATTCTGCCTTTAGGACTTTTATACACATCATAATGTATACGTCCTGTGCCAAACACAAGTCCTGGGGAATCCCAGGTATACATATTTCCTTTGTGGCCCATGGGGGAGGGAGGCAGGCAGGCAATCACTCAAAAAAAGTATAGAACTGAGGTACTCGGGTACTCGGGTACCTGAGACCTGCTACAAGTAAGCGCTCAAGGGGAACCAATTCTGTCCAAACTGGTGGGGAGCAAAGACTGAAGCAGAGGGTAAAGAAACGGTTGCAACACTCATGTTGCATTAACCATTTGAGTGCCTTTAGAATGTATATTTACATCCAAACAGTGGTCTCATTCTGCCTTTAGGACTTTTATGCACATCATAATGTATACGCCCTGTGCCAAACACAAGTCCTGGGGAATCCCAGGTATACATATTTCCTTTGTGGCCCATGGGGGAGGGAGGCAGGCAGGCAATCACTCAAAAAAAGTACTGAACTGAGGTACTCAGGTACTCGGGTACCTGAGACCTGCTACAAGTAAGCGCTCAAGGGGAACCAATACTGTCCAAACTGGTGGGGAGCAAAGACTGAAGCAGAGGGTAAAGAAACAGTTGCAACACTCATGTTGCATTAACCATTTGAGTGCCCTTAGAATGTATATTTACATCCAAACAGTGGTCTCATTCTGCCTTTAGGACTTTTATACACATCATAATGTATACGCCCTGTGCCAAACACAAGTCCTGTGGAATCCCAGGTATACATATTTCCTTTGTAGCCCATGGGGGAGGGAGGCAGGCCGGCAATCACTCAAAAAAAGATTACACTGCTGTGAAAGCAGCCCATTCATTGCAGTAGTTGTTAAAAGACTTTCTGTATCTTTGTTCACCTATACAGCAGTAAATATTGCTTTTTATTCCAAGAAATTATGTAGATGCCGATCTAGCTGCTGCTATATGTGGCTTATGGCATATACAAGTGGCAGCGTGTCTTTCTGAATATGTCCTTCTTAGGTCAAACACACTTTTGTGTCCCACGCGAATGAGGATGTAAGACAACTGACAATGACAAGCATTCCATTCAAAGCAGAAGGCACAGCAATCCAAGTTCCCCCCTTCAGCAGCAGTACTCATGGAGAGAGCAATTTCCAATCAGAAGGGTAGAAAGAAAGTCCTTTATTTGGCACAGGTGAAATCAAGCTATAGTTTGTTGAGAGACTCAGGTCCCTACTATGGGAAAAAATAGGAAAGGCGAGAATGGGCAGTGTTTGGACATCCATGCTTTATTAGAGACAATTGGGAAAAATCTCAGACAGATGGGTTTTAGGGTTGGGGAAGGGAATGCAATGTATTGAAATTCCCCACAGATTTTGGAATAACAATACTACCATAGTTCATATCCCTCAAATGAGGGAGGATCGTTGCGACATCATTGCTCCTCTAAAAAAAAAAGGTCAAATCAGCTTGCACAAGAAATAATCAATGGTTTAATGAAAAATTGAAAAACCTTAAGGGACTATATTAAAAAGCTGAAAAAAATGGCTAAAGAACAGAACTGATACAGACCATTTTGAAGCTAAGTTGGCTTTGAAGACCTTTAAGGCAGAGCTTTTACTGGCTAAATCGTCATGCCTTCAAAAACAGACCCAAAGCCCTATTTAGGGCCATTAAACATCTTTCTAAGCATGCCTGTACAAATACTAGTCTACCAGCATCTCAGAAAATGGCCAATGATTTCAATACCTTTTTCTTAGAAAAAAATAGTCAATCAGTTTAATATTGAATCCCAGGCAGTGACCTTTTTGACAGAGGTAACCACTGAAAATATTTCCTGTGTTCATCAAAATATTATGCCTAAGTTTGCCTTTTCAATGGTCACTGATGAAAGTACGGAGAAACTGATCTCCAATCTTAAACCCACTAATTTTACTTATGACACGATTCTGGCCTATTTGGCCAAAGAGCATGCACATGCTCTTAGTATACCTGTTCAAACCCTGGTGAATGCCTCCCTAACTCAAGGTTACTTTTTGGTCGAACTAAAAAAGTTGTACCTTACCCCATTATTATTAAAGAAATCTACATTAAACTGTAAGATTATGCCTAATTATTGCCCCATTGCTGGCCTTTTGTGGCCAGCTAAAAGTCTGGAGAAGGTTGTGACTTTTTACAGAACAATAATATTTTGGACTGTCCCGATTAAGATCAAGCTACAGTACCGAGACAGCTGTACTTGCCGTTTGGGACGATCTTCTTGAAACTGCCGACAAGGGTGACCTTGGCATGCTGGTCATGCTTGACTTGTTGGCAGCCTTTGAAACAGTTGACTTTGGAATCCTTAAAACCAGATTATCTTTACTGCCACACGTATCTGATGTAGCTATTCAATGGCTCACTTCACTTCTGACTGATCACTCTCAACAGGTTAAAGCAGGTCCATTCTTGTCCAATGCATTGCCAGTAACCTGTGTAGTTCCCCCGTTATTATTCAACATATATATCCGGGAGGGCGTAGCTGTTACGCTCACCTGGTTCCCAGAGGGGCGTCTATCGGACCCGGACAGCTGCGGTCTCCACCAACGTGATGCGTAGTGCAGAGATGACTGTCTGGACTGGCCCGCCTAATCTTGTCTGCTGGACTCATAGAAGTATTCTCCTGCAAGTGGAGAAAGGGATTTAGCCACCCGTGGACTTTAGTGATGGCCCCCCAACTGTTCTCGTTCTCCCCACTAATCACCTCCGATATCCCCTCTTGGTAACCTCACCTTATGTTTTTAAATGATGAGCTCTCCATCCTGCATGGCATGCAGGGGCGCCTAGATACCAGTTACTTCACTGGTTTGAAGGTACTGGAGGAGTTCCGGAGGAATATTGACTCCAGTGTCTATAAAGTTCAAAGACTTCAATATGTCCGATGTTCACTCTTGTTCCATTCCCTCGTTAGGTTGCAGCTGGGTCCAAAAGAATATTGCCTGGAGGCAGCTGATGGCGTTCAGGTAAGAGTCTGTATTACCAAACAATGTCCCGTAAAAGTTGCATGAGTTTAACTTGCTGTTTTCTCTCCCTTTATAGGTGCAGCATAAGAAGATGCGGCGAATTAAAGGATAATACCTCCGGTGGTAAAGCAGGTAAGCCTATGGTGGCAAGAGATTGTCTTTGTCGGTTTTCTCGGCTCACCTTGTTGTTCCCTTTGTTTTACCCCCAGGTGCTGGGTTTCAACGAAGAAAATGATGGAGGCAGCGCCGAGTCGAAAGATGCTGTGGACTGGTGAGTATAACGTGGCGTTGCTGCTGGCGAAGCGACGCATGCTGAAATAATGTCCTTTCCAGGCTCGGAGCTGTGTTGGGTCCGGAATCAGGTAAGGAATCAAATAATGTCCGTGATCTAACCTCTTCTCCTTTCTTTTCCTTTTATCTAGGAGCTCCGGATTCGAGGCGGGCGTGGCAGAAGACTGGATGCTGACTTGCAGACACGGTGAGCGTTACGCTGCTGGATGCAGAATAACACGAAGCATGGGCTGCTGTTCAGGTGTGGTTTAAATAGCCTGCAAAGTAGTCCCAGGTAAGAAGTTCCCCAGAACTACCCCCGATGAAAAATAGTCCCTGTAATAAAATAGTCCCATCCAGGCCTCATGTTGGCTTGGACTCATTTGCAGCATTGTCTGCATAAGGTAAGTAAAGTCTATGAGCCTGGCGCCCATGGCGCCAGGACTGATTTCTATGATGAGCCTGGCGCCTAAGGCGCCAGGACTGAATCCAAACAGCCCCCAGCCGGGGCTGTTGGGGTTTTAATAAGTATCTGGATGCCTCCTCCCGGGGCTGATGGACTCGATCCGGATGCCCGGGGGTAGGCATCATGACAGTAGCTTGCTGAGGAGGTATGAGCACATAGTTCCACGGGGCTCCCGCTCCACCAGCCGAAATCCTGCTAAAATCTGATGACTGAAACCCTGAAAAGTGACCCAGGGCCAGTGGAAATAGTGGAGAAGGACTTGGTGTTGTGAGGAGAGGCCCAGAGGGTCAGCAACGAGGCATAAATCCCCTGAAGATTGGAACCGTGCCCAGCGGCGGAAAACAGCAATGAGCAAAAAAGATGGCCGCCCAGTAAGACGCAGCGGGCGCCCGCCGCGACATTACCAGCCTGGGAGGGTGAACGGGCTCCCACTGGAAGCCCTGCTGGGATAAGCCGAGTGAGGGGTGAGGGAGCCCCAGCGCAAGTGAAGGCGGAGGTGTGCGGCTCCTGAGACCGCATTAGCTTGCTGGGATGCGCCCGCTCAGTGCATACCCCGGGAAGTGGAGGACCCTCCTGCAAAGCCGCGGACAGTGGAGGACCAACCCGAGAGGCTGCCGGGGGGCGAGGGAGCCCCAGCGCAAGTGAAGGCGGAGGTGTGCGGCTCCTGAGACCGCATTAGCTTGCTGGGATGCGCCCGCTCAGTGCATACCCCGGGAAGTGGAGGACCCTCCTGCAAAGCCGCGGACAGTGGAGGACCAACCCGAGAGGCTGCCGGGCGAGACTTTGGGAGCCCTTGCTGGACGGGAGGAGGTCCATCCGTACAGAACATCAGATGGGCATGACAGCAGGCGGGGTGAAGACTGAAAACCGGTGAGAGGAATGAGGACGAGCCGGCGGACCCGAATTAGCTATCCTGCAAGACGCTGCACGGCTGGAGAGAAGTCAGGGGTGATATGGCCGGACGAGAAAGTGGGAGAGCCACGGGTGGAGATCAGGCTCGGAATCCGGAGAAAGGATCAGGCGACACAGAGATAGCTGACAGACGGGCACAGAGAATACAAGGAGGTGAGAGGCCAGGGGAGGAGATATTACCCCCTGGATCTCTGGGCCATAATACCGGATCAAGCCCTGTCCCCCTGATACTGGACAGAGCGAGGAGGGGTGAGATTAAGTTGGCGACTAGGGCCATAGACAAACACTAAGACGAGAAAGGGAAACTGGGACAACCTGGCCACCAAGGACACGGGTAGGGCAACACTGGAGGAACTGAATTGATGGACTAGACCAGCCTGGAGAGCCAGGGGGGGGTGACTTCCCATATATGCACTAAGTACTAGACTAAGGAGACGTATAGAGAGAACCAAGCAGTAATAAAGAGGTGACAACAATACACAGGCGGGAACACCGCCTGGTGAATCAAAGTTTGGCAGCAGCATAAACCCGAATATAGGCTTGGTGTTCAACGGGACAAGCATGGCCAAAGTCCAACAAAATATGAAGTATGCAGAAACAAAGGGTAAAATGCAGAAACAAGAGGGACTGACCCGGGCCACGGAAGAAGGGGCGACAGGTGGTGGAGGTGGGGTGATCCTGGATGCATTGATGGAGGCGATCCAGGCTACTAGGTCGTCCCTGGAAGGGAGCATCAAGGAGGTGGAGGTGGATGTATCCCTAGTAATGGCAGACCTACGCAAGGTCTGTGAACGAGTCACGGAAGTGGAACAACGGGTCAGCACAGTGGAGGACGATATACAGCACCTCAAAAATCAAGTGGCAGGCCTGGTGGGGGCGACCAGGACCTTGGAGTTGAGGGCGGTTGACGCATAAGGTCGCTCTAGGCGCTGTAACAGAGAGGGAAGAAGGGCTCAGTGCAGAATTATTTGTGGAAAATGTGATCCTGAAGGTGCTAGGGATGAAGGGACTTGTCAAAATTGTTCACAGTAGAGAGGGCTCACATTGTGCCGGAGAGAGCCCTGCCACCGAATGTCCCCCCAAGAGTTATAGAGGCAAAGATCATGAATTTCAGAGATCGGGACGCAATACTACAGGAGACCCGCAGAAGGTAGAAATACGAGACTATGCATCTTCCCGGACTTCACTTTGGAGGTGCAGCGCCAGAGAAAGACGTATGATGCAGTACGGTGGCGACTTCGAGAACTGAACATAAAATACATGATGTTTTTCCCGGCTAAAATGAAAGTCATATCAGGAGGGAAGTTGAGGCTGTTTATGTCCCTGAGGGAGGTGTGGGACTGGATAGAGGCTTCATCAGACGGAGGAGAGCCACAAACAGAGAAGGCCGGGAGGAGCACAACCTCAAGCTGGGGACTGAAAAAAGGGGTCTAGAGCTGGCCTTGGTTACATGCTGGGGAATTATGGATGAGGGGGAGAATATTGGGGCAAGAGATAGGGTCAGGGGCGCAAACTTGAACAAGAGCTGGAGGGTAGCCATGGCTGCAAGTTGGGGATTTAAGGCGGATGTAGAATATTAGATTAATTGTGGGGTAAGGAGGAGGGGGGATCTGGAACAGGTGGGCGGGGGCAACGTGGACCCCCCCTAGATGACGTCACTGGCTGCTAACCCACAAGGAGAGGGGAAGAGGTGGGGATATGCCAGTCAAAGGGTCTAGTACATTGGGGTCAGGAGGGGGGGTGGAACCCAGAGAGGGGACACGCAAGGGATACAGCTTGGGGAGGATTCATAGGGGTAAGGGGGAGGTGGAGAGGGAGGAGGGAAGAGGAAGGAGGGTGAGGTTGGTGGGGACTTGGGGAGGCATTGGGGGGGGACCAAGTTGGGGATGGTTAATGTCCGGGGTACAGGTAAGGGGCAGGAAGGGAGCATGGAAACTGAGGAGAGACCGAACACTGAGATGTAGGAGACCGGAAATGGGATCGAGAGGGAGGAACGCCAGCATAAAAAGGATGGTGGAATTGCCAGAAGGAGGATGAGTGGGGGTAGAAGGAGGACCCTGAGGGGAAGGGACCCTGGAGGGAGGGGGACAGGATATGAAACTTAACCGATAACAATGGTGGCGATCATAGGTTTGAAAATCGGAACATGGAATGTCCGGGGACTGGGGATGAGACAAAAGAAAGAGAGTAGGTGAGTTCCTAAAAGGACAGGGGATAGAGGGGGCCCTGATACAGGAGACGCACCTCGGTAAGGCCGACTTAGTGGCATTGGGGAGAAGATGGGGTAGATAGGTGGTGGGAACGTCTTACTCAACACATGCAAGGGGGGTATTGATCTGGGTGGTGGCAGGGGTGCCACTGCAGTTGGGGAGGGTGCTGAAAGACGAGGTAGGGAGGACAGTGGTCATGGTGGGGAAATGGGAAGAGCGTTCAATATGTTTAATGAACTCTTATGCACCGAATATTGATGATAAGGAATACTTCCCCTTGCTGCTATATATGATTGGAGCGTTCAGAGATGAAATGATTGCATGGGGCAGGTGGATTTCAATTGTCCTCTGGATACACACCTGGATGGAACGGGGGGAGCAGGATCCAGTAAAAGACAAAGGACAGCGTCACTCCACAAGGTAATGGAGGAGTTAGATCTGGTGGAAATATGGAGAGAAAGACATGGTGAAGAGAGAGGGTTCTCGTATTACTCGGGTGCACATGGGTCGTACTCGCGCATGTATTATCTACTGACAGGGAGGGAACATTGTCAGCAATTTGAAGAACCAGAATACTTGGGACGCACTCTCTTAGATCCCTCCCCCCCTTGTGGTTAAGCTGATGGGGAGGGATAGAGGACCCCCACCACGGGTGTGGCTTATGCGTTAGAAGATGGGGCCTTCAAAAACAAGATACGTAAGGGGATTGAAGCTACTTTGAGTTAAATGCAGGGTCGGTGACATCAGTAGGGGTGCTTTGGGAGGCCTTCAAGGCAAATATAAGGGGGGTTTGCCTTTCAATGACGATGGGGATGAGAAAGAGATTGCAGGAAACACTACGACGGACAGAGGGGCAGGTGGCGGAACTGGACAGGGTGGCTGCGAGGGGGAATCTGGTGGGGAAGAGACAGGCCCAGAGCCTGACGCTTTACCACAAGACCCTAACGGACCTGACACACTTTGTCAACACTAGACGGGTAACATGGAGAGGGATACAAGGCAGGGAAGATGTTGGCCTGGCTGATAAATAAGGAAAATCCAAGGCGGTTTATAACTCAGATTAGGACCAAATCGGGGGAAATAGTGGGTACCCAGGACCGGATTAAAAGGGCGTTCGCAGAATTTTATAGGGAACTGTACACAAGTGAAGGGGAATACGTGGAAGAGGACGTGGAAGAGTTGCTGGACATGAGGGAAGAATCAGAGGCTCCGATAGAGGAGGGGGATATCCGATGGGCGGTACGTTCCATGAAGAAGGGCACAGCATCCTGGTAGTGATGGGTTTCCTATAGAATTCTGCTTTCGAGAATGGGGACCCCCCAGAGTCCATGACGGAGGCCATCATAACAATAATCTTGAAAGAGGGGAAAGATCCACTAGATTGCATGTCGTACCATCCCATCTCCTTATTGATTATTGACGGGAAGATCCTGGGGAAAATCCTGGCAGCCAGAATGGGGAAAGTATCTCCGGTACTGGTTCACCCAGACCAATGTGGGTTCAATGGCGGGAGGAATATGTCAGGTAATATCAGTCGTCTTCATCACGTGATGGACCATATCAAATCTCAGAAGGAGGACATGGCGATTGCCTCCTTTGATGCCATGAAGGTGTTTGATTGGCTGGAATGGAAGTGGATATTCCGGGTGCTGAAAGAGTTCAGGTTTGGGGAAAACACCTGTAAATGGCTGGGCCTGCTTTACAACAAACCAATAGCGATGGTGAGAACCAACGACTGGGTCTTGGGGAAGTGGGAACTAAGTAGGGGGACAAGCCAGGGGTTTGCGGCGTCCCTGATACCATTTGCTCTGGCCCTAGAGCCGTTGGCGGGATTTTTACAACAGGAGATGATAGAAGCAGGGATTGAAGCAGGCGGTGTGAGGCATATAGTATCACTATATGCTGATGATCTACTGTTGTATGTAAATAACCGACGGGAGAATCTCCCAATGCTGCTGGATAATTTCCAGCAAATGTCAGGCTTTCGAATCAACGAGGATAAGTCACTGTTGTTCCCCTTAGGAGGGCTACGTGGATGTCAGGCGGAGGACTCACCGGCGGTGGGGATAAAATGTGAGACAGAGTCATTCAAATATTTGGGTATACAGATATTCCACGAAATTGAAGAAACTTTTGTGCACAATACAGGGAGGGCCAGTTCTGGAAGGGCTTACCTCTCTCCCTGATGGGAAGAGTGGCACTATGTAAAATGGTGATCCTCCCAAGATTGCTTTACTTCTTCACCAATATACCATATGTGGTGAAAAAAATATTTAAAAAAATGTTGGACAGTAGGGTGGGAGAGCTAATATGGAACACAAGAGGAGGAGGGTGTCCTTAGTGATATTACGGGGACCAAGGGTGGAAGGCGGACTGGGCCTACCAGACTATGAGAAATATTTCATAGCAGCGAAGTTGCAAACGGACTTGGAGTGGGGACAGCCAGGGGTGGGGGGGTGAGTACCACCACATCGTAGAGGGGTTTAACTGTTATTGGAACCCGATGGGGAATAAGTGAACTATAATCGTGTTCGAGGCAGTCAGAGAGAGATGGGGGAAATGTGTTCGAAAGAAGGGACCTGGGGGGCTCTACAAAGGGCATCTAGCTTGGGGAGTATACCCGAGTATACCAGAAGCTGCTGTAAGAGATAGGGAGGGCAGGGATACAGAGACTCTAGGAGAAGGGGTGTGAGGTGGTGGGAGATCTGTTTGAGGGAGGGAAGCTGCTGACATTCTTATAATGGTGCGCGAAGTTTGAATTGCCAAAGGACTATTTCTGGCATATGGAGTAGTAGTTAGGAGACTGGCGGAAATATGGGATGGAATTTCGCAAGAGCCGGAAACAAGCCCACTGTTGTGGGTACTGCTAGAGCAACCGTGGGGGAGGGGGCAGAGTCTCAGACATCTACAAGGGTCTACAGGAGGAGGAACCCAGAGGGGAATTGAAGGCAAAGGGGAAGTGGGAGGTGGATATGGGATACCAGATACCGGAGAAGGAATGGATAAAAATATGGGAGCAAGACCAGAAGGTGTCACGGAACACCAGATTCCAATTGGTCCAATTTAATATCATGCATATCATGCATAGCACAATGAAAAGGACCCTAACGGATGAGTGCCCGAGGTGCGGTACAAGCCCGACGGGATTCTGGCACATGATATGGGATTGTGGAGTCATAGTGGACTATTGGGACAAGGTGATCAAAGGGTTGAATGGGTTGCTAGGGGCAAAAATGGAATGTAACCCAATAATATGGATATGGGGAATCATTCCAGTGGGAAAGAGGCATAAATCACGGAACAAGATGGTGAGATTTCTGCTGATATTAGCTAAACACTGCATGGCTATCACATGGAAACACACACAGGGACCATCAATAACCTTGTGGCAGGCAGATGCCCGTAGATGGGGGGTAGCTGATCTAGAAACATTGCGGGGGACGAGGGTTGATACAGAGGGGGATGGGGTAACGGCAAACTGGGACCAATTGCTGAATGATGTGGTTGTACACAACGATCTGAAACTACCATGAGATGCAGGATAGGGGGGAGGCGAGGCAACAAGGAAAGGGGAAGGAAGAACAAGAGGTGGAAGGGTTTGAGAGCGATCCTCCGGGAAGATGCTGATACATGAAGCTGGCTAATAACATGCAATGGGGGAGGCTGGAGGGTGAAGAGGGATGATACAGGACAGGAGGTCTCACAGGAATCAGTCTAGGAAGGAAAGGGGGGAATGGGGAGGGTAATGTTGGACTTGTTTTTGTCTGCCTTGTTTACAAAAATGCAAATAAAATGTGTTTTAAAAAAACCGATATATATCCGTCCATTACTCAATATTTTTGCCAACTTTGATCTGTGTCATCATCCTTACGCTAACGACACGCAGATATATGTTCGGCTCAGTCAACCTTTAGAGGCAGTGGAGCGAGTATTAAATTGTGCTGAAAAGATTTAACTATAGATGCTGGATAATAAACTCCAATTAAGATCATTGTATTTGGTCCAAAAAAGAAGACAGTAAATCTGATGTCCACGTTTCACTGTCCATATTTGTTTGGAACTGACACAAAATACACTCCGACAGTAAAAAACCTGGGCTGCATATGGCAGTGCAGTTTAAGCTGTAATTCACAAATCAACCAAATTATTACGTCTCTTTATTACCAATTGAAGCTTATTAAACCATTACTTCCTTTGATCTCAGAGAAGGACCGTCTTACCGTAGTGGGAACTCTTGCAAATTCTAAATTAGACTATTGCAATGCCCTTTTGTCTGGCATTCCAAAATATCAACTTCAGCAGCCCCAGGTCGCCAGAATTCAACGGTACGACTCATCTTCTCCATACCTCGGAAAACACAGATTTCAGATTTTAGAAGAGGTCTCCACTGGCTTCCAGTACAACAGCGAATTCAGTTTAAGATCTTATGCCTTGTGGTCAAGTGCATTCACGGCCTCGCTCCCAAATATTTGGCCTCTAGGATAGTTACTTACAGTCCTACACACACTTTACGATCCATGGGAACGGCTCTGTTGGCAGTCCCCCTATCATGAACTACCACTTGGGGAGATAGACACTTTTCCTCAGTTGGCCCTCGTGCATGGAATTCTCTGCTTTCTCAGTTGCAGCAAATTAATTCCTTAGCCTTGTTTAGGAAACAATTAAAAACCTACTTATTTAGATAAACTCCTGAGCTTTTACAAGCAACTATCAGTGTTTGATCTCTTCTAGATTTCCATCTTTGCCGAGATGTAGGCTCTGTCAGGTTTCCTATCGTGGGATACACGCACTCTTAATGATAAATGAAATTAAATTAAATGTTGGTAGGATGGCAGCATCTGTTCAAGAAAAGTGTTATTTGTCAAGTTCCTGGAGATATGGGAGAGGTTTTCCACTCCCTTTTATTCCTGCTCCTTAAGGTGTCCAGTGAGTGGAGTCTGATGTTGAATTGCTGAGCAAGTAGATGTGGGTAGATTTCTTTAAGAGGGAGATTCTCCAGACCATTATTACACTGATTCATCCTAGCAGCTTTTCGCCTTATTCAACCAACAAAACATGCATATACCTACCAGCTACCAAATAACTCAGTTCTATCTTTCCAACCTAATGTTTCACTTGGATCTACAACAATGTGGTTGATTTGTTGGTTGGTTGGTCGGTTACGCAAAAGGTGAGTGATGACTCACTCCCATATGAACAACTGTTTGGGATTGTACTGCATGGAGTTTGACTGAAAGTAAGCTTAAACAGTGGCAGGTGGCACCGCAACCAGGCAGAACTCTGACCTTGTTAAGCTCGAGACTGGAGTTAACAATGGCTCACATCACTTTGTCCATATATTAGCAACCAGCAACAACACTTCCGATTGACATAACATCCAAAAACACCAAGCTATTAGTAGGGGCTTATGGAAGTAAGGTAAATGACCCAGAGGAGCGTACACTCTGCTCTAAAACAGGATAAGTGAAAGCTTCAGAAATATCCAGATACATAGCCAAAAGAGAAATATCTCTTCTACCCTCATTGACACCAACATAAGAAGGATGCTCTTCACCAGAGAAAAGGGGAATGGGCAAACATCGGTAATGCACTTCTTGTGACACATATCAGTCTTAATATACGATAGGCTGAAACTCCTGCTCTGCTCCCAACACCATCCTAAGAAATAAGAGCCTTAAAAAGGGACAGCAAGAGAAAAAAGCCACAGGATTATGCTTTACACTCTTATGCCTCATCAGATCACAAGCCTGGCAGTATGTAAGGGAGCGTGTGATCAATGGATGGCTGCACTTTTGGATGTGAAGAGTTTCTTCCTCATTTAGTACAGATGGCGAGATAACTAAGTATGTCAATTTGCCTATTGCTGAAATCTGATTGTAACCTGAAAATCACATTTCAATCCTGACTCAGCTTTTAATCCAACCAAAGTGTATAAAATGAGAACCACTGGGGTAATAATACCTGTTTGCACCTGAGGAGTGCAACTGGAGTGCTGTTTGGCTGTGTGTTTCTGCAGAGCACTTTTCTTAGCGTAAGCCTGTATTTGAATTCCAAAGGCTTTATTTGGTGAGATACGCAAAAACAACTCCTTCATTGGTGGATATACAAAAAAAACACCTCTAACTGCAGGCAGGATATTGAAACGGCGACCTTGCGCACCTGCGTGCGTGCACCTGAGGAGTGCAACTGGTGTGCTGTTTGGCTGATAGGTGGGGAGAAGCATAGGCCCCTGCTCGGTGTGTTACTGAAGCTTGAAGAAGTGTTTTGGCACGCGCCCGGATAAGTCGAATTACCTGTCTAACTACATTGCTGGGCGATATTGTGTGTATAGCAAACTAAGGGGGGGGGAGGGCCTGCCAAAAATGGCACTACTTGATGCACCTTGGATTTTTATGGGCAGGCAAGACAGTTCGAGCCTAGCAGTTGCAACACTACTACCACCCTTCCCCTCCTCCCGCCAGTAAGCCTGCAAATAGTGTGTATATCGGTGGAAACTGCTCAACCTACTGTGCATAAAATCGGAAGCTTGAACTCCAGTAAGCACACTATTGAAGCCTACTTTACACCTCAGTCATGTGCAGCGGATAACCTCACCATCTCGCAAAGGGAGTGACTTGGGTTCCCTACCTCAAACTGTTGAAAATTTGATTTTGGGGAAAGTGCACTCTGCAGGGGGTGGGGGAAAATAAGGTGTAACCAATATAGACGTTCCCCAACTGTCAGTCTCATTTCTTAATACCCCACATGTTTTTACCGGGGAGGATCAATCAGTTTATGGATCAGAGGTGCTGATGGATGAATAGTCGGAACTCTAATTCAGGCATCCTCACAGAATTAAAGGGTCAGTCAAGTATATTAAATCAAATTGCAGTGAACCTCCGCAAAATCGAGTGACAGTGGCCTGAGACCCATATAGCCCCCGAACCACTGATGTTGGATATAGGAGGTGAAAAAAGCCACTGGCTCACAATCTAAACCTCTACTTGAAAATGTAATCCAACAACAAATAGAAGTGATGAATAATGACAATGTATTGAAGAAAGGAGTGAATAAACCTGGGAAGGGGAAATTCGAGAGGAAAAAGAACAATAAGGCCATACAACCAGGGGCCACATCTTCTAGGAAGTTCTTACGTTCCGTACCAGACTACTTTAAAAAACAAAAGAAGGACCCTCCTATTAGCAATATATCCACGGATGACTTCAACCCTACCTTGACTAGTTCAGGTGTTAAAAGTGAGGATCATATTTCAATTATAACAGTGAGGAGCTTTTTGTTTCAAGATCAGTTGGAGTCTTCTGTCTGTTACCCCCCTATTCTGTCAAATGTACTGCTTCCTGTGCAAAAGGAGGGAGAGGTAGCTGATAGATTTAACTTTAGAATTGGAACTTAGAATAGGCTGCAAGTAAAATACAAGTTCTGAGAGACTGAGTGTAAAGTAGCGACTCCTCTGAGCCCTAGAGTGTCTAATGATGCCTGCCAAACTAATGCTTATCAGATGTGGGTCCCTCAAGCAGTACGGTCAGCTAAAATGTATCGCGTCATTGGGAAAGGCCCTCTAGGGATCAAGATGACTTTACCACTGGAGGCCTTGAGGGTCTTGAGGTGTTTTCAGAACAGGAACCGAAGATGGTTCTCCTCACGTTTCAGAGTGGAAATAACTGCTTGCTCTCCTGGGGGTTGATGCATTAAAGGTCCCCAAGGTTTCTATTTGGTCTAATGCAGGGTTCAAAGATAATGGGAGAATTCTGTTTTGGCCAGATTGGGTTTTGAAGGGGGTCAGATGGATTGGGGACCTACATAAGGAAGGAAATTGCTTATGGCTAAGGAGGTCAGAGAAAAATTGGATATTGCTGGCTTTTCGATCATGGGCTATTGGCTACTGAAAAAAGCCATAGGAAAGGTGGGTTGGGCGAAGGAACTAAACTTAGATTTTTTTTCTATCAAATTCAAAAAGAGCGAGGGAGGTTTGGCTAGCAGGGTTTATAAATTGATTGCTGGTGAATATAAAGAGAATTATAGTTTGCGGGAAGAGCGGAGCAGGAGACTTGATTGTGACATCAATTCAGAACTATGGATGAGGATGTGCAATCATGTCAACCTTTGCTCAATTTTTCTGGGTGAAAAATCCAGGCAGATTAAAATTTTGAACAGGGTATATTGGACTCCAGAGCATTTATGCAAGAGAGGCCTTTCTGATTCCAAGGATTGTAGGGGCTGTGTACACCAGACTGGAACGCTGGAGCACATGATGTGGGACTGCATGAGGGTAAAAGATTTTTGGATGGATATTTGTGGGGTATGTGAGGAGGTACTTGGTGAGAAAATTGATTATTATTTCAAAACTTTGATCTTGGGTAGTGATGTGCTGTTGAATAATTTCACCATCTCTCAAAAGAAATGGCTACTTAGGGGTGCCACTATTGGCAAGAAAATTATCCTGCGAGGGTGGAAGTCCAGGGTCCCCCCGATAATTGATGACTGGATTGAAGAAATGTTTAAACTTGCTGAAATGGAGAGGATGATATACCCGAGAGAAAAGAAGGTCTCTTTTTGAAAAAATGTGGGGGACATTTATGGATTTGTATTAGTTTCTAGTTTACTGTGTAGATAATGTGGGAGGAGGGTGTGGGGGGGAGATATGTATATACTATATTGTTAGTGTACAAAGTTTATACTACTTACCATTGTATGTTTTCTGTGCTATTATACTTTTTGTATTGATTGGATCATCTTCACTTGTAATTTTGTAACTCTGAAAAATTGAAAATAAACAATTTTTTTTTTAAAAGTTTCAGAGTGGCAGGGAGGCTGTTCCAGAAGGAGCCCCCAGCCAAAGACAGAGATATACCCCCAGCTCATTTCTTTGAAAAATGACTGACTCTGAGGGAGTTAGAGGTAGAGAAGCTGAAGAGGGGATGTATTTGTGGAGGGATAGCTGAAGGTATTTTGGACCCAGGCCCCAGAAAGCCTTGCGGACAATGCAGAGGGTTTTGAATGTAATCCTTGCATCCAATGGGAGCCAATGGGAAGTTAATAGCCAGCTTAAACTCACCATGATTAACACCAATATGGAGCAAAAAATAGATATGCTTACGGTGGGAAATATGCCCATCGTGTTAGCACAGACCTGGAGGGTATTACCACAATGCAGTAAAATTCCATCTGTTAAGAAGTACAATCATAGATTGGATAAAGATGTTGTAGAACAGAAAAATACACAAGACTTGTCCAACAAATTAAACAATTGAATATGAGAGTTGATGAGTGTTACAGGCTGATTATGAAGGAGAAGCAGTAGTATAAGAACTGGATAATAAACCATAGAAACCAATTATTTAATAAATGACATTCCTTATAGTTCTTCCGTAATCGCGTTTCCCGCACGTGGAAAAGTTGCTGCGATTTCGCATTTGGGTAAATTTCATTCTATGTAAAACAGCTATTTCTTGCTTTCAACTTCTGAATTTCGTTTTCCATCTGCTAATCATTCTAAAATCATTGCTAGAGTTGACCTGACCCAATCTAAAGCAATTCTCACTAGTTCTGAATCCATTTAGTGAATTAAAATCATTTTTGCATTTTTCCCATTCAATTCAAACCACATTTAAAAGCAATTTACCTGCTTTAAAATAATTCCAGTTCTCTCTAAACTTGCTGGGGGAATTGGGATTGAACTGCATTGTGGATTGTTATTAATGAAACCTGTGTGCCCTCATTCCATAACTCTATATTGCATATTAGGGGGGAGTGAGTAGTAACAGAGGAAAAGAGGGATCATATTGTCTTTTGATTGAAGTCATATCAAGTCTTATTTCTGTGTTGCATTCTTTCCTATCATTGCATTTCCTTGAACCATACAAAGTTATTCTCTGCTACATTATTCTTCCTATTTCTACTTCTAATTGATTAAAGAGATTGTTGATATTGTAATGTTACCCATTGCTGATCATTGTTCATATTCATAAGTGTGATATTCAGATATTATTCATATTCATAAAAGTGTAATCGAAATATTGTTCAATTCTTCAAATAAATCTTTTAATTTGCAAAACAAACCTACTTCTTGGCTCAGTGAGGCCGGGGGGATTCAAAGAGAGGGGCGTAATATAAGGGTACATCATCCAGAATTAAAAGAACTTTTGACATAAAAATATATAAATAAGGGTTTCGATTGGGCATCCCATACTAGGCATTGACTTGGTTGGAGTGCTGGATTGAAATTACTTACAGATTGGGGGCTCGTGCGCGGGATTTCTGGATTAGATCTACCACTTGTGCAGCTTAATACAGTGTGCTAACTGACAGGATACATAAATCCTGTTGGGCTACCACGCTGTGTTACACTGTAAAAGCACCCCTCAAAAGGGAACGCTCTAAGGAAACGGTTTGTTTTGCAAAGATAAACAAAAGAAACTTCTGTAAGTCAGGAAGGAAATTAATATTTCCAAAATGGCAACATTGGTAGACATCAAGATAGCTAGAGAACACCTTTTACATAAGTTATTTGTGAGAGGTGAGTGGACTGAGCAGGAACAGAATGTGTGGTTGCAGGCAATCACACAACAAATCACTGCAACAGGGTTAGATATCTGGAGAGATCAGGGTCCCTTACATGTGGCCCTGAGTGTACTATATATGGCCCCTAAGGCCAAGGATGAGCTAAATAAGATTGCCAAGATAGCGGCATATCTATATTTATCTATGGGAGCCATACAGGACAAATATGCTGAAGGCCAAGATCTGGCAAGTAGGCAACTGATGGCGTTAGAAAAGGCCCAATCTGATCTGGACTCTTCTGAGCAGAGGCTGCAGAGGAGCCAGGAGTCAGAAAATGAAAGCAGGCAGTATATATTTAAAATCAAAGAGGACATGGGGATCCTGCAACAGGAAAAGGCAGACCAGGATACCAGAATTCTGGCCTTGCAGAAGGAGTACCAAGAAAGTTTGGACTCCCTACTACAGAGCCAGAAAAAGCTGGAGTAACAGATAAACTTCAATAGGGCATGCGCAGAGCAGGTAGTCACCCTGCAAAGCCAATAAGATAAAGAGAAGGCAGAGAGCAACAAATTAATACTGAAAGACCTGGACACCCAGGTAGAGTTTGAGGAAGAGCACCAGAAAGCGGGTGCCCTTCAAAGACAGAGGGACGACCTGGCGGCACAGAGGCAGGCTCTTGCTCAGGAAAGGGACACCTTAGGCCAGGAAGTCTGTCACTTAAAAGGGAAACTGGAAGAAAATCACCTGGCCCTCTAGGGACTGGGTGACCTCCAAAAAGAGCATGATAGATTGTTAGAGCACACCAGGAGGGTGGAAGATGCTCTGGCAAGGAAGGAGCAGGCCAGTATGGACAGGACTCAGGAGGTAACCCTCCTGCAGCAAAGATTGGCCCAGTACTCAAAGACAAACCAGGAAGCACAGAGAGAAAATGAGGCTCTCTGTCAAAACAATGATAGGCTCCACAGGCAGGTAGCCATGCAAGAGAGACTGATAGAGACTAGTAAGGCCTTGATTGAGGAACAGAAAGCTCAGGTTCTTGCATGGCAACAGGGAGCAGGGGCTGATAGAGATGAGGTTCGCTGGGAAAGGGAAACACTTGAGCATAACCTCAGGAACCCTAGTACCAGAGGCCTTCATCTCTCCCAGTCCCTGGACTCTGCCACCCCCATGTCCACTGGCGCACATGAGCCCAGGGCCACGGGGATGGCAGATTACTATCCAGTCAGAAGTATGGGGCTCATAGACCAGTACCTCCCAGGTAAGGATGGGCGGGCACCTGGGTATGGGTACCTAAGTACAGTGAAATTTAGTGGGGAACTCCAGGAGAGTAGGCCCACTAAGGGCATCCTAAAAACCTCTGCTCAGCTAGGACAGTGGGGGGGGGGGGGGGTAACCCATCAAATCCTGGGAGCAAGGAGAAATCAGAAGACTCCTCTGAGCGTCCCAGGACACAGGAGACTAGGTCCCCACATTCTGGCAGCAATTCCCAGGCTCGCAGAATCCGGGAGAACCTGGAAGATCAGACGGGCACCTCTGGGAGCAGTGCCTCTGAGTCAGAGGATGAATGGACCAGGGTTACCCGAACCAAGAAGGCCAATAAGGCAAAAAAGGGCCTTGCTTAAAGACCCCTTAAAACAAATCAAGGCGATAAGGAGCGTCATCACGCCTTATCATAAGAACGCTAAGTATTCTGTTTGGGAACACTTAGAGCTCTTTGAGAAGATGATGGAAACTTTCCATCTGAAAGACAGCAGTAGCTGCATTCAGTATGTGAAATGGACCTTTTCACCAGAATACTCCAGTTTCTTTGCGGGGCTGGAGGACCAAAATCATTCTAGATGGTCCACCTATAGGGCGGCCATCTTGAAGCATTTTTCTGTACACAGAAATCCCCAAGAGGCTCGCAAGGCAGCCTACAACTTGCAATGTGGGGAGGATCAGGCACCACAAGAATTAGTGCAGGAGTTAAAGCGTGCTTTTGCGCAGACCACAAGAAGGGTGCACACGGACAGCAAAGAATTTGTCAATACTTTTTTCCATACTCTACCAAAATTCATCATGACCCAGCTAGTGAGAGATTTTCATGAGAAAAGATCACTAGACTGGGTCATTGAACAGGCCACTCGAATCTATGAGGTGCAAAAGCCCATAGAAAACAAGAATACTCAAAAAAGCCCCAAACCAACCAACACCCCTGCTGCTGCTAAGGTGGCTGAGGTAAAGGTTGCCCCCATTTTGGATTTGCAGATGGGGGGGGGCCTAAAAACCCGCCTGCACAGCAGAATAACCCCAAGCCCTGAAGGCCCTCGGGCCAGTCACAGACAGGGAGCCAAGGAGGTAGTCCCACAAAAGGGATCCCTCACTCCGCTGACTATGTAAGTCCCCGCTACAAGGGGAACAGACCCATCCTGGGTTATGTGTGGACTCCTCCAGCCCAAGGGGGGGGGATTCAACCAAGCACCTAACCCAGGGAACTTCCCTCCTCACTTCCCCGAGGAGGGCATAAATTCCCCAAATCCTGGGCAGAACTTTTTCCCCAGGTATCCACAAAATGTTCAACCCCAGAATAATCCATCCTTTCCCCACTTTCCTGAGCCCAGACAACCTAATCCGGGAGAGGGGAGGCCAAGGGTGGAGGGGTACCCAAATTTTCCCAACCCAGGGTATTACCAGAGAAGGGATAGCTACTCTTCCCGGGATCAGCCCAGGGGAGAAATGAGAACCCTGTATCATCCTGAGCGGGTGTCACAGTTAGAGCACCAGGTCCAAAACATGGCACCTGGGTTGCATGCTGAGGGCTCATCAGAACCCTCAGATGAACATGCCGGCGCAGAATGCCCCAAACTCTGGACCTGGTGCTCCAGAACAATAACGGGGGCAGCACCCCGACAACCCACTGGTTCACAGGGAGGAGGCACAGGGGGGAGGGGGGTGTAAAGCCTTGGAGGAAGCTTCCTTCCCCACTTGCAAAAAGCCCCTGGAAACCCAGGAACCGGAACAAAAATCTCCTGCCCCTGAAAGTCTGCCACCCAAGGAGCAGAAGGGGGGTAGGAGAAACAAAGGACCCAAACAGACCCATTTTGTGGAGGAGGTACAGATCGTACAATTTGAAGGAGAGGGATCCTCAGAGGATCCTGGGAAAAAGGATCTTCTCCTTCAGAGATGGGGGAACTCCTCCCAAGGAAAAATGTGTCCCAAAGGATTCAAATCCAGACTGGGTAGATGTGGGGACTGAGCTAGCGCCGCCCATCATCCAATCCCAGAACCAACAGCATGAAAATCCCTGGTTCAAACCCATCCTGGTGACTGCCTCCAAAAAGGGAGGGGGGCGGCCCAGAACCAGAACCAGGGGAACTCAAAACCTCTCCCATCTCCAGTTGCCACCTTTTTCTTTCAGATTCCCTAGGCTCCCCACAGAATTCTGCTCAAATCTCTTCTCTCTCAATGTCCAAAACTAGAAAATTAACCCACCAGTTTTCCAAAAATGTACATTATCTGTGCCCCCTTGCGGAGAAGGAGGGAATATATTATGCCCCGGTACAAGTACAGGGGCAGGGTACAATCTACCCTTCTGTCCAAAAAGGCCTTTGATGAACTGAATTCAGGAAGGGGGGAGAAATACCAAATTCCCCTCACCTCTCTTCCTGGACAACTTGAGAACTTTGACGGGAAGGAAATTCCCGTCGAGGGGACTGCGAATTTGGACATTAAAATTGGGAGACACAAGGTGAAGCACCCGGTCATAGTTGTGACTCCAGAGGGCACCCCTTGTTTACTAGGGAATGACCTCCTGCGAAGGTTGTCACCCCTAATAGATTGCGTAAACAAAGTCCTCTGGACCCAGGCTAGCCGACCAATAAAGTTAAAACAGAGTGTCAACCATGTTAGTTTAAACGGCACATGCCACATGGTTGAACAAAAATCTGACCAAGTAGAATTTCACTTCCAAAACAACCAAATTCCAGACGTGACAGTAATAGCAGTAGGACAACAAACTGGTGATGGGGGGTCCTCTCTATTTCTGAAAGTCAACCTTCCTTCCAGTTTAAGGTGGCATTCCACACTGGAAGGAAACACTCTGAAATACTTTACCAATCCACAATCAGACATTCCCACTCCTATAGTCCATAAAGATGCGAAATCAGCTCAGAGCCTAGCTGATATTCAGCAAATTGGAGAGCAGTTGTTCATCCATGTTCAGTTAAATGAAGGGAAGGACTCTGTTCTCGCCCGAGTGTGTGTGAACAATGGTAAGAGCTTCATCTGCGAAGCCATATTCTGCCAACTCCCAAAAGATCCAGCCATTCCCACATTCAAACTGATAGACAAATGGGAAATGGATCTGGAAACACCCAATTCCAAACATCTCCTGCCAAGCAGGTTTATGCTCAAAATCTCCATAGGCAACAAAAGCATAGTCCATAATTGTTGGGTCGTGCGAGATGTCAATGCCGCCTTTTACTTAGGCAGTGACATTCTCAATCGATTTGCCATTAGTTTGGACCTATTAAACTTCAAAGCTTGGTCCCGATTAGCGGATAATCCCATGGGCTTTGATGATCCAGAGAAAGCATTTAGGTCAGCTCAACTGCTGCCTTATGCAGTTGAAATTCAGATTAGAGAGGAAGTCACCATCCCAGAAAGGACCCAACAATTCTCCCTGGAAGTGAAAGTTAAAAGAGGACAGAAATTGAAAAACTCTGATGCCTATATTCATCTAAATGTTTCTCTCCAACAGCAAGGGTTAGGGGTAAACCCAACACCAATAGTGAACATAGAACATGACACCATACCAATAGAGGTGGATAACAGCGACTTAAAGAGTATCACTCTAGCCGCAGGCATCATTATTGGAATGGCTGTTGATGACCGACATTTCTCCATAGATCTAGGAAATTAACTGTTAGGACCAATCCCCAAGGACTGTTTTGACAGTGACAGTGATGACAACACAACACCAGACAGGATCTTTACCCGGCATGGGGGGAACTTCCTGGTGTACACTTCCTGCCCTTATGGTAAGGAAGATGTGACCTGAGACTTCAGGAGGGATGAGGTCATTTTCCAGGTGCATGAGGCCTGCCTTTCCCACCTGAAGCCACCAGTCCAAATCAGCACTTTGACCAGGGATTCCTCCACCCAGCTGGAGGAGGCCGCTGAGATAGCGAAACCAGAAGTCTTTCCAGGCTTCAGGCTGATGGTTGAGGAGAGAGTCAACCTAGCTGATGCCTGTGGGACTCTGGAGCAGAAGCAAAAATTGAAACAAGTTTTCTTGGATTTTCAAGATCTCTTTGCGGTGGACTCATATGACTGTGGTCGCACCGACCTCCACACAACAACAATTCCCACGGACCTGGCATGGCTCCAGTGTTTGTGAAGCAATATCGCTTGCCTCTGACATCAATGGAGTCCCTTACTAAAATAATTAAGAACCTTGAGTCCCGTGGGATAATCCGTCCAGTCCACAGCACCTTCAATAATCCAGTGCTGGGGATATTGAAGCCAAACGGCCAGTGGAGACTCTGCGCCGACCTTAGGGAGCTCAACAAACGGGTCCATACTTCCTGAAGGCCTCTTCCCTACATTGACCAAGGGCTGGCCCAGATCCAGGGGTCACAGGTATTCACCGCAATAGACCTGACCAATGGATACTGGACTGTACCTGTCAGTAGGGAGGACCAATACACGCTGGCCTTTACCTTTGGGGGGCAGCAGTACACATGGACCCGGACTCCTTTCGGATACATCAACTCCGGCACTGAATTCAACATTTTCCTACATAAGGCCATGCCCGACCTGGGTGCAAGGGGTAACCTGGCCTATTTAGATGATGTACACATCAAAAGCTCAACTGTGGAGGAACACATAGCGGAGATCTGTTATATTCTGACACAGTTGAGGGCCGCCGGAGCAAAACTTTCCTTTCAAAAGGCACAGTGGTGTAGAACACGTGTCAATTTCTTGGGACATGAGATTACTCCTCAGGGTCTCTGTCCCCAGGAAAAGAAAGTGGAAGCACTCCAGAAATTGAAAGACCCCACAACTCTGCGGGAACTAAGAAGCCTCCTTGGACTGACTAATTACAGTAGAAAGTTCATTGAGGGCTATGCAGAGATCACAAGACCCCTGATTCATCTTTTGAAGGGGGGGTCAAGTGGGAATGGGGTCCAGAACAAGCCAAGGCAGTAAGACAACTCAAAAGAAGCCTCTCACAAGCACCTTGCCTAGCTTACCCTGTCAGAAACAAGGAGTTCTTCTTGGAGACAGGGTTCTCTAATACATGCTTGACTGCAGTATTATACCAAAATCATGACAAGGTCAATAAAGTAATCTCCTATGCGAGTAAAACTTTATCCTCTGTGCAGGAAAAATTCAACGACTGTGAGAAGGCACTCCTGGCAACGGTGTGTGCATTGAAGAATTACTGCCCGTTTATCCAGGGGGAAAACATCATAGTGGAGACTCCACACCAGCCTCTGCAATATCTTCAAAGTGACAGAATCCGGGCCGGAAATGTGAGTAATTCCCGAATTACTTCCTGGATTCTGTCAAGGCAAGACTTTCCTGTGGAGGTCAGATATGGCCAAAACAAGAAGAGTCCCCTCGCGCAAGGTCTGGCTGACTTGCATGATTGTGCCAGAGAAAACTGCCTCGAGGACGAAAGTCTAAAAATCAAGAACAACATGGAGGCATACCTCAATTCCCCACACAAAGTCTTTGAAGAAGACAAGTGTGAGGGAATGCCCACTGTCTATGTGGATGGATGCTCCTACCATGTTGAAAACAACGGGGAAAATGAACTTGTGGCCGGCGTAGGGAATGCATGGGTGAATGAGATCACAGAACCCTCCGCTGGGTACAAGATTTGTCCCCGAAGTAGTCAAGTGGCAGAGTTGATGGCGGTGTATCAACCCATCCTCACTGCACAAACTGGTCATAATCACAGATTCGGATTATGTACGGAACGGGTTCGTGGAGCACCTGGTTAACTGGAAGACCAGAGGCATGTTATGTGCTAACAACAAACCATTGAAACATGGGAAATTAATTCAAAATATTGATGATCTGGTCACCTCAAATGGGATGACCATCTACTGGAAAAAGATCAAGAGTCATTCCAAAGTAGAGGGACCAGACAAAACTGGAAATGACCTTGCTGATCAGCTGGCCAAAACCGGGGCCATCCAAGGGTATCTAATAGAGATCGAGTCCCTGTTGGAGGAAATCCAGGTCACTGCTATCACTAGGTCCCAGACAAATGCTCACAATGACCTCTCAACTGCACAATGGAGTAAGGAGACCCCAGATGCTGATTTGATTACGGCTCAGAAAGGGGATCCAATAATTGATAAGTTTTATCAACACATTGAGGACCCTGAGAACTTTCCCCTGACGGATACCGATTACTTTGGGAAAGAGGACCTCAGAGTGTTGATGAAATGTCCAAAAATGTTCCGAATCCAAGACGGTTTGTTGGTAAGGAAATCCCTAGCTGGCCATGATCAGTGGGTGGTTCCTACCTCATTCGGAAGCCTGATGTTAAGTCACGCCCATGATGCGGCCACAGCCGGTCATAGGGGGTTTCATACAACACTTGAAATCTTAAGAGAGGTTGCATACTGGCCACACATGGGGCAGGACCTTGACCAATACTTGAAGGGGTGTCTTGTGTGTGCACAATTTCAGCCAAAATCCCTCACACACCGTGCGCATCTCCAAAAGAGGGGGATGACACTGCCATGGTCAGACTTTATCAAGCCCTTCATTCACTCGTCTAGGGGAAACAAGTACATGTTGACCATGACATGCTTGTTTACTAAATGGGTGGAATGTCTCCCGGCCCCAAACTGCAAGGCAGAAACAGCAGCTGCCCTGATGATCAACCACATCTTTTCGCATTTTGGACTACCCCAAAGGATCGAGTCAGACCGAGGTAGCCATTTGACCAGCGAAGTAATGACAAAGATGTGGGAGATACCTGGGGTTAAAAGGAAGCTACACATTGCTTACCGGCTAGCCTCTAGTGGTGCAGTCGAGAGATACAACAGAACACTTGTGAGCATATTAAAAACGTTTATGGCAGATTCTGGGCCAAGTTGGGATATTCGATTACCTCTTTTCCTAATGGCCATCAGATCTACCCCTTCATCTGCAACTAAAATGTCACCATTTGAGCTGATGACTGGACGCAGGATGGTGCTTCCCCAGCATCTGCTCTATAGAACCCAAGAGCAGACATTGATCAATGCCTCCACAACTCATGAGTATGTTGAAAATGTAAGAAAACACCTTCAATATGCTTTTGCCTATGCTCAGCGAAATCTAGAAATATCAGCCGACAGCATGACGACCCACTATGACTTAAAAGACTACCAGAAAAGAATACACTGTAGGAGACCGGGTCTACCTATACAATTTCCAAAGGAACCAGGCCAAAGAGCGCACATTTCTGCCTACCTAGAGGGGTCCTTTTGAAATTGTAGACAAAATCTCACCAGTCGCCTACAAAATCCGAATCCCCAAAGGCAGTTTAGCAGAAGGGGAAGACAAGTGGGTCAATTTCAATCAACTAAAGTGCTGCCATCCTAAGCACACTCTGCAGCAACTGGAGGAGTCTTCTGGAACCCCAGAGGGGGCCACTCCAGATCCATAAAATTCCAACTCTGAAATATTCCATATATAGTCTATAAAATACAATAATACAAATGTGTCCTGATTTATCAAATGTATGTGTCCGCCCCACTACATTAATAGTGGTGGGGAAATGTCTATGAATGTTTTTGCTTTGTCATCCTAGGATTGATAAACCAGGGAGACGGAAACCAGGACGGAAACCAAGGAGGACTACCCAGGGACCAGGAGCAAAGATCCGAGGGGCCCGGAGTATCGCTCAATACTCACATCAGGACTGGCGAGGAGAACCGATCGATCCACCTTTGCCATTTGTGGAATCAGAAGAGATGAAACTGACATACCAGTCTTGCAAATTCCCATTAATGGACGATCAACGACAAATCGCAAGAGGGGGGCTTGTGGGATGTTTCAACCCACTAGTCCAGGCCCTGCAACATTCCTGTGCGCTGCTTGCATCAGGAACATCAGAATGGCTGCCGGATCATGCTGCTCGCTAAAAATCATCCACAAGTGCGCAGTAAAAATCTCAAAAATAGGCCGCCATCCAATTTTTCCTATGTCAGTGGTAACACAGGAGACCACTGCCAAAACCCATCATTTAGCTGCCCACAGGGCAAGGCTGATTGCAAAAGAAACACAGAGCTGTGTGAAAATCCATTTTTTCTTGGTTGTCAAATTTGCAAAACTCATGGCCCACAAACCACCCAAAAGATCCAACCTCCTGTTGGGCTTTGAACTTCATTCTACTTCAAGAATCCACATAAATATAATGTCAGCAGAAGTATATGTTATCTGAACAAAGTCCACTTTTGAAGATGGTTGCTGGAAAGAAATCTGTCAAAAATGGGTGCAATACCGTTACTCGCCTCTGTCAGACGCTGGCGATTTCTAAATCTGACAGGAGAAACTTGTGTCTCAAAAAGCTAAATATGCCAAGGAAGGGACTTCCATCAAATGCCATATCGGGTGCCACACATGGATTTTCATGTTGAAAAAGACTGGAATTGAAGATATGTTTGCTTATTTTAAATTTGTAACTGTAATTTTGCACAAGGGACAATGTTAAAATGGACTATAAGGTAACCTGATTCAGCTAAAACTTCAAAGAGGCTTTCTTCCCCTGAGAACACCCCACCCTGTTCCTTCCCACCAAAAGGAGAGGATATTGCATTGGGATGCTAATGAGAAGGGGAGGAGACTTCCTCTGCTGTTCTGGGAAAGAGACAATGGAGTCCTTGAACTGAATGGAAATGCTAATTCGGGTGTGACTGACATCAACTGCCCTGGCAGGAAGACAAGCCATGTGACTCTCTGACTCAGCCAAGCTTTGGAGGCGGGCCAGACTGAAAATGTGGATTTGAAATTGGACTAAATATATGTTTAAGGAAAAGACTTATAAAATATTGTACTGAACTGACAAAAATATGAAATGTAGAGATTATTAAAATGAAAAATTCGCTCACAGTTTAAAACTAATCTGGAATCTGTGAGACTTCAGAGACTGAACCATGAAATTGTTCATTTTCTAGCTATTGTGATTATGTTAGGAATAGGTCCAAATTACAAGAATATGCCCAGACGGTATGTGCATGTCTGTGTAAAAGATCGTACAGATCCAAAAATGTGTAACCAACCAAAAGCACGAAAAATTGTAATGTATGAACCAAAATTCATAGAAAGATAAGATTTTGACAGAAACGTACCTTAGGTAATATTTGATGTGTATATGTATTATTAACAAGTTGTGCATATTGAAAATGTTTTTTGGGAAAAATAGATTTTCTGGGTAAAAGCAAAGGGGAGGTTCTTCCCTAGATTGTAAATGGCAGCATCACTCTGACACATGATGACACATCATGACACACTGTTCCCTTCTCAAATCAGGGGACAGGGAAGTCTCTGACCTATCAGATCCTTAGAGGGTTGGGCATAGACAATCAGCCTCCCCACCCACTTTGGAAAATGGATAAATAGTGACTGTTGAGGACCCAGAGACACACTCTTTCACTCATCAACTGATCCACTGACGAAGCACCCTGCAGGAAGATCCAGACTCATGAACCAGACTCCAGATCCAGACTCTAGAACCAGACTCTAGAACCCTGAAGCAGAGGCCTAATCCAAAAAAGCTGAACCCTTTTCAGCAGGCCTTTAAAAAACCTTGCAAACCTGATTTAACCCCTAACTTCCACGGGGCCTACCCTAATCTATTCAACAACCTGGCTGAGCTGTTTGCTGCTTCTGGCCAACAACCTTTGCTAGAACCTAAGATCCAGATCAGTCCAGCAGAGCTGTAACCCAGAACCCGTCAGATCCAGTCCAAGAGGCCGCGCAGACCAAAGTGCCTTGCTGAGAGCAGAGTTCAGGTGCCCTGATCCTGTCCGGTGGCGAGCGGAGTCCAAGCCAAACCTTTGACCAGTTCTTTGACGGGTCCATTCCATTTAAACCAGAGTTGTGAGTATTTAGCGTAGAACTGTCCATAGTCATCTCTTAGTTTAAAGTAATCCATCCAATCCATTTCAACATATCCAGACTGCATTGTAGAATCTCTTTTGCCCATTCTGAATCCTTTCTCATCCATCTAATCCTGTGATAATTGTTAGTGTAAGCCAACCTGTTAGTAATTCAAAGCGCAAATTCAGTTGAAATCTTGACTCCTTTGAGAAAAATCTACCTTCACTAAAACCTCTAACTTTTGAACCGTACGTCCTAGAAATTTAAATGTTATTTTGAAGCTAACATCCTCAGCTTTCAAACAAACCCAAAACGACATTCCAATTCCTTATAGTTTTTCCGTAATCGCGTTTCCCGCAAGCAGAAAAGTTGTAGCGAATTTGCATTTGGCTCAATTTCACCACATGTAAAACCAGCTATTTCTTGATTTCAACTTCTGTATTTCGTGTTCCCCTGTTAATCATTCTATAATCATTGCTAGTGTCTACCTGAACCAATCCAAAGCCACTCTCACTAGTTCTGAATCCCATTTAGCGAATTAAAATCATTTTTAGCATTTTTCCCATTCAATTCAACCTCATTTAAAAGCAACTGACCTGTTTTAAAATCATTCCAGTTCTCTCTAAGCTTGCTGGGGGAATTGGGATTGAACTGCATTGTTGATTGTTATTCCTGAAATCTGTGTGCCCTCATTCCATATCTCTATATTGCATATTAGGGGGGAGTGAGTAGTAACAGAGGGAAAGAGGGATCATATTGTCTTTTGATTGAAGTCATATCAAGTCTTATTTCTGTGTTGCATTCTTTCCTATCATTGCATTTCCTTGAACTATACAAAGTTATTCTCTGCTACATTATTCTTCCTATTTCTACTTCTAATTGACTAAAGAGATTGTTGATATTGTAATATTACCCATTGCTAATCATTGTTCATATTCATAAGTGTGATATTCACATATTATTCATATTCATAAAAGTGTAAACGATATATTGTTCAATTCTTCAAATAAATCTTTTAATTTGCAAAACAAACCTACTTCTTGGCTCAGTGAGGCCAGGGGGATTCAAAGAGAGGGGTGTTATATAAGGGTACATCATCCAGAATTAAAAGAACTTTTGACATAAAAACATATAAATAAGGGTTTCCATTGGGCATCCCATACTAGGCATTGACTTGGTTGGAGTGCTGGATTGAAATCACTTACAATTGCCTGGTAATAATGAGAATTTAAAACATCTGTTAGTTTACCAATCCTTGACCAATGAATTACAACATTTGGTGTGGAGATGCTGTGGTTATCAATGCTAAATGTGGCTTCTGTCTCTATGATTTTGGCAGTGGTAACTTTTTTAAAATCTTGTAAAGTGTGTGGATAAAGCGCCAGATCAAGGGGTGGGCGGTAATGTGTATACCACATTCCCCATTGGGTCCAATTGGACCCAATGGGGCATTTTCGGCGCAATTAGTGCATGCTAATAGCGCTGCGCTAATGATGCCCGAAAATGGGTGTTAAGTTGGTACCTTTACCCCCAGCATAGAGCTGGAGGTAAATGCTGCCAGACTCATGATTAGGCAGACCCATGCAGCGGTAATAGCGTTACCGCTGGATTTAAGGGTTACCGCCCAACTCGTGATGGCCTTCTATGTGTTTTATATAGATTGTAAGGAAGGTTTGAAATGCGTTTTAAACCAAACACAATTACAAAACATAATAACACCTGTTACTTACAGCACATTAAACCTGCAAGATGTTGTTAGGAAGCTCTGTTTAAATACACTTGTTATTACTGGAGCAACTACTGTTTAAGAGGGAGAGGCCATACCTGATGCTGAGCGATTTCATGACGCACAAACTCCTGCAGTAATTGCCTGTGGACGGTGTAGCTGGGTTGTTTGCTCTGCAATGTGCTCCTCTGAAATAACAGTGAGAAACAGAGTGAGGAGATTCAGGGAGGTCAAAATATGAATCTCTGTGTACTGATTAGGGCTGTGGAAGCCACTAATGCCCAAAGCCCAGGGCATGCACTGCCTCAAAGGTAAACATATCAGAATTGCCCTGAGGACAAATAAGAGAGAACAATGGGATTACTCTGATGTCATCACCATCAGACGCACGCAACACCCACCTTCTTGTGAATTAGGGAGAACTGCAGGTGGCATTGCCCCCTATCCGGGTATGTTTCTGTCCGAGGCTCCAATGAGTACCACTGATCCTCTTTGCTGGGCAAATCCTAGGTTCAAAGTGGAAAAAAGAAACATTTTGTCATTAAAATTGAAGGAACAATTTCTGCTGTGTGACATACTTAAGGATCTTGGTGTGTGTGTCTTTTTTGCACACAGTACTGATGGTGGAAAGAGAATGCTTTTGAGTGTATATGTGCAAATTATAAATAACATTCTTCAAATGCAATATGCCCTTTTGCATCGTTTCAGTGGAAGGCCTGCCTGTACGTGAAAAATTGTGACATTTGTTGCACCCATTTTAGAAAAATGTGTCATTATGAGGGTACTGTAAAAGTCTGGTGAAATTGCCTGCATTATACAATGCATCTCTTAACATTTGAAATCCTGCAGCAATGTGCACCAAACATCACGGGACAATATGTGGTCAAACTTTACCATTCAAAATGTGATTAACATTATTTCAGGGTTTCAAATATCAAAAGGTGGAAAAAAGGTTAGTTTCAATAGCGACAAATGCACACCTAGTTCACTGTCCTCTTTCCTACATTCTTGTTGTATTACAGGTCCACAGCATGGTGCAAAGCAGCATTTATTAGATAATTTCCCTGAGTTGTTCTGAGTTGTTCTGCCGCCATAGTAAGTCTGTTGATGATTGGCTGCACCCTCGTTTTTCCAACATCATTTTTTCATCACCACTTGCTCCTTCCTGCAGCTCTAGTATTTGTGATATGGGCATCGCATTGTATCCTTCTGGGAGCTCTTCGTTTGTCTTGTGCTGAAGCACATACTCACCTGTTTCATGTTTCTCAAAGTATGAGGCTTCCTTGGCAGCAGTGTCCGCTGCCGCGTTCCCCAAAGACACAACGTCTGTGTTGGACGTATGTGCTTGGCACTTCACTATTGCTACCACTGTTGGACCTTTTAGGGCCTCAATTAATTCCTTCAGTAACTCTGCATGTTGCACTGGTGTCCCATCTGCTCTCCGAAACCCCCTCCGCCCCCATCTTGCTAGACCTCCATGTACTGTTGTCGTCATGTATACTGAATCTGTGTATATTGTTACTGCACAATCTTTAGCTGCATGTAATGCTTCTATTAGGGCTATGAGTTCTGCCGCTTGTGCTGAGAAATGTGATGGGAGGCGGTACTGCACTAGTGTCTCATACTCACCTTCTTCTAATCTCACCACTGCCAATCCCACATGTTTCTCTCCCGTGTCCATGTCAATCGATGCTGACCCGTCCACAAAGTACACCTCCCCCTCGCTCAGGGCATTCTCGCACACCACTGTGTCCTCCCCTTTTTCCCCTGTGTAAGTCACACAATCGTGTTCCTGCATGTCCTCCAGTGTGCATGCTTCTGTAATGAATGTTGCCGGATTCACTGTCCTGCATCGTACCACATGGATATTGGCGCTGGACAATATTATTTCATAGGCAGTTGCTCGCTGTGTGGTCAGTGTACTTTTTGATCTCTCAAGTATTGCAAATAATGAGTGTTCCACAAACAATGTGACAGGGCATCCCATTACTATTGTGGCGCTTTTCTCAATTGCGAACGCGGCTTCAGCGAGTGATTGCTCGCACGCGAAATGTCCTTGCATCACCGCATCCAAAGTGCCACTACAGTAAGCCAACGGTTTGTGTCCTAGGGAAGTCTTTTGTGTCAGTACAGCTGTCATAAGTGTCCCCTTGCAGTGTGAGAACAGGTAAAATTCACGTTCATAATCAGGATTGGCGAGTACTGGAGCACTCGAAATCAACTCTTTTAGCGACTTGAATGAGGCACTCATTTCTTCTGAACATTCTATTTTCCTGTTCTCTTTTTGTGCCTCCTTGAGTGATTGCAGTAAGGGTCTGGTGTAGGCTGCATAATCTAATATCCATGCTCTACAGTAGTTACACATTCCCAAGAATTTCTGCATCTCCTTCACTGTTGTGGGTTCTCTTACTGATCTTATTGCTTCTACCCTGTCAGGGATTATTCTTTTTCCGTCTTTTGATATTAGCTGTCCCAAGTACAGGACTTCTTTCTGACAGTATTGTAGCTTTTCCTTGTCTACTTTGTACCCCTTATTTGCTAGCAGTGACAGGAGTGTTACCAAATCTTTTCTGCATGTTTCTTCATTCTGTGCGCAGACGAGCAAATCGTCTACGTACTGAATGATTGTGCTTTCAACTGATAAATTACCCAAGTCTTCGTGTAGTATGCGGTTGAATATGCTTGGGCTCTCACAGTATCCCTGTGATAATCTGCAATGTTCAATCTCTTTCCCTCGAGTGTAAATGCTGTCAAGTATCTGCTTTCTTCTGCCAAGGGGATGGAGAAGAATGCGTTTTTCAAATCGACCACTGTGAAATGTGATGCCGTTTGTGGGATACTGCATAAAATTGACGCAGGGTTCGGGACCAAAGGGAACTCTTTCTCTAGGACATCATTTAGGGGGCGTAAATCCTGGATCATCCTCCAAGCCCCTCCCTTTGCTTTTTTGATCGGGTAGATACATGTGTTAAATGGGGAGTTTGAAGGCACTATTATCCCTTGTGCTAGCAATGCAGTTATTGTCTCTTTTATCCCTTCCTCAGCTTCGCGGGACAATGGATATTGTTTCACTTGGGGTAGAATTGCCCCTTGTTTGAGCTTTATTATCATTGGTGTTACTCCATGCAACAACCCTACATCATGGGGGCCTGTTGTCCACAGATTGTTTGGCACCAGTCGCATATCATCATCAAAAAATGACAGTGGTGTTCCCATCACTGCCATCAACTGGACGGGAATTTGTCTACGCTGAATCAAAATGTCACAAGGCATTGCTATTTCCATTATTATTTCGCCATCACTTTCTAAATCGGAAAAGAGATCTTCATCAGTTAAGTCTCGCAGGGCAATGTCGGCATTGATGCACAGTACTGTGCGCCATTCACACCCGTCCATGTCCATCCCAATCACAGCGATCCTTTTCGCTGATACCTGTACAGCATGCAAGTCTAAGGATACCACTGATCCTGGTGCTATGTCTGGGTGCACTATTGGGCGGAAGAGGAACTCCGCTGGTATTCTCTAATCCAGCTTTGTTAGCTCAGGAACTACTTGGGCCAGTGTTTTTAACCCTTCAATGAACATTCTTTCGTCCACTGGCAGGCCACGTATTTCCGGTGCAGTTGTTTGAGCCTGTACTACCAGCATTACACGTAATGGGCATATTCCTGGTGTCGAACACACTATACCTCTTTCAGTGAATGATATTGTCATGTTGAGTTTGCTAAGAAGGTCCCTCCCTAGCAAGTTTATTGGGAATGTTCATAATACAGTAAGGGTGTTTTTACAGTTTTACCCCCCACTGTCACATCCAAAGCTTCTGTGTAAGGAACTTCAATTACAGCCCCAGAGAACCCCTGCGTCTCTAACTTCCAGTTAGATAACAGAAACCGGCCCTCCCTAATACATGATTTCTCTGCTCCCGAATCCACCATGAATATAAACTGCTTGTCTCCTATCTGCGCCCCTACCAATGGTTCCTCTGCTGCATCGTAGGTGGTAGATAGAACAGGACACGCAAGTGTTCTCTGTGGGCTGTCCTATGCGGGTGTCTCATTGCCCCCCCCTGGTTGAACACACTCCCTGAAACCACTAATACGCCACTATAGGGGGCTGGTGCTGGGGTTCCATTTGCTGTTGTCGCGAAAGGGTTGCCTGGGGTGAAGTGCATAGTGTCATTGTTCTGTGGGTGGTTGTGTGTTCTGTATTGGTGTCCCTGCCGTTGCTCAGGGTACCCCTGCCCTGGGTCCCTTTGTTGTTGTCCCATTGGGAGACCATATGGGCTCCCTGAATGAGGATGGCCATAATGTTCTACCTCTGGAAATCCGTTGTTTGGTCTACTTCTGCACTCCCTGGAATAGGGTCCCCACCTCCCGCAGTTCCAACAACTCCCTTGCGCACCTCTGGGACCCTGCCATCCGTTTTCTCCCATTCCCCCATACCCTTGTCCACCTCCTCTTCAGCCCCTGTAGCCACCTCGTCCCCCTCGAGGGGCCCACTCCTGCCACTGCGGACCTTCACTCTGCTCCTGCTCGTTCCACTGCCGCTGCCCTGCTCCTGCCCAATTAGTTGCCATCCTCCCTTGTATTGCTACCAGCCCCTCCTCCTCCTCATCTCCCTCCCTGCTGTGTGGGAGCGCAGCCACTGCTGCAGCGACCTTCACCAGCTTTGTTTGTACTTGTTTCGCTTCGTCTGCCAATCTTCTCTGCGCCACCTCCTTTTCCCTCTCTTTTATTCATTTGCAGTAGTGAACTATTATGCTCTGAATTTCGGGCCATCCTTTTGCTTCAATACCTGCTATTTTGTCAAGTGCTTTTTGCACTTCTTTTGGGAGCCCCCTCTTTATTATGAAGTAGAATAATGATGTTGATTGATACCAGGGCGTGCCCGTTTCTGCTCTCCACATCTCTTGAACCCGAAAAATGTAATCCATAGCATCCCCGTCATTCATTGTACATTGCATTACTGACTGCAAATCTGGGGTATCTGGAAACGTTTCCTGCAAGGCATCCCACACCCTGGCACGTACTGTGTTGAAAGAGGCACCATCATGGCGATCGCAATCTAACGTTACTCCCGGGAAGCCAGCTTTTATCCATACTCTGTCAGCCTGATCCCCAACTGCTGATACTAGCAAACTTTTCACGTCGCCTATTGCTAGAGCTACCCCGGCTGTGTGTTTCTCAAAGGCGTATATCCACTTGCTTGCCCCTCCTGATAATGGGGGCAATAACTTTAACAAATTGGCCTTATCCATCTGAGCCCAGGGTATGTAATTCGGCCTCCCTCCTCCCCTTTGTATTAGTGGAAGCTGCAACTTTCCCTTTGTCGTTGTATCTGTACTCACCTTCATTCCTGATTTTCCTAACGATGCCATTTTTCCCAATCTGTTCCTTAGTCGCCCTGTCCACTCATCATCCATCGTTCTCATTGAGCATGCGCCATCCAACCCTTCGCTTCCCCCTCCCATTGCCATACTTAGCCTTTCACTTTCTTCTAACTCATCCCCTATATCGCATAGTAGCTCCTCTCTGCCTCCTGTGGGCCTCTCTTCGTCATCAGTACACCCCTCTCTTCCCTCTAGTTCAATTATTCTTGTCGGTTCTTCCTGTATCCTAAACAATATCTCTCCTTTTTTCCACCCTTCTTCAAATGTTCTATTCTCACTCTGCGCTCTGGATGCAGGCTCTGATCTAGCTGTATTAAGCGCAGTCCGCTCACATATGCTTTTTATCCTTGAGAGCTCATCTGGCTATAGAGAGCCTGGATTCTAAATCTCCTGTTAATTTCTCTATGTCCACCCTTGGTGTGCTTACCTGCTCTCGTTCCCTATGACTCTCATATGGTGGGGTGCTGTTGGCCCTTGAGTGGTAGTAGTGATCATTGGGGGTACATAAGTTGGGTCACTGTATCCCTCTGCGGGCACTGGCTTATTTAGCATTGGGTACAACCTAGTTACCTCTATCGGTGGCTCCTCTTCTGGCAATACCTTATCATCCTTTGGTATCATTAGTGGATTGTCAGTGGTAGATGGTAGATCAGGATCTAATTCACTTGTCTTAGGCGGGGGTATCTCTTCAAACAGTCTCCATAGGTCTAATATTTCTCTCCTATTATGAAACTGCTTCCCCTTGTATTTCAAACAAATGCATGTGGCTACCATATCTAGGACACTTTTGTCAAACGATCCCCCTTCGGGCCATATCTGAGGTAATCCCTCCCCCTTCAACTCTGTGATCCACTGATGATGATATTTCTTAATCCGTTCCGCGTACCCGGGTAAGTTCTTACAAATATGTGATAAAGGTGTTTCTGCCCCCATACTTCGTACTCGCTCGATACTGATGTATCTCTATATATCTCGATATCTCAATATAAACGTATCACCATGTAAGTTTGCGTGTTTATGTCTTACTGATTCGTGGCCACCTGCGTATTTTCCCTCCCCCTGTACACTATGAGAATGGCTGCACACAGCCTCTATTCTATCCTCTTTGGGGGAACGTACAAGAGCAAACCATCAGTAATTTTGACAATGTTACCCAACAAATCAAAAAAGTAAACACTCACTTCACCACTTTACTCTCTTCTTTGTGATATTTCTTCTTGTCACACTTACCATGACCATACCATAATTACGCATTTCTGACCACTTTTACACACTCATTATAACAAATATGTTCTGACACATACGATGCTTACACACCCATAGGCAGCACTCTATTCACAGCTCAGTTTGTCCTCCCTTTCCTCCCTTGCCAGCTGTCCCTGTCCGTCTTACTCTGATATATATTTGTTTCCTAATTTTAATGTAAAATTGTCTTTCTACTTAGATTATATCTTTGTTTGTACTAACCCACTTTATTTTCCCATAAACCTAAAGAAAAGAATAGAAAGTATAGCAGTCACTAATGTATTCTCTGTGTCTTCCTTTACCAGACACCTTTATCTCATTTTCCACTTCTTCATATATTCCCAGTACTAGTCAAGATAGCACTATGCGGCGCCGCCTTCCACCCCCTCGCGGAGCTAGGTTCCCGTCTCTTTATCTCTGTTTACTTTGTAATCCTAATGGCCATATGCAAAGAAAAAGCAAAGAGAGTTTAGGATGGTCCTTAGTAGACCCAAAGTGCCCCCCTTTCAACCAGCCTCATTCCCTGGCCTATATTTCCTCCCCTACTCTCTTTATGGTCGCTCGCATTAATACTCACGTGCCCGTCTTGAACCGAGAGTCTCCGAAACTGGGTCCGTCCAGGCAGTGTTGCCGTACGCTCAACGGTCAGCCCCGGCTCCGGCGAGCGATACTCAAAGGGGATTTTTCAACCGGGATCCCGTACCCTCTCTCTGTTGAGTGCGCACTTCTGAGCGTACCGGTCGCCGTTGGCGGGCAGCCTCCCGGATCCGGCGCACCGTGCGTATCCCTTTTCGACCGGAGATTTTCGTGCCAACGGGGACGGTAGGGATATATATATATGTTAGGAAAAAAATAATAATCACGCTTTTGGGGTCACCACTGAAGGCGAGCGTCCCCAGCTAGCACGATCCTCCCCACAATGAGAGGCAATAATGGACTCTCCCAGGATGGGAATAAGGCCAAGACAAAGTGCGGGTGAGCGTAAATGGGAGTTTAACAATCAAAATAGGGCATGCAAAGGACTCTGCAAACTCCGACAGCGCTCTGTCTGACAATAGCAAAGACAGGCGTATATATTTACAGAAAACGTCATAAGAACCTACACACTATAGGGGGCACAAGTTCGTGGGGATTGGGTGGCGACGACTAGCTATAGGTGCTGCTGCAATGTGGTTTGCCGTGGCTGGAGGACGTCACTGGTTACCCTCGTGGGTTGGGATGGGCCTGGCAGGTCCGCTGGGTTCATCCGGGCGGTGTTGTTGTGCCAACTGTGGCCAGTGTCAGAGATGAATGTCTTTCCTGACTTTCTGCCCTAGGACCACGCACACCGCAGTCATTCAACCATTGCAATATTATCTTCTCTGGTAAATCTTCCAATAGGTTATTCTACAGGTTAATGCAACACAGGAGGAATGCACCTAGTGTGGGGTTTGCTGGCGATTCATCAATACATGGTTACCATCGTCCTGTTGACCGGGTATCGTAGGTCGTGGGGTTGGGTCTAAGGGCATGGGACAGGCGGTCCATGTCATCATGTCTTGTTAGGAGCCATTACGGATGTGTTCCTGTGATGTTGCCATAATATTAGGTGTCCTAATTTTACAAGGGGCCATTAACCTAAGGTGAGCAAGTGGGCCATGGAGCCTAAGAAAGGGCGCCTCTGGATCTGTGTTTTCAGGCCGGGGTTTACTGCTGGGATGTAAATAATTCAGGTGGCAGGCTGTGGCCTTGGGTGCTGCGGGGGGGAACTACAAATCTTTGAAGTGGCTCCAGCCGAGTTGGGGGAGGTGGAGCAGCGCGGCACAGGCCTCTGCTTTTTCGTCTGGCAGGCTTCACTGGGAGGAAGGGGGAATGGCCTTGCATGTGCTCACAAAGGTATTTTCCTCATGTGTTGCCGACTTCAGGTGGAAAAAGCATAAACATTCAAATAATATACAATACTCATTGAGTCTTTCAAAAGCTCACGTTTTAACATTGCTAGTGCCATCCATATGGCTAATTCGAGCACATCACTTGTCCACTATGTTTTTAACAACTACAACATTTTGTTATATGTTTATATATGCGCAGTAAGTGAGGTAGTAGTAAGGTTGGTGGAGCACGCAGAAACAACCCGCCAATGAGACTGACGGCAGCGGCACATAGTGGGCCTGGACACACACACATATGGTGCATTTGTCTTTCTTTGCAATCTAGCAGCATTAGTTCGGTTATGGCGCGGGACTGTGGGGTGCAATCTTTTCAACGAAACACATAACACAAAAACCCCCGGGACGCTTTTACTATTTGCGCATTACTGCAGGGATGTGGGTTCTTCATTCCTAATGTCATATGAGC
This sequence comes from Ambystoma mexicanum, assembly GCF_040938575.1. Lineage (NCBI taxonomy): Eukaryota > Metazoa > Chordata > Amphibia > Caudata > Ambystomatidae > Ambystoma > Ambystoma mexicanum. The sequence continues at coordinate 755,561,306 of NC_090926.1, read as the reverse complement.
ACACATTCTGCCATGTTTATACATTTTACAGGTTTTTTTTTAGACAGAGAGGCTATGGAGAGAACGCTTTCATCAAAGGTGGTTTTCGCATTAGTATTTGGGAACTTTGCTTTTGTCAGAGGACCATTTTACAGTTCTTTTTCCACCCAGGCCCTGCTGGCCGGGTCATGCTGGGAACAGCGATACACTGCGGAAGGTGAAATGTTACAGTGTTGGTATCTAACACTAGCTCATGTCCGTCTTGTTCGTGGGAACGGGCTCTCAGCGGATCTGCCAGAGAGCTGTGGCCACAGGAATAATTGAAACTCTCCAAAGGTGGGGGCCGTGCTGCGGTGCACAGGGCTCAAACCATCTTTATTAGACAAAATGGTTTCCGAGGCCTAGCTAAATTCAGCAGGTTTGGTCAATGTCTTCGGCCAGTGACCCATCCACTACCTGGGCCCTGGTGGTAGGGGGGGGGCCCTGACGAGCTGTGGGCCTCACCGGGAGAGAGAATGCAGGGGAGGGGGGTCTTTTGGACCAATCCTCCCCTACACTAGCCAAATTCTATCTGGGTAGTGTGACTGAACAGCAAGGCTTAGGTGGGCGTGTGAGTGGTGAAGCACACACAAAGCACCTTCATTATACAAGATTGTTAGAATGTATAAAAATACAGTTATTTGTTTAGGCCTTGACAAACTCTTATCAATGAAAAAAACACAGGTAAGTAACACACTAAAACATACACTAAAATTATATACATATTCACCATGTAGCCATGGTGACTAGTCAGTGCCCCAAAAACAGCAAGCTAATTAGGAGCAAAAAGGCTTCCCTTACCACCAAAAGTGAAGAAAGGTTCAAAACACTTGCCAAAACGAGAGTCCCCGATGACTTATGGAGGGAAAACAGCAACAACAAAAAAAGATCCTAACGTAGAGAAAGCATCCAAAACAAAAATCTTTCCCAACAGTGAATAAGGTCTAGGTTATGACAAGTATGTACATCCTCAGTTTCTGGATTTGAGAAGACAAACAAATTACCTGATTGAAATGGATCTATGAAATGGGCAAACAACTAGGTTATGTCCCTATGAGGAATAGACTGCTTCAACAGAGGACCTGTAGCTCACCAACCCCATGGGGCGAGGTGATGACAATCAGAAAGCATTCTTCATAATCCCAAACTTAATGTTAGTAAATGGCACAGACTTGAAAGTCTTGTGCAACAGAGCGCACAGGCCAGAAACTGAACAAGTGAAAGCATTTCTTAAGACCATTAAGCTTTTTAATGACGGGATTAGATAAGGAAACATGTACTAGAATGATAGGCATTAAGAGTCGAGATATACATCCTGAAGGAAAAGACAACGTCCAGAGAGAAAGTCGTCTGTATTATCGTTAGATTGACAAAGCTGACCATATCTCTGTTCCTCAGGGACCCAGACGCTAACAGCGTGGATTGAGTGGAGGGGTGAAGAATGAGGCTGTCCATTTGAGAGAGAAAATCCCCCATCATGGGGATAGGAGGTGGAGTGGTCAAGAAGATCTCGGAGCACATTAGGCCACTTAGGACCTCCCAGTACTGTGAGGGCATCCTGGCTCTGTCACAGTTTGAGGATGACTTTGGGAGGGAAGAGAAGGGTGATATGCATAGAGGAACCTGTCCTCCCATTTCAGAAGGTAGGCATAGGCCCAACTCATCCCCCCCTTCCTTTTCAGAAGGCATAATCCAGACATTTTGTATTTTTCGGATTGCGAAAATGCTCCACACTCGGCCAACCTTATTACCAACCTCCAAAGAATCAGAGCTTGTATACGGCGCTCAGGAGATCCTAGACCCTCCTGTATGTTCAGAAAAAACGTTGTGCATCTGTACAGTCTTCAGTTCCAAAACATTTATTTGTTTACCCTCTTCCCAAGGGTTCCATAAGTGGTGCACCTGGAGAGCCACCCAAGCCAATAAGGGAGAATTTCGTTATGAAAGAACATGAAGGATCCTACTATGAAAAACCAATAGGTTGGTCAGACAGACCCGCCATCCAATATAGTCCTTGACATGCTTGGAAATAGTGATTTCCCATGCTTAGGGATATCCTTTCTGATTCCAATTGGCAGCAATGCCAAGTTGAGTTCCCTACATATATAGCCTTGCATAGGGTATCACTAGGACACACAAGGCCATGAGGCTCAGTATCTGCTGGCAGCTAAGTACTGGGGCGGAAAACACACAAATTATCAACATTCCCATAAAATGAAGAACATGAATTATTTCTTAAGTGGGAAAAACTCTTCCCAGATTCATGTCCCACAGACATACACGTACAGAAGAGATTGAGTAGGCATCAAAGGTGGATTTCTTAGCAATCGCTGAAGGTAGGAAAGGCTCTCTGCTGGTTCCTGAACCAAATGAGCTTATCATCCTGTCAAGGATAACAGTGAAGTCTGTTCAAACATCTTGGTGCAGAGTTGAGACTGAAGGGGTTCACTCTGAACAGATACCAATGAGTGGCACAGAACTAAGACCGAAAGGGAGCACTCTGATTTAATAGCAGTGAGTGGTCTCAGCAAATCCCAGAAACCTCTGGTGAGGAGACAAAAAGGGAATATGAATGTGGCCAGTCTCTCTGGTGTAGACCAGAAAGGACATGCAATGGCATAAGTACTTTGAATATCTTCTTCAATAAGCAGGTGTTGGAGTACAACAAATCCAGAATAGTTTGCAGCCCCACCTTGTCTTTCTTCAGCACAGTGAAGTATCTGAATAAAAAACCCTACTGAGTTTCTGAAGTTGGTATCAGTACTGGAAGATCTGATGAAAGTTGTAGGAAAGACGAGGGAAGGATGGAGAGCCTATTTAAAATTCTAATAACTTTTGACTCGCTGGACGTATTTGAACAAAGGTTTCCAAAAACATTGACTGCCATGGGTCCATTGGAGCTGAACATTTGGGGGTAAAATGTGTTAAACAAACCAAAAATATCAAGAAAACAAAAAAAGCTATTCACTGCCTGCTCACATTAATTTTCCCATAGAGAAAGAAGTGCTTTGATTGAACACCTTTCGCGGGAAAACTGCTGGAAGGATTTGCTGTGAATAAGAAACACGTTGGGCATAAAGCGTCACAGATGTGCCTTCCTTGGTTTTGTGTAAAGCCGTCCAGTGCTCTTAAAATAATTTGATGGGGAAGCAGGTGACCACAGTCCCAATTTATTTTATATATCTCCCATGGTATATTTCATCAGTGAGGATTTTCAGGAATGAAGACCTGCAGTTTTATTCCCCTCCACGCGAGCGATTCGCACAGTAACCCCGAAAGAAGCCAAAAAAGAAAAGTGCTAAAAATGATTTCTGGAGGAGAGAAAGGGGTGGTTTTACATCAGAATCGAGGCTGAGAGGAGGAGAGGAGTACATATTGAGTAGGAGGGATAGGGGAGGGCTGGGAAGCAAATTTGTGCCAGTACCTTTTCATGTTACGGGGAGGGGAAGTACAGAAATGGTGCTACATGCATTCAGCAAGCAAAGATGCGTCACATGAACCGTCAAGTAAAAGGGATTAATACGTATGGGTTAGGGAGGATGTAAAGGGCTTACACAAGGGGGGAGGAACATACAAAGTAGATGGGGTTCACATGGAGAGTTGCAGCAGGGATGGGGAAGACGTTTACAATGTTGAGCGTTTGCCCATTCTGGCAATAATCAGAAAATGAAGCATTACAGTAGGAATGATTACTGGTGTTGGGTACCACAGAAATAGAGTGAAGCATGGAGGTGTCTGTGGGAATGTTGTGTGGAAAACTTCAGCAGAAATTAAAGGAGAGGGAAAAAAGAGTGTCCATGGTCCATTGCCAAAGGCCATGGATGGTGGGATCTGGTTAGTTAGTAGGCAGGGGATGGGGTGGGAGGCCGTGGCCAAAGCCAAAGGCCATGGCTGATGGGATATGGTTAGTTGCTACTATATATACAAATAATGGAGTGGGGACCCGTAACAAACAATAGTTTCTTGCAAGCATGGGTATCTAATAAAAATTCTTGGTTTTTGTTATTGCTTTATTTGTTTTAGTTGTAAATAACAACGTTTTCAAAATGCATCAATGATATTTCAACTTCATTACAAAATATTACATAAACAAAAGTTAAGTTTCAGAGTTAAAATACAGGTCAAATGATAAAACACAGAAAAAACGACAGGTCAGACAATTAAAACTTCCTTGGGAAATATTACTAATTTCAAAGTAAAAATACAGGTCAAAGGCTAAAACACAGATAAAACTGCAGTTCACACAATAAAACACATCATATAAAAATTCCTATAGCACCAGTTGAGCTACAATAGCAAATACATAACTTAGTTTGTGTGCTACACATATATATATATGTATATATATATATATATATACGTTAAGCCATCAGAATAAAAGAATACCAAACAGACCATAAACACATCATTACGATTTACAATCCTAAGAACACCACACCTTAATTTACTATGTTTGGTAGTAGATTTTAGCATTTACATGTGTGAGGTGGGTCCCGTCAGGCGAGGGGAAATGGAAGAACCTGGCGTCGTGGTAGTGGACCGCGAGGAGGAAGCTACACGTTCATTCCGCCAACCCTTACCTTGGTTCGCCGTGGCGGCCGTCGCGGGTGGTGGCCCGGGGTCAGGGCTGGAGACGGTGAGGACGCGGGAACCGCGGCCAGCCGCGCAGCAGAGACACGCGCACCCCGGCGAGTTCCTCTCACCGCCGGAACGAACAAGAAGAGAGAGACAGCTTGCTAGGCGAGGCGGGCCGCTCTGCAGGTGCAGTTCGCTCGGCAGGAGCGGGCGAGCGTGGACCCCAATGGAGGGAGAAGGGGGGACGCCAAGGTCTTCCAGAGGGGGAGGGGCCTCGGGGCACAGACAGGAAGGTGGATGGGACTCCCCTGGCAGGCGGGAGAATCAGGAAACACGGACCCAGACGGCAGCCTTTGAAGGAGGCGGGATATGGCAGGATCAGCCAATAGAAAGCAAGATAGACGGGGAAGGTTCCTATTGGAGGGGAAACAAGTCACTCACAACACATAAAAGACTGGGAACTGATCAACGCGTGGTTGTTTCCTTTTCTAGTCATACGGAGAGAGCGAAGAGCGAAGGAACGACTGGTGGACCTATCCGGACACCAAGGAGGTTTAGGAAGGAAGGTTATATTCCTGGAAAGCGGCCAGAGAAGTGAAGTAACTCTCAGCAACTAAAAATTGACTATAATTTCATTTGGTTAAGTTACAAGAATAAAGCACAATTTCAGCAATTAACCACCTGGTCCGGGTCCTGATTCCTACATTGGCGACGAAGGTGGGATTTAGCGACAACGCGATGGAGACCCTAATTAAGGCGCTGACAGACGGCCAACAACAGTTGCAGCAATTAATTCAGCTGCAAACACAGCAAGCGGCGGCTGACCGCCAGGCATTCCAGCAAGCCATCCAGATGCAGGGCACTTTGCAAACTACGGCGCAAGACAAACAACACGAGAACATCACTAGGCTTACGGATGCGGTAGCCAGCTCCAGGAACCAGCCCATGGTGCCGTCCACCCTGCTTCAGAAGTATAAGGAAGGGGAAGATCCAGCCTTTTTGGTCACCAGCTTTGAAAGAATAGCGAGAAATGCGCAATGGCCACCTGAACGTTGGGGACAATATGTGGCTCCCCTGTTATCCGGAGTGATGCAGGGAGCATATCAGGCAGTGAACCCCAATGGTAACACTCCATATGGTGAAATCAAGGCAGCCGTACTGGACCGTTTAAGTCTGGATGAGGAGGCCTACCGTATCCAGCTAAGGGACACAAAGCTAAGAAGTGGGGAAAGCCCCCGGCAGTTATATTACCGCATCAAAGATCTGGCGGAGAAGTGGATCCAGGCACCTACCCCAGCTAACCAGCCGCTCCTGGACAAAATAATACTGGAACAGTTCATCAAAGCTTTGCCAGGCCCAATGCAAAGATGGGTTCGGCAACACCACAGGCCTACATTGGCAGAGGCCGTGGACATCGCGTCGGCTTATCAAAAGGCCGGGTATAGCCGTTTTCCCATAACTAGTACCATAGGACGGATGACCTTATCCAGCATAGAAAACCCAGTACAAAAGGGGCCAAGAGGGACCCCCACCAGATGGAGGCAACCAGAGGAAGCCACAAAGAAACATGAAGAAAGGAAACCGGGATATGAGGAGAAGCAGTCTCCTATGGCCCAGGGGTTTCGACAGCCCCAAAGCTTTGAGTGCAGTGAATGGGGCCACATCGCCCGGTTCTGCCCCAGAAAGAAAACCAGAACCCATGGAAATTGGCTATATGAAACCCCATCCAGAAGAACGCAGCCCTGGACCCTACATCGTGGATATAAGGGTGGATGGTTGGCCAACTCGGGCGCTGCTGGATAGTGGAAGTAGACAAACAGCCATATCTCCAACCGTGAGTACTACACCTAACTTGTCAAACATTTCTATACCGATAAGGTGTATTCATGGAGACGTAAAATCATACCCGGTGAAAGAGATACAGTTAGAGATGAACCACGAAACCAATCAATTAAAGGCTGCCGTCCTTCCTACCCTACCTATCCCAGTAGTCATAGGGACAGATCTGCATCACTTTGATAAAGCACTAAAAGCCCTAGAGGAGGAAGGAGGGAGCAGGTTCAACAACAAAGCCACGAAGGAAGGGAACCCCAGAAACCCTCCCGGATATAAAAGACAGAATAGATTGGAGTGGTGTCAAGCCAGTTACATGACTCAGCCAATCAATTGGAAACCCGAAGATCATGAAGATTCCCTGAGAGGGGAAACCCTGACTGATCCAACCCTTCGGGTAGCCTGAGAGAGAGCGGCTAACGAGATGGAAGCAGACGTAACGAAGGGACCTGGCTTCTTGTTTCGTCATGGACTCTTATATCGCAAATACAAAGCGGACGATGGGAACGTAAGGGAACAACTGGTATTACCAAAACCACATAGGATGGTCATAATGCAGCTGGCGCATAACCACCCCTGTGGTGGTCACATGGCCTCCCTGAAAACCCAGCAGAACATCTTGAGACGGTTCTATTGGCCAGGCATATATGGGGAAGTAGCTCGGTTCTGCAAGGTGTGCCCCACTTGCCAGTTAACCAGTGGGGTTTTACCAGCAAAGGCCCTGTTACAGAAGATGCCCCTCATTAACGTACCCTTCCAACGGATAGGCATGGACATCGTGGGACCTATAGAACCTGCATCTCGAGGGCACAGGTATCTACTAGTCATCGTTGACTATGCTACGCGATATCCCGAGGCGTTCCCCTTGAAGGGAACATCAGCCCGACAGTTATGCAACCAGCTCATACCCTTCTTCGCAACAGTGGGGTTACCCTCGGAAGTTATTACCGACCAAGGGACCAATTTCATGTCCACCCTACTTCGGCAAGTATGCGAGAGACTACAGATCCATCAGCTACGCACCTCAGTGTATCATCCCCAGACAGACGGCCTAGTCGAAAGGTATAACAAAACAATCAAGAAGATGATACGAAGAGTAACAGGACCCGATGGGAAAAGCTGGGAACAAATATTACCCTTGGTCTTGATGGTATTACGTGACACCCCGCAATCGTCTACAGGCTTTTCTCCCTTTGAGCTCCTTTTCGGAAGACAACCCCGAACCATATTGGATGTCATAAAAGAGGAATGGGAGACTTCAGATGAGATTTCTTTAACGGATTACACAGAAGAGCTAAAAGAACATCTGACAACACTCCGTTTAATGGCCGAGACGAATCTAGGACAAGCCCAATTAAACCAGGAGAAAACCTACAACAAGGGAAGCCGGATGAGAACGTTCAAGGTAGGGGACCAAGTATTGATCCTCCTACCTACCAGTACGAACAAACTCCTGGCCAGATGGAGAGGTCCTTATGAAGTTAAAGAGGTCCTTAGCCCGGTGACATATCAAATCCACCAACCCGACCGAACAAAACCAGACCAGGTATATCATGTGAATCTGCTAAAGGCATGGACCGCACTCATATTAGCGGCAATGATGGAGATGGGTGACGATGGGTCAGAACAAAACGTGCATCGCCAACGGGGCAAGCTGGAAGACGTTCAATGGGGAAACATATTGACACCTTCCATGAAATCAGAACTTTTGGCCAGATTGTCACCCTATGCAGGGGCCTTCTCGGCCTTACCAGGAAGAACCGATCTAATCGAACATGAGATCAGAACTGATCCTGGACAGACTGTCAGGCTAAGACCCTATCGGATTCCAGAAGCAAGAAGGCTAATCATCAAAAACGAGGTGGAAGACATGCTCCGCATGGATATAATAGAACCATCCACCAGCTCATGGTCCTCCCCGATAGTACTGGTACCGAAGCCGGACGGTACGATTAGGTTTTGTATGGATTATCGACAGTTGAATACCATTTCCAGATACAAAGCCTATGCAATGCCAAGGATGGACGAGTTGTTGGAGAGCCTAGGATCCGCCAACTTCCTGAGTACGCTGGACCTAACCAAAGGCTATTGGCAAATCCCCTTGAAAACCACAGACCGTGAGAAAACCGCCTCTGCAACTCCCTAAGGTCTATATCAATTTAAGGTTCTACCTTTTGGGCTACACGGGGCTCCAGCCACCTTCCAAAATTTGATGGATATCGTACTTCGCCCCCATGAGAAGTATGCTGCGGCTTACTTAGATGACATTGTCGTGTATAGCACGACCTGGAGGGACCATTTATACCACTTGGAACAGGTGGTGGCCGAGTTAGACAAGGCAGGCCTACACATCAATCCAAAGAAGATGGTGATGGGTGCGCACGAAACTAAGTATATGGAACACCTAGTTGGTAGAGGCACCTTACGACCTCAAACATCAAAAATCAAAGCCATTCATGAGATTCCAACACCCACTACAAAAAAACAAATCCGAGCCTTTTTAGGTTTCATCGGCTATTACCGAAGATTTATCCCTGATTTCTCCACGGTGGCAGCCCCCTTAAATGACGCTTTAAGAAATAAAGGGTCTCCTGATCTATCCAAGAATGTTGTGGCTTTGGAATCTATCGATGTCCTAAAACAAAGGATCACCTCGAATCCGGTACTCCGGTGCCCCGACTTCCGTAACCATTTTTTTCTGCAGACGGACGCTTCGAACCATGGTCTTGGTGCTGTACTTTCGCAGGAACATGATGGTGAACTTCAACCGGTCCGTTTCATAAGCAGGAAACTCGTTCCTCAAGAGGAGGCCTATTTGACTGTGGAGAAAGAGTGTTTGGCCATCAAATGGGCTGTAGAATCTCTCAATTATTATCTCTTGGGTCGCTACTTTACGTTATATACTGACCACGCACCCCTACCATGGCTCGCCAAGCATAATGATACCAACCAGCGTGTCCTTCGGTGGTTCCTGTCACTGCAACCATTCGATTTCCTTACCATACACAAGCCGGCTGGATTCCAACTGGTGGCCGACTATCTGTCCAGGAATGCTCCCTTGCCCAATCGGCCAGGGTTTGTGATGGGGAGATGTGAGGTGGGTCCCATCAGGCATGGGGAAATGGGAGAACCTGGCGTCGTGGTAGTGGACCGTGAGGAGGAAACTACCCGTTCATTCCGCCAACCCTTACCTTGGTTCGCCGTGGCGGCCGTCGCAGGTGGTGGCCCGGAGTCAGGGCTGGAGACGGTGAGGACGCGGGAACCGCGGCCAGCCGCGCAGCAGAGACATGCGCACCCCGGCGAGTTCCTCTCACCGCCAGAACGAACAAGAAGAGAGAGACGGCTTGCTAGGCGAGGCGGGCCGCTCTGCAGGTGCAGTTCGCTCGGCAGGAGCGGGCGAGCGTGGAACCCAATGGAGGGAGAAGGGGGGACGCCGAGGTCTTCCAGAGGGCGAGGGGCCTCGGGGCACAGACAGGAAGGTGGATGGGACTCCCCTGGCAGGCGGGAGAATCAGGAAACACGGACCCAGACGGCAGCCTTTAAAGGAAGCGGGATGTGGCAGGATCAGCCAATAGAAAGCAAGAGAGACGGGAAAGGTTCCTATTGGAGGGGAAACAAGTCACTCACAACACATAAAAGACTGGGAACTGATCAACACGTGGTTGTTTCCTTTTCTAGTCATACGGAGAGGGCGAAGAGGGAAGGAACGACTGGTGGGCCTATCCGGACACCCAGGAGGCTTAGGAAGGAAGGTTATATTCCTGGAAAGCGGCCAGAGAAGTGAAGTAACTCTCAGCAACTAAAAATGGACTATAATTTCATTTGGTTAAGTTACAAAAATAAAGCACAATTTCAGCAATTAACCACCTGGTCCGGGTCCTGATTCCTACAACATGTTACCATCATATTTAATGTTTGGCAATGCCCACACTATTCAATTATCTATGCAGCACTGTGACATCATGAGGATTTAGTGCAAGGATGTAGTTGACAGTGGCAATAAAGTTGCATCAAAGATTTTTGACCCCACTGAAACTTTCGTAAGAGTTATGAATTGACCAAGAAATGTTTAGAAGAATTCTTCTCTCTTTAGAGTCAAATCAGGGCATTCCATGATTAGATGTTTCAATGACTCCCTTTGATTAGGGTCTCTACAAAACCTGCAACTTATGTCCATCTCTACAGACTTCGACCATCTCGCCTTTTGCATCTTGGCAGATGTCTTAGCAGTGTTATTGCATACTTTATGTCCGGAAATGTGACTAAATAATGGGCCATTTTATGTTTGGATTTTAGTTGAAAATCTCCTTCTCGAAATATTGCATATGTGTTACACCTTCCCAAGTAGTACGCCAATCCATGTCCCATAGTTTGTTTTTAGCCTTATGTGGGTCTTCAATTAACAGCTGCAACAAAATGTTTGCATTGTTCATAATGTTCTTATGATATACTTCCTATATATACAAATGGCTAGACTTCTGATTATTCAAGGCTGCCGCTAGTATGGGCATTAGCGTCATGGCGTTACTGTTAGGCAGAATCCTGTGCAGTTCCCTTGGGGAACACTGCAAAAAGATTAAGACTACAGGAGTAAGCAGTAAACCCAATTGGTAGCAGTCCGCACCACCCAGATTTACCTGGTAGCTGTGGCTGAGCAGTCAGACTTCTCTCAAGAAGAGTAGGGCAGTATGTAGTGTATTCACAATAGGGCCAAAACACAGTAGAGCAAACAAACACTGACCAGAGCTTTGTATAAAAAGTATATAATTATTTATTTAAACCACACTTTATGGCATATACTAACACTCTCAATCAAAAGCAAGTTAAAACACAGTCAGGTAAAGTATACACACCTCCCCTAATAGTTATCAGACAAGTCAGGGTTAACACTACTATTTGTTAGAACAGATGTGAGCGCTTAACCAAGATGGCACTCTGATAATGTAGTTAAAGGGGGAGAAAAAGAGAGCATAACAATAAAACAGTTCCCAACACTTTTAAGAGTTCAGAGCAAGGGGAGAAAGGCAGGTTATACTGTAGAGCCAAAGTTCATAGGCCAGGCCCACTTTAAATGGAGCACAGCGAAATGTGCCCAAGATCACACAGTTTAAGCTGTACTAAAAGTCTTTGCAGAGTTCGAAAAGAAGTTTGGAGTAGTTCAAGAAGGAAAGTTAGAAGGTCTGGGGCCAACCCAGTGTGGAAAGCCAAGGATTTACGGGACACCTTTAGCAATCCGTTGAAAGGGAGGCCAGGCAGGACACAGTACCTTAAAGAGAGAGGAAGCTCCAGCGGGGGCAGTTGTTCCTGGCAGTGATGGCAGTTCGTTGTTCCGACCAGGGGAAGAGAGGGTCTCGTCGAAGAAGAAAACGTGGAGTCGTTGCACTGCTCAGGGATGAAACCAGCCGCGGAGTTCCCGATTAAAAGGTACGGCCCTTTTATTTGCGGTCAAAGTGGTGAAGCTTGGCTATCCGGCCGCCGGGGTGCTTGGCACGGGCGATTCGACCAAGAGACGTCTTTGGAAGGCGAAAGTGGCAAACTGGTTGGTCCCACCAGCTCAAAGGAAGAAGACTCGTCCAGCAGAAGATCTTCTCTTGTCGTTGGGAAAGTGGTGAGTTCGTTGCAGCAGGGATTCACCGGTGGTATCATCGTTGCAGATGGCTCAGCTTCTTCCCTCTTTGGATTCTTAGGTCCTGTGGCGACTTCTGAAGTTCCAGTCCCAAAGGCCCTGCTTTTATGCAGAAAGACCCCCATTCATCAGCCTAGCTGTCAATCACACATGCTAAGAGGTGAGCCGGGCGGCTCACCACTGGGCCAATCAGAGTAGAGTGTGACTTGGGTTGCCGAGGCAATGTAGTCCAGGGTGCCAATTCCCCCCTCCACCTCTCCTGTGGAACCCAGACAGAGTGGCACCATTTGGAGGGCTTCTGTGGAGAAGCCCGCCAAAAAGTGGAAAAAAGGGCTCGACCTTGGTCAGAGTTACAGAGACAGACACAAACGCCATTTTAGAAAAGAGTTCTGGCAAAAAGACCCAACCGTTGATTTAATATTAAATAAATAAATCAGCAGTATCTTTAACAGTGCACCAAAAAGTGGTGCGTTTAAAATCAATGGGAAAATCCCATAGGAAATATTCCAAAGGAATATTTTGCGTGGTAACCACTGCCACCAGCCAGAAACTCGACAAGGGGGGACTGAACAGTGCCCCCTTGAAAACAGACCCAGTGGTAATCGAATTACCCCTTACCAGTACTTCCACAATATGATGGGTTGTACTGGTTCTGTTCACAATTTTGGACTAGTAAAGCCAATGGTGACTTTACATGCCCTGGGATACAGTAGTCAGTCCCAGGGTATGGAGTCTATGTTTGGGGGTGGTACTGCATTGAGGGTGCTGTGCACCACACATACAGAAAAACAGATGATACCCTATGGAGTAAAAAGAAACCCCATAGCCCATAAGCACATAACAAGTCAAAGACATATCTCAAATCATGCCTAAGAGTGGGAGTAAAAGAGTCTCACTCTTAGCAGGAGAAAAAAACAAACCCCAAAAATCCAGCAAAGCTGCTGGGGGACTCACTAGGTTTGGGAAATCAGCCTTATAAGAGAATTCTCCCTAACAGTTACAACCTACCATTAAACATTTCCTAAGCAGAGAAAGAGCTTGCCAAGCAATCGCTGTCATTAGAGAAACCAAGCCCAATTCATAGCGAACAATGGGAATACTCTGGGGAAGACACAAAAATGTTTTCCAATACATGCCCTCTAGCGCAACCCAGTTACGGTGATATTCTGGATGTTTTGCCTGCGCTCTGTATGCTAAAACCGGCACTACATTCTGCTTATAAAAATGTACAGTCGGCAGAAATGAAAATTTACCAAGTCGCTTCTGAATTAGGTTGCCATGGGATGCTAAAGTGCATACTTTTGCTTTGAGGGCATTTCTACATGGGAGTTCAGATTACTGACAATATGCCCTGAATATGTATATTTGTTCAGGATCTCCAAAGGAGCTTTGACAAAAGTCCAATTTAATTTTGCTTTGCGGGCTCTCGGTAACAGTATCATAGCATTAGATTTTGCCACGTTTATAAAGCGACCATTAGCTTTGGTATATTTATCCAGAGCATCTAACTTTCTTTGGAGGCCTATCGGCGTCTGGTCAATTAAAACAAGGTTGCCAGCATAAAATAACCACTCAATTCTACATTGTTCAATTTTGGGAGGAAAGGATCGAATATTCTCTAAAAAGGCATTCATATCTTCAATATAAAAGTTAAAAAAGCGTTGAAGCTAAAATACAACCTTGTTTTAGACCAGAAAAGTTTTCAATAGGTTTGGTTAACAGTCCATCTTTGGTTAATTTTAGCTGGATCAATGTGTCAGTATAGAATTTATATATTAAATAAAAAATATGAGGGGGACAATGTGCTTCCAATAATTTCGACCATAAAAGCTTGCACGACACAGAGTCAAACGCTTGCCTAAAATCTATAAAGCTAAGAAAATAGGTTGCTTCGATTAAATCACCTGTTTTTTGATGGCAGATAGAAACATCAAGTTTAACGAGGTCCCTACTCCTTTTACGAAACCTGACTGGTTCATGTAAAAAAGCTTCTCAGCTTGAATCCATTCGATAAGCTCTTTTAAAATCAACCTGGCAAAAATCTTTCCTGGAATATCCAGGAGTGCTATAGGTCTATAGTTTAATGGATCATGACGGTTACCTTTCTTAAAGATTGGTATAATGATTGATTTTTTCCAGGATTTTGGAATAACCCCAGTTTTAATAATATTGCTAAAAATAATTTCAAGAATTCCCATTCATTCGGGTAACTCTTGAGAGCCCAATTTGTTAAACCACCAGGTCCTGGAGCTCGTGATGAACACAGTTCATTAATAAACATTAAAATATCTTAACGGTCAAAACTGAGAGCAGAGACATTTGGTGTGATAATAACTGCATCTGGTAGTAGCTCTTTCGGTTTGGAAAATAGCATGGAGAAATTAATTATCCATGTCTGTTCGCTCACCGCACTGACCACCACTGCCGAGTCTGCACAAGTGGGAGCCTTTTCAAATAAATCCTAAATTTGTGCCATAGATTTGCAAGCAATAGCAGCTAACATGGCTTCTCCATCTTGTTGCCTTTGGTTAACTTTCAGCTGCTTTATTGCTTTTCTATAGCATGTGCAAGCATTTACTTTGCCTTTCGTATGATTCAGCAAAGAGTATGTTTTGAGCTTTTTGCGCATCTCAGCCTTAAGGGCTTTAATGGACGGATCATACTGATGCTTGTGTATAAAGACCGGATGACTACTCTTACTGGCAATTTCAGTAATCTAGTCGAGCGTGTCTGTGTATTCGAGACAGGTCTGAGTCGATTGTTTGTGATGGGCATTTGGCTGGCCCTTCGGTGTTTTAAGTCTAGGTTTCGACCACTTGATTCTGTTTCTTCCTTTATTAAGCGTGACTGGGAACTTATAGAAGTCACGTGATTTGGACATTGGACAACTCCATTTTATCTCCAAGATTTTATGATCGCTGCAATTATTGGGAATGACCCTAAAAGATGTCACTCGGTTTATGGCATGCGTCGAGATGAAAACATAGTCCAAAATGGCCTGCGACAACACTCTTTCCCATGTAGGGACAGGCAGGACATCACCCGCTACTGTCCCATTCAAAATTGTTAAGTCTCAGAGTTTCATCAATGCGACCCATTTGGCTGCTCATGATGTAAGAGGTTTTACTTGAGTGGGCAAACAGTTGATATTAAGATCTCCCACTATTATAGTTAGGGATGATTGACCATCCAGGGCAGTCAGGTCTAACATTTGTTCAGCATGTTTCAGAAATGTTGCATCAGAGATGGCAGTCGGGTTCCAATAAATATTTAGCATAGCAGTTTGAGAGCTAAAAGGCGAATCACTTTTGGATGATATTAGCCTAACTAATTGGATCCCTGGATCCATATAATAAGGATGTTAACAAAAATTAATAAAACCAAAGGAAAAGAAAATTGCACACATGAGTCCTCAGTACAACAAAAGTATTCTGCCTCTTTAAATGTTGGCTGTTGATCTGAGTGCTCCCAGAATCCCATTCAATGAGGCAATGACATCACTTCCAGTTTCACGTTTTCGCTCTCGAGAATCATCTTGACTTGCAGACAACAGAATATTAGGAGGATCTCTTACGAATTTGGCAATGGTCCTGCAGTACCATGATTTTCATGTGTGAGAGAAATAACAGGAATGCTCTTTTGCATGGGACCTTGAGTGAATGGTCCACAAATGACAGAGTGTTCCTGGTTGGCGGATGAATTCATGGTTTTTGTGGGCTCCTTCTTTTATACTTAACTGAACTGTAATCTGTAACCTAATAATGAACAGACGGCTTGCTTTTGTACTTATGACCATGCCTCTGAAACATTTGTTGATGAGATAAGATGGTCTAAAACAGGCTGCCACTTTGGCATTTCTAACATAGCCTGTTTTCCTGCACACAGCATTGTTTTACACGCCTGATTTGTTAAGCCCACCCTTTTGACACTGTAACTGGCCTGACAGTGCACCTAAGGATGAATACGATTTGGCAGCGTTAGTCTGACAGAGGGGCTCCCATTACTGTGTATACTAGCCAGGTTATTTGCCCTTGCTTCAGTCTCCCTGGACGCGGGCTGCATGAGAGTGAGGGCATTGATGCTGAGATCTATTGCTATGCTGCCCTTATTTGCCATATTAAGGATGTGGCGACTGAGGCCTCAAGGTGCTATAGGCTTCTAGCTCATACCTATGAAGAGCAACAATTGGACACATTTTGCATTCCCATATGATAATAATGCAAGGGCACCGTGGCCATAGTAATCAGGATGTCTGAATCAAGTGGACCAATAGAATATAAGCCGACATGTAGGTGCATGGCTCAAGGTTTTCCCTTGGAGAAACTGTGCTGCTACTGTGGACGTGGGTAACACCATTTTCCATCATCATGTGCAGTTGGACGCAACCTGGGATTCTCCTGAGCAACAGTTCTACGATGCACGGGGAGGATGAGGCATTACAGAATTATTTTGGGGGGGAAATTTGATTTTTATTAAAGTTTTTGTGGTTATGACATAAATAATGCAATGATACAACCAGCAAAATGAATGAAAAAACAATCGCAACTTTTCCCCCCCCTTCCTCCGGCTCCCTCCCCTCTCCCCCTTCCACACCATGGTTCGATGGATGATAATAACAGCAGGGTCCAACACATTATCTCACAAAGACATGTCGCGAGCATAAGGTAGTCATAAAAAAGGTCGGGGGCGCTCAAAATGTAAGGACCAACATGTAGGGACAGCATCTCCTTTTCTAACAGATCCCTCAACACTCAGGGGGTGGGGGGGTTGTCTAGACATCAATGTTCAGATCTATGGGTCCGTCCAAGATGTTTCTTGGGGAAACCCACTCTCCCTCCCCCGGGGGTTGGGGTGAACTAGCATAACATGCAGCATGTGATCGTGTTTCACCTTCGGACCCCCTCCACCTCAATGCCAAACAACATTAGCCAAGGGGATAGAGTTCTTTCAATACCATCCACCTCCTTTATCAAGACAGGACTTCATTCCAGTAGGTTTGTACCACTTGACACTTCCACCACATATGTACATAGTCCCCCTTTTCAATGTGACAATTCCAGCAGTGTGGATCGTAGCCCTTTCTCATTCTGGCTATCCCCTGTGGGGGGTAGTGTCATCTGTGGATCAGCTTAAGGGCCTGATGGCGGTATTGGGGCGCAGCTGTGGAGCGATTGGCCTGTCTACATATCTTGGTCCATCTTTTTTCGGTTATGGGTGTGCCTAGATCTTTTTCCCATCGTACCTGGGAGGATGGGGGTTCCCGTGGAGTGGAAAACAGCAAAAAGCCGTAGAGCCGTGATATCACCCCTTTGGTCCCTTTGTATGTGATAAGAAATTTCTCAAAGTCTGTTAGATCTCTCCTAAGAGTATCTCCCCATCTGCTCTCAGTAAGGGCACCCTTCAGTTGCAGGTATTGAAAGAGAGAGAGGTTGGGGAGGCCCAGGGTGTCCTTCAAATCTCCCAAAGATATAAACACCCCCTCCCTCCCGAGTTGTCCGACTCTACAGAGGCCTGCCTCATACCATCGTTGGAAGGCTAATGGCTCATTGATCCCCTCCCAGAGTGGGGGAGCCCAGATGCAGCTCAGGGGCGAGGGCCATGTTTTGAGCCACCTGAGGTAACCCCCCTCTTTCCATATAGACCATAACACCCCAAAAACTGGGTGCTTCAGAACTCTCTTCGGGATACGTGCCTTGGGGACCCATAACCATTCGTCTAGTGTGACCGAGGAGAAAAGTAAGTTGTCTAAGCCTACCCACTGTTTCTTCGGGCCCATCACCAGGTGGTCTACCAGAATTGGCAACTGTGATGCCTTATAGTATGTGTCTAAGTCTGGAAAGTGAACTCCACCCTCGTCTTTGGGCCTTATCAGGGTGTCGTAGGCAATTCTATGAGATTTGCCAGCCCAAAGGTAGCGGAGAAGGGTCCGCTTGATCTCTAGGAGGAACGGCTTCGGTATCTGGGTTGGCAGCATTTGAAACAGTTATAGGAATTTAGGGAGGATCTCCATCTTAATGGAGTTAAGGCACGCCATCCATGAGAGGCCGGATTTCGTCCAATGCTCAAGGTCTTGTTTGATCGCCGACCAGAGGGGAGGGTAGTTTGCCTTAAAAAGATCTGCTAGGTCTGATGGTATCTGAATCCCCAGGTGACAAAATCCCTCGGGTTGTTTACAAAATGGGAGGCCCTCAATATATTGCCTCTCTATGTCATTGAGTTGGCCTGCTGGGAATGCGACTCATTTCTCTAGGTTTACCCTGTAGCCTGCAAGGGTCCCATATTGCTCTAAGCTATTCAGCACCTCAGGAACTGATTGGGATGGGTTAGAGAGATATAATAGGACATCGTCGGCAAACAGGGTTATTTTATGGTCGGTTTCTCCCATTTTGATGCCCTGGATCTTGTCATTTCCCCTGATCGCTATGGCCCAGGGCTCCATTACCAACGCACATATGAGGGGGGATAGTGGGCACCCCTGTCTTGTGCCCCTTTCCAATGGAAGGGCTTCAGATTCGCCCCCGTTCACTACAACTTTTGCTGAGGGGTGGGAGTATAGAGCTGTCATCAAACCACACCATTTAGGTCCCATCCCCAAAGACGATAAAACACCCTCCATGAAGGCCCAGTTTACCCTGTTGAATGCCTTTTCTGTGTCTAGGGACAGGAGAAGAGCACCCTCCGTTCTCACTCCTTATATATATATATGTAGGGTTTTGCGCATACTGTCAGCCCCCTGTCTGTTCATTACAAAACCAACTTGATCAGGGTGGATCAGTCGGGGGAGACATTTTTCTAGGCGTGTTGCCAGGATCCTGGTGTAGATCTTTGCGTCCGTGTTCAGGAGCGAGATGGGCCTATACGAACCGCACTCCACCGGGTCCTTGCCGGGCTTGGGAATTACTGTGATCATGGCCTGTAGGAATGTCGGTGGGATGGTTTCTGAGGTTTTAATTTGATTAAAGTGTTTGGTCAGCGGTTGTATCAGCACTGGTTGGAATTGTTTGTAAAAGTCGGCTGTGTATCCATCCCCCCCGGGGTCTTGCCTACTTTCAGTCTTTTAATGGCCCCCTCCACCTCTTCCTCTGTTATATCCCTTTCCAGTGCTTCCCTTTCCAAGTCTGTGAGCTTAGGTAGGGGAAGGTCCTCGATATATCTCCGAATATCGTCTAGTGATTCGCCATCTTGTTTAGTGTAGAGTACTTTATAAAAGCTTGCAAAGGATTCGGCTATGTGCTTGGTTGTTATCTGGATGTTACCTGGCCCATCCCTGACCTTCTCTATCTGTCTACCCGCCCTATTTCCCCTCAACCTATGTGCCAGGAGGGTTCCAACCATGTCTCCCTTTTCATAATATTGCTGCTTTGTGTATCTCATTTTTTTGACCACCTCACCAATTAAGATTGTGTGTAAGGCTTGTCTCTTATCTCTCATTACGCTCACGAGGTGTTCGCGGTCTACATTACCTTTTGTGAGCTGTGCCCTCATGACCCGTAGGTCTTCACAGAGTTTGGATTCTATTAGCGCTCTCTCCCGTTTCTTACTCGAGCCCTCCGCAATAAGGAGACCCCTGAAGGTGGCCTTTGCCGCTTCCCAAACTGTAGCCATTGGGATCCCCCCTGTATCGTTTGTTACAAAGAAAGCTTCGATTTCTTTCCGTAGGAATTCCCTAAACACCTGGTCCCTCATGAGGGTGTTGTTACATCGCCACCTGTATGACTTCGGGGTGTATTGCAATTGCCATTCTATGACCAGGAGTTCATGGTCCGACAGGTCACTGATTCAACTGTGGGGTTTCCAACCTCCACTCCTCCCTCCTTCGATATCAATAATAAGTCAATTCTGGTATATGTTTGATGAGGGGGGGAGAAGATTGTGTGGGGCTTTAGGGCCCGACACTCTGGCAGACCACCAGTCTAGTTGGGGGTCTGTGATGAGATTAAAATCTCCACCCAAGATCATAGCTCCCTCCGCCCACTAGTCCATGACTTTAAGGACTTTATGGATAAACTTGATTTGGCCAACGTTGGGTGCGTACAAAGTAGCCAACGTGACTGGGATAGGTCCTTGACCCCCAAAAATCTACCCCCAAAGCCCCTTTTCGTCTCAACGTCGGTAAGGAGCAGGGATTTACCAAGGAGAATGCCTACTCCCTCCTTCTTCGAGGATTTATGCGAGGCCCAGAAGGTTCTGCCTACCTCCTTTCCTTTTATTGTCGACTCCGCACCCCTCCTAGAGTGTGTTTCTTGTAGGAAGAGGACTAGCAGTTTTTGTTTGCTGAACATGTTGCTTGAAAGGGATCGCTTGTTTTGTGAGTTTAGGCCCTTAACATTGAGCGTACCAATTCGCCCTTCAACCATGGTGGTTGCTACCCTTGCCCTGTAAAGTTTCAGTGCGTTCCCTCCGTATCATCCGTATGTTTAAGCCCCAATTCCATGGTATGGTGTCCCCGTTTCCTTTGTCCCTACTCCCTCCCCTCCCTTGTTCCCTGTCTCCCTTACCCGTTTCCTAAGGCGTTCGTCTCCATAGCCCGACAAACATCGGGGTTAGTAAATGAACCACCAGGGCCGCTGCCCAGCCCCCGGGAGATTAAGTGATACGGAACATACCCTCCATCATTTCGTTAAAGAACTTTTCCCGAGTTCGGTTGGGATTCAGATCTCTGCGTGGGACCCCTTTCAAACTCTCCCCTCCCTTCATCAACAACTAGTATTGCGTCCCATACATCACGAGACCCATCGTACATTAACTTTCAATATGAGGCGGAGAGGGGTTCCCCAACATCGGGGGTCAATGACAGATACCCTCCGGTAAGACCAACGCCCCTCCGACCCTCAATAAGATGGGCCTCAAACTTTCTGTCATGTCGATTAAACATAAACCTCGCCAACAGTGGCAACACCCAACACACAACACCCAAAGGCAACATACGATTACCCCCACCTCCCCCGAGGGCC
Organism: Ambystoma mexicanum; assembly: GCF_040938575.1. Lineage (NCBI taxonomy): Eukaryota > Metazoa > Chordata > Amphibia > Caudata > Ambystomatidae > Ambystoma > Ambystoma mexicanum. The sequence goes on along the minus strand of NC_090926.1, from coordinate 755,540,300 downwards.
GTGTAAGCAACTGTATTGCGGAATATAACATCATCTTTCTTTTCTTTTTCCCTAGATCAGGGCCTCGCGGGGCCCGGCCCGGGTCCCTATCAATCTCGTTCTGTTTCCCCGAGGTTCCTGGGGATTCTCCAACCAGCTCATCGATGGCTCTTTGGATGTCTTCTTCCGTCACAAGTTGGTGGTTCTCGCCTTGCCATTCGAATGCCAAATAAAATGGGTGTCCCCAGCAGTACCTGACTCCCTTCTCCTGTAGCCATCTGGTGATCACCCCACATTTTTTCCTCATTTGCAGCATGAGGGCGGACAGGTCTTGCTAGATTGCCACCCTGGAATTATCGTAGTGTATGTCTCTTAGAGTCCTCGCTCTCTCCAGTATCCTTGCTTTGTCTCTGTAATAATGGAATCTTGCCAGAACTGATTGTGGGCCCCTACCACCTCCACCAGCTCGATGGACCCTGTCGATCAGGACGGTTTCCCCAGAATCGGTTCCCAGGACAATCCTGATGATCTCCTGCACCTTGCCCTTCAGACCAGCCTGGGTCTCCCCCTCCACCTCCGTCAAGCAGAAGATCCGCAGGTTACTTCTCCGTTCGCGATTTTCCATATCATCCACTTTGAGACAAAGCTCCCTCTCCCGTCTCTGCATCTCCCTGAACCTTGCCTCCATCTGCGTTTCCAGAAGGTCAGTGGACGCCTGATTGTTTTCCACCCCCTCCATTCGGTCCTCAAGTTTGGCAGTGAGGTCGGCTAACTTGGCACCCATGTCCGTTCTCATACCTCTGATTTCATCTAGGATCATCTGGATGTTCTTCTGCATACTGTTCATATCAGGGGCCGGTGTGGATGAGACGCCAGTTTCCATCGCTAGATCGCCAGGTGTGAATTGGTATTTTGCTAGAGTTTCTTTCCAACTCATGAGGTGTTTCTGCCCCTTGGTCTCTGTAATTTCTTGGTGTCCCCAGTGGTGTCTCCCGGGAGCGAGAGCTTATTCCTTTCCCTCTGCCTCAGCTCGTGTGTGGTGTTACGTAACAGGCAAGTCCTCTTGGTTTGTTTCACTTGTGGAGGGCTCCCACGTGGCTCAGGGCCCTGCTTTAAAATTGCCAGTGTACCTTGCTCCTTCTTATCTTTAAGTTTGCCTCTATACCTGGGGGGTACTCTGGTGCCTTCGATGTTGGTCCATTTAGAGCTTTGGGGAGTTATCTGTTTGTATCTCCAAGTGCGATGTCGGAAGTCTCTTTTTGTTTTGGTACTCCCCTGACAGTGGCCCCCAAGTATGGTAAAGGGGGGGACAGGAGCCTGGGGGTGGGGTGGACTAGGCCCCCACCCCTGTTGGTTGTTTGTACTCACGGTTAAGCCCCCGGGGGGCCAGAGGATCCGCTGTGGGGTCACCAGGGTAGCAGCACTTGGAGCCTTCGCTTGAGTCTGGCAGGCCATGTAATGGACTGGGACTGTATACCAGGAGGGGAGGCGGGATAATGCAGCGTGGAGTTATCTCGTGGGAGTATGGTGTGTTCGCCTTCACTAGGGAGGGTTGATTCCGGCAGGTCCTATTTCCCTGGGTGGTGACCTCTAAGTGGTTCGCCCTGTGAGGGGCCTTTAGTAGATCAAAAGGGGCCGAGGCACGCTCCCGCATCGGCCCGGGCCTGTGAAGAGGCCGTCCCAGGCAGCCGCGCCTTTATGGTGGCTCAGAGGACTTTGCGATCCTCCAGGTGATATGCCATGTAGGGGGCCTTCAGTGAGTCGGGGGGGGCCAAGGCGCGTGCCCGCGTCAGTCCAGGCCTGTGTAGAGGCAGCTCCAGGCAGCCGCGCCTTTATGATTGCTCAGGGGGACTCCTTTGGGGCGCTCATTGCCGCTGGGGCTCCAGGCTGGGGGAGGGAAGAGGAGGGGGGGCTCGGGCGTGCTCCCGCGACGGCCCGAGCTGATGAAAGAAATTGCCGGTGGGTGCCCGGGGGGCAAAGCGACTTCAGCGGGGGCATCCGGCTGTCAGAGCCCGGGCGCGCCACCGGCCGCTCCGCCTCGTAGTCCCTCTCCTCCGCGCTACACCGGTTGCGGGAAGTGGGCGGGCTGTGTGGTCCAGGGAGAACACGGTCCGGGTCCCCGAGGGATTTCCGATTCCTCCGCTGGAGTTGCCGGCACGTCCACAGAGCGCAGGGTCAGCTAGCTGGCTGCGGCGCGGGGGCATGCCCGCTGCAGGGTGGAGCGTAGCTCCATGTCTCCAGCCTGCTTGCGACGCCGGCCTGGAAGGGGGGGGGAGCGCAAACACTCCAAGTCAAATATCTCTGGTTCTAGAGCACCTCCGAGGCTCGGGAGAGTGTCGCCTGGGTCCTTGGGAGTTCCAACGGCCATTTATCCTAGTTTGATGAGGGTAGTGTTCTTTTCTTTTATATTTCTCTGCAGTTATCCCAAGGCCGTGTGGGGAGCAGATAGATCAGGCAGCAATCTTGCCTGCGCCCCCTGGTGGCCCCCTTCCCATTACAGAATTTTGATGTTGACATTGTTTTTGTACAGACCACATGCTCCACTCATCCATATATGTCTTAACATTTTGAGCACAGTTTCTTCTGTGTTGACAAAACGTTTATATCGGTATAACATATTTGCTTTACCAAAAAATGTATAACTATTCTACAAGTATGCTTTATAAATCATTGTAGTGGGGGTTACATACCGCATAGATTTTTGATTTGGATGAATTTAACATTTTTTGTATTTCTTCTAGCTGTGTTCATTATTAGAGGCACACATGAAATGCTCAGCATGCCTGCAGCCAGGGTTTTATCATTTTTTCTGCATACCCTAGTTTTGACTCTTTCCAGTCATACGTGTTTAGCAGTTTCGCAATCAGCAGTGTTGTGAAGCAGGTTCCATAATAATACGCTGTGTAGTACAGTTCATCAGGTTTATTGCTTCAAGTTACATCAAGTTAATCAGGTACAATCAGATGACCTCAAAAGAGATACTTGGGGAGAGCCCACTGGCTCCCACCACCCAGGCTACATCTTGACCAACTGCCTTGGTTAGAACCCCGCTCACACAACACTCTGCTCAGGCACAAAGGGTTCCATGCTAACATTCCACACTGACACCACCACTCTCCAAACATGCGTACAGGGACAGACCTAAGATATAACAAGCAGGAAGCTGAATACATTTTTCCAGGCATGCTTTGCTTGTATGCCAGCGTGCAGTAGAACGCTGGAGCTGTACATTCACCCAAACATGCCTTGTTCACATATCTGCATTCAGCATTTTAGACAATACATGTACATTTTGCAGGCATGTTCTGTTCGCATCACTGCATTCGGCATACAGATGAGATTTACATTTTGCCACGTTCATACACGAGCACTTACATGTTATCAGGCATTCTTCATCGGTGTGTCCAATTTGGAACAATACCAGAGTTCTCACAAGTACTTCCATGAGTGTCTGTATTCTGTATCTAGTCGCTGTTTTTCATTGTTGACATATATGATCCATTTTACAGTTTGCTGCACTGGCTTAGTTTGCATGCCCACATTTGGCATACAACCGAGGTTTTACAATTAGGCCAGATGTGCTTGTCTGGTATATCGCCATTTGGTGGGTAACCAATATTGTACTTGCTGCCAGACATGCATTGTTCAATATTGCTGGAAGTTGGGAGCTATTTAGCTCCTGCTTCTAGCTGAGGAGAGCCTGGCTAGCCCTGTTACCAGGAGCGGCTATTGGCCATCTGGCATCATAGAAACATTCATATGTGATATTAAAGGAATAGTGCGCTCAAAAATGTTATTGTCCCGAGCGTTCGGGCATGTGGTTTGAAGCAATCTGTTATCGATCGTAAAAACATTTCCTATGCACCTTACTATAGTTTTCCTCACTTTTACACATGCGAAATCAAGCATTGGGGCGCGGCCATTTTGTGCTAATCTTATCCGTTGCTGCATCGCCCTAAGTTAAACTGCCCTCGCGGAACTAAATCATATTCCCCGCCCCTGAAGCTGACATCACAAGACCTAGATGCGTATGGCACATTTCACAATGCGAATGCACGTCTCGTGTCAATGTTCTCTGTGCGCCAGCTAATGACATGTCTCCAAGGAAATAGCAGGACGCCTCTTTCCTCAATAAGTATAAACAGACTGCTTCTCATCAGACAACATCGGAGCTGCTTTTTCAATCATTTCTCTGTCTTTTTTTGTATTTCCTGTGACTCGTTTCTGCTCTGTTCAGCTATCTTCATTGCTCGTAGCCTGTGCGAACAGATACTAGTACTAGCATTACTATTGATTTAAATTTTGTCGTATAATGGCAACAATACAGCCCTACCAGTACGAGCCAGAGTATTCCGAGGTGGAATTATTTGAAAGAGAAAGATGCAGAACCGATGGGTCATCGGACGATAGCTGGGAGGACGAATCACCAGATCCCGAGCCAGAGCCTAGTTGCATGGAAGACGTCTCCACCTGGTGTACCTGCAATTGATGCAAGGTCATGCCAACCGAGGAGGAGAACAACTGCTGCAGAGAAAACTCTGGATGGTTGGCCTACATATCAGAAGACGAGACACGGACGCAATGCGTTACCGAGCTGCATGACCTGTTGAGGATTATGATGGTGCTTATGCACGAACTTCACGCAAAAGTTCACCCTTGCAATCCAATTAACAAGTAAGTGTACTCTAGATGTGATGTTACTTAGGCCACTAACATTTCATGTTTGTCTCCTATATTGTCGTAACTTTGATCTATCACTGCCAAATGAATGTAGTCTGACAATTCAATACATCTCTCGCGATTTGGGGAAATCCTAGGGGTCATCTTATATGTCTTTCACGTACAACCAAGAAACAATATTTCTCTGTCCCCCAAATGTTATGGATTGCATGGGTGTTCACTTTTGTAATGTGTCTACACTTTAAAGCCCAAGTTGATTGATCCATGAAGTAACATTTGTACTGACAACTATGCCACAGAATACAAGATTGCATTTTCAACTAAAGTTTGTACACTTATCATGTTCATTTAAATACAGTTTGTATGTTTTTCTTCCACAGGTGGTACAGGCTGGTGCCCTATCGTTCGTTTACATGGTGGCTTCATGGGAGGCTTGGATACCACGTTAAACGAGTAATACCCACCAGTGTCGTTGGTGCCATTCGAGCCAAATTACCCAGTGACAGCGGTCAGTACAGAGCATTTTCCCAAACTGTGCTGCAACCCAATGTATACAATTTGTAGTACATTTGTGCCATCAACATCAGCAACAAAATAAAATAAAAATCATCTTTTATTTTCATTGAATCAAGGACATGCTCACTTGTCCTGGCAGGGTGGGAACGGCCAAGGTGCCAAACACCATGTACACTTCAAAGGTATCTTCCGGGCAGGGGCCACTGCTCACATGGCCTAGCCAGACCCAGTGTCTTCAGGCAAGCTCCCTTGAAGCAGGCCGCGCCCCTGCAATCCGCATAAGTATGTCTCCATTCAGCAGTGTTCAGGCCCTTTTCTGCATGCCTCATGCCCCTCCATCCCCCTCCAGTATCAATGGCAGTTCGCACCTGTGGCCGTGACCTCCCAAGGGGGCTGGCAGGGTGGGATCGGCCAGGGTGCCAAACACCAATTACACTTCAAAGGTATCTTCCATGCAGGGGCCATTGCTCATATGGCCTAGCCAGACCCAGTATCTCCAGGCAGGCTCCCCTGAAGCAGGCCGCACCCCTGCAATGCACATAAGTGGATCTCCATTCAGCAGTGTTCCGGCCCTTTTCTGCATGTCTTGTGCTCCTCCATCCCCCCTCCAGTATCAATGGCTGTTCGCACCTGTGGCCATGCCCTCCGAAGGGGGCTGGCAGGGTGGGAACGGCCAAGGTGCCAAACACCATGTACCCTTCAAAGGTATCTTCCGCGCAGGGGCCATTGTACACACGGTCTCCCCAGGCACTGTGTCTCCAGGCAGGCTCCCCTGAAGCAGGCCGCGCCCCTGCAATCCACATAAGTGTGTCTCCATTCAGCAGTGTTCCAGCCCTTTTCTGCATCACATACACACCCACTTTTCTAATTCTTTAATAGCCCCTTGATAGAAACCCTGAGAACATCTGTGAGTGCTGGAAGTCAACTCGTGATCGTGCTACCTGTTCTCCTGCTACTAACTACTTTGCTTGCTGAATCCAATTGTTGGTTAGACAAGGTAAGGGCAGGTCATCTAATCATCTCTTTCTGATCTCAAAATTTCGATCTATTTTGAACGATGTACCTAGTAGTGTAATGTTCATTCATCTCAATGACTTTACAAAGTGTTCCGATCTCGATATATAGCAAATTTCAACAGTGTCAATTGTGATAGAATTCCATCTTTCTCGAACCATGTCTATAAGCATGTTTACTTTTCATGCATGAAAGTACATTCAACGGACGAGTAACACATTACGATTTATGTATCAATCAATTCTGTATGAAAGTTATCCTGGTGTATATTTGACGCTACACAGGTTTTGCTTCTTTGACCAAATGAAACATTGCACAGAAAAATTTGATACAATCCCATCAATTTCATACATTCAGTAGAATTCTTTTGTAATTGTGTTCTTTTTTTATACAGATTTTTCAAGAATGCCTGCTTGTATGGTCTCTGGTTGCCGTTCTAGGAGCTATGTCAAAAGTATGGTCACTATCATGCATAAATTCCAGACGAATATTGATTTAATAAGCAAATGGTTTCGACGTTGTGGATTTCCAGTGGACGAACTTGAAAGTAGAGTCGAGGCTGTTTTGGGAGACTCAAGGGCAAATCGATTCCTTATCTGCAGCCTACACTTTACCCCGGATATGTACGACCAATCGCAGTACACAAAAAAGCAATTGACTCAGAACGTCTCGTAAATTGCTTCCAAATGCAATTCCAAATCTATACGTGCACAAGCTGCCTCAGGTGAGTGCCGGATGATGAATTGCATATTTACCAGATTGTATTACTTTTTAACTATACCACATATCTGTCCCTGGTTTATGGAGCATCATAGAAAGTAATTATGTCCATAGAAAACAGTACCATAGTGCCCTTCAAAAGAAGCATAATCTTTTTGTAATCGCATGCTTGACATGTCCATTTTTTAGGAGTGCATACTGACTGGAGCACAGACACTTGCAAGTGACGACACCACTGACACGTCCAGTATAACAATGGTGAGCCCTACAGACTTGCAGAATTTCATATTATCAAGAGTTGGATCTTCCCACATATCTAATGCAAATCTAATTTTCCCTTTTATCATTTTGTGACAATGCACTGAAAATGAAGGAGCAAGATTCTGCATCCGTTCCTTTTCCGTAGTCAACAACAACTTCTAGCGCCTATCAGTAATTATTTTTCACTTTTCATTTACGAGAATGTATTATGCTTGGAATTTCAAATAATATGAAATTGTTTATGTATCCTGTCGGTTGTTTACACTATGTGTCATTTAAGGGTTTCTCCTTATATGTACCATTGTCTGCAACCCATTGTCTCTGTTCCATTTTGCTGTTTTCATCCATAATAATAACACAAGTACTGTGTTACAGGGAGATGCTGGTACTTAGACTACAATTACATTATCCTTTGGAGCTGGTCCAGAGTATGAGGTATGCGTACTGACAGTTCCCTTGAAGGAAAGAAAGTAAATCCTAGATAGGATACTATTAGACAGTGACATTCTTATAAACGCGAAGTCTTTCAAACTTTAATCATTTCATTTCTAACGTTACAATTTATCCCTAATGCAGAATACATTGCCACATTGCCAAATGTTTGAGGGCAACATTACAATCAGTATGTTTGGCACGTTGATCTCTCATCGAGTACACTTGCATTCAATCAGGTGAAATTTTGTATATTTTTTGACTAAATGACGTACACTGTTTACGAGGGTATGTATGTAAGCGATGTGTGCGATGAAAGATTTTAACCTAAAAAATGTTTGATTCTTTTTTTAAAATCAATATTCTATTCAAGGAATGTATACAAGGTCGGAAATTAGAAGAGGCGGCATATGGATCAGAGGTGGTGGACCAGCCTGGTGGTGCGGTCATTACCACTGTTTTACAGAAAACCAAGACAACAAGGGTAAATTAAAAAAAAGTTTTCATTTTCTCAAAGTGTTTTGGGCTGGTGTTTTCTTCATAACATGTGTTTTTATTTAAAGTGCTATCTACTGTATGTGTGATTTACATTGAACATGTTTTTACAACCCATCTCCTAGAGGCCCAGAAGGAAACGAAGTATAAAGACACGGACAACAAATGAAACCAAAGCTGCTGCTCGCCAAACAGATTTCACCACGAAGCAACTACTATTTGAGGCGCAGCGCGGTCCAGTCAGTAAGCAGACTCGAGATGCTTATGTCCAATGGCCAGAAAATGAATTGAATGTTACCCGCGAAGCCAGCAAAGTGTTGTTAGACCATTGCTACAATGTGAGAACTCAACAAGATGAAGATGAAACTGAATATAATGAAGATGCACTGGAATTCCTCGAGGACAACTTGACACAATCTACACCCGCAAAAACAGGTCCCCTCAATAAACATTTGTTGACGGTTTCTCCAATTCTTGTGCAAATAACACAAGCTGAACTAACAAAGACTGAAGCTTCAATGCAAGTGACCGAGAAACTTGACTACAGTTTGCCTAGTTTGGGCGAATTGTCCACCATAGTTGAGTCACAAACCACAATCATGCAGGACGATTGGCTAATAAAGGAGCAGAAATACATTGTATTCGACGGCTGCCTGGTAGAAATCATACTGATGCTGAAATGTGTGCATCCACTGAGGGGGAAAATATGCAGGGAGCCATTGGTGATTGTGACTCTTGTATTACAAGGCACAAAGCTGAAAATCCAAGCCACCTGTGCCCACCTCCATGATACATTTTCATGATCCGCTCAAAGGATACTGGGCAAAGTGCCAGGTGGAAATCTACTGTGTTCAGCAGCTTTACTTTTCAGTGGCTCTACTTTTAGTAAGTTGTCCAATCTTTGTCAATTTGTGGGATTTCAGTTCCTTGCTAAAACGCAGTACTACAAATATCAAAGAGAATTTTTATTCCCTGCTATTAGTCAAGCCTGGAAAATTGAACAAATGTCAATTGAAAGGATATTCTGTGGCAAACGGTTCAGGCAAGCTGGCGATGCACAGTGTGACAGCCCCGGATTTTCAGCAAAGTACTGCACATACCACTTTCAGGACATGGAATCTAAATAAATGGTGAGTTCGGAGGTCATGCAGGTGTCCGAATGTAAATCCTCAGTGGCCATGGAGAAACACGGTTTCATAAAATCCCTCGAACATCTTCAATCAAGGGGAATGCAAATAGACCTCATAGCCACTGACAGACATGTTTCAATAGCCAAGGCCATGGGAGAGCAGTTTCCAAACAATCACCATCAATTTGATGTATGGCACGTTGCCAAATCAATCAATAAAAAAATCACAGCTGCAGGTTAAAATAAAGGGTTCTGAAAATATTTTACAGTTGTCCCAGTCTTTCAGCAACCATCTTTGGTGGAGCTCCAAAACTTGTGATGGGTCTGTGGAAATTCTACTTGAAAAATGGCGCTCATTGATGCACCACCGTTCCAACGTTCACTCATGGCATGTAAACCAACATTTTCACCAATGTGCACATAGACCTTTATCCGAAGAACAGGAATGCAAGAACAAGTGGTTGGTTCCATCAGCGGTGTGTATGTTCCACAATGTTTGTACATTATACATGACCAATGGAAATCTATGTAACTTGAATTTCAAAGCTATTAAAAGTATTAAGAAGTATTAAGCGTCCAAATTGTCTTTTCCAATGTATCCTCTTTGTCCATTTTTTTTGCAAGTAGTGCCTGTTGGAGGATGACATACAGTGTAACTCGGTTTTCCCCCATTCCCGCTTTCGGCCAGCACTTGTGGGTCCTCTGCTGATCAGGGCACGGGAGAGTCAGATGTATATCAGCATGAAAGCAACTGCAGGGTCTGCAGTTGACTTAGCATGCACGTGTCCAAATAGACAGAATAAATACGCATCCCACTAAGGAATGAGACCCAAGCTAAATAACAAACTAATGTCTATGAGCAAAACACCACATTAAAGGGGGCTGTTGGTGTGAAATAGGTGTATTCTGACCTATATTTTTATGGGGGGCATGTGTTAGGGGTCGTTGCTTTCGGATGCCTTATCAGAAGGGCTGATCTTTGATTTGCGGCCTTTGGAGTCTTACGAATTCAAACACAGTGGGTATAGGTGTTAGTGTTACCAAAATATATGACCACTCTAGATTAGGTGTATGGTAGGTGAATTTGAGGTGGTGCAGGGGTTGGGTCTGTTGACCAAATGCGTTCAAAGGGAATAGGGGTCATGGGTTCAGGGGACCGCGGCCTGGCAGGTAGGGGTTGGAGATGGCATGAGTCAGTCAGCAGAGATGGATGGGGCACTAAGGTTGGAGCAGGCCTTGGTCTCACATTCTTGGATGAGCACATTTTGACAGGGCTCGATACTCGCAAAAATGAATAGCTGAATTTTCCGTGGGAACAGGAGACGCGCTAAGCTGACAGAGGACAGAGGTGGTGGGGGCTGGCTGTGCGCGGCGCTGGGAGAGGGAGAGTGAACAGTTCGCCAGAGGGGCAGAGGGCCTCGAAAAAGAAGGCGTTTGGAAGAACACAAAATGGAGCTCAAAGTATACACATTAGCATGAAACATGGGTGATGCAAATAGATACAGGAGGGGTGGAGATGTCTCCCACCTAAGCTTATACATCAATTGCCCGGTACGAGAATGGTGCATGGGGCGGGATATATCGCCTCTCTTCCAAAATTTGTTAGTGCACAGGAAGTTCAGTGGAGACGGAAGGGCACTTGGATTTATATCAGTGTCCCACGTTATCCTCTGAGCACATTCCTCCGCGAAAACAGGGCGCACGTGACAATGGGGAGGACACTAACTGGAAATGTTGTCATAAAATAACTAAATCACTATCAATATAGAAGAGTAAAAAGGTATTCATGATATCACAGCAGTGGTTTCTCGAACATATTTCAAATGCCACGTCGCTCGGCCGGGCTAATCGATCCCATGGGAGTGAAGGTCACTGCGTTTGATGTTGCTTGTGGGCTGTTCACACCGACGCATCCTGTACAGTATGTTTTTGATTTGTGGCTTTCCTTCACCAAAAGGAAACTTAGCATACGCGCTCCTAAGAAGGTTCAATTGTTGTTCGTCCTTGGAAGAAAGGGAGGATTTGCTATGGATTGAATGACGGGAGGTGTGGATTACCCACAAAAATGATAAGGGTTCACCATTTCAAAACTGGACAAAGGAACATGTAATTTCATTTTATGAAAACCGTTGATCTGAGCGGACCCTCTTTGTTACGCCAAGAGAATGGAAATACCAAATATAATGTAAATTTGACTGTAGATGAGTTTATAGACGAACGAGTCAAGGTTTCATTTTCTGACCGTTATTGCTGGCTTACATTGTAATTGTATTGTATTGTTTATTTATTTATATAGCGCACCGGGCCGTCAGGCATCTGGGCGCTTGTATGAAGTTTTAGGTTACAGTTTGCAGTAAAGTGCATTGCAGATACAGCATAACACAAAAGATACGAAATAGCAGGACTAAACAAGGAAACATTGCAATGGTATATACATATGCAAGAAGGCAACAGTGATAGATATATACATGTCAAAATTGGTCCTCCAGGTTGTTGGAGTAAGGGTACAATAATAGATATACAATTAAAACAGGTCTTGCAATTATATGTCAGCAGTCGTTGGAGTATAGCCAATGATTGGCATTAGTTTTGAATGAATGGAAGGACGGTGAAGCTCTTAAAGTGTCTTGAATGGAGTTCCACAGTTGTGCTGCCAAGACTCGGATGCTAGATCCTCCCGTTCTTTTAAATTTAAAGTTAGGGATTCTGATGCTGTTGGTTTGTGCCATTCTGATAGGACATTCAGATGTATGCTTGGTAAATATCTCAGTAAGGTATGCCCGTGCTTTGTTGTTGAGGCACTTGTATGTTAGGTTTAGAGTTTTAAGTTTGACTAGCTAGCCAGAGGATCTTCTTAGGTCGGATATGTGCTGACCTTTGGGAACGCCTAGGGCTGTTCTTAAGGCATTGTTTTGGAGGGTTTGAAGTTTGTTAGTATTGTGTTTACTAGTGCCTAAGTAAAGTGCGTTGCAGTAATCCAATTTCGATAGGATTAGTGCCCTTGCAATCGTGGTGCAGCTTTCAATAGTCAGAAATGATTTACATGCATAAATTAATTTGCATGTGTAACCTGTTGCAGAAGGTGTGGCATTAACTTGCTTGTTAAGATTGAGAGCAGAGACTAAGTAGAAACCTTAGGTTTTTACTTCCTTGACAATATTGATTTTAATACCATCAATGGTTATGGATTTGCATTGGTGATGGATTTTGTTTAGTTTGCTGGTGGACCCAATGATTGGGAGTTTTTTTTTCACCATTAAGACATAGGGCCTCATTACACGGATGGCGGAGAACCATGGCGCTATTAGCGCCATGGTTCATGCCGGTAAAATACCGGCACCGCCTTGGCGGAAAGGGGAATTACCGCCCCATCCCAAGGTTGGCGAGGCGGTAATTCCCCCTTCCACCATTGCCCTTCCCCATTCCCATTTTTGCCCCATAGGGCTCAATGGGAATGGGGAAGGTGCTAATTACAGTACCGTAAATTGCGGTACCGTAATTAGCTCCCTGGGTCCCTTTGCGGGTTGGTTTTTAACCCCTGCAAAAAGCAGGCGTTAAATCCCCCAACCCGCAAAGGGACCTCGTAGTAAGGCGGTAAGGATTTACCAGTATTTTACCGGTACCTGTAAATCCTTACCGCCATCCGTGTAATGAGGCCCATAGATCGTGGGTGGCCATCCAGGTTTGTATGATTTGGTAAATCTTGTTAATAAGGTTAGTGTCTTTATCATAATCTCCTTGGATAGGGATGAGGATCTGGATGTTGTCTGCATAATTAAGTGTATGAGACACTCAGATTGTCCAATATATCAAAGAGCAGCTTTGTAAATATATTGTACAGACTAGGGGAGACACATGACCCCTGAGGTACTCCAAATGTAATGGGTACTGTGTCAGCTGCTGAGGAGGGCGAAAAGACTCTTATGGTTCTATTATCTAGAAAATAATGTATCCATGTGGTGGCCTCTTTGGAGAAGTTGGCAGCCGATTTGAGGTGGTTGCATAAGACTTTATGGTCAACCAAGTCAAAAGCAGCTGACAAGTCTAGGAGTAGAAGAATGGAAGTTTCTCCTCTATCTTTTCGCTCATCTAATTGTTTCTTCAGATAAAGAAGGGCCGTCTCAGTCCCATGTCTTGGTCTGAAACTAGATTGTCTGGTACCTAATAAGTTGTTGATCTCCAAATAAGATTGAATCTGTAAATAGGCAGCTCTATCTAAGATTTTAAGGAGAAACAGAACTGTTGTTATAGGCCTGTAGTTGGTCGGGACGCTAGGGTCCAAGTTCGTTTATTTTAAGAGGGGTAAGACCCAGGTGTCTTTGAGGTTAGTTGGTACCGAGCAAGATTTGAAAGAAGAATTAATGAAGGTGGTAACGAAAGGGGCTAGGTCTTTAGAAGCTTCTTTGATGATGGATGCTGGGCAAGTATCCACAGGATCACATAAATGAGGAAATTGCGCAATTTGCCTTCAAATGCTACATGGTACCAAACAAGTCAACCTACCAAATGGAAAGTCACAAGAAATCAGACAATTTATCAATTGCCGAAGGAAATTTGTCATTTATGCAATAGTATGTGATTGTGGAAAGAAATATGTGGGCAGTACAATAAGAGAGATGAGAATTTGTATCATGGAATACCTAAGAGCAATCAAAAATCGAGATACAAGATACCCTATGGCTATTCACTTTTCAAAGGATCATAATCTAGAAAACATCAAAGACATAAAAGTTTTGGGCTTGGAAAAAATTGCTCCACCTGAAAGAGGTGGCGACAGAGAACTTCTACTACGTAGAAGAGAATCGAAATGGATTTTTATTTTGGACACATGTTCCACAGGTTTCAATGCAGAACATGAGATGGCCTATTGGGTGTAAGAAAAAGACCCTTTTAAAGCACAGGGACAATGAAAATGGACACACAAAAGAATTTATAGAACATAATTTTGTATGGTTTGTGCAAATTTAGAATTGAACCCCTTTGTTTTATTGTTTAGTATCATCTGAATGTATATATGTATCCTCTTTTTCGTTTATATACTATCTGGACCAGGACTAACGCAGCAAAGTTAACCGAGTATCATTATATTATATATATATTTCCTAAAGTAAATAATAATAATGCCAGCTTAAAAGCCAAAAACGTACACTTTCACAATGGGCATGATAGCGCCATAAAATAGACTCAACAAAATGTAAATATTAGTAAAGCAAGTCTCGCGGTAAACAAAACGTCTATCAAGATGGCCGAGGCACGTTTTTGGAACGTCTTGACGTCATCGCGGTATGCGCACGCGATGACATCATCACGTGCCAAATTCAACTATAAAAGCGGAACTAAGACAGCTTGAAAACAACCACAGATCCTGACGAGTGTGCTCCAGTCAATCGGACCTGGCAAATGCAAAGAGGATTTAGGTAAAGCTTCACTTTTTTAACTTTATTTCGATTTTTTTGGATACTACAACTTAGCCACTTTGTAGAAAGGAGGAAAATTAAGAAATAATCATAATACTTGATAATACTGTTCACTTAGAAAACAGCAAAGAAATGATAATTTAACAAACAAAGTGTCAGGACACTTGAGATCAATAACCGGTCCTTCTGAAATTCTTTTCAGATTTATTACTTTTGGCGAAAAGAACCCCATTCTCGAGTTTTGAAATTAAAAACTACAATTATTTTTCAGAAAATTGAACATCACAAAAGGGTGAGTTAACCTTAATATTTAATTTAATACAATAGAGTTACTCTTCTTCAGTTATTCTCTCATAGAGATGATACATAAGGCTCAGGAGAATATGTAAATAATGTGTAAATGGTGAATTTATTACTAACCAATGTTGGGCAAAGCTTGATTTTCAATAATCGTTTTGTTTTTAAGAAAATTCTAAATTACTGTTATTCTTGTGCAGAATCTCTCCTGAAGATCCACGGCTAAATACTGTGGTGAAACACGTGTTGGGAGATTATAAGTGTCTACAGAAAAAATAATAACATGTACAAATGTATGAAGTCAATACATATGAAGTCAATACATGTAAAAAGGAATGAATAATTGCTACAGATTGATGATTGGAATGTATGAAATTAATGCATGAAGAATAAAACCACTCATTAATTAAAAAACTAAGAGTCTATCGCATTATACTTGGTGCAGGAGTCGCAGAAATTATAAGTGACAACGTATGAGGACAAGTATCCCCAAGGCACCGGGAAAGTTTGAGTGAGGTAATGATACTTTCAGCTTCAGTAGTGGAAATTTACCTGAATTTGAATTGATTGAGTGGCTTGGTTTGGTTGTTGGCTAGTTCTTGCAAGATGGCTTCTTGAGTGGCAAGCGCAATCTTGTGGAGGGAGGTTTCTTTGGCAGATATTTTGTCTTGTAGAATTGTGATTTTATTGCATAGGGCATTTTGGATGTTAGCACACCAGATTTTGTTTCTGGTGCAAGTGTCTATAGGTGCAATAGGGGATTCTAATTCTCTGCGAATAGAGAACATTTCCCTGGTGCTTGAATTTGCTTTTTTAATTCTGTCATTAAAAGTTTCTTTTTTGGTTTGTATAATTTCATTTTTGTATCTTTCGGTGGTGGAGGTGAGGAGATTTTTGTTCTGGGTCGATGTTTTTTTTTTCCAACTAGTTTCTGCCTGTCTTTTTTCTTTGCGTAGAGCTTTTAGGCTAGGGGTACACCATGTGTTGAGATGAGCCAGCGGTTTTGCTTTGCTCAATTTCAAAGGCGCGATGGTATATATAGCTGTGTTAATAGTATTATTATACAGATCAACCAGTTCTGTAGAGTCTGTAGACAGGTAGGAGGGATTAGTAATAGGATGGATCAGCGGTAGGAGGTTTGTGACTGTTATATTCTTTTTACACATTTTTTAAGGGTTCGTGGTGCCATAGGTTTAGTTACATTGGTTTGAGGGGTGTCCTGGATGGTGAACGAGATCAGTTAGTGATCAGTCCAGATGCATGGTTCAGTGGCAGTAATGCAGGTGGTGCTGTTAATATCTGCGTCCCAGTCCAAGGTACGGCCTTTTGAATGAGTGGGTACGTTATTCCTGATAGTAAGGCTAGCTTCCTTGATAGTGTTTGCTAGTACGGAGGCATTGGTATCTTTAGGGTCATTAAGGCCCAGGTTAAAGTCGCCAAGTAGGATCATTTGTGTTCCAGGTTTGGCGTTAGTGTTCAGGAGATATGTTATGTCTTCTTCGAATGCTCCTGGCTGGAGGGCCAGGAGATCTATAGATCAAATGCACTGTAATAGTGCGTGAAGGGGATAATCCCATTTTAACTGAGATTAGCTCAGCTAATGGCAATAGCGAGGTTCTATCTCTTTAATATTAAGGTCAGATTTACAGATGAGTGCTAGACCACCCCCTTTGGAGGTTTCTCTATCTTTTCTAATGACAGAGAAGTTAGCTGGGACTGCTATCATCAGAGCAGGTCCTGCTGCTTTGTGAGACATGTCTCAGTGACAGCTAGGAAGTCTAGTTGGTTACAAGTGATGATATCAGCAATTTCTGAAGCATGGGCTACAAGCGATCTGGCGTTGATGAGTCCTCTCTTGATGATATGCGTTTCATTTGTTGTGATCCTAGTAAGGTTTTTACTGATAATAGTAGAGGTTCCAGGGGGGGTGGTGCAGGAATTCAATCTAGGCGTGGGTTCAGATTTTGAAGTGTTATGTGAGGGCTGTGTAGACCTCGGTTGCAAATGGCTGTTTGTGTGGGCTGATGGGTTGTTGGTTGGGGCATATTGTGACGACACGCAACCCCAACCTGTATGTATTTGTTTTTGTCCCAGGCACATGGGCAGTCCAGCACGGAAATGCATGGAGTCCACGTCTGGGTTCCCCCAGGTTCCACCAACACCAAGTTCATTGCTAATGTTCCGTTATAATGCAGTCTATGTGTTGTTCAAATTCTTGCGTCAGCTTCCGCATGCGCATCCCATTGCGAGCTAGAATACTCCACAGCACTAACCTCTCAAGCACATAATAGACTTCAACTTTCCACAATGCTTTCTCTGTGTTTCCATTGTTTCTGGTTTGGTTTCACCCAGTGCAGAATTAAAGAGTAAATGGATACATTAGAATAAAGAACATCTACTGAGATATATTTCTGTTATGTTTTCTACACAGCTACATCCTCCCGTCACTTGTTTACAGATACCAAGTGATGGGTTCTACAGCAGGCAGTGGCAGATATACCTAAATGGCTGGCTTTCAATTACACTGATGTGGGACGATCGCCCCGGACCGATATGCCCTTTCGCGGTATCAGCTACAAGGAGCAACCTGACATCGTTTACGGTGGTCTAGCAAGAAGCGGATGCCGAAGCCTTGCGATTCAAGGTGCGACCAATGCGCTTCTTCTACCAAAAGGAACACTGTGTGCTTCATGATAAAGATTTGAGGGGGCGTGGCCTGGAGCTCATGGCGAGTGGGAGCTGAGTCGCCGTGCTCCGGCCGAGGCGCCGTATCCTGATCCTTTTGCCTGCCTAAAATTGCACCTGAGACGGAAAGAACCGATCCCAGGGGAAGGGGAACCGACCCCGAATACGTTGCCATGGTCCTCCCCTGGACCTGGACCTCCAAACCCACGGATTCTTCCCGATAAAGGTCCCCCCCATGGCGGGACCTAAGATGGCGGCCATCTTTCGAAGCTGATGTCGCAGGAGAACGCCAGCCGCTTTTGCAGTGAAAGCGACTTGTAAACTGCTACCGAGGGGAAGAAGAACCTCTGCCTCTGCAGCGGGGAGCCAACTGGGGGCTCCCGACCGGGCCCGTGCCCTGGACTACGGCACCGAGTGGGGCCGCCCCGACCCCTGGTGCGGGGAACCCCTGCCATCGTCAGCCGAGGAAGGCGGAGGTGAGGAGAGCGCTGGGCGAGGGCATAAACTATTTGAACATGTGCCATTGTATATTCCCCCGAGAACTTGACCACTAACTCTGCCCGAATCGGATCACCCCGCTTTCGGAACCATAAGCTCCCCAACCTCGCCCGCCGTCATTCGCCTCCACACGACCGAGTGACGCCCATCATGGCGGCCAGGAACAAGACGAAGGCAACCACCATGGACACGTATGTGTCCGCTAAAGCTAAAGCTCCTCCGCAGCCATGCGCTTCTACTCCCGAACCTCCCCGAACAAATCCGGCAGGCCCTCCCGAAAACCAAGCCCAAGTGTTGGAGGCAATTGCATCACTGCGCGCATTTATAGATTCTAGAATCGAAGAGTTCAAATCCGAGCTACAACTCATGCGCCAGGATGCCCGTAATCTGACAGAAAGAGTAACCTCCGCCGAATCAACCATAAAGGAGACGTCGGGAGATACAACAGAGCTGAAGGCCAAGGTGCTGGACTTAGAACGGAAGGTGCTCACACTCGATGCCAGGGCTGAGGAGGCCGAGGGCCGAGTCAGACGTGCCAACATCAGAATACTGGGGGTACCGGAGGGAATTGAAGGCCCGAACACGACGGCCTATATAGAATCCTTGATACAGCAGGAGGTGGGCGCCGGAAAGCTGACGCAAGGATTTTCGATTGAAAGGGCGCACAGATCGCTACAGAAGAGACCCCCGCCAGGCTCACACCCTCGCCCTATAATTGCCAAAGTCCTCAACTTCCAGGACAGAGAGACCATCCTCCGACACTCCAGAGAAGAGGGCCCCATCGAACGTGGGAGCTCGAAGATTACGATCTACCCCGACTACACCCCGAAAGTCCAGCGGGAAAGGAACTCATTTGTGCCGATTAAGGCCCGACTCAGGCAACTGAACCTGAAGTATATGTTACTATACCCCTCTAGACTGAAAGTGATCCACAAGGGCAGGGCGATTTTCCTGGAATCCCCGGCAGCCGCAAACATGTGGCTAGAAGACAACAATTTAGCTGCAGATAATGACCCTCAACCTACTGAAAATTGTTGAATCCCCCGAGCCTGAGACATCGAAGATACCGTGACTCATATACCCTACTTGGACGTAACGTGAATGACTTAAGAGAAGGTAAAATCACCCAACAGGTAGCAATGATGATACGGCCCTCGCTCGGCCCACGCCAGGCACAGGGCCCCGCCTCCCACGAACAGCACAGGTCAGGCCCGTTGCCTGACCGACCCCCCTCATGCCCGACACCCGGATGGGTCCTGACGGTGCGAGAGCGCCTGAGCACCAGCAAGACCCCGTTGTTGCTGGGCGCACCAGTTATAGTTTTGTTAATTGCTTTTGTTCACACCACAGTCTTCAGAATATCGGCGGAAAAGAAATATGGGGCCGGAGGCCCTTGGGGGAGGCGGAGGAGAAAAAATCAGAACCCAGAGGGAAAGCCACACCACCAGGAGACAGTGGCGGCAGGGAAGATGAAACCAAGACGCAGGCCCAATGGCGCTCCAACTTAAGGTGATGACGTGGAATGTGAGGGGCATGGGCACGTATCTGAGAAGGAACCGGATCCACTCCTACTTGCGTAGGAAAAAGGTGTCAATAGCGATGCTTCAAGAAACCCACCTCACGGAAGAAACCACGGCTAAATTATCTGATAGATGGGGAGGTATAGGGAAAGGAGCCCCATACTGGGTGAGTCCGACTGTGCCCTTCCACCTATTGGGCTACGAAGCAGATAAAGAGGGCAGATACCTAATATTATGGGGTACCATTGAATCCATGCCAATCTGCCTGGTGAACTCATACTTTCCGCAACATGGAACACCCTCACACCTCTCAATGCTCAGTGCCAAAATGATTCCTCGGAGAGAGGGCGCCTTCATATGGGGTGGCGACTTCAATTCCATCAGAAACGGCGCTATGGACAGATCAGACCCCCCCGTCTCTCGAACAGCCCTGCATCCAAAGCGCTAAACACTGCAATAGAACAGCTCGACCTGGTGGACATTTGGAGGGAACAACATCGCACCGAGAGGTGCTACTCCTATTACTCTGCCCTGCACAAAGTCCACACGAGGATAGACTACCTGTTCATAGATCGTGAGCTGGCTCAACAAGTGGATGACACACTCTACCTAGGCAGAACCATATCTGATCACTCACCACTGATCATGCAATGGGCCCCGAGAGGTCCCAGACCGCCTATCCCCCTATGGAGAATGCCACCCGCAGCACTCACAGACCACGCATTTAGGGAGGAACTTGGCACCAAACTTGAGGAATACCTAGACATTAACACAGGCTCGGTGTCAAGCTGGAACACACTATGGGAGGCCATGAAGGTTGTGACAAGGGGTGAAGTAATATCAGGAGCTGGTGGTATCCGTAAGCTCCTGAGACTGTAACTGGAGGAACTGGAGAACAAGATCACCCACCTGGAATCCGGAATCAATACTAGGCCGGACGCCGAAATAGAATTAAAGAGCACCCGGGAGGAGTGCCTTTTGGCCTGGAACAGACTGTCCAAATTTGACTACGCGACCTACACGGCCAGAGCTCACAAAGAAGCGGATAAGCCTGGTAGAATGTTGGCCTGGCTATGTAGGCGCGAGTTCCCAAGATATCTCCCAACCGAAATAACCGATGAGAGGGGGATAACTCACCGGACGCAGCTAGACATCAACTCAGCTTTTGTGGCCTTCTACTCCAGATTGTACGCCCACGACACCAAAATACCAGTGGACGACATAAAGGCCACACTGGCCGAGATTGAGCTCCCAAGACTGACGGAAGCCCAAAGAGAGTTACTGGATGCGGAAATCACTATAGAGGACATGACAGACGCGATTAAATCGCTGACCACTTGCAAAACCCCAGGAAGCGATGGGCTCCCGCCTGAATTTTACAAAGCCTACGAAGCGACCCTTGCCCCGACCCTCCACAAGGTGTATATGGAGGCATACGAAAACGGAAACTTACCCAACACCATGAAAGAGACGATTATCATCCCTATACTCAAACCCCAACAAACCCGCCAATAACTGCGAATCATACCGCCCGATTGCCATGCTAAACTACGACTGCAAGATCCTGACGACAATCCTGGCCAAGAGACTGGCGAGGGTGATTGGAACCTTGATCCATTAGGACCAGAACGGCTTTGTGCCAGGACGCAACACCACCGCGAACCTGAGGAGGCTCCAACACATCATGGCAGAGACCTATGATCGGGACGAGGACCTAGCGGTGCTCTCCTTGGATGCCATAAAGGCCTTCGATTCAATCTACTGGGAGTGGCTGATCGAAGTGCTAAAAGAATTCGGCTTTGGCGAGAGCTTTGTAAAGTGGGTCGAGGTACTGTATAACACACCGACAGCGAGAGTGAAGACTGGCAAGATATTGTCCGAAGCCTGGCCGATACAGCGGGGCACGCGGCAGGGATGCCCGCTATCCCCAATGTTATACATACTGGGCCTGGAGCCAGTGGCTGCTTATTTCAGGACACAACACTTCGACGCGGGCATTGGGCTGGGCAGCGATTACGCCATAATATCCATGTATGCAGACGACGTCCTCCTATATCTGAACAATCCCCAGCTCAATGCACAAGTCGCATTGGACATCCTCGACAACTATGCTCGATACTCTGGAATAACATTCAGCAAACTAAAGTCGTGTGCGTTTCCACTGGCCAGACTCAGGGGTCTGGATGCGCCCGACCTCCCTGATGTCGGGATACAATGGCAACCAGAGCAGTTCAAATACCTGGGAATTGAGGTGCGCCATACCCCAGCGCTCACGCACGATCACAACACCGAAAAAGCAGTAAGAGCCCTCCGTAAATCTATGAACTTCTGGTCGAAGTTACCACTGGCAGTTATGGGTAGAGCGGCAATAGTCAAGATGATAGTTCTCCCCCGTCTCTTATACCACTTCACGAACGTATGCTTCTACATCAGACCTCCTTTCTTCAAAAAACTGGACTCTTTGATCAAGGACTTTATATGGGGGTCGTCTAGACACAAGATCTCCCTACCCACACTCACGCTTCCATACAAAGAAGGTGGGACACAACTACCCGATTTGCAAAGGTATTACCTAGCCGCACAGCTTAGCCACACAACGAAATGGCTCTCCGACGACCTCTCAGCAGAAGTAGAGCTCCTGCGACATCCGACTCCCAAACTGTTCCCTAAAGAAATGCTTTGGAACCCGACGAAACAAACTTCTGGAGTCCCCATGATTGTCACCTGGGCAGGCAGGTATGGGCCAGAATTGGCTTCCTTCGACAACTGCAACAACCCTATAATCCCAATACTCCCATCCTGGTGGATGTGTGCAAAACTCAGGCGGACTTGGCGACAGCCAGGAGGTGGGAGAGAGCTGGAATCTATACATGGGGAGATCTGTTTGAAGACGGCATGTTCAGAGAGCTCGAATCGCTACAGGCCAACGAAGGCATCTCGAACACCCAGTTCCTGTGGTACCACCGCCTCAAGCGGACAGCAAAGGCACAGTGGCCTGACTGGCCAGAAGAACCCCCGCCGGACCCCCTCCTCCAGGAGATGTACGATCTAGCAGATGGTTGGAAACCGGTCTCCCGCTTGTACACCAAACTAAACGATAGACCCAACCCGAAAAGCGCGTCCCTGAGACAGAAATGGGAATCCGAACTAGGGATCGCGCTAACCGACAGTGAATGGGAGCGAATACTACTATACCCCAAGGAGGTGTCGAGGAACATTAGATTTAAACAGGTTCAATTGAACGTACTGTACAGGACATACATGACCCCACTCAGAGTTGCAACTTTCAACAAACATGCACCGCCGAACTGCCCCTGGTGCGGAAATGACAAAGCGGACATGGTCCATATGTTTTGGACTTGCACCAAAACAGCAAATTTCTGGTCCATGGTGGAACGTACCTGCACCGCAGCGGGACTCACGAGATATGAGTGGAACCCTAAGGAATGCCTATTGGGAGCTCATCCCAGGCCTAGCAAATACAAACACCTGGTCAAACTGATGGACCTAGCCTGCATCCTTGCAAAACGTTCCATTGCAATGGCATGGAAATCCCCAAGGGGCCCAAGGCACGGACGTTGGCTTATGGACCTGGAAAAGTGGACGGAGGCAGAAACTAGGGCCTGGCAGGATGGAACCCGCTCAAACGATGATGACTCCAACAACACCCTAGACTCATGGAAGGCCCTGGTGCGTGACATCCAATTTGCCTCCGACCTCAAACCCCCCTGAGCTTTCACCCTCACTAGAGACTCACTTGTGACTTACCCCAAGAATGGTCAACCTGATGAACAAGCCCCCGTGCACTTGGGTGTGCCGCACACCAGCCCCTCGCCCGCCGCCACAATTACGAACAATATATTCACCTATGAAGACTGTGGTAGTTAGTTAGTTAATTTGTTCTAGTTTGTTTGTTGTGTTACCGTTTGATGGTTGTGTTGTATTCATATAAATGCCAATAAAATACTTAAAAAAAAAAAATGATAAAGATTTGATGTTCGAAAACAAAGAAATTAAAGGCATGGTCTAGTAAAAGTTTTTATTGTCCCAACGGGTCGGCCATGTTTTTTTAAGCCTAAGTGGCTTGATTTTAGAAAACATTCCTATGGACCTTACCCGAGTTTCCGTCCATTAAACGCACGCGAAAACAAGCACCCAGGAGCCGCCATTTTCTGATAATCCTATCTTTTCCCCGATCGCCCTGGCTGACCTGCTTTTGCGGCACTAAATCAATTCCCCCGCCCCTGAGCCTGACATTATCAAAACATTCATATTCCCCGCCTCTCCCCGTGACGTTACTGTGCTGCGTAGGCAAACGCGCCCAGTCGTCTTCTGCGCGACTCCACACAGAACCCGGAAACCAACACAGATCAACTCACAACACAGCGCGCCACAATTCGGAATATGAAACTGTACTTTACAATGAAACAGCAACACGGTACATTTGGTAAAGTACATTTATTTGACATTAAATGTTTAGAGAATATTCAGCAATTGCCATATGAACTCCGGAAGCCATTTATTTTCTTTTATCTGTATCCGCAATAACTGTTCCGTTTCATCTTGAGTCACGCGGTGTTCCTTTATGGTACACAGGGTGTTCATTTTCGTAAAAAGAATCACTTTGGAAGCGCGGTGAACCGCAAGGCTGTTCCATCAAATAGGCACTAGTCCAGCCTAAAGGTTGTTATGTTGCTTCTAGCCACTAGTACAGCGTAAGGGCATGTGGGCCCTTGGCGATCGTCCCATAATATGGTGATCGTGCTCCAGTTGTTGACACAAAGCTGCAGGTGTCTGCTGAAGAATCCATCCGCCGGTGTCTCAAACAGATGGCAGTGGCAGTAAGGGATCAAATACCTGTTATGAAAACAAAAAAATGATAATTAGTCTCACTAGCCGAACTTCATTAATATTACTCATTTTATTTATTACGGCCGATCAGAAACTATTTGCTTGCAAGGGTAGTTCAATGGAGTATGTTCGTCTCTAAAATAAATGCGAAAAGTAACGAGATAAATCGAGGCAAACACACAATGATAAACGACAGTCTACATGCGTGAGGAATGATATGATATATGATATGGCATTTGTAACACGCCTATACTCAAGTGTGTCTAGGCGTGACGAGGCAGGTGGGGAACAAGGGCAGACAGACAACGATCCTACTAGGCCAGGTGTCTTTCTGATCACGCATGGGGATGGGCTGTACAAGGTTAGTTGAATACAAATTAAATAATAGGGCCAGCTAGTGGCAAGTGCAAGGTAAATGCCGGGAGAAGGGGCTGAAGGATACAGAGACAGTCCCGTAGTGCAGGGAAAAGTGGCTGGGCCATGGAGCGAGATCGTTGAGACCAGTGGACCTGCATGACCATGTGCCCACTACGAACAGTTTTACTTGCTTTTCCTAGCTCTTCATTCATTCATTCATTCATTCATGCATCCATTCATTAATTCTTCATTCCGGTATAAAAGCGTGTAAAGATTTACTTACATTATATTTGAAATTTCCATTGTGCCTCTTCGTAATGCAGTCTGTAAAACGGACCGTGCTCTTAACAATGATTTTTCGTATACTGACCTAAAACTGAAACTCGGTCTAGTTTCTGAATTTTCTGCCTTATCGTCTCTTACGTTATTGCGCACTCCCTTCAAATGTAGTTCTTTCGGCATGGTCCCTGTCTCAAGGTCAAAAAACAATAGACCCTTATACTTCCAGTGCGACTTGTGGGCCTCATCTGGGCGCTGTCCTTCGCATTCTTTATTTGCAACATCACGTAGTATAGGCATCTATGAGAACTTGAAGTTTAGAATCCGTCTATGTAGTGCGCCTCAATGTGCAAATGGGAACTGGCTTCTCTCCCAAATGCCACGGCCCGCTTGGCTGGCACGTTCTAAGTGCCCCAATTTTGTCACCGTTGTCTGCGAGCTTTGCAGCCCAAATTGAGACATTTAATTATTGGCGGAAGGTCAGGGAAAGTATAAAGTACCACAGGAGTTGAGTTAAAAGTGAGATTTATTGTTTGTTTGTTTTATTATTTGCAATATGCAAGCCTCCCCTCCGTTAACAGTGCGCAGCATTTACATTTACATGAGATGAGACATGAGAAAAATATATACATACACATATGTGAGGTGAATAGAGAGAATTCGAGGTTGACACCCAGCTTGTTCGCCACCCATGATGGTGATGTTAGGGGTTAGGTTTACAGGTACACTGTACAATAACATTTATTTACAAAAAGACAATCGTATTGCAATTATTTAAACCGGGATTTATACTTCACAATCAGCTGTGCATCGGGTGGGCATGGCACAGTCGCAATGTTTGGTGGCAATGGATCACTGCTCTGTACAGAAACGTCCAAAATTCCATATCTGTGCTTCTCTAACACAGCAACAATAAGGCCTTTCACAAAGTCGAACTGCATTTCATCATAGACTGGTTTGATCACCCATTGCTTACTTTGTTTTGAAAACACCTTAGTGTAGCGAGGCATCCTTACTTTACCCCTAGTCCTAGATTGTTCACACCCGACATTGCTGTTATGGGCCAAGACCGCTAGTAGAGTGCGATGTTTCATGCCCCGAAAGCTAAAATGCAAGCGCTTTGGCCTGTACTTTAGGCACATATTGTGGAACACCTCCAAATCTCCTGTGTGACAGAATTCTGTCAGTCCTCTCAAATCTCTTGATAGAGTTTTGTCGAAAACAATCTTCTCAATGGCTTTGTGTGTCGGTGAAGATGGAATCAACCACTTCTTCTTCCGTGCCTCCTCTGGGGAAAAAGGACCATGTTCACATTGTGGAAATGTTCATTTGCTGTCCAGCGGTGAACGTTGGTACAGTGGTGCATCAGTGACCGCCATTTTCCAAGTAGTATTTCCACTGACCCCTCACAAGTTTTTGAGCTCCACCAAAGATGGTTGGTGATAGAATGTGACCACTGCAAAATACTTTCAAAACCTTTTTTTTTCCCTGCAGCCGAGATTTTCTTATTGATTGATTTAGCAAGATGCCATACGTCAAATTGATGTTTAATATGTGGGAACTGCTCTCTCATTGTCTTGGCAATTGAAACATGTCTATCCGTGGCTATGAGGTCGATGTGCATTCCCCTCGATTGTAGATATTCCACTGATTTTATAAAACCTAGTTTCTCCATGGCCACTGAGGATGTACATTGTGTTACCTGCACGACCACCGAACTCACAATTTTCTTACTATCCATGTCCTGAAAGTGGTAGGTGCAGTACTTGGCAGAAAATCAAGGGCTGTCGCACTGTCCATCGCCGGCTAGCCTGAATCGTTTGCCTTCGAATGTACTTGCTAGAGACAATTGTTCAATTTTCCAAGCATCACTAATGGCCGGAAACAGATAATCACGATGGTATATGTAGTACAGCGCTTTAGAAATGAAATGGAGTCCCACAAACTGAAAGAAAGCCTCTAACTTTCTAAAACTGGAGCCACTAAAAAGTGATGCAGCTGCACACAGTAGATTGCCTGCTGGCATTTTCCCCAGCATTGGTTGTGCAGACCATGAGAACCTATGATTTAATCTACAGGTGGCATTTATTTTGACGTTACTGCCTTTTATTTGACGAGTCACATTAATCAATGGCTTCCCACATACATTCCCACTAATGGAACGCACACATTTCAGCGTACTTATAATTTCCATCAAACAACTGTCGAATACAATGTATTTGCTCTCTTTCATTATACTGTCATCCTGCGTCAACGTTGTTTCGGCCTTTGACGTGGAGATTTCAACACATTGGAAAGTAATATCGCTGCTATCAAGTATTGTTGCGTCTATGGATGCTGCGGCTGGTTCATTCTCTCTCATTTCAACATCTGCTAATTCAACATTGATGGGAGAACACAACAATGTCGACATGTTTTTTGGTGGCAATTTTTTGGCGGGTGTAGATTGTGTATATTGATCTGCAACTACTTCAGAGCTATCTTCAATACATTCAATAACATCTTCTTGTGGTGGTCCGGTTGCACTGTAGCTATGGTCCAATGCAACTTTGCTGTAGTCTCCAAACACAGCTAATTCATGTTCTGGCCATTGGACATGAACATCTCAAGCCTGAACACGCCTCGCCTCAATTAATAGTTCCTCCATAGTGTACATGGTCTGGCAAGCCACATCTCTCATTCGCTTCACTGTCTGTGTGTGTATAGTTCTGATGCCCACGGGTAACTGGAGGAGAGATTGGAAAAGGGATGTTCAGTTTAAACACAAGATGGAGTGTAGTAGAATTGACTGGAAAAAAACATAAAATAGTCCCCACCACAAAAAAATGTTTAAAGTTATTAACTGTTTGTAACTAACCTTTTTTTGTTTTTTTTCTTTGCAACTTTTTTGACTCGACCTTCAACATCTGCACGCTGTAGCTCCGATTCGTTTCCGCATGTCCTCCCTTCCTTTTGCGCTCCAAGGACTATATTTTCTGTATCCGCATAGACAGCACGGAATGAGGCTCCATCGTCTCCCTGAAACATAGTACTTTCATTACTATGTATCAAAATATTGTTAGCATAAAACACACGTGAGGACGAACACACAGGTACATCTCAATAGCCAAATACGATTTAAACATTGTGTGCAACAATCAAAGGACAAGTATTCGACCAGTGATGATCTATTTCGATGGAACTGTCAGTATCCATACCTCTGGCTCTGCATGGACTGCCATGAATGGTTGTATTGGAGAGGAGGCATCCGCATCTCCCTGAAACACAGTACTTGCATTAGTATGCTTTTCAATATTGGAAACACAACACACACTTGGGGTCGACGGCACAGGTACATATAAAGAGATAACCGCAAATGATGAATTGTCCAAAAGAATGAAGGAAAATCCGAATATGATCACATTTCATCGACTTATTTCAATGATTCCTTTACATCTGCATCATCTAAATGAGATGTTGTGATTGTGGTGGAAACTCCGTCGTCTCCCTGAAACACAGCACTTGGATTAGTATGGTTTTCAATATTGGAAACATAACACACACTTGTGGTCGAACGCACAGGTACATATAAGGAGATAACCGCGAAAGATGCATTGTCCAAAAGAATGAAGGAAAATCCAAATATGATCACATTTCATCAACTTATTTCAACGATTCCTTTACATCTGCATCATATAAATGAGATGTTTTGATTGTGGTGGAAGCTCCGTCTTCTCCCTGAAACACAGCACTTGCGTTAATAGGGAAGAAAGTATAGCAAATGGAATCACGTTATACGATCACGCATGATGGAGCTGTCATTATCCATACCTCGTGCTGCTGAAAAATATCTATGGATGTTGCAAATGTAGTGCGCACTTCCGAAAGCTGTTGCGCCGATTCGTATACTTGAATGTCAGGCTCTGCATCAAGTGCAGGGGCTGACGCTCCATCAACTGCCTGAAACATAGTACTTGCATTAGTGAGGATTACAATTGCAAAAACATAAAATACACCTGGGGTCGACAGCACAGGTACATATCAACGGCTAACCACGAATGAAACATTGTGTAGAACAATCAAACAACAAGAATTCCAGCTCTTATGATGACGCTCGATGGAGCTGTCAGTATCCATACCTCCTGCTGGTGAGGAACATCTAGAAACGTTGTAGATGTGGCGGACGCTTCAGCATCTCCCTGAAAGACAGTACTTGCATTATTATGGATAACACTAATTATAACTGAAAACAAACACCAGTGAACGATAACTAAGGTGTATATTAATTGGAAAGCAGTAAACAAACATTCTGTAAAATAATTACACGTTAGAATAAAACTATTACTTGACATGCATAAAACAAGTCTGTAGCGGATTAGCCTAGTAAGATTACCTGATACGCGCTAGAAGTGGTTGATAACTGCGACCACGTCAAGGATGTAGAATGTTCTTGCTTCAGATTCAAGGGATAGTCAAGAAGTTGTAAAGGTCAATTAATGATTGATAATGAAATGCCAATATTAAAAATAGCCATGTAAGCCGACAGAATACCTGAAAAATGCTCAATACAGCACAGTTCCCTCTCCCCATATATATATACATTACGTTTGTGGGTTATGAAATCGAAAAAGAATATATTGATAAATGTCATTATTCAAAAAAGTATACACTCATATCAATATCGAAATTATTACAAGGGATAGAACACCTACAATATCTATTAATCCATTCGGCTACACACCACCGCAAGGCCTAAAGCCAAATCCGGACACTTGACTCACCGGTGGCGGAATGTGGACGAATAGAGTGGGAATAGCGTTTTCGCGCAATTTCCGTGTCGTTCGCTGTTTATTCTTCTTTGTTACCCAAGAAGTTGTGTACATGTCCAAGGAAAAGTGCCGGCCGCAGATGCGGTATCGATCACCCCTCTTGTCCTCTAAGACTTGTTGGACTCTACTTTCCAGCTCTTCCAGTGGATATCCGCAATGTCTGACCCATTCTCCTATTCGATCAACAGTTTTCGGGAATACATGCATTGTAGTTCCTTCAGATTTCGCATGGGTCTTCGAAGGGCAACCGCTAATCGAACAGGCAGGCATTGCTGATGAATCTGAAAAGTAAATATCGACATTATTATACAATCTTCAAGAGTAAAGATTTGATACAAAAGTAAATGAATCATACAATGATCAATGCAAGGTTTATTTGGTTGCAGGAACTATACCAGTTCATTATGTGCTGCTTAGTATTTGCATAAGTTGCAGAAATGTATAATTGATGTGTCTGAAATCTGAACATGTGACTCGTCCCTTGGATGTTCTGTCTTGCACGAGAAGGAAACATGCTAACATTATTGACTGGACCCTCGAAGGATGCAATTCAATCACGATAGTCACAGATTAAAATAAATAGATCTATTGATAGCATAGCAATGGAAACTCAAGTCAATACCAATGAGACCAATGAACATAGCACTATTTTGTACTCTACTGGAAAATAGATAGAAATTTAAAAATCTGCGAAATATAACCAGGATACATGGCCTTACCTTGACCAACAAACAGTTGGGTTCAGCAAGCAGAGCAGTATGTTGCGGGAGAATAGGTGGATGGCCAAAGGTAGCGCACTGATGGGTATGCTCGAAGCGGTCGGTCACAGAGTTCACGGATAGCACGATGACAAGCAGATTAGCATAGATCTCAGTGGTTCCCAGGTAGCACGTTCAAGAGTTGAGTTGCAAAGGACAAAGATGTTCTCATGAGACATATCGAGTGGTTTTTAAAGTATTAGAAACTGGGGTGTGTTTGTGAATGAATGACGTATGTATGTCGTGGTATTAGGGGGGCGGCCTGCCTCGGGGGAGGCCTGCCTGGAGACACGGGGTCTGAGGAGGCCATGTGACCGATGGCCCCTTGGCGTGGGACACCTTTTGAAGTGTACATGCAGTTTGGCACCTTGGCCTTTCGCGCCCCGGACAGCCCCCCATGCCAGCGCTCATCCCCGGGTGTGAACCGCCTTTGATACGGGGGGGTGGGATGGATGGCCCTGAGGCGTGCAGATAAGGCACAGGAAGACTGCTGAATGGAGACACACTTATGTGGATTGCAGGGGGGTTGCCTGCCTCGGGGGAGGCCTGCCTGGAGACACAGGGTCTGAGGAGGCCATGTGACTGATGGCCCCTTGGCGTGGGACACCTTTTGAAGTGTACATGCAGTTTGGCACCTTGGCCGTTTGCGCCCGTCAAAACCCCCCCATGCCAGCGCGCATCTACCGGCGCGAACCGCCTTTGATACAGGGTGGTGGGATGGACGGCCCTGGGGCGTGCAGATAAGGCACAGGAAGACTGCTGAATGGAGACACACTTATGTGGATTGCAGGGGGGCGGCCTGCCTCGGGGGAGGCCTGCCTGGAGACACGGGGTCTGAGGAGGCCATGTGACCGATGGCCCTTTGACGTGGGACACCTTTTGAAGTGTACATGCAGTTTGGCACCTTGGCCTTTCGCGCCCGTCTCAGCCCCCCATGCCAGCGCGCATCCACCGGCGCGAACCGCCTTTATATCAATATACAGTATATCGCCTTTATATCAATGATAGTATATCGTTGCTTATCAATAACAAATGCCACATACCAGAGATTCTTGTGAGCACAGACCCACACTTCAACCGGTGTATTATAGTGGCCAAGACCCTAGGGCCTGTATTTTTTTTTTTTTTAAAACCTTTATTTTTGGTTTTTTTTTGAAAAACAAAACAACTACACACCCACATTAGGGTGGATTTAACTCTGCGCCATGTCCCGCCTCCCCCCCCTCTCCCCACCCCCCGCTCTCCCGCTCAGTCTTGTGACTCCTATAGATGTGCTGCCTTGTTCTGGTTACTTGAGACATGTGGACGATGCTGCTAGCTCTGTGTCTTCACGGCTGGCTTGTTCCTGCGCCAGAGGTGTCTGCTCGAATGTCAGGTGTCTCCTCAGCTTCATTTAGCAGGAATTGTACTAGCGGTCCCCAGATGTCAGGTGGGCGGGCATGTAAGGGTAGGGATTTAATAAAGTCTGTTTCCACATCCTGGCAGTAAAGAATGTCCCTGCGCCAGGCGGGGATTGTTGGAGGTGGGCCTCGACCCCAGGCCATGGCCACCCTCCTGCGGGCTAGTGTCAGCAGGAGTCCTGCCAGTTTCCTTGACGGGGCGGAAAGTGAATTTGTCAGGCCGAGTAGTGCTGCAGTTTGGCTCGGTTGTATCTCTTCGCCCACTATTGCTGCTGTCGTCTCTAAGACTCGGGTCCAGAAGGGTGTTATTTCGGGGCATTCCCATGCAAGGTGGACGAAGTCTGCTGGTTGCGTTCCACATCTCTCGCAGTTCGCAGCCGCCTCAGGGTGGTGTCTGTTAGCTTTTGCTGGTGTGTGATAGGTCTGGTGGAGGAAGTTGAAATGAATTAGCTTGAGGCGAGAATTGAGAGCTATTTTCTGTGTTTGTTTCAGGATGTATGTCCAGTCCTCGTCTGGAATAGTTTGGTGCAGGGACTTCTCCCATCTGGTCTTTGCCTGAGTTAGGTTAGGTGTCGTATCCGTGATGATGGATTTGTAGATTTGCGACACCAGCCTGCCCTCGCCCTGCGCCTGTATGACATTGTGTAGTAGTTGCCAGGTTGGGGGTTGCTGGGGGAAGTCTGGCAAGAGAGCTTGTAAAGTGTACCTGGTCCTGAAGTATAGAAATACGTCAAGTGCGGTGTTGCCGCCTTTCAATTTTGCTTGTTGTGGTGTTATGAAGCCGTCCTCCGTGAAGAGGTCTCCCAGGGTCTTTATTTGTAGTTTGTCAACCCACTGGTGAAATACTTTCTCAGATGTCAGTGGAACCCCTGGGATAAACTTTACGGGTAATAGTGGAGAGTATCGTGATTGTACCCCGTATATTTGAGCTAGTCTCTTCCAGACTTTGTGCGTTGCGAGCATTGCATTCATGGTGTGGTTGGGAACGGGAATTTGGCTGAAGACGACTGCTGTTAACAAGTTTGGTGAAGCCAGGGCTCGCTCCACTTGCACGTGAGGCCTGATTGTATGGGTGGTGTACCAATGGCTGAGGAATTGTGCCTGTGCTGCCCAGAAGTACTTCTCCAGGTCTGGGAGGGCAAGTCCACCGCTCGTCACTGGGAGTGTCAGTGTTGCGTGTGCCACTCTGGCTGGTTTGCCTGCCCAGAGCAGCTCAAGGACCATACTCTTCAGTTTTTTCAGGAAGGTTTGGGGTAGCAGTATCGGGATGTTGGTGAATAGGTACAGCAATTTTGGCAGGATCACCATCTTAACTAGGGAAGCTCTCCCCCAGAGCGTTAGTGGTAAGGACTTCCACCGCGTCACTTTATCCTGGAGAGACTTAACTACCTCTTCGTAGTTGTCACGGAACACCTCGTGGTAATTCAGGGACATTTGGACCCCCAGGTATCGGACTTTGGACATTTTCCATGTGAGCTGAAAGTCATCGATGAATGGTTTGGTAGCAGGGGTCAACGGGAATATAATGGACTTTTCTGGATTGACTTTCAGGCCGGAGGCTGTTCCAAACTTGATTACTTCCCTCATGACCGGGTTTAGATTTTCTTCGGGATCTCGGATAAACAGTGCCACGTCGTCTGCGTAGAGGGATGTAATGAGCTTGTGTGGTCCAATCACGAGCCCTCTTCGTTGTCTATGCTCCCTTAGGTTGGAGGCCAGCGGTTCCATTACCAGGGCGAAGATGAGTGCCGAGAGCGGGCAGCCCTGTCTGGTACCCCGTTGGAGCTCTATGGGAGCCGATTTTGCCGTGCCTACGATGATGTTGGAGCGTGGTTTGTTGTATAATAAAGAGACAAGTTTGATGAAGCGAGCGCCCAGCCCCATTCTGGTGAGTACAGTGAACATGAACGGCCATTCCACTGAATCGAATGCCTTCTCAGCGTCAAGGAGGACTGCGATTGCTTGACTTGAAGGATCGAGTGCTTCGATGACGCTGAACAGCCTCCTGATGCCAAAGGTTGTATTACGGCCCGGTATGAAACCCGCCTGGTCTGCCAGTACCAGGGTGGGCATCAGTGGAAGGAGCCTGTTGGTAAGCACCTTCGCTAGTATCTTGTTGTCAAGGTTGAGGAGGGAGATGGGTCTGTATGATGCACAGTCCTCTGATGGTTTGCCTGGTTTGTGCAGGAGGATGATGTTGGCTTCGCGGGTGGAGTGGGGGAGGGATCCCTTATCCAACGACTCTTCGTACACTGCTGCCAGAAGGGGGGCGATGGTGGGTGCAAAGGCTTTGTAAAATTCCCCGGTTAAGCCGTCAGGGCCGGGAGCTTTAGAGTTCGGGAGGGCTTTTATGGCAGCAGTAATCTCCTCTTGTGTGATTAGCTCGTTTAGTGGTTCCCGCAGGGGCTGTTCAACCCAGTACAGTTCAGTGTCCTCTAGGTACTCCCTTGCGGCGGTCGGGTCTCCGTTGTGTCTAGTGCTGTAGAGATCTTGATAAAAAAGCCTGAATTCTTCTGCCATGTCTTCGTCGGTGTGGGCTATTTGTCCCTGTTTGGTCCTGATCCCTTCTATCGGGGGTAGTTTATTGTCGGCTCTGACCAGGTTTGCTAGAAGAGCGCCCGGTTTTTGCCCTTCACCGTATTGCCTGACCATTCTGTCGCGGTTTAGGAATTTCACTTCGCGATCGGCAGCATTCCTGAATTTTTGTAGCTCTTCTCTCAGAGCGACTGAACTTGTTGGGTTGTTTGTGTTGGTGCTTTGAAGTTCTAGCTGCTTTAGCTTCTTCTCGCTGGTTGCCAGCTCCCGTCGTATGAGCTTCAGGATGCCATTTTCTTTGGCATGGCAGACCCCTCTGGTGTAGCACTTTAGAGTTTCCCAGAGCGTGCTGGCTGAGGAAACTGACCCTGTGTTGGCTTCTAGAAACATTGAGATCTCCTCTTTCAGTTCCGAGGCGAAGACCTCGTCTCGCATGGAGCCTGTTTTGAAGCGCCACCTCAGTAGGGGAGGTGTGGGGTTAGCTGGGGTGAGGACGAGAGTTACCGGGGAGTGGTCCGAAAGAGTTCTTGGTAGGATAGCGCATGAGCCGCTGGTCCATGGGCCGTTCCTTGAAGTGAAAAGGTAATCGATTCTGGAGCTCGAGTTGTGCGGCGCGGAGTGGAATGTGTAATCTCGCAGCTCTCCATTAGATGCTCTCCAGGAATCTTTCAGGTCGAATGCTTTGCATATTTCTTTTATTTGGAGGCAGGCTCTGGACAGAGGATGTGGGCTAGCGTGGGATCTGTCCTTCACCGGGTCCAGTACTGTGTTCATGTCCCCACCCCAGATTGTGGTTGCGGGGTCTCGAGACGAGAGATGGGATAGCACCCAGCTAAAGTTGTCGGGGCCGTCTACGTTTGGTGCGTAGGAGTTGACGAGGGTGATTTTCTGACCTTCTATGATGCCACTTACGAGGATTGCCCTCCCTTCGGAGTCTTTGGATATGTGGATAAGGCGGAAGCCGATCCTCTTGTGTATAAGAATCGCGACCCCTCTGGAATATGACGAGTAAGAGGAGAAGTACCTGTGGCATCCCCAACTCTTGGCCCACTGGCGGTCCTTCCCTGGGAGCAAGTGTGTTTCTTGAATCATGGCTATGTCCACTTCGTGTCTTCTGAGGTATTGGAGGATTTTCCTGGTCTTCGATGGGACATTGCCTCCTCTTATGTTCCAGGTTATGACATTGAATGGAATAGATTAGGGTCTATGTTGATTCGACGTTTATGTCTCATGGTTGCTGGTATTGCAGCTAGGGATGATCTGGCGGATTGGATGGAGTCGGGGGGTTCGGAGGCTGGGCGTTGTGCTGGTGTTGGTGCAGTTGGGGGGTGTGGGGGAGATGGCGCGGAACCTGGACGCTCCTCACTGTTGAACCATTGTGAGGATGCACACCTCAACTGGAGGTGGTGTGGTGTACGTAACTTCCCTCCCTCACGCGGGCAACCCCCAACAGACCCGCAATGTTCCCCTTTCATCAACAAACAGTGAGGGTTGCTGTGCTTGGGGCACTAGGTGCCTCCCGAGGGTCAGGGGTGGCTCTCCTGCGAACTAGGAGTGTCTCTCTGCGGTAAAGGCTTGCGTGGATGCGCTGGAGGTACGAGTTCATCTCTCTTAGCTGCCCGGGACGATTAGTTATGGTGGTTCTCTGCGCCTTTGGTTTTCGCGCTGCGGCCTGGGATTGTTTGGAGCAGGTCTGCAGCCAGCACGGTCCAAGTAGTCGTCGGCATCATCAGGTGTGTGGAAGAAAAGTGCTTTCCCATCATGTTGAATGCGAAGCTTAGCCGGGTATAGCATTGAGTAAAGTATTTGGTTGTCCTGCAGTCTCCTCTTTACGGTGGTAAAGGAGCGTCTCTGTGTCTGTACGCTGAGAGAGAAGTCTGGGAAGAACTGAATCGGATCTCCGTCGTACTGGAGGTTCCCTTTTTCCCTGGCTGCTTTGAGTATCGCATCGCGATCTTTGTAGTTTAACAGTTTTGCGATAATTGGCCGTGGGTTTGCGCCTGGGACTGGTCTTGAATTTGGGATTCTGTGGGCACGTTCGACTACAAACAGCTGGGAGAGGAGTTCTTTCCCGAAGAGCGTCGTGCAGATCAATTCAACATGGTCCTCCATTTTCCCTTGAAGTTGTTTCTCCCTAACTCCTATAATTCTGATGTTATTTCTTCTTGAGCGCCCTTCTAAGTCTTCATTTTTGGCGCAGACTGCCTTCATTTGGGTTTCCAGGGTGGAGATTCGCGTGGTCAGGGCCGACGTGCCGTCGCCCAGGTCGGAGACCCGTTGTTCTACGGTGTCTAGCCTGTCGGCGTGCTTGTCGAGTCTGTGTTGGAGTTGGTCCACTTTAGACGAGAGATTGTCGAGTTTGCTGCCTAGGTCGCCAATTCCCGCCTTGAGGTCCATCAGGATTTCCCTAATGTCGAAGCTTGGTATATGCTCGTCCGACCTGGAAGTAGCGGGCGTTGGGGACGCTGCTCTGCTCCCGTCGTTGGGAGGTTTATTGTTATGGCTTGCTTCGAAGTTCAGCTTCTTTTGGGTTTTATCTGTTTTCCCCATTACGCTCTTGTTTCTGCGTTGAGTGCGTTTGTGACGAGTCCGATGCCTTCGTCGTGGTTTTGGCGGGTATTACGCTGTTTTGTGAGATTGGCCTACGATGTCCACCTTTGTCAAACTGGAAGCAGCTGAGTGTGGGGCCAGGTTCTCATAGGTTATATGGCTGGTGTTGCGCGTGTTTGGAGTACCCGATTTTGGAGGAGGACTCGTGGCGTCTGGTGGCGGGGGTGACCTCCGTCGCTTTAGGCGGGCGCTCCTGCTACCGCCAGCTGGAACTTGATCAGGGCTTGGAGTGGGGAGTCGTCGCCAGGTGATGGGGCTAGTGCGGTGTTGGGATGAAGGGGCAGCGGGAATATTCTTCAGATGTTGTCTGCCGTTTTGGGGTGGGGGACTCCCTTTTGTTTTGTGTTGCCAATGTGCCGGTTAGGCCGTGCGTGGCCGTTGCTGGTGGGCGCCGGGGCAGGCAGTCTGTGAGGGGTTAGCCTCCCGTGAAGCCACCATGTAAAGGAACGATAGGCCACCAGCCTGTACCACCTGTGAAAAGGAATGAAACAAACTGTTTTTAAATGACCCAGATAAGTTTAATAAACGTTTGTTGTCAATGACAATTCTTGTAACTAATGGCATTTTACACGGACAAATGCTATCTAGACAATGCACACTATTGAATGACTTACATGCGTTACAATGATATGTAGATATAATTTTGGATATAGTAGAAGAACATGAAATAGGAGTGGCATGACAAGTAGAGTATACTTACTCGTTACTCGGATTACGAGGACGAACAGTTGCTCGAAGTTCGTGCATAAGCACCATCATTATTCTCAACACGGCCCGTGTGAGGCAGGCTGCCCTGAAGTCTGGCAGCTCGGTGATGCATTGCGGTCGTGGCTCGCCTTCCAAAATGTAGGCCAGGCATCCCGAGTTTTCTCGGCAGCAGCAGTTGTCGTCCTCAGTTGGCATTAGCTCGCACCGATTGCATGTGCACCAGGTGGAGACGCCGTCCATTCGACTAGGCCCAGGCTCTTCATCTGTTGATTCGTCCTGCCAACTGCTGTCCGAATCCCCATCGTTTTCGCGTGCTTCCCTTTCCAGGAGTCCCTCCTCGGTATACTTGGGCTCGTACATGTAGGGCATTATTGTAGCCATTGTGTGTTAAACAAACTAAAATAATTTATAGCGGTGGTACTGATATCTGTTCACACGGCCTACAAGCGGCGAAGGTAGCTGACCAGAGCACAGAAACGAGTCACAGAATACTCAAAGTAACACAGAGAGAGGAATGGAATCGAAAATCGGCTGCTGTGTATTGTGAAACGGTCTATTTATACTTATTGAGGAGAGAGGCGTCCTGCCATTTCCATGGCGACACATCATTAGCTGAAGAGCAGCGAATGTTGACACGAGACGTGCTTAGGCGTTGGGAAATGGGCGGTATGAGTCTGCTGATGACAGGCTCAGGGGCGGGGGAATTGATTTAGTGCCGCAAAAGCAGGTCAGCCAGGGCGATCGGGGAAAACATAGGATTATCAGAAAATGGCGGCTCCCTGGTGCTTGTTTTCGCGTGCGTTTAATGGACGAAAACTCGGGTAAGGTCCATAGGAAAGTTTTCTAAAATCGAGCCACTTAGGCTTAAAAAAACATGGCCGACCCGTTGGGACAATAACATTTTTTACTAGACCATGCCTTTAAAAATGTTGCTGAATATGGAAATTGACAGATGTTCTAGGAGTGTTTATTGTGAAATCAAAGCACATTATAAATTGCAGAGTATTGGTGTTTCCTTTAAAAATAGTGTTTTCTAATCTGATTTGGGATGGGCTGTGCTGTGAGAGGATGTGCGTGTTGATATTCCGGGTTCTGCGTCAACTAACGTTAAGACGTAGGTGATGACTGGGCGCGTTTGGTTAAGCTGCACACTAACGTCATGAAAATAGGTGGAGAATATCGCTAGGAATAGTGATATCAGCTTCAGGGGCGGGGGATATGATTTAGTGCCCCGATGGCAGTTCAACTTAGGGCGATGCGGCAACGGATAAGATTAGAACAAGATTTCGCATGTGTAAAAGTGAGGAAAACTAAGGTAAGGTGCATAGGAAATGTTTTTACGATCGATCACAGATTGCTTTGAACCACATGCCCGAATGCTCTGGACAATAACATTTTTGAGCAAACTATTCCTTTGTATGTTTGGTAATATGAATAAAGGGGACTAAAGGACACATCTAAGGGACATTTAAAGCACAATTATGGAACAAACATCGTTTGCATCTCAGCTGCAAGTTCGAATAGTGCTGCACTGTGTACTAGTCCCTGCTTCTACCAAGGTAGCTCCTGCCTACCGGATGATGCGCAGTACTCCGAGCTGCTTTTAGCTCTTGCTTATACAATCTCAATGTCCACCCCTGCATTGTGCTTTCCGCATTTGACTGATAGCCGATATATATATTGTACTTGTTGCCAGATATCCATATAAGACAACATACTAGTAGGTACATTTACAAGTTTGCTGTTTTGAAGGGTTACACCAAGCATTTTCCTTTTAATTGACTGCCAGTGTAATGCATCCATTCCAGTCAGCTTTTGAGTGTTAAACAGGGTGACCTTGTTCAATGATATGCTTACTTATCATGGTTACTTATTGCACTGTTTGCACATCTCCTTTTCTGAAGTAATTTCTCAGCCTGTTGTAATTTAGTTCATTTATTTATTTTGAGTTGGGTAAGTCGCACTTCTCGGGAGGAGGCATAAAAGCACCTGTCAGGATGAGATCATCGCCCCATAGAACCACTGTTCTACTGTGTCGCAGGAAGGTGGGTTGTAATATGGTGTGTCTTGGTGGTGCCTGGTTGGGAGGTCCGAGAATGGCAGTGTGATGAACAGAGGCAATCACTGGATGATGTGTGCATGAGTGAGAGTGATGTCAAGGGTGCTCTGCTGTATGGAATATTGAGTGAAAGCTAGGAGTGCTGCACAAACAACACTTTTTTGGATGATGTAGGGAAGGTCCAGTGCACATCCAGGTTTCATACTTAATGGAACTGTGATCTGTAATTGCAGAACGCTGTGGGGAAGCTCATTCTTTATGGACCCTTTTAATTTTAATGATATCAGATACCCTCAAGGGAGAAACGCAGGAAGAGCCCTGCTCTGTCGAAGTGGAACCATTAATTGGATATTGCTACAGTGATGGAGATTCTGGAAACCCTCAGAAAAATGAACACACTTGTGTTCTTCTACTGAGGCCTTGTGTCTAATTATCCCGTTATGATTATTTCATAGTGTTTTTTTGGGTTCACATGGCACAACATAGTTCCATCTGTCATAACTATAGCGGCCATAAAAAGGACTGTACTTATTAATATATAATGCATTGTGCTGCTTAAATATATCTTATGTATAAGAAATTCTCCCAAGCACAACATTGTACATTCTTCTTGATGATTAACTAAAGGGGATACAAAATCGAAATGTAGACTACTTTTTGTGACAGACAACAGATGGTAAAGGGCCATTCCGGTAGAAACAGGATCAATAAACCTTCATTCAGCAGCTGTGGGACAAATATTCTGTTTCCTCCTTTAGGGTGTATAGCGTCTACAATAATAATTCTTATGGTAACGCTCAGATTTCATCACAAAAACATGCATAATCAACATATTCATAGGTTTGGTGTTCAGGGGAATGGGCGGACCAAATGAAGAATAAACGATATGAAAATCTACAATGCCAATAAGCCAGTAAGGTTAGAGCAGAACCAGATACCTCTCAAATTAAACGCACATGTGGTGACTCTGCCCCAGCCATACATGCCTTTCTGTGGCAACAGATAAAGTCATTGGGCCTCATTACAAGTATGGCGGTAAGGAAACAACGGTAGCTACCGTACCGACATACTAGGAGTTCTGTTCGTAGGTGCCCTTGCAGCCACCAGGTCTGACCTGGTGGCCGTACCAGCACCCGCGAGCATAACATGATGGTAGCATCATTAACGGTACTGGTGCTACCACCTTCCCCAATCCCTTTGAGCCCTATGGGGCCGAATGGGAATGGGGAGTCCCTTATTACCGGCACCCGCGAATGGGCAATTACCGGGTTCGCCAAACTCGGCATGACCCGGTAATTGCCCATTCGCGGGTGCCGGAAAGAAATGGATACCGGCGGCAGCCGTGCCTGTACTACAGGCACGGCTATGGCCAGCCTCGTAATGAGGCACATTATTGTGTCTACTCATGCCCTACTAGCCTTTTAGAGGAGAGCTACGTTAAAAAACTGCATTCCGAAAAGCTTGAGTTTCAAAATTGCAAAGCCTAACGCTGGTCTTCCAGAGGCAAAGTCCTTTAGGTTGATCTCCCATTAGGGCAGCCCAAACCAGGGTGACAACAAGCATATCACCTTGCACATCATTGTTTACTCTGGAACACTTGATTTTAAAAATAGGAAAGGAGAGTGTTTGGGAGGCGATATAGCGTTCAAATTCAAAAAACGACTTTTTCAAAGAAAGTGGGGCATGTGTAACTTGTCATCACATAACAGTTGTACATATCAAGCCACATCCATAGAGATTCATGTAAAGGCCCCATTGGACCTCCACCTGCAGGGATCTTCTTTGAGGCCCACTCTGCTTATATCCCAACTCACCTCCAGCCGGACTACAATATTCCCAAGAAAATCATCTTGGCCTTTATCTTTCCTGGCTTCCTTGATGATCCTGGTGACAGAAACATTAAAATGGTTGTGAGAGTGGGACGCAGAAAGAGTGATTGACAATGCAACAACTACCTACTGCTCTCAGGAACTTTCATCATGGACACCCTCACCATGTACAGGCTGACCACAATCTGGACATTGATACAGATAGAGCCAAACATTAAAGCCATAATAAGACAGGGTCTGCAACTAAAGGACCATGACAGGGACAGGGTATACAAAGAAATCAAGAGGAAGTGCACGACAAGAGAGCTATGAGAAGGGAAGAAATTTAACGTCATTGTGATTATGCAATTAGTATTGGTAGGATTGTTCTTTTTCCTATCGTTATGACATCCTGACCCAGTGTTGGGGCCCGACACTCTTTCACAAGGCTTTTGTACACCGAAGCTTACCAACACCTGTCACTACAACTACGCAAGGCAGGTCAAACACAGGTAGAGTACATGTTACTGACCTTTGTAATATCAGCCAACAGACGATGTACCTGTTGCAGCAGTACTTGACCCTTTGTCAAGCTGGCTTCAACATATTTAGTTTTTTCCGATCACCAACAGAGATATGGATCTATTACTTTTGGCTGAATGCCAGTGACCGATGATTCTACCCAGATTCTCACCCGCCTAACCCCACCAGCCAATCCTCTCTTTTATAAACACATTCCCTGATTCTGATGCTACAAATGAGTCTGCCCACCAGCCGCTGCAAGCTCCTTTCCCTTTAAATTCTCCTCTGCCACCCATGCTCTCTTCTTCCTTGACTCACATATCCCTGGTCCACCTCATTGTTTTCCCCTTCTCTGAATGGCAGAGTTTCCCACCCATACCACCCGTTAATCACAGATCAACAACCTGTTCCTCCGCCTCCGTATCCCAGCCAACTAGATCCCCATCTACTCCAGATCAGATCCACAGAACTGTCTCCTCCTGTTCCCTCACCGGAACCACTTCTGCATCATGGGTGTAAAAACAAACATTGGGCTGTGATAACTCTCTGTGATCACAGAGTCTGTAGTCGGGTAAGGCTAAACGCAGATATAGAAAATAATAACT
Source organism: Ambystoma mexicanum (assembly GCF_040938575.1). Taxonomy (NCBI): domain Eukaryota; kingdom Metazoa; phylum Chordata; class Amphibia; order Caudata; family Ambystomatidae; genus Ambystoma; species Ambystoma mexicanum. Next base: position 755,497,357 of record NC_090926.1, on the reverse strand, counting down.
GTGCATTTCCACCATCTACACTGTGTGTCTCTAGGCATAAACTGCACTACTCAGGTGCATCTTGATGTATGATGATGTGCTGTGCTTGCCCTGAAGTATGCTTCCATGGTCTTAATGCTCATGACTTTTGCACTGTAGCATAGGGATTTGAGCACTTGCCTCCAAAGAGGTAAAACCTTAGGAGCAGAGTTTGAATCTCAGAACTTAATGTAGGATTTATTTTTAAAAGCAGTTGGTCTAACCAATTGGTAATCAAGGAAGGGATTAAAATTAGGATTTGATGAGCAGGAGTTAAAAACAGCTCATGGGTATTAGGCATCACCCATTTTGCAGGAGCTATCTCTGGGGAACCAGGAGCTAGTGCGTAGTGCACAGCAAATAGAACCTGTGTGTGTCAGATGTAAACTCACTTTGCGCCCAGTATGCATTAGGCATTATGCTTTAAGTGTCCCTCAGGTGCGTTCTTTACTCTCCATTATACACATTCCCAAACATACATTTAATATCACATAGCTATATTATCCAACTTGCCCTGGGGAGTCAAAATAGCTCTCAGTTCCTGGCAATTTCAGACCCTGTAAGGGGATTTATCTATGCTCTTGGGTTTTTCAAAACAATGTTGCCCATTTTAATTACTATAATTAAAAAACATACTGCTTTATGAAGATGTGCACTTCTGTTTGTGCTGAATTTTTAAATATCTTTCATTTGAATTATTTAGGGATAGATGTCTTATAATGCATCTGGTGCAGAAATGAAAGCCTAAACTGTGCGCTTGTGATAAGCTAGGATTTGGCTGAGCACATGGTGACATATGATGATGTGCTGTGATTGTTAGGTAGAGTTTGTATGCAGTACCCTCTGGGATCACTACACACAACTATGACTACAGGTGTAAGCAAAACCAACCTTTGGTATAAGTCTGCACCACACAGTTTTTGGTAGCGAGCTGAGCAGCCAGGTTTATCACAAGAGGGAATTTGAGCTGTAAGGATGTTACACAGAGGTCTACAATGACAAGTATTCAGATAGACACTTATACTGAAGGTTTCTTGGTAAAACACTTTTTAATTTATTACACAATCATTTAGAAAACATTCACTAAAAGGAGGCAACCAATATCACACAAAAATATACCACGGTAATTCACACTATTCGGTAATGTCACATTTAAACTACTTCGAAATAGGAGCGAAATGACATTCAGAGCATTTGAAGTGGGAGCAAAAAGGCATAAGATTATAAAATGAATAGTACAGTTACTCTTAAACAGTGCAAATAATTTGGGTCACCAGAGGAGTTGATTCAATGCAATAAGTAGACCAAAGTCCATGGCCTATAGTATTGTATAGGTAAAAACCAGTTCTGGTAGTTAAACGGAAAAGTCTTTGCCACGGTTCTCAGAAGTAGTTCATAGAAGAAAGGTTTGTATGCTGGGTCACAAGCTGACTAGGCCTGCAAGTTGCCAAAGTTTCACGCACTGAGAGGTAAGTTCTCTCATCGGGTTTTCACAGTACCTTATTTTGAAGAAAAAGATGCAGCTGAAGACTTCTGTTCCTGGAGGTCTCGATGTTCCTGGGCCTCGGTCGTGGGGACAAGAGGGAGGAGTCAGGGGACTCCTGCACTGCACAGGGACTGGTCACAAAGCTAGCAGCCTGGCAAATCTTCGATTCCGGTAGCTGTCGTCAAGCACACAAACTGGTGTCCTTCCCCCTGGTTATTCGGTTTCCTGCAGCACGCTGAGGAAAATGCAACCAACTCCGAGAATGGTGTCCAGGTGGCTGGTGTCCAGGTGGCTTACAAGTTAATTGGTCCCACCAACTCAAAGGGAGAAGTCGTCCTTGAAGGGCTTCTCTGTCCAAATGAACTTGGCAATTTGGACCAGCAGCAGGGCTTCACCAGGCAAACCAATGGTACAGGAGTTGCAGCAGACGTCCTCTTCCAGCTCGTCTTCGGTTCTTTCGTTCCAGTGGTCGACTCTGCCTGCCAAGCCAAGAGACTCGCCTTTTAACAGTTTTCCCCCATTCATTCCAGCCTATCTGCCACTCAACCAGCAGGGTGGCTGTCCTTGTCGGACAGTCAGCCATTCAATCACGCCAGAGTGCATTTGGGTCTCCTAGGAGACTAAGCACAGGGAGTTTCTGGCACCTCCCTCACTTCCTTCCCACCCCAGTCACTCAGGCGCCAGAGGTGGTCTTCAGTCCTGAAGCCCGCCAAAGGCGTAGGAACAAAGGGACCAAACCTGGTTTGGCGCGCAGAGACAAACTCTCGAAGGATCTTTTCAAAATGAAATGGCGAAAAAAGAAGACCGGGACCTGTTTAAACAAAGGTGGCTCAGACGCCATCTTGAAAAACATGGCTCCCGTGATTTAACACTACCAGTGTTTGTGGTCGGGGAAAATCATGGTAGTTTGTAGTAAAACCACTGCTACCAGCCATTTCGATAGAAAAGGGTAGCATTTGACAGCTACATGAGTTTCTAGACACAGGGGATACTAGGTAACCCCTCCAGCACTCTATTGTAAGATAGGGTGTGCTGGGTCTAGGAATTTGCAAACGACTATTAAAGTCAATTTCACTTTACTTTCTCTGGGACACAGTAGTTTATCTCAGAGAAGGTATTTAAACCTTAGGACAGCCTAAAAGGCTTCCCTGTGTCACTGAACTGAAGGTGCTGTGTGACACACATGAAACGATGATGCCCATGGAGTTATCTAAAGCTCCATAATCAAAGAACACAAGAGTAAAACACACATCAAAATACACGAGAGAGTGGGAAAAAAGGCTCACACTCTCTGCAGGTAAAAAAAAGCAAATCCTCAAAATCCAGCAAAGTGGCTGGGGGTCTCTAAGGTGACGGGAATTAGCACATTTATGAGAATTCTCCCTAACAATGATTGCTCTTATGTGAACTTGTAGGGGCTTCATTGTCATGGCATTGGAAGTGACATGGTTTCAATGCTCGACCCGGGGTCTCGGTTCAGTTCTCACCTCCTCCAATACCTTTTTATCTGTAGCTCCTAGGTGTGAGCTTAGAAACAACCAGTGCGGTAAAACTCTTGGCGTAGATGTAAAGTAAGGAGGAACACACAGCTTGAATGTGTATGTTGGCTATGTGACCACCCACTGCATTTCTCTGGCTGTCTAATCCCTAAGGTCATTGAAACCCACTCCCTGCCCGCAAAAATTAAATAACCTGCTTGTTGAAATCCTGGTTCTGACACATGTTCCTTATTGTGCAGATTCCTCACAAGACTAGGAACCTTGGGTGTGTGGGGAAGCATTAAGCACAATGAACTGACCTCCAACAAATAAACAGAAGGGCCCATGGTAAACGCAAATGTTCCTCTCAAATTGTTCATGAATTGACTGCTGCACTGGTAAATTGACTGCATAATGGAGAAAGCTGTATAGTGGCTGCGGTGAATGACTCAAACCATGAGGAAGACCTCAGTGGTTCAGATTTTCAGCTTTTGAATGCTTTCCATGAGGAACTGTAAGCTGATTTCGGTAACTTGACGGTCGCCCTGATTAGTGGTTCCCACAGTCTGGGCTCACTTCCCTTCGACACCTGGACTGTCCCAGACAATGAAGGAGCTACTGGGGGTGATGGCTTGCCGAACTGAGTGTGCTATTGCTGATGCTTACCCTGCTTGCCATTTTCCTTGAAAGGGGAGTGTTTCAGAAAAATTCAAGTTTATCCTCTGTGTGCTTAATTGGAAATCGGTAGCGAGCAGGAGCAATAGAAATGTTACAAAGGTTCTGTCTCTTGTACTCGTACCACTGTACCCGATGTGCATGAATGACAGGAGATTGAAGTAGCCAGGTTAGAGCTTTTATGGCAGGAAAACAGGATTCATGCCTATTAAATTGGGTGTGCTCTGTGTCATCGGGGACATTTGGGAGGTCTAGTGTTGGGTGGGGTGGGTCCGCGGGGGGGCGCGGGAAGGGAATTGATGTGGGTATGGGAAGTTAGTAGGAGTGGGAAGGAGATGAATAAAGAGCTGTTAGTGTTACTCCTTTAGTCTGTGTCTTTCTTGGTGTGACACAGTGCAGGAATCTGCTTCACCCGGGAGGACCAAGGGTAGGAAGAAGCTGACATTGGCGATGGAGCGTGCAGGCCCATGCACGGGATGATTCCGGCTGCCTGAGTCAGGCTGCTACGTGCATAGTAGTGTGCATCACGGGTGCGACGGTAACAGTGCGCTTATCACGCCTCGACAAAAATGGCCGGCTGGCCAGCAGCCGCAGGAAGCAGCCTCAGTGAATCGGCTCTGTGGGGGGTGCACACCTCCCTGGCTCAACCTTACTGGAACGGAGGTCGCAGGTCGGTGGCGGCAAGCAGGCCATTTGCCAGATGGTGGCGCTCGTGCCTGTAGTGGAGGCCGCCATTTTGGGAGGAAGGCAGTAGCTGGTGACAAATGCCTGCCACAGGAGGACAAGGCTACATGAAAGTGGGTGTCCCACAGCATTGTAGGAACTGAGTCTGGCACACCCAGTGAGCTGCTACAATATCCATTGCTTCAGATGTAAAGCACCCATTTGACTGAATTGCAAAGCACAGCCTGTCCCATCATTCGACATGTTTGACCCTGATATTCCCGCCACTGTTCCTGTCACACCCCCAGTACAAGCGCAACAGAGACTACAGAAGTCCCTAACACTTCAGCTACCAGGGGTGTTTGATATCACAGACACCAGCAACATGGGACCCAGATGGGCCCGGTAGGTGAGCGATTTTTACCTCTGTGGGTTCCATGGGTCCCAGGAAAGACAACAATGTCTGCTGAAACTGGCAGTAGCTCCCGCTACTAGAGACATTATTGATGAACTGCCTGCTGATTTCATAGATACCATTCAAGGACTGAAGGCCGCTCTCGCCACGCACTTTACACCACACACGAATGTGGACTATCAGCGTCATGTCTTTCACACCACCAAACAGCAAAAAGGCTAGACAATGAAAGCATTTGTAATGAGACTGACGATTAAGCTCAAGCATTGTGACTTTAATAACTTCTCAAACACCAAGGCTCTATGCTCTCAGATACTCGCTGGATGCGAATCACAAAACTTCAGGAGGAAGCTACTGTATAATGCGAGGATGCTGGAAGATAACCTAATGCTGGCTAGAGCAGAGTTAGCTGTGGAATTGCAGGTGAAAGCCATGGGAAATCTGAAAAGCTTCCCTACACACTACGAGATGGTGCAGAAGTTGGTGGGGACGTCACCCAAGATCCAAGGGGAGCCATTTGGCGAGCCATTTTGTTACAGATGTGGGTACGAATATCCCCACGAAGGCACCTGTCCGGCCCTAGGGCAGCGGTGCTCGGCAGGTGGTGGTGAAAATCACTGTAAATCAGTTTGCAGAATGTCCAGAAACCCAGTGAAAGGTCTTTGTGTATTGTTTTGGTTTAAATAATATAACAATAAAGGAGAGTTATTCTTTAACTCGTTATAAATTGGCATTTGATTAAGGCTGAACCATTTTGACAAAATTGTATCTTTGAAGCAATGCCAGTGTTTTGTGTGACTGTGCTTTATTGTGATTCAATCATGATAATTCACATGCACAATTCTACATGCCAATGAACAGACACAGTCCCATTTGAAGCATATCACTTTTTACTCATAGTGTATAGTGCTGAGGAAAAGACTGCCTTTAGTATACATTGGGCATTTGAGTTCATGCCTGTGGGTTATGCAGTGCCCTGTTTATTATTCAGAGATTCATGGATTCTGTATTTTCAGATGCTCTTTATTCTCTTCAACCTTTACTTTACAACTTTTAACATATTAGAAAAGTAACTGCTGCTCATGCTCACAGCTCATTTCACATTTGGCAGAAGAGTCTCTTCAGAACCCATTGTCCGCGGCGAGGACATCAGCCTCACTGATTGTGCCGATGGGTTGTCTATCTTCCCCACCAGGGCATGCCTCTAAGATTTGTCCACACCATTGCCATTGGAGGCAGCTTTATCAGTACGTGCTTACCGCAGGCACCGGTGAGGGGGCCAAGGACCTGCTGATCTGAGGGCTCCCAGGGGAAGAAGGAGCTTTGTGGAGCCATTCACCCTGCTGGGGCTCACTATAGATCCTTCTCCCACATAATCTCTTGGATTCTGCTTCATCATCTGAACCCGAATCGCTGATTTCTGCTTCTGCACGGTGATAACAAAGAGCTCTCTCTGATTCTTCATCTTTACCAGAGGTGTAGAAGTAGTGAGTGTGGACTCCTTACTGGACAACAGGTCTGTCTGCAGATGCTCACCTCTACACTGTGAGCCTGGTGGATGTGGACATTCACTCCACCAAAGTAAATAGGATTTTTCCTATTAGTGATTGCTGATTTGTTAATTGCCAAGTTACCGCAACTTTGGCGGGCTACCTTCAGCAACTCTAGATCTGCTTGCATTGGCTGTGGCCTTTACTCATTCCCATCTTTGCACTGATCAATTTAGACTTGAACACCTCACAATGGCCCACTCCACTTAAAAGAGCTGCTAATCACAACGTAGAAAAGGCAAAGGAATTCAATTCAACAGCAAACTGTCCAACAGGTCTGGAGATTCAACCATGGAAGACACAGGCCCTTCCACGACATAAATGTCTGCTGTTATGAAACAAGTGGTCAAAGATGTGAGTTCCATCAAATGGGACGTCAGAGAGATGAAGAACAATTCCGTTCGGATCTTATCTCTCCTTACACAAACGTAAAACAGAATCTCTCAACTGGAAAGTTACTTTAATGCTCACAAGGAAGGCCCATCTCAATTTCTTCATCAGATGTCTCTTCTGAAAGTCTGCATTTAACAATTTCGAATTCACAGACAGAAGAAACATAAGCAATCTTGGGTCCCATCCTAAATCATTTACAATATACTAAAGCATTTACTTTACATCTTTTTTATGGATCATTGCAGATGGACATCTCAGATCACGTGCCTCTTAAGGCACATCCGTGCCTGAAGAAATCTCGAATGCACTCTGATTGTACAATTCTTTCAATTCTTCCTAAAAGAAAAGTGGATTGACCTGGCCAGAGAAAAAGTGACATGATCGTCCCCTTAATATTTGTGGGAAGAAAATATAGATAAAATCAATTAAAGTAAAAAAAAAGGGGTATGTACACTATAAAACGTGCTGCTTTTGTCGCTTTTCACAGATAGCCCTACTTTTCCAGTGGAAAGGTGAGAACAATGTAGCTAGCTATGTTCCCCACAAGTACATGCCTTCTTATCCACTACTGAAAATCACAAGGTTCCCACTCTGATAATAACAAAGACTCCTCATCTGCCTAACACACGAAAATCCCACATGTTTTCAATGAACAGCTGTAGGGAAAACACCTTCTCTAGCCCAATACTCCAAAGACTACTGTTATCTACAGGATCACCTCCTCTTGTTTTAAACCTTCATACTAACATTAATATCAGACAAAATAGTGTATGCTGCACAATTTCTAAAGTGTAACGCAAACGTAGTTAATCTAGTCAAACACAAAAATAATCATCTTTTTGAAAAAAGCTTTCTCCAATGTGCAATTTCTTTAAGATGCACACTTCGAAGCTGTGGACAATTAAATGTCTGTATGTACTCCCTGCACAGAGGACAAATCTTTCTTGAAGATAATCTAGAGACTTATCAATGTCTTTCCACAAAATCGCCTGCCAATCCATACTTTCCACACCCCCATCTACTTTGGTATGCAACTACCCCATGAACTACTTCAAATCTAAAATACACATCAGACAAGCCCCCCTCTCTGCTGTCCCACTCCCACCTTCCACTCCCGAATATTCCAACACATGGGACACTTTCCACCCCATTGACAGACACCTCCATCATCCTCACTGCCAAAACAAAAATTGCACCCTTCCTGGGTGATGCATGCCTACCTTAAGGTGCATCCAATTGCATCACACTCTCACTCCGCACTGGCTCAACATCAACTCATTTCTCTCACATGGTACTATTCAATCCACACTCAAAACTGAACAAATCTCCCTCCTCCACAAACAAAATCCATCCACCCCAAAATCCCCCAAAACTGCCACCCCTTAACTATCGTGTCATACTTTGTCAGAATCATGGAATGCTTCTTCACAACCCAACTCCAACAACAATTTACCACAAACAACCTCCTTAACTGTTTCCAACATGGATTTTGACCTGTCTACAGCACTGAGACTGCTACAATTCACATCCTCAATGGCCTTCACAACATCAAAAAGGACCGGTTGACCTCCTTCCTCATTGACATGACACACTTTGGCTCCATATGCCCTTATCGATCCAACCCCATCCCAGTCAAGTATGTGGTCCCTGAAGATTGCTCTCTTCTCCATTCCTCTTCAACCTATAGAATCTCTAACAGACCCTAAGCAAATACAACATAACACACAAATACACTTCCAAATCTCATCCCCTTGACAAATCAACACCCACGAAGGCGGTTTTCACCATCACCACCTGAATGGCCATCCAATTCCGCAAAGCTCAAACACTTCCAAAACAGAACACCTCTTCATTTGTCCCTCTAAGCACAAACCAAACCTCAAAGCACTCATTGCAGACAACCCACACATATCCTTTCCACACCCGTCATATTCCTTCGCTTCATCATCAACCCTCACCCTTCCTTCATGCACCACATAGCTGCTGTCACCAAAATGTGCAATATATGACTACACTTCCAAAACAAAATAAGACACACCCTTCCTCCTGATAACTTCACAAAACAGTCCAAGAACTGGTACTGTCTAAGCTAGACAACAGCAGCGATCTCCTCACTGGACTCCCCAACAGCACCCTTGACCCCCTGCAAGCCATACAAAATGCAGCAGCAAGACTTATTCTCCACCTGCCCAAACACTCACACATCACCTGGCCTCGCGAATTCTTACAAATATCATTAGTCCTGCAGGACTAGCTACTTAGTTAACCTACCCGACCCCAAAAACTGTACTTGCCGCCTTTGTAAGGTAAAATCACTAAATGTAAAAAACAAATAGTTTGCTTTAAATGTGATGTCCAGTGAACAAAATGCCATGCCAGAGTTAGAAAATGTAACAAGGTTCGCGGCAGCAACATAGGACAGTCTAGTGATGTAACAACACTTATCATGTTTGCATTTCTCAACTGGGCATCATGGTTAAAGCAAGCATGATACCATCTTTGCTTAAAGATGGATGCCCATTTTTTTACTGGGCATCATAGTTAAAGCAAAAGTGACATCATATTTGCTTTAACATTGATGGCCATTAAAAGATGCATCCCAGAAGCATGAATCGTAACCAGACTCGCTATAGCAATGCAGCCCAGTCTAACCACATAACAAATATCATGCATGATATCATGCATGATAAGGGGTGTACTTGGGTCTGCCTTGGGGCACGTTAATCTGTAAAAGTAAGCCTGGGCTGGTTGTGTCATGGTAGCTACTAAGGTCACACAATTATACAGCCACAGCAATTTGATATCATGTTAGTGTCAGCTAGGTGAGCAGGGCCCAGCGATGACAGGGATGTGCATTAACGGTTTGGCCTGGCTATCTCTACTACAGCCATGTGGGACAATGGCTAGGAAGCTGCCTCTTTCATCTCCAAAAGGAAGACCAACACCCTCTTCCCAGGGCACAGGATCCCTCCCAACAGGTCCCCTTGGAATTGGTGCTTCAAAGGTAAAACTGACACAAAGTCACACTCACAACTAGATACTGATCACAAGTCCTTTTGAAGTCTGAAGACATGGGAAGGGGCAAGGTTAGAGTAGCTAGAGGCGAGGTAAACATTGAGTGGTTCCTCCATCTGGGTTTCTTCTAGGGCTCTCTACAACTTTCTGCACACCCCATTTCCTGCAGACAAAGCACTGTGGGTATCAAGTCAGAAGACAAATGACACTAGTTACAACGGAAGAAACAATTTTATACCCTCCTGCACCTCAGCCAAATACTTTTCACTTGCCAGCTTGTTCACTGGCATGAGGTTATATACGGCCCACCTTATGAAACATATATTTATTTTTTATAAAGCATAGATTGTTTTGAGTGTCTAGAGTTCCCCAGTAAGTACTGGTCATTGGGTCTGTCAATACTGTGAGTCCCTAAACAAAATCACCACCCCTGTTTCAGTTTTTTTTTTCTTCAGGAGAGACGTATTGTTGCAGGAGATGACAATGCATTACTTACCGTAAAAGCATTTCTGATGGTTGTATCTGCTTAGATTCACATGCTGTGCGTAGTACGACATCCAGTGGTCACTGCAGAGTATTGCATTTTGTTTTTCGTAGTCGAAAAGGAGACGTCGACAAGGCGTGTCTGTAACACTATCCCTATAGTGACGTGCAGTGTACCCACAATCCCTCACGCGTCGAGGTCCCTCTGTTTGTATTTTTTCTGCCCTGAGGGAGCCTTATAGACATGAGTGAGTACAGAAAAGAGAGAGAGATAAAAGGATGTCTATGTTCCTTCCATCCGAGCGGGGAGGAAGGGTGGGCGTATGTGAATCTAAGCAGATACAACCATCAGAAATGCTTTTACGGTAATTAATGCATTGTCTTCTGATGTTTGTTAATCTGCTTAGAATCACATGCTGTGCATAGACTAGCGAGCAGTACCCGGAGTTGGAGGTGGGTTGTGAGAAGGAACAGTAGAGAAAAGGTGTCTTAATACTGCTTGTCCCACCTGTGAATCAGATCTAGAGTGGGCATCTAGACAGTAGTGTTTTGTAAAGGTGTGTACAGAACTCCAGGTTGCCGCCTTGCAAATGGACTCAAGAGGGACATTTGCAATTAATGCTATGGAAGCCCCAGTGCCTCCAGTAGAGTGTGCTCTTGGCTTGAAGGGTAGTTCTCTCTTAGCAAGAGTGTAACAGAGGGTGATGCATTGTAGGATCCATCTAGATATAGAAACTGCATCTCTTTCTCTTCCTCCTGCCACCGAGACCAAGAACTGATTAGTCTTTCTCAGTGGTCTAGGTCTTTCCATATAAAACATAACAGCCCTGCGCACATCCAGTGTATGCAGGCTTTTTTCTCTCAAGTTTGAAGGGTTTTGAAAGAACGTTGGTAGTTCTATAGATAGGTTCACATGGAACTTAGAAATGAATTTAGGTGCAAACCTAGGGTGTGTGCGTAGAACCACCTTATCTTTGTGAACTGTTACAAAGGGGTCTAGAATAGATACCGCTTGTAGTTCACTTACTATCCTGATGGAGGTGATAGTCATTAGAAAAGCAGTTTTAAGGGTGAGGTCCTTAAGCGTTGCTTTGTGCATGGGTTCAAAGGGTGAGCCCATGAGCCTGGTTAATACCACATTTAGGTCCCATCCGGGAGCTGGGTTAGCTATGGGAGGGTGTATTCTTTTGACTCCTTCCATGAAGGCTTTAATAACTGGGACTTTCCACCACGACACTTTAAGTTGAGAAGTGGTGTATGCGGAAAGTGCAGCTAAATAAACCTTAATAGAATTAAACACTAATCCTGAGTCTAGTAGGTGAGTCAGGTAGACAACAATTTGTGTGGGAGAGCAGTCAACCGGGTTGATGCTCTTATTTCTACACCATATGACAAATCTTTTCCACTTGCCAGAATAACAGTGACGAGTGTTAGGCTTTGTAGCTTCTTTGAGAATGTCCATGCATCTCTGCGGGAGTTGTAAAGGACCAAATTCTATGATCGCAGGAGCCATGCTCCTAAGTTCACGGTCTGTGGGCATGGGTGTAGTGTCTTGCCCTTGTCCTGTGACAGCATGTTGTATGGGCAGGGTAGTTTCACCGGTGGAGATAGAGACATCTCCATCAGGTGAGCGAACCATGGTTGCCGGGCCCACATAGGGGCCACTAGTATCATGGTGACTGGTTTCTGGTGCATCTTGTGCACTATCTTGTTGAGAAGGGGAGTCGGGGGAAAAGCGTAAACAAATTTCCCTGACCATGGTATCGATAGACCGTTCCCCATGGACTGGTTCTGGGGGTACCTGGAGGCATAATCTTGGCATTGGGAGTTCTCCAGAGTTGCGAACAGATCTATTTCTGGGAATCCCCAATGTGTAAAGACGTCGAAGACGATGTCTTCTTGTAACCGCCATTCGTACTCTGCGTGCAGACGGAAGTCTCTGCTGAGTTCGTCTGCTAGCAGATTGAGTTCCCCTGGTACATGTTGTGACAACAGGAACATGTTGTGTTTGAGAGCCCACTTCCAGATGTTCTGGGACAGCTTAGACAGTCCTGGAGAGTGAGTGCCCCCTTGCTTGTTCAGATAGTACATGGCTGTGTTGCTGTCTGTGAGGACCATCACTGTCTTCCCTTGCAGGTGAGCCTGAAAAGCCTTCAGTGCTTTGAAGACCGCTAACAGTTCCAGCAAGTTTATGTGTTTGGACGCTACACTCGGAGTCCAAACTCTGTGTGCAGTCTGATGGGATAGGTGAGCCCCCCATCCGGTGAGGGATGCGTCTGTGGTTAGAGTGACCTCCACTGCGGGGGTGGCGAATGGTTTCCCTATTACAAGGTTTTCCTTCGACCACCACCGTAGCGAGAGAACCAAGGCCTGCGAGACCACCACTAGATCGTCCCATTGTCCGTTGGCCTGACACCACTGGCTATTGAGCCACTCTTGCATAGGGCGCATGCGCAGTTGCGCTTGAGGTACCAAATATATACATGACGCCATCATTCCCAGCAAACGCATTGCTTTGCACCTCTCGACCGGCCACATATTGAGGGATCTGAAACAGCATATTTTGGATCCTCTTGTTGGAGGGGAAGATGAGGTTGTTCTTTGTTCGAATTAGAGCCCCTAGGAATTGTTTGATCTGGCTGGGCTCTAGGCTGGACTTCTTCTCGTTGATGGAGAAGCCCAGTTGGAACAAAAGGTCTACAGTCATTTGGGTATTTGAGAAGCATGTCTCGTAAGAATCCCCTGTTATGAGCCAATCGTCAAGGTAAGGATATACTGGGATGGACAACCTGCGCAGGTGGGTCGCTGCCACTGCCAGTACTTTCGTGAATACCCTCGGCGCTGACGCTATGCTGAAGAGTAGCACTCTGAGCTGGTAGTGTTTGCCCTCTTTCATGAACCTCAGGTATTTTGTGTGCGTTGGCAACATTAAAATATGAAAGTATGCATCTTTCATGTCCAGTGTTGCCATGTAATCCCCTTGAGATAACAGGGGGATTATTTCCTGTTATGTCACCATACGAAATTTTTGAGGTTTTACAAATTTGTTCGCTGGGCGCAGATCTAGTACAGGGCGCATGGTTAAGTCCTTTTTGGGTACAAGGAAGTACACTGAATAAATACCTTCCGTTACCTGTGATAGAGGCACGACCTCTATTGCTCCTTTTTCTAGTAGCTGGTCCACTTCTTGAAGAAGGATGGCGAGGTGCTCTGGTGACAGGCGTCGTCCCCTTGGGGCTCTGTACATCAGGGAGCGGTTGAATTCTATACAGTAGCCGCGGGCTATGGTTGAGAGTACCCAGCGGTCTGATATTATTCCCTCCCATGCTGGAAGAAAGGATGTTAACCGGCACCCGACCGGTGATGCATGGGAGGGGACCCGATTCTTCGGGTCATTTGGTGTTGGTGGCTTGGGAACCTATAGGGGTGGGACCCCGACCTCTTCCCTTGCCACGACGCTGTCCTCTCTGGGTGTATTGTCCACTGGTTCCTTGATTCGAGGACCAGTTGCCTGCAGAGTATTGCTGCTGTTGTTGATGTTGTTTCTGGCATTGGCCTCGAAAAAAGCGTCTGTTTCCATAACCTCACTTGTTGGGAGGCCTTGAAATTTGATCTAGGGTCCTAATGGTGTCAAAATCCTTTTCTGCAGTCTATAGTGCATCATCCACCGCCTTCCCAAAGAGGCTGGCATCCTCTATTGGTTTGTTAATGAGAGATGCTTGTGTTTCGGGTTTAAACCCTGAATTACGTAGCCAGACATGACGTTTGAGGAGGATTCCTTGGACTAGGGAACGGCCAGCCGTTTCTGCAGCATCTAGAGTATTCTTAATGATGCTCTGGTTGACTAAGGTTCCCTCAGTAACCGTGGCCAGAAGCCGAGTTCTTAGGGGTTCAGGTAACTCCTCAATGTCTTTGCGTAGTTTGCTCCATTGGGCATCTGCATAACTTGCCAGTAAGGAGTTGTTGTTGGCAATCCTGGTGGAAAAGGCTGCCGAGGCTGTAATCCTTTTACCTAGGGCATACAGCTTTTTACCTTCTTTATCTGGTGGTGCCTCGCTGGTTGACCACTGGATGTCGGACTATGCACAGCATGTGATTCTAAGCAGATTAACAAACATCAGAAGGTTGGATTTCAATCTTCGGGTGCCTTCCCTACATAGATGGGTTTGTGCAACATGCTAATGTCAGAATCAAGTTTACTAGTTTTATGAGACCTGACTTTCATGTCCCATATAGTTCTCCACCAGGAAGGATGTGCAGTTCCTCGCTTAAAATATGCAACCGATCAGCTAGAACGACTGAGCGCCACTTCAAAAAGGAGATCATACAAGAACAGTGTGTCAAACCAGCAGGGAGGCATTATAGAGAACAGATCCCATGCCCAGCTTGATAACTCATGACACTATATAGTGGATAGTGTCTGGTGCCTTTATGTTTTCTTTGCTTTTGAATCTGGCTTCCTGTTTCACTCAGACTTTTCCAGATAGGTTTCTCATGCAATGTGTGCTTTCTTTGCCAAGCAGAAATTTCCTTGCGACTGTCTTTGGGGGCTGCCCAAGTACTTCCGCTGGGTTCAGATTCACAGACATTTTCAGATATCTTAAACCAACTGTTTGTCTCTTTAGTATTATATCGAAGTCATGAACAAGAGGTTTCGACTGCACCAGAAACAAAGGTCAGCAATGCCTGAAAAGTGGGAGCTTGTGAAAAGGAATATTTAGAGTTCATTCTTTCTTCTGTTGGCTTGTTGGCTCCCATATAGTGGCCTCCTCCCTCATATTTTAAAGAGACACCTTGTTTTTTATGATTTCAAACTTTTATCGATAGGTTGGGGCAGTCACTCAAAAGTATGCGCATGTCAGTGAGATTTCAAAGCCACACAATAATTCTGAACGGAAACAAAAAAATGTCCCTTGCGTGAGACAGTGCAAATAGTTGCACAAATGATGCACAAATAAGTGGTCATGCAATGGCACACCTGACACAACACGCATTTTTCTTGCACCAAGATGAGTGTGAATACACTAATAATACACGTGAACTATTTCAGGCAACTTGTTTATGGTTCATTCTCTTTTTGTGTTAAGTATACAATACATCTCAGATTTAATTAACACGCAATTTTCCGAACTTTTAAATTATCCTGACATTCTTTTTGGTGGCGTGCTTTGCCTGGTAATGTTCACAGGTATTGCTTCTTTTACCTAGATAGTCGCATAAACGACCGGTATAGTTGCTCAGACACATGGGAGAAGCGCTGGAGCCATGGCAATTTTTTTTTTTCATAACAACATTTTATTGGGTTTTACAGATAAGCACAACATCAACAAAAATGCAGTAATCGATAGTCGCATTGGGGTGATAATGCTGTTCGAGCTGACCGGTGGGGGAGGGGAATCTTGGTGATCTGATCGCTGTTGTCCATGACCCTCTATTCGCGGTGATTGAGCGGGTACATGCACTCTGGGTTCCTCTGATTTGAGTCTATAGTTTAATAAAGCGGGCTGCCTTGGAGCCATTTGGTTAATGGAGGCCTTCTGGTGAGAGCTGGGAACTTAGCGGCGTAGTCCATGAATGGGTCCCAGATGTTTAGGCTCTATTCAGGGAGCCTAAGCGAATTGCAGTGACCATTTGGATCACCATAGTGCTACTGAGGGTCCGTCTTTGTTTTTCCACAGCCGGGCCAATGCAACTTTTGCTGCTAGAAGTAGGTGCGTGCATAGACGGGGAATGTGCCCTGAGATTGGGAGTGCGGCACCTCCTGTTTCACCCAGAAGGATAACTCCAGGATCCCAGGGGATGGAGAGGCCAGTAATTTCCTTAATGTGTTTTATTACCTCTCTCCAGTATGCCTCTGCTTTCGGGCAGGCCCAGACCTTGTGGAATAGTGAGCCGGGCAGAGCAGCCGCGCCAGCAAGTTCCGGGAATGGTCGGGTTGGCTTTGTTGAGTTGAGCTGGAGTGACATATTACCTGCAGCAGAGTTTGTAGCCAGCTTCTCTGTTTGTGATGCACTGCGAGCTTTTGTGCAATCTGAACCATATTTTCTCCCAATCCTCGAGCTCTATTTCTCATCCCAAGTCCTTTTCCCATTCAAGCATGTACCTATCTTCTTTGGAGGGATCTACCCTGTCTAGGAGTCGATAAAGGGTGGAGGTTCTTCCTCTGTTAGTTGGGGTTGTTAGGGAGAGTTCCAGCGCCGTTAATTCTCTGGAGCATTTTTCCCGGACTGCCCTGTGGGACAGCAAATGCCGGATTTGGGCATAATGGAATCTTTCCCGCTCGTCCACCCCGAATTTTGACTTGCATCTTTCCAATGAAATAAGCATTCCCTATTCTAGAAAATCGCTAGTTTTTAGTAGGCCGCCCTCCCACCAGGGTTGGAAGCTGAACGGGGGCATGCCTGGTGAGAAGTCGCGGTTGTTCCAAATGGGGGTTAAGGGACCCAGAGTACCTCGGGTGCCCCATTTCCGGGCTGCTGCTTTCCAACAGCGGACGATTGTGATCGTTGCCGAGAGGGGGCCGCTATTTCTGTAACGCTCACCTGATTCCCACGGAGGCGCTGATCCCGGCTGGGCTGCTATCATTTCTTCAATTGAGAAGCGTAGAGCTCAGACGACTCTCAGGACTGGGCTTCCTCTTATCGAATGTCTGACTTGCAGGGTAAGTTTTCTGCAGGTGGAAGAAAAAGGGTTAATCACCGTTTGATGGGATTCCTTCTCCCACCAATCGCCAGTTTCTCCCACAGCCTAGCTTTCTACTTGTCTCGGCGAGCTCTCACCTTAGGCGTATAAATGCTGAGCTCTCCATCCTGCGTCTGGTGCAGGGGTGCGTGGATTCCAGTTGTCACTGGATGAGTTCAGTGTTGAGGCTCAAGTCGTTTGCGGACTTAGTTGTGCCACTGGTGCTGGGATGCCGAAGAGCGATGCCGCCGTTACTGCACGAGCGGATGCCTATAAGTATACTGTAGTCTTTAGGCTTTAAAAGATGGGCACCTCAATAATGTCCCTTTTCCTTTGTTTCAGGCCTTGGGATACTGTGGGCGTAGTTTTCCGTTGCCATGCACGTGCCGATGCACGTAAGTATAATGTTCGTTGGTCGCTTTTAATGGCACCTCTAATAATGTCCTTTTTCTAGTTTTCAGGTGCCGGGATGCTGCGGGCTTTATATCCGTTGCCACTGCACGTGCCGATGCACGTAAGTATAATGATCGTTGGCCACTTTTAATGGCACCTCTAATAATGTCCTTTTACTAGTTTTCAGGTGCCGGGATGCTGCGGTTGATGCGGCCGCTTCTGCGCGTGCAAAAACTGGTAAGTTAAGATGAATGCGACTGCCTTCACCCGAACCCCTTTTTAATTATGTCCTTTGCCTTTCAGGTGCAGAGAAGCTGCCGAAGAGAAGGCCGCGGTTAGCTCCGTTGCAATCACGGGTGGATCAGGTAAGCGGGCGCGGCTGCGAACGAGTTGCACTTTTCTAACCTTATGTTTATTCTTTGCAGGTTTTGCCGGTGACTGGATTCCGGGATCTGGTAAGTATTGTTCTGTGTCTTTCTTCATCCACAGGTTGCTGCGCGGAAGCTGAAGATGACTCTGGACCTGGAATGCAGGAGCCGACTCGGTGAGCGTCCTGCTGCTGCTGCAGAATAACGCGAAGCACGTGTTTTCCATCGGCCGTGGTTTAAATAGCAGAGAAGTGCTTCCAGTGTGTGTTCTTCCACCGGTTCCACACAGGTAAGAAAAGAGTTCCTGAATGGAGGGAATAGTTCCTCCCAGCCCTGATGGCTGGGGACTTCAACCAGACTGGATTGTTCTGGGTAAATATGCAGCATGGTCTGCCTCAGGTAAGTCCACCCAAGCATTATTACACTGTTTATCAATATGAGCCCGGCGCCACTGAAACCCTTCATGAGCCTGGCGCCAAAGGCGCCAGGACACGGTCCAAAGGGCCTCTGTAGGGGTCTGCTGGGTCCGGAGTAGTGGAAGACGGGTCTGCTTCCGAGGGCGCTGGGCCAGTCCTGGCCCCTCGGGAGTAGCGCCCATGACAGCACCCCCCTCAAAGCCCCTCCCAAACTTGTCCTCCCCGGGGGTTTTGGTTTATCGGGAAAGGTTCGGTGAAATTTCTGGACTAGACGAGGAGCATGGACGTGGTCATAGGGTTCCCATGACCTTTCCTGAGGTCCGTAGCCTTTCCAGTCGATTAGGTAGAATAGCTTCGATCTGATGATTTTAGAGTCCAAAATGTCTTTTACTTCAAATTCGGGGTCCCCATTCACTTGAATGGGCTCTGGAGGATTGGTCAATCTGGTTCCAGGTTGCATGGGTTTCAAAAGAGATACGTGAAATACAGGATGTATTCTCATATGGTTTGGCAATTCTAATTTAACGGCCACTGGATTAATTATGGCCGTAATTGGATATGGTCCCAGGTATTTGGGGTTGAAGGTGCGAGGCCCTTTAAGCGATAAATGTTTGGTGGACAGCCAGACTTGATCCCCAACCTGGTATTGAGGGGCATTGCTTCGGTGTTGGTCTGCTCCTTTTTTGTACCTCTCTTTAGCTTGTTGTAGATGTGCAGTCGCTTCCTTAAAAGCTTGGGTAATAACGGTGTGCAATTGATCCACGGCGGGTGTTCCAAGATCTTGAGGTGGATCAAGGTTGGAGGTTCGAGGATGAATCCCATACAAGATGTAGAAGGGACTCTTCCCGGTACCCGAATGAACTGAATTGTTGTAAGCATATTCAGCTATCCAAAGGATGTCCTTCCAGTTACTCTCCGACTGTTGTAGCATGCATCGTAAATATTGCTGGAGAGTCTGGTTTGTTCTCTCGGTTTGCCCGTCGGTCTGGGGATGATGGCTGGTCGAAAGTCTTACATCGATTTGAGCTAATCGACAACAGCTACGCCAAAAGTGGGAAATAAACTGGCTCCCCCTATCTGAGATTAGTACTGACGGGAAGCCGTGTAGCCGGACGATGTTTTCAAGAAATACTTTGGCTAGGACTGATGCTGAAGGTAAGCCTTTTAGCGGAATGAAGTGGGCCATTTTAGAAAACAGGTCCACAATAACAAGAATGGTGTTGTACCCGGAACAGGAGGGTAAGTCTGTGATGAAGTCCATGGAAAGGGTATGCCACGGTCACGGTGGGATGTCTAATGGTTGCAGAAGACCAGCCGGCCTCTTCTTCTGACCCTTGTTTTGAGCGCACACACCACAGGACATCACGAATTCCTTTATGTCTTTTCTCCACGAAGGCCACCAGAAGTGTCTCTTCACCTTTTCTGTGGTTTTGGCAATGCCAGGGTGACCCTCAATTAATGAATCATGATAGCAGGAGATTACCTGTCTTTGTAAATCGGCGTGTGGTAGGAACAATCGTCCTTGGAAATAAGGCAAGTCATTGCTTACGGTGAAATCTTTTCCTTTTTGTAACCAGTTCAGTAAGTCTGGTGAGGTTACAAGTTGTTTAGTTTTTTCTTCAATATCCTCAATGGATTGTGAAGAAATCAGACCCACGATCCTTTGTTCAGGAATTATTGGGACAGGTTCTGGATTGGCAACGTTATCTCCCATTCCAATTCGGGAAAGAGCATCCGCTTTGCCGTTCTTGTTGCCGGGGCGATAAGTGATCACGAAGTCAAATTCAGCAAAGAATAGAGCCCAGCGTAGCTGTCTGGAGGATTGAGCCTTGGCGGTTTTCAGATACTGCAGATTTCGATGATCGGTGATCACTGTGACGGTGTGTCTGGCCCCGAGGAGATAATGCCGCCATGCCTTAAAGGCTGATTTAATCACTAGAAGCTCTTTGTCTGTGATGGTGTAGTTGATCTCAGGCGCCGAGAACTTCCGAGACCAGAATGCCACAGGATGCAGTTGGATAGTCTCTGGATCTCTTTGTGATAGGACTGCTCCCATTACTAAGCTGGAGGCGTCGGTTTCAACGATGTAAGGGAGGTCCGGGCGTGGGTGTTTCAGTATTGGCGCCGAGGTGAATTTAGCCTTTAGCTCTTGGAAGGCTTGTTCTGCTTCTGCAGACCATTCAAAGCTTTTATTTTTTCTTAAGAGGGCGGTGATGGGTTGTACCACTTGTGAAAACTCTGGAATAAATCTACGGTAAAAATTGTCAAAGCCTAGCATGCTTTGAACGCCATTCATGGAAGTAGGAGACGGCCATTTGAGGATAGTGTCTACTTTACTCGAGTCCATGTGGACTCCTTTGGGTGTCAGAATAAATCCCAAAAATTCGACCTCAGTGACATGAAAAACACATTTTTCGAGCTTGGCAAAAAGTTTATGTTGGCAAAGTTTTTCAAGGACCGCCCTAACATGATTTCGATGGTCAGCTTCTGAAGATGAGTACACAAGAATGTCATCTATGTAGACGACAACGCAGGCATCAATGAGCTCTCTGAGGACATCATTCATAAAATATTGGAAGGCGGCCGGTGCATTGCATAGTCCAAAGGGCATCACTTGGTATTCAAATAGCCCATACTTAGTGCGAAAGGCCGTCTTCCATTCATCTCCTTCCTTGACCCGTACCAAGTGATAAGCTCCCCGGAGATCAAGCTTAGTATAAATACAGGCGTTTTTTACCTGGTCAAGGAGTTCCGGGATCAGAGGTAAGGGGTACCGGTTTTTTACTGTTATCTGGTTCAGAGCACGATAATCTATACAGGTTCTGAGGTCACCTTCTTTTTTTGGTACGAAGAACAGAGCCGAGGATGCAGGGGACTTCGACAGACGGATAAAGCCATTGGCCAGGTACTGGTCTAAATACTGTCGCAGATGAAGGTTCTCAGGCTCAGTAAGGGCGTAAATCCTACTGCAAAGGGGAGTTGCACCGGGTAGCAAATCTATCTGACAATCGTATGATCTGTGGGGTGGCAAGGTGTTAGCCTGTTCCTTTTGAAAAACATCTTGGAACTCTCGATACTCTAGAGGTAATTGTGGACCGTCAGCCGTTACTGACGCTAGGCCAATGTTGGGTCGTGGATAACAAGTTGGTGTGCACTCTGGGAACTTTATCGTCTTTGCTCGCCAATCAATCTGAGGATTGTGTTTCTCCAACCAAGGAATCCCTAGAATTACTTGGAATTGAGGAGCCTTGATCACGTCGAACACAATTACCTCCTGATGCCCGTCTTGGCCTAGTATCGTCACTTCAGTAGTGGTATGGGTCACTGGTCCGGAGGCGATTTCCGTCCCATCTACCGTGGTAATGACGTCTTTAACCACCTTTGGACAAAGAGGTAAGTTCATCCTGGAAGCCAATTCGCGGTCCACATAATTTCCAACTGCTCCGCTATCAATGTAGGCCTTAATTGCATGCAAACGAGCCGGTTGCTCTGGGTTTACGAGGACCATTGGCATTACGAAGTGCGAGGTCAAAGAACTGGTTTTTACGCTCGGCAAGCAGACCTCTACACTTGTCGGGCGAGGTCGTTTCCCGGCTCAGGCTTTTCAGAACTCTTATCAGAAGCTCCCACTGTCTTCTTAGGTGGTTTCACCGGGCAATCTCGAAGAAAATGTCCTGAATTTCCACAATAGAGACATAGTTGCATTTGTCGTCTCCTGTCGCGTTCTTTCTGGGTTAGGGGACCCTTTACAACCCCAATTTGCATAGGTTCGACGGCTTCAACTCCTTTGGTGTGACTTTGAGGCTTAGCGAACACTCGTGTTTCAAACCTGGATCGATCCGCCTTTCTGTTTTGTAGTCTGTGATCCAATTGGACCACCAAATCAATGTACTCTGAACAATCCTGAGGAGGATTCACTACCTGGGCAAGGACGTCTTTGAGTTCGCCACGCAAACCCCTGTGAAAAAGCGTGATTCTTTTGTCCTCAGGCCATCTGGTTTCCACGATTAGCCTATTGAATGATGCAATGTAGGCCAAAAGATCTTGATTGCCCTGTCGTAGGGAAAGGAGTTCGTTGTCCAGGGCCTGCCCCTGGGAATGCCTTGCAAAAAGTCTTTCCATATTTGCCTGGAAGGTCGGGAAATCACGAAGGATCGGGTCATCCTGTGTAACCAGAGGGATCGACCAATCAGCGGCACTGCCGCTAAGATACGAAAGCACAAAGGCTACCTTAGTCTGGTCAGTCGGAAAGGCTGCAGGTCTACAAAGAAAGTGCAATCGGCATTGATTTATAAACACCGCAAACCTTTTAGGGTCACCAGAGAAGCGTTCAGGTGGTGCCAATGGCACATTTCCGGGTAGGCTGATTTGAACAGGATTGGCTGAAGCCGCTGGGATATAGCTCCCTCCTGAATTAGGTAGCAGGGTTTGCCCCGCTTGTGTCTGTAATAACTGTCTGGCGAGATCATCAGTTCGTTCTTTTGATATTATCAATTCCCTCCTAAGGGCATTCGTTTCCTGGCGGGCAGCATGAACTTCAGCTCTTAATTCCCCTAATAACTGGGCCAGTTGGTCTGTGTCGGAAGTTTCCATAGCGCCTGGGTAGGAGGTTATTGGTGGGCTTCGCATTCTGTAACGCTCACCTGATTCCCACGGAGGCGCTGATCCCGGCTGGGCTGCTATCGTTTCTGCAATTGAGAAGCATAGAGCTTGGACGACTCTCAGGACTGGGCTTCCTCTTATCGAATGTCTGACTTGCAGGGTACGTTTTCTGCAGGTGGAAGAAAAAGGGTTAATCACCGTTTGATGGGATTCCTTCTCCCACCAATCGCCAGTTTCTCCCACAGCCTAGCTTTCTACTTGTCTCGGCGAGCTCTCACCTTAGGCGTATAAATGCTGAGCTCTCCATCCTGTGTCTGGTGCAGGGGTGCGTGGATTCCAGTTACGTCACTGGACGAGTTCAGTGCTGAGGCTCAAGTCTTTTGCGGCCTTAGTTGTGGCACTGGTGCTGGGATGCCGAAGAGCGATGCCGCCGTTACTGCACGAGCGGATGCCTGTAAGTATACTGTAGTCTTTAGGCTTTAAAAGATGGGCACCTCAATAATGTCCCTTTTCCTTTGTTTCAGGCCTCGGGATGCTGTGGGCGTAGTTTTCCGTTGCCGCTGCACGTGCCGATGCACGTAAGTATAATGTTCGTTGGCCACTTTTAATGGCACCTCTAATAATGTCCTTTTTCTAGTTTTCAGGTGCCGGGATGCTGCGGGCTTTATATCCGTTGCCACTGCACGTGCCGATGCACGTAAGTATAATGATCGTTGGCCACTTTTAATGGCACCTCTAATAATGTCCTTTTTCTAGTTTTCAGGTGCCGGGATGCTGCGGTTGATGCGGCCGCTTCTGCGCGTGCAAAAACTGGTAAGTTAAGGTGAATGCGACTGCCTTCACCCGAACCCCTTTTTAATTATGTCCTTTGCCTTTCAGGTGCAGAGAAGCTGCCGAAGAGAAGGCCGCGGTTAGCTCCGTTGCAATCACGGATGATCAGGTAAGCGGGCGCGGCTGCGAGCGAGTTGCACTTTTCTAACCTTATGTTTATTCTTTGCAAGTTTTGCCGGTGACTGGATTCCGGGATCTGGTAAGTATTGTTCTGTGTCTTTCTTCATCCACAGGTTGCTGCGCGGAAGCTGAAGATGACTCTGGACCTGGAATGCAGGAGCCGACTCGGTGAGCGTCCTGCTGATGCTGCAGAATAACGCGAAGCACGTGTTTTCCATCGGGCGTGGTTTAAATAGCAGAGAAGTGCTTAGAGTGTGTGTTCTTCCACCGGTTCCACCCAGGTAAGAAAGAGTTCCTGAATGGAGGGAATAGTTTCTCCCAGCCCTGATGGCTGGGGACTTCAACCAGACTGGATTGTTCTGGGTAAATATGCAGCATGGTCTGCCTCAGGTAAGTCCACCCAAGCATTATTACACTTTTTATCAATATGAGCACGGCGCCTATGGCGCCGGGACTGAAACCCTTCATGAGCCTGGCGCCAAAGGCGCCAGGACACGGTCCAAAGGGCCCCTGTAGGGGTCTGCTTGGTCGGGAGTAGTGGAAGACGGGTCTGCTTCCGAGGGCGCTGGGCCAGTCCTGGCCCCTCGGGAGAAGCGCCCATGACAATTTGTTTGTGGCTTTATGTTTGGAAGGAGATCTGCGGGTGTGACCGGGGATAAGGCCTCTTCGAGTTGTGTCCATTCCGGGGTTTCTGTCTCTTGTGCCCAGGAAAATGCATGCGACAGCTGTGCGGCTAGGGTGTATCTGGCCACATCGGGGACTCCCAACCCGCCTTGCGCTTTCCCCCGCATCATTATTCATTTACCGATTTGGGGTCCCCCCTCCATACAAATTCCTGAATTTTCTTTTGCAGAGCTGTCAGGACCGGCCCCGGGATATGGATTGGTAATGCTGTGCAGTAGTACAGCCATCTGGGGATTAGGTTCATTTTTATGGCGGTAATCCGCCCGAACCAGGAGATTTCATGGGACTTCCACCTTTTTAAATCGTCTGGAGTTCTTTAATCAATTGTGGAAAGTTGCTCGAGTACAAACGTGACAGGTCTTTGGTGATATGTACCTCGAGGTATTCGATTGGTCCTATTGCCCAGGGGATCAGCATTAGGGGACTGAGGGTAGCTCTTTCCTGCTTAGAGAGGTTGATAGCTAGGGCTGAGGATTTGTCCAGGTTTACTCTGAACCCTGATAGAACAGCAAACTCTTTGATCTCTTCCCATAGGGCCCCCCAGGACGATGCCAGGTTTGACGCTGTGATTAACACATCATCTGCGTATAGTGTGATTTTGTATTCGTGGCCTCCCACGGTTATCCCCCTTATCCTAATGTTTTGCCTGATTCTTGCTGCGAAAGGCTCCATGGATAGGGCGAAGATTAGGGGTGAGAGTGGGCATCCCTGTCTAGTGCCCCTGGAAATATGTATTGCTCCAGACCTGATGCCATTGACCCGCAATTGTGTGGTGGGAATGTGATAGTTGGCCATTACCCATGTGATAAAATTTGGGCCAAAACCGAAATGCTCGAGGACAGCCCGAATATACCCCCAATCCACCAAATCGAAGGCTTTATGAGCGTCCAAGGATATGACCGCCATTTCTACCTCCAGTTTGTGCGCGCTTTCAATTATATTTATCGTCCTCCTGATGTTGTCGTGGGTTCCTCTCCCTGGAATGAATCCCGTTTGGTCGCGGTCAATCAGGTTTGGCAGAATCGCTCCCAGCCTGCCAGCCAGCACTTTGGCATAAATCTTGCCATCGTTGTTCAAGAGTGAAATCTGGCGGTAAGAGGTAGCCAGTTCGGGGTCTTTCCCGGGTTTGTGTAGCAGGACTGTGAGAGACTCCGCCATTGACCCATCTAGAGGACAGGAAGGAGTTGAATAGGACTGCCATTTGGGGTGCTAGGATCCTGGCATACTTTTTATAGAAGTTAGCGTATAGGCCATGTGGGCCTGGGGCGGTGGATTTGAGAGATTTAATGGCTTCAGAGATTTCTTCGATGGTGATGGGTGCTTCCAGGGACTCTAGCTGGGCTGGACTTTGGGGGGGGGGGGGTATAGTTCGCAAATATCCTGGCAGGTTGTCTATTACTGTGGGTTTCCCCGACATTATGGCTTTGTGATGCCTCACTAGTTCGCTAATTTCATCAGTCTCGGAGTAGCGTATTTTCCCATCTTCGCCCATTAGTTTGGCTGCAGATCTTTTTCGGCTTTTGCACTAGCACTTTGTTTGCCTTATTCCCTTTACTATAATAGAACTGCTTCGTGAAGGCTAATGATTTGGCAGTTCGGTCGGCGCAGTGCATTTCTAGTGCTATTTTGGCCTTCCTCAGCGCTCTCTCTGTTTTCCTGGAGCTGCGTGACTTCAGTTCGGACCCTAGTTGGTTTACCTTTTGCTCCAGTTTGGCTGCTGCAATGTTCGAGATTTTTCTTTGTTCTGCCCCAGCGCTGATTAGGGACCCTCTGACGACTGCTTTCATCACGTCCCAGATGATGTTGATGGGGGAGATGAACAGATGACCTTCACGGAAGGCCAGGATGGTCGGGATTAAGTCTGCGATAAAGTTGGCTTGAGACGTGTTGGGACCATAGATTGAAGCGATGGTGATGGGGAGCTCCTCGTATAGGCCTTTGAGTCAGATGACCTTCCGGATCTCTTCTTATTGTGATTTTTGATAACGGGACTCTGTCACTTAGTAGTATTGCCACCCCTCTTTTCTTCATTCCGGATGTGGCGAAATAAGCTCTTTTATACCCGTTGAATCTCACCCGGTCTTCATCTTCGTGCAGCAAGGGAGTTTCTTGGAGGAGAACGATGTCTCCGGATAATTGCCCCAGTCTGTGTTCCACTGATCTGCGCTTTCTTGGTGAGTTCAGGCCTTGGACGTTCCATGAGAGGATTACTACCTTGCTTGTGTCAGCCATCACCTTTTCCTTCTGCGTTGGGTATGCTTCGCCCTGTGTTCCCCACCGGGAGATGTGTTTTTGATCGAGGTGCAAGGTTGCTGCGTTGGTGTAGTTTAAACCTTGTTGTTGTTGTAGCTTGTTGTGATGTTGATCGAGAGGCCGGATCTTGGGCGAACCGGCACTTCGCGCTTAGGACTGGTCCTTCACAAACTCACCCCCCCCCCATCCCCGAATTGAACTAGTAGGAGAAACGACATCCTACTGCCACTGGGAAAACTGGTGGCACCAATGCGCTAGAGGTTGGCCAACTGGGCCACCGAAATAAAATATGTTGGAGCTCGAGCGTTGCTCTCGCACTGTTAGAAAGGTTGTAGTCATCTTTCGTTGAGGGTCCTCCTTGCTATGAGGATCTTGGCTCATTGCTGACTGGATGATTCCCTCCGCCTTTGGTTTCTTGACTCAGGAAGTATGGTTGTCTGGGACTCGAGAGCCTGGGTTCTCTGGCGATGTTGATGATTGATCATCCTGGGTTGGGGTCTTTCTTGGGGGGACCACGGAGTCTGCGCCGTCTGCCGGCTTTTGACCAGGATCCTTCCGAGGACTTTCTGGGAGGAGCTTGGTTTGATTCTTCGGACTCCGACACCCCGACTATTCTCCTGACGCCCATGAATTTATCCGCCTCTTTCATTGAATGGATTTGTTTCTGGCCCCTTCCCACGTGAATCTGACCGAGGTCGGGAACCCCCAGTGGTATGGGATCTTCTTTTCACACAGCCACTCCGTGAATGATCGCATAGCTTTTCGTTTTTGAAGAGTGGAGTTCGCTAGGTCTTGAAAGAGCGAGATAGCAGACCCCTGGAAGGTGATCTGGCGCATTTGCATCGCCTCGCGCATGATTTGCTCTTTGATTTGTAAAAAGTGAACTCTCACCAGAACGTCCGGGGGGAGCGTGGATGCCTGCCTAGGGGTTGTTCTGTGCACCCGGTCCAGTTCCAGGGGTGATTCGTCCGGGAGTGGGGTGATTATGAACCTAAGCAGCACCGAGACGTAACTTTTTAGGTCTGCATCTGAAATGGAGGATGGAATCCCTCGAAGGTGGATATTATTCCTTCGGGACCGGTTCTCTGCGTCCTCCTGCTTTGCTTCTAGGAGGTTGCATCTCGCCTGTAGGGCCGCGATTCTGTCCCTGTCTTGCTCATCTTCGAATCTTTGGTCGCAGACCTCGGACCCGAGATCGGCAGTTCGGCGTTCCACCTCCACCACTCTCTTATCCAGAGAGTTGATTTTTTTCGTAACCTCCTCCATGCTTTTCGGGATTTCTTTGGTTAGTGCCGACAATAGGTCTTGAAGATCAGCCTTTGTGACCATTTGTGATGGATTGTGAGCTGCAGCGGATGTGGTGGACATGGAGTTATTGGTGGAGTCCTCTGGTGGATCCCCCTTTTTGGATTTTTCTCCGGATGAGCTGGTCATTAGGGCTGCAATGTCCGTTTGCTTGATGGCCTTTCCGTTTTGTGACATCTTGCTTCTCCTAGGTGCTTTCGGCTGCGCTCGCCTCAGAGAATTATCGGCACCCCCTCTCAGGTGGGGAACTCAGGGCCAGCACCGGGATCCCACCACCCTGAGCTCCAGTCTCCACGCAGTGTTTCAGGCGGAAAAGAGGTTGCAAATGTGCAGGTCACTTGTCGGGCGCTTTGCTGGACAAATGGGGACTTGGTGAGCCCTTGGCGGGTGCGGGTCGGAAGTGGCAAGGCCGCTTGCACGGGGTGGGGGATCAGGGTCCCAGAACAGTGTCTCCACGGTGCCCACTGAAGATGAGATCGGGGGCAGATCTTAGCAGGAGGCCTGGGAGCCGTGCAGGACTCAGGTGGCCCCCCACCCACGCCCCCAACTCCTCACCTTGTGTAATTCGGGGCGCTGTGTCTTTGGATGCTGTCCTTCTGGTCTGCCCCTGGGAGATCACCTCATGCAGGTTAGGGGAGCCGGGGTCCCGGATAGCCCGCCGGCTGGGTCTTACTGCGCTGGATTGATAGGGAACTAGAGCCCGTCGGAGGCGGGCCGGGCCACTTGGCTGCTGGATCTGGATGTTTGTGGGTAGTCGGCTGTGTGCCAATTTGATGCAATGCCGCTCCTCTGGGCCGACGGGAGGCCGCTCCGGCTGCTGGCGATGTGCTGGAAGGCGCCGGACGGCTGCGGGTCACCCCGACCCCGCTCCAGGCCGCACGCAGGAGCCAGGCACAGAGCCTCCGCCCGCGGAGCCGAGAGGTGGTGCGGATGGCAGCGCCCAGATCAGCGTTGGCGGGGGGGGCAGCGCGTGTATACAAGGTGGATGAGAGGAAGCGAGAAGTTCCAGGGCAGTGGCTGCTGTCCAGCAATGTGGCGCTGTGTGCTAAGGATCCACTTCACCTCCAGAGAGTCGCGCGTGCGAGAAGCTGAGGTGCTGGCAGTTGGCTTATGCGTTAAAGTGCTAGGAAGCTGGATCGCCTGGGGCAGTGCGGCCGAGGGAGCCCGCTTCATTTGGCGGCTTTGGCTGCTTCAACACGCCTGCACCTCCCCCTTATGGTTGCTCTTCTTGGAACGGAGTCGCGGCCGCCATTTTATCGCCGAGCGGGTCCCGCTTAGGAAAATGGATCGAATCATGGCAATTCTGCAGCAGAGCGGGGACCCACTCGAGTGATCGTTGCCGTGGATCTTCCCCCACGGTATGTTTCACCCGCAACTCTTAACGGGGGCTGGAATCGGCGGTATTGATTGCTACCCATTGGGCCAGGCAGGAGCTCCTAGGAAGCAATGCCGATCGCGGCAGCTCCGAGCCACGCCCCCAATGGCAAACATTTTTATATATTTATTGAAATTTATGAACAGTATATGAATGTGTGCAACTCTTACCTCGAAGTGCTCATCGAGTGTGACCAACAAGATACGCAACAATAGAAGCAAGCCTTTTAAAAAGGGGGATAAGATGATACATTGCAGTAAAATGTTAGTACAAAATGGTTAAAATTAGCACAAATGTGTGAGCTCAAATGCCACAAGGCATTTAACCGTGTTGGAGTGTACGGTGGTGTGGTAAAAAACAGTGGTAATGTAGCGGTAATTCCATTACCGCCGCATTACTGCACCGACGTACTACAGTTCAGGCAGTGAGGTGAAAGATTAAATCTGCCACCTTAATGCCAAAAATCGGCAAAATCAACTGAATTACAGGCAGCAGAATTACCGCTGGTGGTAATTCCACCTAAATCCCTATGGAGTTCTATGCACTCCAAACAAATTTAGACTTACACTTCCTACCACCCCTTGTAATGTAATTTTGCGGTTAATTCACAAGACTAAGTGGCGGTAACAGTAATTCTGGTTGGCTATTTTCCAGCATATTTACCGCCAGAATACCACCAAATCCGTCATGAAGCTCTTTGTGTCAACAGCATGGGTGAGAGGCAGTGAGATATTTCAATGAAATGCTAGTATTGCAGATGCGTGGAGGAGGTATGAGGATGAACGTGCATTCATGCTTTCAAATGTCCATTGCGAGTTAAAAGCACAAACGTGGAATCATTCATTAAACTCAAGAGACCTCACCTCACACATGCAAGTTACAGTGAGGGGTCCCTTAGGATATTTGTATTCATCTTCCATGCTGGTTTTGAGGGGCATTTGACTGGGTGCATTTGAAAAGTTAGATCAATGGGAGAGTGCTCAGATAAAATTTGACAGCATTTATATGGATGTGGCAATAAGATTGATCCTGCTGAACCCTCTGTGTGCAGGGGAAAAGTACAAGAAATCTTTATTTCCCAGGTGTAGTTGTCTCCAGTAATCTGTTGGGGTGGTGGATAAAGGTCTCAATGGGAAATAGGGGTTTGCTTTATGCGCATGCACCGTATTGGTGACTGGGGGTGACAGCGATGTTGGCTCAATGTTGCTATTTAGCATATATCTATTGTAGTTAATGAGAATGGAACAAGTGTTACTATTAGTGTTACTTTGTGTTTAGTTGACACATTTTAGATTCATATGCGCGTAAAAACATAATGTAAAACCTGCTGATGCAATGTAGTCGCATGGTGTGCGACATAGCGCCTAAAGGTGGGAAGCAAGGAGCTTCATATGTGCATGTGAGAAAGGAGATTTGCGGATGGGGAAACCACTGGTTTCCTGGTCTCCAACCCAGGCCTCCCTATCGCTGACACCTACACCAGTGCCTCTTCCAAGGAAACTCTTACTGACATCCTCTTTTTCGTGCCTTCCCCTGACCAATGGACCCTTCATATGGTCTCTGTGCTCTCTCCCTTCTCCTCCTCTCCCATTAATGGTGGCACCCGTTGGGATGTCCTCCTGGCCCCCTTCCGCTCCTCTAAGGCCATCATTAATGTCTACGCTAATGGGACCATCTTGGTCCAAGGCCCTCAGGCCAACCTCCACCTCTTTGATAGACGCTTCCCGCGCCTCATCGACTTCTTTTCCTCTCCTGCTGTCCCCTCTTCTCTGTCCTCGGCTACCTTGCCTCCACCCTCTCACCCTGCCCTCTCTCTGGCTCCTTCTTCTTCACCTCCATAGGGCATTCCTCTGATCTGTACCCCTCCCCGGAAGTCCTTCAAGGATGGCAACCTTCTCCACATTGCCACTCTCAACTCTCGCTCTGTCGTCAAACATTCCTCTGATATCTGTCGCCTTCTTGAGGAACTGGACCTTGACATCCTCTGTCTCACTGAGACATGGTTCACGGCCAGCTCTGTCACCAGCTTTGACACACTCCTATCTGACGGTTACAAGATCCTCTCCTTGCCAGGCCCAACCGTACTGGGGGGGCGGGGGGGTGGCCCTTATCTTCCCTGAGTGGATTCCTGCCACTGTCACTCCTACGCAGACCTACTCCTCCTTTGAATGCCTTGTCTGCCGACTCTCTCTCTCTCTCCTAGCCATTCCCTGACCGTGGCTACTATCTATCGGCCACCTTCCCTACCCCACAGGCAAAGCCACCCTCATCACTGCCACCCACCTTCAAGGTCATCCGACCCATGAAGCGCGTGTCAGTTGCGGCTTTCGCTACCACCTTCTCGCCCCCCCCCCCTTCGGCTGACTCCCACCCTGACACAGCCCTCTCCACTCTCCACTCTGCTATATCTGATACCCTTGATATCCTTGCCCCTGTCATGAGAATCCGCCTGAAGCCCAAAGCCAAATGTAACTCCTGGTATGACTCGGATCTCGTCACCCTTAAACGCAAGTGCAGGGTGGCAGAGAGGAAATGGCGTGCTTCATGTTCATCCTCTGACAAACTGGCCTGCCGCCTGCTCCAAAGGCAATACCGGCTCTCCGTTCTCACTAAGAAGAGAGCCCTTATCCAAGCCTGCATCTCTGCGGCATCTAACAATTTGGCCGAACTCTTTAAAATCTGCAAGGAGCTGGCCAACCCTGCTGCAGTCTCCACCTCTCCTGTCCCCTCAAAGGCCCTCTGCAGGGCACTGGCCTCTCACTTCATTTCAAAAACTCAGGACATCCTGTCCTCGCTCTCCTCCTATCACCTCCCTCTGGCCCTTCTGCAGCCACCCCTCCTCCCTCCTTCTCTGCCTTTCCCCTTTTTTCTGCTGACGGGGTTTCGAGACAAGTCCGATCTATGAAAGTCTCATCAAAACAGGTCCACCCCTGTTCCTCCAAAACTATCAAGGATCACATCGACTCCCTGGCTCCTGCCCTGGCTGACTTCTGCAATCACTCCTTCGCCTCTGGAGTCTTCCCATCCCCCCTCAAGCACTCCATTGTGCACCCCCTTCTTAAGAAACCCTCTTCCGACCCCTCCTGCCCAGCTAACTATCGCCCAATCTCTATCACTCCCTTCTTGGGCAAGCTCCTTGAGAAACTGGCCATCTGCCATCTTAATCTCCATGCTGAAACTGTTGGTAGTCTTCATGACCATCAGTCTGGCTTCAGAGCTGCCAGAAGCACAGAAACTGCTCTCCTGAACATCTGTGAGGACCTGCTCTCAAACCTTGACTCTAACACCCCTTGTGTTCTCATTTTACTTGACCTCTCTTCTGCCTTTGACACTGTCAACCACACCATCCTGCTCAACCGTCTCCCTGATAACCTGGGTATCACTGGTCAGGCTCTGGCGTGGCTGACCTCCTTCCTCTCCAATCGATCCTTCCAGGTCCAACTGGGGTCCTTCCTCTCTGACATCTTTTTCTCTACCTGTGGTGTCCCCCAGGGATCTAACCTCTCCCCCTGGCTGTTCAACCCGTATCTGGCACTTCTTTCTCACCGCATTGCCGCTCTCTGTCCCAACTTTCAGTGCTACGTGGATGATACCCAGCTCATTTTCAGGCTACCCTCGGCCTCCTCTTCCCCTTCCCTCATCTTTGACTGTCTTTCTGCTATCCAGGAATGGTGTGCCGCCAACAACCTCTGCCTTAACGCCAGTAAGACTGAGATTCTACTTATCGGCACACCCACTCCCTCCTTCCCTGCAGCTCTCTGGCCGGCCTCCCTTGGCCCTCTTCCTGCTCCTACCTGCAAGGCAAAAAACCTCGGGTCATCTTCGACTCCACACTCTCTTTCTCTCCTCACATATCTGACGTCTCTAAGAAGTTACACTACCAGCTACACCTCCTCAGAGGTATCCTTCCTTTCCTCTCCTTCCCCCAGAAGCTCACTGTCTCCAGAGCCCTGGTTCTCTCCAAGCTGGACTACTGTAACAGCCTCTATCTAAATCTTCCTGTCTCTACTCTCCGCCCTTTGCAACTCATCCAGAACAGGACTGCGAGACTTGTCCTTGGCCTCAAGCCCAGGGACCATATCTCTCCAGGACTGAAATCACTACACTGGCTCCCAGTGGCTGCGAGGATTAAGTTCAAAACCCTCTGCATTGTCCACAAGGCCTTCTGGGGCCGTGGGCTAAAATACCTTCAACTCTCTCTTCCTAAATATCTTCCTTCTCGAGCTCTTCGCTCATCCACCTCCAACGACCTCAGGGTCAGCCGCTTCTCCAAGCAACGAGCTGGGGGTAGATCTCTCTCCACAGCAGGTGCCTCCCTCTGGAACAGCCTTCCTGCCTCCCTGAAACTTGAGGAGAACCATCTCCGGTTCCGGAAGCACCTCAAAACCTTCCTCTTTGCCTCCGCTTTCTCTCCCTTTCTCCCCTGCTAAAATCACTGAATCTGCACTGAATCTGCTACTGGGCCACTCACCGATCTCGGTCCTTGGCCCAGCCACTCTTCCCTGCACTGCCTACCTGCACTACGGGACTGTCTCTGTATCCTACAGCCCCTTCTCCCGGCACTTCCCTTGCACTTGCCACCAGCTGGCCCTATTATTTATCTTGTATTCTACTAACCATGTACTGCACTTTCCTTGCACTTGCCACCCGCTGGCCCTATTATTTATCTTGTATTCTACTAACCATGTACTGCACTTTCCCCTCTCCCCTTCCCCTTGCACTTTTCCCAGTCCCCTCTACCCTTGCACTTGCGCGATCTGAATGACACCTGGCCTAGTAGGATCGTTGTCTGTCTCCCCTTGTTCCCCCCCGCCTTGAAACACTTGTGTATAGGCGCGTTACAAATGCCTTATCATATCATATGATATCATACCATATCATATCATATCACTGTGAGGGGACGCGGTAATCTTGGAACATACATGCATGGATATGCATACACCGGGGTTTTTATGGAAATGTAGGGCAGCTGGGGAACACAGGGTACATGGCAAAATACACAAATCTGTATGCCGCGAGTCTAGTTATTGTGCGGGCTGCAGAAACCTGGGGTGGCGAGATAGACACTGTATGACCCAGAAAACTGATTGAGCAAGGTTGAATGCTGGGGGAAAGGCAGCGGGCAGCTGCAATAACATCAAATGGTCAGCTACGGCCAGGCTCAGGCTTTTATGACTTGGTACTATTGTGGAGAGGAGATGTAATCATTTTAAGTACATGGGAGCTTGTTATTCATTGTCCAGGGAAGTCCGGGCACCTGGTAGGGTCAGTTTCGGGCCGGGTAATAAACCTGGTGCAAGGGATGCTTAAAAGCAGAGTGAACATATGGTTTATGGGTTTCGTTCAGGGTCTCAGGAGTGACCAGGATGTGATCAGAGGCCATGCATGCTGAAATGGTAGTTGTTAAAGATTAGTGTGAAATGAGGACACCAGCAATTCAGGGCCTTTTAAGATACTTATCACCAGTTAAAATGGAACTTGTTTGTTTCTCTCCCTCCTTATATTGTTGAAGTATCTTTGGAAAAGCCATGTGCATCACGTCCGGGGTTAGAGGTCCCCGACCAGTTGGAACTTGTAGTAAATTAGGTTTGAGCATATGTAACCATGTGATGGTGTCATGACATACTACGGGAAGATCCTGAGAAGGGGCGTGCTGCAAATATGAGATGATGCAAATGTATGTTGATAGCGGATGGTGGTTAAATGAATGAATCCAATGAGAGCGTTGGAACTAGAGGAGATTAGATTTCTTTGTATAGGGTTGACCAATCATGTTTGGGGGGATGTCTTTGTAACGAAATATGCGGAATTGTGTTATCTGTTGAAACATTTATATCATGTGAGATCTTTCTGTGGTTCGAGGAGACTGGTTAGCTTGACACTGCAGCATCATCTAGCCCCTCCTGGCCGTTTGTACTATAAACTTGCTTTACGGACAAACGTGAACTCGCTTAAAAAGTGGGCCTGTTTTGGGTTAAGGAGATCGGAAGTCCACCACCACAAATCTAACAGACTCGGTTTGTGGAATTGTCAGTATTTTAAGAGCTTTTTCTGTGTCTTCATGATTTACCTGTTGGGCCGTGACCATGCTGCAGTCTAAGATTCTATTTAGCCCCCTCGCCATGATCAACTCACCATCGGAAAAATCACCACCTTTCTCTTATTTCTTTCAGGAGAGGAGAAGTATTGTTGCAGGAATGTTTGGATTTCAGTCTTCTTGTGCCTTCCCTGCGTAGATGGGTTTCTGCAACATGCTAATATCAGAACTAGATTTATCAGTCTTTTGAAAACTGACTTTCATGTACCCATCTATTTCCCCACTAGGGCAGTTCTTTGTGTAACATATGCAATTTATGAGCTAGAACTGAGAACCACTTCAAAAAGGAGATTCATACAAGAACAGTGTGTCAAACCAACTAGGGAGGTATTTTAGAGAATAGATCACATGGCCAGTTTGATAACACAGGACACTATAAAGTGGATAGTGTCAGTGGCCTCTGTTTCTTTGCTTTTGATTCTGGTTTACAGTTTCTTTTTTTTCTTTATTTATTTTATTGTGTTTATTGGTTTTAAAACCTTACCCACAGTCCAACAAACAATCAAGCCAATCACAAAGGTAAAATACAGCGTAAGGTATATAAAAACAGATTTCCAGTTTCACTCAGACATGCTGATAGTTTTCCCAAGCAATGTATGTTTCTTTAGCCAAGTAGAAGCTTCCTAGCGACTGTCTTTGAGGGTGCCCAAGCACTTCTGCTAGGTTCGGATCCACAGACATTTTCAGATATCTTGAACCGACTGATTGTCTCTTTAGACCATATTTTGATGTATTATATCAAAGACATGAACATGAGGTTTTGACTATGCCACAAACAGTTGTCATCAATGCCTGAAAAATGTGAGCTTGTGAAAAAGAATATTTAGAGTACATTTTTTCTTCTGTTGAATTTTGGCTGCCATGTAGTGCCCTTCTCCCTCATCTGTTAAGGAAACACTCTGTTTTAGGGTTTCAAATTTATATCCATCATGTGCATCTCGTTGAGATGCAAAATGGAACAAAGAGGTGCTTATGATGTTGCACATTTTATGTGACACAATCATTCTGAAAGAAAACACCAAAAAATGTCCCTTGCGTGAGACAGTGAAAACAGTTGCGCAAATGTGCCAGAGAGAATGCCCGCATAGAAGCCAGAGGTGAGGTTGTTCCCCCTCGACCTCCATTTAAAGCCACTTGCAGCGCTTCTACACTGTATTTTATTTGAATAATTTTATTGCATTGACTGCTCCGATAACGTTTGACATGTTCTGCTTTTAATTTCATGACATTGTTTTACCCAGGATCTTTCCTTCTAAGGTTGTGCTTCAGTCCTAGCGTGAGTCCTATTTCTTTATCCTTTAATGCATGATGCACGCTTTACTGATCTTCCCTCTGGCATAAATGTGCTGGAGAGAACGCCTGCGCAGCGGACGGGTGCAAGCGGGCACGCCATCAGCGCGCCAACGGCGCGCTCAAAGCAAGCCTGTCTGTGCCCGTCCGGGACTACTCCATGCCGTGGGCCTGAGAAACCAATATGATTAACAGCTGTAAGGTGTGCACAATTTCCTACTCGCGTAGCCATCTTGTCAATTTGGCGCCTTTACATATGAGTTGGCCTGATGGTTTTAATGTTTCCATCTCGCCGGCCACATTAGAGGCTATGCACACCTCTTATTGTAGCCTAAAATTCCTTCTCATTAATGCACGATCTGCGGTGGCTCATCGCGACAAACTTTTCGCCTCTCTTGATGAGCTCCCCTTGACGCTCTCTGCATTATAGAGACTTGGCTCAATGAAACTTCGGGCCCTGATTTGGTTCAGATGCCCCTCCCCCCAGCCCCCAGTATGACATTCTTCAATTTGACCGACCTACCCCTAGAGCAGGCGGTGGAGTGGCTATTATATTTAAAAAAAAACTCTGAGCTGCTCCATTATTGAGGTCAATCACAATCTTTCCTGAGAGTTACTCCATATAAAAATTCTGGTTTCTCCTGCATACTCTTTGCAGTTTCTCATTGTTTATCGTCCTCTCTGCTATGCCACCAACTGCTTTCTTAATAGCTTTACACAAATGATGGCTGACCTTTCCTTGACATACCCTAGAATAGTTATTCTGGGTGATTTTAATCTTCACACTAATAATACTGTTGATCAACAAGCTGCTAAACTTATCTCACTTCTTATTGACTGCGGTTTGCATCTTAGAAACCACAGCCCCACTCGCTTGGCTGGTAATCAGCTTTATCTCATTTTTTCAGATATTTATGAGCTCTCCTCCTTCCCCCCATTGCCGGTGCTCTGGTCTGACCATTTTTTGGTAGCTTTCTCCATTCCCTCTGTTCAGCCCAAAACCAGACGGGCTTCTCTAGCCAAATTCCAATGCCAATGGCTTGACGTTTCTTCTGAAAACATTGTTACATCTATTGTAACTCTTACCCCTGTGACTCCCTAATTGAGGCCTTACAATCCACTGCAGACTCTTTGGGCCCCTCTAAGCTCTCCTTCATCCGTGCAAAAAAATCTGCCTCCTGGTATTCCCACGAATTGCGAACACTGAAACAAAAATGCAGACAAGCTGAATGTAGACGGTACCGATACTCTGAACCCTCTGCCAAATTGGCTTATCTTTAAGCATGTAATACCTACCAAGGTGCTATTAAAAATGCCAAAGCCCAGTACTTTGCTGATCGTATTTTGAGTGCTACCTGCTCTTCTAAGGAACTGTTTCAGGTGGCCAAGGAATTGACCAACCGACTCGGCCTCCTGCT
Source organism: Ambystoma mexicanum (assembly GCF_040938575.1). Classification (NCBI taxonomy): domain Eukaryota; kingdom Metazoa; phylum Chordata; class Amphibia; order Caudata; family Ambystomatidae; genus Ambystoma; species Ambystoma mexicanum. Next base: position 755,459,348 of record NC_090926.1, on the reverse strand, counting down.
GCCACGTTGCTTACGCAAACAGATTGTGATCAAATTGCACTCTTCTTCAAAGAAACGTTCTGTAAAATTCGGGAGCTGATATGTGCTGAGCGACATGCTCTTGACATTCCTCCCAATGTCTTTTTCCCAGTCTCCTCTTCGGTTAACAGTTTCCAGTTTGAGACAGTGACAGATACCATGGTTTCCACTGCCCTTCTCAAGCTTAAGTCTGCCTCTCCCACGATCCTATTCCACTTCGTATTCTGCAAACCCTTTCTCACAAACTTGTCAATTTATTCACACTAGCCCTCCAACATTCCCTCTCTACTGGCTATATCCCAAACTCACTTAAACACGCTGTGATCTCTCCCTTTCTGAAAAATTCACACCTAGATCCCGCGGATGTGGAAAACTATCGACCCATTTCTCTCCTCCCTGTTGTCATGAAATTTCCTGAAGTCATTGCCACTCCACAACTCTCTGCCTTTCTTGAGACTAACCATCTCCTTCATCCTTTTCCAGGCAGGTTTCCAACCTGGTATGGGCACTGAGTCCGTTATGGTCTCTCTTCTTGATGACATTGCTTTACTTCAAGACCGCAGAGAGATTGGCACTCCTTGATCTCTCCGTGGCTTTCGATACCATTGACCATCACTGACTTCCCTTCTGTCTTCCGTTATAGGTCAAAGTATCGAATCAAAAGGATCGACTGACAAAAGGCTTGAGTCAAAAGGACCAAAAACAAAAGGTTCGAAAAAATGGATGTATTTTTCTTACATTTATTTTTGGGGGGGGGGTCCCTCTCCCTCCCCCCGTTTTTGTGGTAAAAACCACTTTTTTTACCTAAATGGAAACCCAAAAAAAAACACATAATTAAAAAAAAAAAAAATGTGAACCTTTGGTTTTCGATCCTATTGACTCTCACCTTTTGCATTCAAACCTTTTGTAATCGATCCTTTGTAAGGACACCGCTCCACAAAGCTGGAATTGTAGGCAGGCCCCTAAAGTGGTTTTCATCCTTTCTTTCCAACCGAACTCAGACTGTTTCCCTGGCTCCTTCTCCCATCACCCTTGATTGTGGGGTCCCGCAGGGATCGGCTCTCTCCCCTCTTTTGTTTAATCTGTATATGCTGGCTCTTTAAAAACTGATATCGAATCACAGCATTCACATTTGTTCCTATGCCAATGGCACGCAGATTCACTTTCGTCTCAATGTCCCTTCTACTGACCCTCCTCGCAAGTTAAAGAACTGTCTCTCAGCAGTTGCTGACTGGATGTCAAAAAACTGGCTTAAGCTTAACAGTGACAAAACCGAGGTCTTACTGGTTGGTTCTACCTGTTCCAGCTCATCTTGGACTTCCGACTACTGGCCCACGTCTTTGGACCCATGTCCTGAACCTGCCTCGGTTGTAAAAAGCCTAGGCATTCAAATCATGTCCTCAGGGTCCACATCAGCTCAAGTGTCTGCAATTTGCCAAAGTTAAAGTACTAAAAAAGGATCTGCCTTTTCTTCCGACTGGTTTCGGATCCAAAATTGTTACGGCGTCCATTATGGGGTCTATTGACTATTGTAGCGGGATCAACCTTGGCCAACCTGAATTTCTACTTCAAGGTCTACAGATTCTTCAGAACTCGACTGCCCGTCTTGCCCTAAATGCTCCTAGACTGACTCACTCCCAGGATCTCCTTCGCCAACTCCATTGGCTTCCTGTGAAAAGCTGTATCAAGTTCAAAGCCCTCTGTCTTGTTCATCGAACAATTCATGGCACTGGCGCAGAGTTCCTGCAGGCCAAACTGGAACCCTAATGACCCTGTAGAGCTCTCAGCTCGGCGAACCTTTCTTGCAAGAGGAAGATCATTTTCCGTGTTGAGCCCCACTCTTTAGAATGCTCTTCCTGCCGAGATTCGTATTATCCCTCACTTTCTTTCCATAAACATCTAAAGACCCTCCTGTTCTAAGGTTCCATGGACACCTCCTTCCTCTCTCTCCTTCCCAGCGCCTTGATGCCTTTATTGGTCTTGTTCGAGCTTTATTAAGTCTCAGTACAATACAATACAATACAAATGATGCAATGTGTGCATTTCTGGCGCATCGCCAAAAGTAGATGTTTTATGCGCAAATGACATCAAGAGTATCACGCTGTACCAAAAACATGGGCTGCTGCCAGATGGACCAAAAATTAGTGAAATTTGACAAAAGCCGCTAACAGTTTAAGGCAATTTGTCTATAGTTCATTCTCTTCTTGTGTAAAGTAGAGAATACGTCTCAGATTGAATAAAATGCCATTTCTAAACTTTTAAATTAGCCTAGAGGTATTTTTCTTTAAGGGTGGACATGTATTAAGGGTGAGGTGAATACATTTTCTATGATGGTGTATTCTACACCTTTGGAAAAGTTTCTTTCTGCCCTTAAATTGAGCTGTTGCTCCTTCTCAAGATATTCATGGTGTATTTTTGAAAGATCATTTCTGTTAAAAGATTGTCAATTTATTTTACAATTTAGGGCTGCTGGCTAAAAGGGCTCAGGTGTGAAAAACTATTTTCTTTAGATTTCTACATTATCATATTATCATACTGATATATCAGCTGCCCTGATCACTATTTCGCTTGGTTGTGATTCAGTTTCGGAGAAATGTATTTGGTCTGTTTAGTGCTGTTCAAAGAGCAGGTTGCCCGGGAAACTGTGAATTTGTTTCTAAAATGTTCTGGGTTCACAATACTGCCATCTGTTAACTTAACTAGGAAACTAAAGTTCAAGTAAGTGGTTGTAAGGGGATGGTATACATGAGGATTATTCTCATTTGAGCCCAGCAAGCACCTATGACTCCACAATGCCCCGCAATGCCCCAATGCCCCATGAATCCTCACAGATTTGCTTGCCGGGCCCAATGACTGCTCAGACAGTAACATAAGGGAGGCATTCTCATCAGGGAACCAGCATATTGATGGCAAATTGGGCTCAGTGGGGAGTCACAGTCTCAGTTTGTGGCAGGACTCTTTGCGCACTTGATTTAGGTAGAACCTGAGATAACTGTAGGTAGTTAGATGAAGCATAGATTAACTGCTGCTTCCAAAACACATGGGAAGATATGTAGGTAATGTCTTGTAACAATTCTCAACTAGTGGAAATGTATTAATAATAAAACCTACCTTTTAAGGCCATGAAGATCTGTGATATCAACCAATTTACTCCTGACCGACTCAACTTCGTCGTCAGCGTCCCTGCATGGAGAATGGACAAACAGTGAGAGAATGGCTTTTAGGAAACATCCCGAGCAAAGTCAAAAGTAGACCCAATCATCGGCTGTAATAGGTATGGAGGGGTGAGGTCAACAAAGCACAACAGACAATTGCAGGTGAGATTTCACGCCCTTCCAATAGGTGCACAAGTGTGACTCAGAGAAACCCTTAACACTATTCAGCTGGAAATGGGACTATTCAATACATGGGACATTCCCCATTGAAGATGGGGTGAAACATTGGAAGATCGAAAGAACCCCTAAGCACAGGCACAGTGTATTCATATTAGATTGATGTCTCTGTGGAAAGCTACATCCATGCACTAAACACCAGGGGCAGGGGGAGAGGAGCGGGGATGTATATTGTCCCATGCATGTCATATTTCTTAGGGATGGATATAGCTGTCTCTAGTTGAACCTGCTGGCTCTCGTTTCAGGGCAATATCCCTTTTTTAAATTGTATTTAGCTGATATTATCAGCTTTAACAAAAATAGAAAAACAAAGGTACATAATACATTTTCCATACGTAAATAAATGTGTTCTCAACATTAACCTTAAAAAAAAAATCATAAAAAAGAATTGAAAATAAAAGAGCAGAGTGAATGATCTCCTATACCTATAGTGTATAATGCTTCAAACCAACAATAAAGCTTGCCACTGCAACTGCTACAGTGGTGGGTGTGAGGCTCACCAATCGACTCCACAAAATACATTTATCCACATACTGGACCTTACACACAAACTGTCTAAAATAAAGCCTTCTAAAAAATATAATGCAGGTCAATATAAACATAAATGTTTCCAAGTTTCCTTTCCTTCAAAATTATTACAATGTCTACAATAGGCTAAATTATGAGCAATTACTTTCCTTTTGGAAAAAATGTCAGGTGTAGGTAATAGATCTAATCGAAATCTCAGCAAAGTCATTCCTATTTTATCATTCGGAAATCGCACCAGTACGGTGTTACAACACCCAATTGTGCATGCTCCACATTCAAATGAGATAGCAAACTATAGCTGTGCATGACATCCCTGGTGAGAACCCAATCTGCTCTAAAGAATGCCATTTTCACACGCGCCAACCGAAAAACCCTGTTCCCCCAGAATTCCTGCACAGTGAGTTGGCAGCTGATTTATGGTTATATTACGTGTTTCATCCAGCAAATTGGCTAGATTACTATACAATGTATTCACGATAGGGTCTCACATTTTTGTGATAGAGAAATAAGTTTCCAACTAGCTCTGTCTTTTAGTGATTTTAGGCTCAATACATAGCGCAAAAAAGGCACAGCAGTGCAATTTCGCAAACCCAGAGCTCTCCTGCATATCAGAGCCTCCAGCTTTCCCAGCCTTTCCAGGACCCGGAAATGCACCATTTCAATGCTGTACAGCAGCTTGGGTACAATTCTCCCCTCAGAATAATTAGCTAATGTTACGATTGAAAATGTTCCACATTTATTACGTATCTTGCTTTATTTTCCAGGTATTTTCATAAATTATACCCGACTGGTTTACTCTGTATAGGAAATCCTTAATATGTTAGGTTGTCAGCCTTAGTTATACGTTCATTATTTAAACTCCACGAAAAACAAGGATTCTTTTACGAAGTTGTGAATCACAATATCTTCGTTTTTTGCGGCTTTATTTTCAAACCATTCTCAGTTATGAAGCTAGCAAAGACAGTAAGCACCCTTGGCAAACCTATGCATGTTCAATCTAATAGCATGAAATAATCTGCATAAGAGATCCACCTTAGTCGCTATTAGCTAATTAGACTAACTAGCCAGGTCCAGTTTTCATTGAGTATTAGAATTCAAATGAAGGCTAATTAAGACTTTCAATAAACCTTCTGGGATGCTCATCTGCCAGTTTATTCCATAGTCTACCATGATTCACGAGGTCAAAGGTAGATGTGAGGTTCAATGAGGTAGCGTACATTGACTCATATATCCGTCCCCAAGCAATATCTTGCATGCAATGTGTTTTTTAAACTCTTAATTTACAGTTTTACAATTGTTAAACCAAGAAATGAAATCAAACAATGGATAAAGTCAACTGTGCAAGTATAGCAACAAACATCCCCCCAGCATTAATCAAAAAGCATGCCAACTCACATAATAAATACTAAAGAACTAATAGTACAGTACAACAGCAACAAAAACAACATAATGCAATCCATTTCAAAACATATCTTTCCTAACTGAATGCATTTTAACAAAAGACCGTTCAGCACTGTTAAATGTCCCCGTCGGAACCAATTTGATATATTTTTATACCTTTCTCTGAGGCCCATTTTTCTAGATGAGATAATGCTAAGGATGGAAAAATGATAATGTCTGCCTCCAACAGCATTATCGGACTGCTGTGGGGGCCTCAAACTGCCACCCCGAGCATACCACAAAGATGGCAGATGCCACTCCCTGAAGCAGACCCACAGACCATAACCGGATGACATCACCAAAGCACAAGAACACACATGAACTGCTCGCTGATGCCCAAAAGCAACAAATATGAACAGCCATATAAATAAAGATGGAAGAAGCAGCTGCATTCAAATGAATGGAGGGCACTGGAAAGGCTCAAAACACAGGGAGAGGCCCGACACACTGATTTCCCTGAGAAACGCAGACAGAGCCAGCAGGGTAGTTTTGTGCCCACATTTGCCAAAGACGCTGAGAGTGTTTCGAGTCAACAGAAAAGATAGAACACCTGCAAGGGCAGGCAGCTGAAATTCTTCATAAATGCAAGCAGAGAAACTCAAATCTATGGTCCCTACACATGTGACCTAAACCTGGGGAACAAGGCCCATTCATCCTAGGCAGGCCGAAACTGTTGTTCCGAGCAAACTGAAGACGGAAGATGCAAAAATATAACACAGCAGGCCATAGGAGTCAGAGAAGTGGTAACCTTACTGGGAAACAGGCAGTACCCTGAGGCCATTCTCTGCACTCATCATTGTGCTCATGTGCTGGTAATTTTCCTAAGCTATGAAAGCTACCGCAGACTTCTTTTGGGTGGTCCTAGGCGGTTCTACCCAATATGTGTATGTCTACCCATATTGTTCACCCAATCCCATCTCATCTAAGGTCCAGGAATGTAACTTTTGGTTGTGATGTCATCATGCAGTAAAAACCCTTTTACTAGCCTGTAATGATTTGAGAGTGCACTGGAAGCTGCAGAAAAATCTGTGTGCCTATCCCTGCTTTTGAAATCTATTAATAAAAGTAATTAGTCACATTTATGACCTCCTCAGTTCCTTGGGCATGGGGGATTTCCCTCGAGCTGACCTCTGGTTTTTCACTCCACTTCAAATTGGCAGCAGAGGATGACTGCTAATGCCTTCAGCAAAAAATGCTGTCTCCCCTGCATTCCTGCCTGCTCTCCGTGGGACGTTCAGAGATAAGAAGATGGGGCGGCAAGCTGTGGGAGTGACGGCACGTCCGAGGGCTTCAGCAGATCCACTGAGTTGTTGTAAGTATAGGTCCAGAAATCTGACAAATACAGGTGGGAGGGAATTTGGGGGACATGTATGTTTATTGTCTGTTGTATTGTGTTGTTGTGAAGAGAAGAGAAGGATAATAAAATGGTTACCTGCGATCTGGGTGTTAACTTGGTTTATGGATGAAAATTATAAAAAAACAAAAAAAAATACCTGTAAGTTAGGCAGTTTAGCTTGGTTCATGGATGATTATGTATGGTTACGTGTGTCTAGGTATTAGCAGAAAGCACTAAATTACGCAGCGCTATAGAAGAAGGACCACCGTTTTTGGATACCTGTATCTTGTGTCATGGGCATCAGGCAGGTAGTTGGGGCAAGGTGGGTGGAGGCTTGGCAGGCCTGACATAGGCACATAGAGAACCCTTAACAAATCCCTCCTTTCATTCCTTCTTAGTGTTTGTAGTAACTTCCCGATTACCACTTCCTGTTGCCAAACAGGAAGCGCATAATAACTCATGAGCTCTCTAGTGTGTGGGTGTGGCTGGCTATATAAGCCACCCCCAAGATTCTTCTAGTGTTTTGTGTTGCTTACTGGGAGCTGTCTCAGCAACACACTTGCCGTGCTCTGGATCAGCCAGCATCTGCTTACCTGCTCCGGATCATCCTGCTTCTGCTTACCTGCTCCGGATCATCCTGCTTCTGCTTACCCGCTCTGGATCATTCAGCTTCAGTTTACCTGGTTCTTACTCCACTCCGCAGCTAATTCCAGTCAAGAGGGGACTACTACCCCGGCACCTGTAAGAGCAAAGAAGAACAGTGTTAACACGTGCACATCAGTAACGCTGCGCATACTCACCGAATCTTCTGCGCATACTCACCGAATCTTCCCGCGACGCTGGAATCCAGGTTAGTTGCACGAGCGCACAAACGCCTGTAAGAAAGAAGAGACATTATTCATTGCGCTCGCTCCATTAACGCAGACACTTATTTCACTGAGCTCTCTCTCTCTACGCGGTGCATACTTACCAAAAGCCTCCGTGCAAACTTACCTAACCACCAAGTCTCCAGTAGCGCTGAACCCGGACTCGAGGCGTTAATACCACATAATTTCCCCTGCAAGGGAAAGGGAGAGACATTACCAGGCGCGCTCGAATTGAAGGTGCTGCGCAAACCTACCAGCAGCTAGCTTCTACACGCAGCGTTACTCACCCACAAAAATACCGGAAAAGACAATACGGGCAATTCTGGACACTCAACATTCTGTGCGCAATGTTCACTTGTGGGAAGGACTTTCTAGCCAGTGAAGAAACTGACACCTTGAACGCTCAGCCTTGCTGTGAAGGCATAAAACAGCATTTGGCATCTGAACTCAGCCTACAGACATTGGCACCAATCACATGAGTGAATCGCGCCCCTGCAAATGCAGGATGGAGTGCACACCATACTAAAGATCAAGGTATTCCTCCGGGTGAAACAGGGGAAGTGAAGACTCGGGGTCAAGGGAGGCTCGTCCATCACTCCTGCAGGGACACAGGTGAGTGTGACAGAACACAAAGCCATCCTCAATACCTCTGCCCGAGCGATGGAAGCCTCCGACGTAGACCAGCTTTCCCTATTGTTAGGTGAACTACGGGCCGAGGTGCATGCAGCCAGCTCAGAGACAAATCCCTGAAGGCGCAAACTGGTAGTCAACAGGGACAAAACAGACGATTTGGCAAGACAGCTCCTACAGACCCAAGCTGGTCTAGCACCCCCGGAACGCTTCTCTGGGGATCCCAAGAAACTTGGAGCATTCATGAATCAATGCCGGCTACATTTCATATGCAAACCAGACACCTTTCTGAACGACCAAGCTAAAGTAGCTTTTATCCTCTCCTATTTGGGAGGGCATGCGACGGACTGGTCCGTCCTGTTAGTGCTTAGGGACGACCCTTTACTGAGAAATTACCCAGGTTTTCAGCATGAACTGGAAAAACTATTTGCCCATCGGACTCGAGGTCAGGCCCTGGATGATAAGCTACTCTCTCTGCGACAGGGTGGTCAGGATCTAATCTCATATGTCGGCACATTCAATTGCTTAATAGCCGAATCAGGTTGGCCAGAGGAAAAACGAATAACGTTATTTTATCGAGGACTGAGAGAAGAATTAAAAGATGTCTTGGCGCAAGTAGTTAATCCTCCCGAAGATTGCAGAGAATACATCGACCTAACTATGCAACTAGACCACTGGTTACAGGATTGCAAGGCCGACCAAACCAGATCAGAGCATAGACCAGTGTATGTCAGACCAAAGGAAGCATCCCATCGACAGACCTCAGAAATACACTCAGAACCCATGCATTTGGGTGTTCTCAGGGGACCACTCACCAGGGCGGAGAAAGAACGGAGGCGTCAGGAAAAACTTTGCTTATATTGCGGCCAATCTGGTCACTTCCTCCAGAACTGCACGATTAAACCCCCACAGAAGACAGTGGGGGTACTAGATAACATAGGGGAAGACACAGGTGCAGTAGCGGAAAACTCCAACGACCGGCAGATGTAGAGTTCGGTCTGTCGAGCCAGGAACGGAGCACTCAGATCTCACATTTCAGTATTCCTGTGGTTTTGGTAGACCCTTCACAGCCCACCCGAATGCATGCCCTCAAGGCTTTCATAGACAGTGGGGCTATTGGGAACTACCTGGACATAAACACTGCAAAGACCTTGGGATTAGCATTTCACCGTAAGGACACAGCAGAAAGCATGACAGCTGTGGATGGCACACAACTCCATTCGGGACCAGTAACACAGTGTATTTCCACCATCACCTTAATTTGCCAAGATGGCCACAGAGAAAGTATTAGATTAGACCTTATCGCTGCATCCCAATTCCAGCTGATTCTTGGGATACCGTGGCTAGAGACGCACAACCGAAAGATAGATTGGCGAGCTCGAACCTTACTCTTTTCCACGGAATGCACTCAAAGGGATCAAAGGAAGGCCATTGTTAGCTCCACAGGAAAAGATAGCAGGTTTAGGCTTGGTGGGCACTTAACCAGAGGAATACCAGGAGTTCCAGGATGTGTTCGCGAAGGAGCAAGCTAATACACTACCACCACATTGAGTTTACGACTGCCAGATCGACCTGCAACCAGGGGCAAAAGTACCGTGCAGCTGCATTTATGCATTAACCAAGGAAGAAAACACTCATCTACGGACCTACTTTTATCAATACCTGGCCAATGGCTTCATTAGACCATCTAAGTCACCAGCTGCCTCCCCACTCTTCGTACCGAAGAAAGAGGGGGACTTAAGAACGTGTATTGATTACCGGGCCCTAAATCAAGTCACCATAAAAAATAAGTACCCGTTACCTCTGATACCAGTACTTATAGACCAGGTGAGACAAGCGAAGATTTTCACCAAGCTAGACTTACGCGGCGCATATCACCTGGTGCACATGAAGAAAGGGGACGAGTGGAAGACTGCGTTCTGTACACGCTATGGCTTGTACGAATACCAGGGCATGCCCTTTGGGCTTTGCAATGCCCCGGCTGCATTCCAGCATTTTATGAATGATGTGTTACGGGAACTTCTCGATGTCTGCGCAGTCGTCTACATCAATGACATTCTGATCTACTCCACCACTCCCCAAAAGCATGTAACCCACGTGCGAGCTGTACTCCGCAAACTGCGTGAAAACCAACTGTACGCAAAGCTTGAAAAATGCTCCTTCCATGTCACCGAGATGGAGCTTCTGGCATATGTACTCACTAATCCTGAAACCGGATGCCTTCACCCCATTGCCTTTTGGTCAAGGAACTTTTCCCCAGCTGAATTAAACTATGCAATTTCTGAAAAACATACCATCACAATAATAACAGATCATCGGAACGTGCTATACTTACGCTCAGCAAAAGCTCAGTCTTCTAGGCAGCTCGGCCCTATCCTTAATGGAATACGACTTTGTAATCACCTACCGCCTCAGAGTTAAGAACGGAAAAGCGGATGCGCTATCCCGCACTGGCACAGGAGAGGAAGTCTACAATGCCCCTAACCCGGTGGAGATCATACCCAGCCATAAAATTCTCGGCCTCTGCATCGGCCCATCTCCGTTAAATACTCTGCAGGAAACAATAAAAGAAAATATGTCTGAAGAAGACCTACTGGCTTGGGACACAAAGGGAGATCAGTTCACCATTCAAGACAAACTACCATACTACCAAAAATGCCTCTACGTTCCAACTAAGGATCTGCAACAAGCAATCATATCAGACTACCACGACTCGCTGTTAGAAGCACATCCGGGTAGGGGGGGGCGTTGTTGCGTGTGACTAAAATGGCCGCCTGAACGGAGTGCTCCGTTCCCAAGAACATCCTGTATAGAAATGAATCCTTCTTGGAGCCACGGTGAGACGAAGCAACTTCATCTTCTGCCGCCCACAATCCTGCTGCACATTGTGTGCGAATTCCAGGTGAAAACGCGGAGGCGTGTTGGAGTTCGCAGCTCCGTTTCAAGTTGCGACCTGCCCGTCGGAACGTGAGCCGCCCCTGGGCTCCGGCAGATTTCCACGCCAGACCGAGGCGCTGCAGGCATCGCGAGGCCGTGTGGGGGAGGTGCGCTGATCCCGGCGACGCACCCGTGTGGCGCGGGCCGGAAGGTGAACCGTGTGTGCTGGATCCAAGATCCCAGGTGGTCGAGGGATTGTCTGCGGCCCCTGCCCGCATCCCGCATAACGGCTGGGGCGGCGTGCTGTCTCCCGCGCGTGGTCTGCCGCCGAGCGGTGCTGCGACTGCAGGTGAGGGCTGTTGGGGTGTGCGGACCCGGCTACGTGGAGGCGCCCATGCGGCGGCCCGAGGAATGAACTACCACTACCGTTGCAGATTGCCCACTGATCGGAGACGCTGATTAACGTGGGAGGGCACAATACATCCGGAGAGTGGACAGTGCGTTATATTATACATGCAAATCTCCGTGTTGGCTGCCTGAAGGTGCTGTCACTCTGCTGTATTGTTGCTGAGAAGGGCCTGCACTAGTCCACCTATCCTGCTATCAGACCTTCATCACTGGAACACGAACGGGATCTGGGACAAGGGTACCTTGCGCTATATTATACCGGCCAACCTCCGTGCTGTTAACTTGTGGGCGCTGCCCCTTGCTTTCTTTGGTTGCTGGGAGGAGGCCTGTACAACTCTACTGATCCTTTAGCAGTCCTGCACCATAGGGAGAAGTATTTGATCCGCGGCAACTTGGCTCCCTAACTGCGCCACAAGTGGCTGGACACTGATTGCCATAGATGAGCGCTGAAGGTGACCCGACACACCGCCAGTAATCCGTCGGTGGGTCGTTGAGAGGCTTGCGGCTGGCGTGAGTGGAGATGGCCCTCCATATATAAGAACAGGTGCGATCAGAGGCGCCCCGGCTCAGCCCCAGACCCACCAAGATATTTTGGTTGGCAGTTCCTATAACTGACATAACCCCTGCCTGGGATTCATCTGGGATTCACCTCCGGCCTACATTATCAGGCAGGATACAAGGGAACATTACCGCATACTACATCGGAACCCATGCAACACCGACTTCTTTGGGTTTTATGAGTTGATATACCGGCACTCATCGCATACTATAACAGAACCAACTGCACGGACGACACTATACCATTGTGTGAATCTGACCTGGCCCAAGGCATCGGGCCTTGTTCTGCAAAGACGGCTCATGGGCCGATACGATAAGAAAAGCGCAGGAGGGAAGAAAACTGGCCCGATGGACTCCTTTGCCAGCTCCCAACCTCAGGGGGCACCGGCAGCCACAACCATTGAAAATGACAGACTAGTTGAGACGGGACAGGACGCCAGAGAAGACCGTTTTATGACCATGGTGCAGAACGGCTTCCTAGCTGTGAATGTAAAGCTAGACGATATTGTTTCGAACATCAGCTCCCTCAAGGCCAGAGTGGACAAGGAAAGCTCTCGCATTACAGAGGCCGAAAGCAGAATCAGTACTAACGAGGACGCGATAACACAGCATGGCCGTGACATAGCACAGCTTAAAGGTGAATTACGCAACACTCAAGCAAAATGTGAGGACCTTGAATCTAGATCCAGGAGAAACAATATCCGTGTTGTCAGCGTTCCAGAATCCTTCTGCAAGGGCCCGATGGAGAGGCAGGTAGAGGCCCTGTTGAAAACCCTTCTTGGAACGGAATCCTTCTCTGACCACTTTCTGGTTGAGAGGGCTCACCGTACACTTGCGCCACCACCCAAGCCTGGGGCACCACCGCGCACGATCATTGTCCGTCTCCTCAATTGTAGGGACAGAGACACGGTGCTCAGGCTGTCCAGGGAAAAGGGCTCTCTGCATTGCAAAGGCAAAAAATCCACATATATCCTGATTTTTCGACGAGCGTCCAGACCCAGCGCAGATCCTGCGAACAGGCCAAAAAGCTCTTGAGATTGCGCTGTATCCCGTACGCCCTCATCTTCCCGGCAAAATTGCGGATCCAACATGGAGGCAGATCGCATTTCTTTGAGAACCCGGCGGATGCCATTTCGTATATTGAGTCGTCCATCCCCATGCCTCCGGAAGATCATCCACGAGACCGAAATGGGCCCCCGCGACGGGGGGATGACATCCCGGACTCAGCAGACTGAATCGAGACTATTGAAGCATCCTGTTTAAGTTATGTGGCTGACCCTCTTGGGTATAACGGCCCCAGTTGTATTGGAAAAGTTGGGATCGTGAGCCTCTACTGATGGAGGCCTGGCGACTGCAACCAGCTACCCTCAGGAACGTTCCACAGGTTATGGGGGAAGGGATACATCATCGGGTTGGGGTTGATGGTGAGGGCGGGGGTTGGAGAAGGGCACGAGTTGTTGCCACAGTTGGCAAATGTTTTAAAATGCAGAGTCAGGTTACGGCAGGCACGACAGTTATGGTTTGTGGCACGGGCGAACTACTTCATTCATTGACAATGACATTGTACTATGGTGCTGAGTGACAAGGGTGTAAGTATTAAACTCCTTTCATGGAACATACAAGGCTTAAACAACCCAATTAAATCTAGAAAAATCGCAGCGATATTACCAGACATAGCCCCCAGATTATACTGTTGCAGGAGACACACGCACTAGGGCAGGTCTGCTCCAATTTCCTGTCTAGGTGGGGCCCTCTGAGATATTATACCGAATACTCCTCTCAATCTAGAGGTGTCCTCACCCTAATACACCCGAAACTGAACTTCCGCACTCAAGACGTTAGGATCGATCAACAGGGAAGATATGTGTTGGTATGGGGTGAGCTGGCAGGGCGAAATATGGTCTTGGTTAACACGTACGGCCCCAATATTGACGACCCTGAATTCTATAATGCCATATATGATATATTGATTGAAGCTGGAGACAGCGCGGTGGTCTGGGGGGGAGATTTCAATACAATCCTTGACACATCTCTTGATAGGTCTACAACGAATACAGACCCTTAACCCGAGCCGCTTTAGCCATACGACAAATAATGCAACAAATGACTGTAGTAGACATCTGGCGTGAATTACACCCCCTAGAGCAGCGCTTCACATTTTATTCATCAGTACATGACTCAGAGTCTCGAATTGATTACTGGTTAATGAGCTCTACCCTTGTGAATATGGTCCATCATTGTGAAATGTATCCCCGTACCCTCTCAGATCACTCCCCTGTATCACTCACTCTGAGGGTTGATGAGGCTGTCCCCAAGGCCAGACGCTGGAGAATGCCCCCTGCCCTACTTAGAGACCTGAATGTCTGCGAATCATTGCGTATCCAAATAGAGGAATTTGTTCAACTAAACGAGGGGTCGGTAAAACGGCGCGCCATGTTATGGGAAACATTTAAGGTTTGGGTTCGGGGTGCAATTATGGGTAAAACCACAGGTTTAATTAAAACAGTTAGACAAGAGCTGGATGCCACAGAAGCCAAACTCGAGCTCCTGGAGTTCGAATACACCTGTACGCACAGCAAGGAGGCCCTTCTAGATATCCACACAACATTGGCAGACTTTAATAAACTTGCTGCAAGGGAAGTACAGTATATGGCTGCCCCGATCCGAGCTCGGAGATACGGGGAAAGTAATAAAGCAGGGAAACTCCTGGCCCAGACGCTCAAAATCGAGCAGGGACACCCCCCTATAACAGCCATCCAGGCGCCCAGTGGGGACATCGTAACTGGTAAACAAGAAATCAATGACATGTTTGCTGCATTCTACAAAACATTATATTCTAATAAAGATACCAAAACTAAAGAAGAAATAGCAAGTTATTTGCACGTTATTGATCTCCCGACCTTGACCTCTGATACGCGCATGTTATTGGATAACCCCATAACACTAAATTAAGTTACGGAGGCAATAAAGCCCCTGGTAAGGCCCCTGGTCCTGACGTACTCGGCGCCGAAATCTACAAATAATATCACGACATACTCGCCCCTCTCTTGCTGACAGTTTGGGAAGAAGCAATGGAATGTGGTATACTACCAGACACCATGCGAGAGGCAGTCCTAACTGTTCTGCTTAAACCTCATAGACCCCCTCATGACATGGGGTCATATAGACCCCTTTCGCTTATTAACACAGATGCAAAGATTTTCGCCAAAATCCTGGCCACCAGGCTGCTGCCCTATATGCCCATACTGGTGGATCCCGACCAGGCGGGCTTTGTACCAACGAGGTCTACTGCTCTCAATCACCCAGACTCTTCGGAGTTATGGTACATATAGATCCAGCGGCTGACGCTGTTGCAGCTTCCCTTGACGCCGAGAAGGCGTTTGATTCTGTCTCCTGGGTCTATCTGTTTCAGGTCCTTGAGAGATTTAAGTTGGGAACCTACTTTGTCAATTGTGTTAAGCTACTGTACACCTCTCTTGGAGCGAAAGTACTAACCAATCAAACCATGTCGCCCCTGTTTAGTGTGGGTAGAGGCACGAGGCAGGGCTGCCCCTTTTCCCCAATCCTGTCTGCACTCACCATAGAGCCCATGGCTGAATATGTCCGACAAAACCATGCATGTAGAGGCCTTCGCATGACCGGAAAGCCGCAGATCATATCCCTATATGCGGACGATACCCTATTATATATTAGGAACCCGGAAGTAAACCTGAGCCCAATCATGTTGGAGGTTGAGACGTTCTCTGAATACTCGGGATACAAGATTAACGTATCCAAGTCGGAACTGTTCCCGCTCACGCCCAGTACTAGAGAAATGTCGAATACACAAGGATTCAAATGGTCACCTATACATATCCGTTATTTGGGGATCATGGTCTCAAAAGACTGGAGCACACTGTACACTGAAAATCACGGTGAACTTTTACAATCCCTTACAGCTAAACTACAATCCTGGAATAGGCTCCCCTTATCCCTATACGGAGCGAATATCCTTACTTAAGATGACGGTGTTACCAGAACTCCTATATTTCTTTTGCAATATACCGATCTGGCCGGGCAGAGCCTTCTTTAATAAACTCAACAGTCTAACCACCACTTTTGTATGGGGAGGGAAGACGCCTAGGTTGAAATGGTCCAAAATGACAGAACCTTTTGAAAAGGGTGGGATTGCAGCCCCAGACTTCGAACTCTATTACTTAACATCTCAGGCACACTTTGCTAGACACTGGTTTGACCCGGAAGACACTGCTCCACACATCCCCCTGGAAAGATTTGCGGCTTCCCCTATAGAACTATGAGCAGTCATGTTTGATCTTAAACGAAAAGAGTCATGCAAATACGACCCTGTCAACGCCACTGTGCGCGCATGGTCTATGATATATAATAGGCTTGCCCTTACAACCCCGTACGATCCAGAAGTACCACTATGGAACTTCCCAGGCATAAGCCCCACGTTTGATAGGGCCCTCCAGGGTGCTTGGGACCCACAAAAGCAATTTCGAATGCGTGATATGTTTCCGGAAGGAAAATACAGTGCTCTTGACGATTTTATTGGTCCGGTGGGTGGAGATCACCTTAAGCGATTTCAGTTCCATAGAATGAGGGCTGCCTTTGCCGCTAAATGGCCCTCGTTCCCAGAGGAACATGCCACACAAGAATGTATCGCAACCATGACGGAACCGGGTGGTCATAGTAAAAGTCTGTCTGCGCTCTACAGTCTAGTCCAAACACATTCCAAGTCAAGCAATGACATTAAGGGGAACTGGGAACGTGACCTGGGGGTGGAACTAGGTGAAGACACATGGTTGAGATATTGCCAGCTGACCAAACATGTATCCATGAACTCAGGGCTTCGGCTCATTCAGTTTAAGGTCCTTAACCAGCTACACTATACCCAAGCTAAGTTGGCTAAATTTGTACAAGGTCACACAGGAAAATGCCCTAAATGCGATGCCCCTGACGCAGACTCTTTTCACATGTACTGGGCATGTCCACCGGTCACCGCATTCTGGGGGGAGGTGGCGGAGATCCTGGAAGATATCACGGCGATACCTGCCACACCTTCCCAACTGAAATATCTCTTTGGGGATATCGGTAAAGCCACCATCACCACTAGACGACTATTTAACTTGGCATGTGTTGTTGCAAAACGTAATATACTGAAATGTTGGAAATCAATACATCCTCCAAGGCGGCTGGACTTCTTGAAAGACTTGTCAATGATTAATGAACTGGAGGAACAATTTATTATAACATTGCCATCGATATGCTGACCCAAAGATATATGGGCACTGTTTAGGCTATATTTGTGTAATATGACATCTGATGGAGAAGATGATCCGACGTCGCCACTCTAGTACTGCTGTGCGATGTGAAAATGTGCAACCTATACTGTTAATGTCTGTTTATGTTGTTATGATCGATGTGCTTCGCCAATTGCCAACCAGTTTAGTACTGTTGTAACCCTCTGAACAAAAATAAAAATTATTTTTAAAAAAAACTCAATATATACTACCAGGCAGTTCCCAGGGGGTCATTGCCCCACTGCAAAACGTCCCAGGATCCGCGCAACAACGACGCCTGTGAGTTACTATACTGTTACCCAGTGGGTTGTGGAATAGAGTCAGTTATACGAGTCTGCACGTACGATTCTATACCAGTCTGAGTGACCGACCTGATCCACGTCATTGATCCTTGCTCTGCATAGACAGCTCATGGGCCGCAACACGAAGAAAAGCGCAGGGGGGAGGAAAACTGGCCCAATGGATTCCTTTGCCAGCTCCCAACCACAAGCGGCCACATCCATGGAATATGACAATCCTGCTGAGACGGGGCATGACGCCAGAGAAGATGGGCTAATGACCATGGTACAGAACGGTTTCCTAGCGGTGAATGTCAAGCTAGACGATACTGTTTCAACTATCAGCTCCCTTAAGGCTAGAGTAGACAAGGAGAGCTCTCGCATCACAGAAGCCGAAAGCAGTGAGGAGGATGCGATACAACAACATGGCCGATACATAGCACAACTGAAGGGGGAATTGCGTAAGACTCAAGCAAAATGCGAAGACCTTGAATCGAGGTCTAGAAGAAATAATATTTGTGTTGTCGGCATTCCAGAATCCTTTTGCAAAGGCCCGATGGAGCGTCAGGTAGAGGCCCTGTTGAAAACTCTGCTTGGCACGGAATCCTTCTCTGACCAGTTCCTAGTTGAGAGGGCTCATCGTACGTTGGCGCCACCGCCCAAGCCTGGGGCACCTCTGCGCACAATCATTGTTTGTCTCCTCAACTACAGAACAGAGATAGGGTGCTCAGGCTTTCCAGAGAAAAAGGCTCTCTACAATACGAGGGAAGCAGAGTCCACATATATCTGGATTTTTCGACCCGCGTCCAGATGCAAAGCAGATCCTACGAACAGGCCAAAGGGCTTCTAAGAATGCGCCGTGTCCCATACGCCATCATCTTCCCGGCGAAATTGCGGATTCAACATGGAGGCAGATCGCATTTCTTTGAGAACCCGGCGGATGCCATTTCGTATATTGAGGCATCCATCCCCATACCTCCTGAAGATCATCCACGAGATCGGAATAGGCCACCACGACCGGGGGATGGCGTCCCGGACTCAGCAGACTGAAATGGAGATATGGAAACATCCTGTGAAAGTCGTAAGGTTGACCCTTTCGAGAATAGCGGCTCCAATTGATATTAATTGGAATAAGTTGGGATCGTGAGCCTCTACTGACGGAGCCCTGGCGGCTGCGACTAGCGACCCTCAGGAATGTTCCACATGTTACAGGGGAAAGGGATACATCATCGGGTTGGGGTTTATGGTGCAGGCGGGGGTGAGGGAAGGGCACACAAGTTTTGCCATGGTTGGCAAAGGTTTCAAAATACAGAGATTGGTTACAGCGGGTACGACAGTTATGGTTGGCGGCACAGGTGGACCACCTTACACATGAATATTAAAAGTAAACTATGGTACTGGGTGATAAAGGTGTAAGTGTTAAACTACTTTCATGGAACATTTGGGGCCTCAACAACCCAATTAAGGCTAGGAAAATCGCTGCATATGTCACCAGACATAGCCCCCAGATTTTGTTTTTGCAAGAAACGCATGCTCTAGGGCAAATCTGTTCCAATTTCCTTCCTAGGTGGGGCGCACTGCGATACTGTACTGAATACTCTTCCCAGTCGAGGGGAGTCCTCACCCTTATTTATCCGAAACTGGGCTTTCGTACCCATAACGTTAAAATTGATGCACAGGGAAGATATGTTGTGGTATGGGGGGAGGTGGCAGGGCAGAAAATGGTCTTAGTTAACACATATGGCCCCAATATGGAGGACCCTGAATTATATAATGCTATATATAATATGGTGATTGAAGCTGAAGACATGGCGGTGATCTGGGGGGGAGATTTTAATACAATTCTTGACACGACCCTAGACAGGTCTACAACGTCACATAGACCCCTGACCCGGACCGCATTGGCCATAAGACAAATAATGCGACAAATGACTATTGTAGACATCTGGCGAGAATTACACCCCCGAGAGCAGCGCTTCACATTCTATTCATCGGTACATGACTCGGAATCTCGAATTGATTACTGGCTAATTAGTTTGTCACTGGTGAATATGGTCCAGCACTGTGAGATGTATCCCTGCACCCTATCAGATCATTCCCCTGTGTCAATTACTTTGGGTATTGGTGAGGCTGCCCCTGGTGCTAGGCGCTGGAGAATGCCCCCTGCCCTGCTTAGAGACCCGAATGTTTGCGAATCACTGCGTACTGAAATAGAGGAATTTTTTCAGTTAAATGAGGGGTCGGTTGACAGGTGGGCCACATTATGGGAAACATTTAAGGTGTGGGTACGGGGTGCAATCATGGCTAAGACTACAGGCTTATTGAAAGCAGTCAGACAGGAGTTGGACACCACGGAAGCCAAACTTGAGCTCCTTGAGTTTGAATACACCTGTACACATAGTAAGGAGGCCCTGCTACATATACACACAACATTGGTAGACTTTAATAAACTTGCTGCAAGGGAGGTACAATACGTGGCTGCCCCGATCCAAGCCCATAGATACGGGGAAAGCAATAAAGCAGGCAGATTCCTTGCCCAGATGCTCAAGGCCGAACATGGCCATCCCCCTATAGCAACTATCCAGGCGCCTAGTGGCGACATAATACATGGTGAGCGAGAAATAAATGATATGTTTGTTGCATTCTACAAATCGCTATACTCTAATAGAGACACCAAAACTAAAGAAGAAATAGCGGAGTACCTACAGGTTATTGATCTCCCGACCTTAACCCTTGGAACGCGCATGTTATTAGATGCCCCCATATCACTTGATGAAATCACAGAGGCGATAAAAGCATTAACCTCTGGTAAGGCCCCTGGTCCTGACGGCCTGGGTGTCGAAATTTACAAAGAATTCCACGATATATTGGCCCCCGTCCTATTGAAAGTTTGGGAAGAGGCAATGGAATGTGGCATACTACCAGACACCATGCGAGAGGCAGTCATAACTGTTCTCCTTAAACCCTGTAGACCCCCTCAGGACATGGGTTCGTATAGACCCCCCTCACTTATTAATACGGACGTGAAGATTTTCGCCAAAGTCCTGGCCACCAGGCTGCTGCCCTATATGCCAGTACTGGTGGACCCCGACCAGGCTGGCTTTATACCAACAAGGTCAACTGCTCTTAATCTACGCGGACTCTTCGGTGTTATGGCACAGATAGATCCAGCACCAGATGCGGTGGCGGCTTCCCTTTATGCCGAGAAAGCTTTTGATTCTGTCTCCTGGGTATATCTGTTTCAGGTGCTTGAGAGGTTTTGGTTTGGAAGATATTTTGTTAACTGTATTAAGCTACTATACACCTCCCCGGGAGTGAAAATACTATCTAATCAAACCATGTCGTCCCTGTTTCGCCTGGGTAGAGGCACTAGACAGGGTTGTCCCTTCTCCCCAATCCTTTTTGCGCTTACCATAGAACCCATGGCCGAATATATCCGACAAAATCATGCATGTAGAGGTCTTTGTATAAGTGGGAAACCGCAAATCATCTCCCTATATGCAGACGATACCCTACTTTATATTAGGAATCCGGAAGTAAACCTAGCGCCAATTATGGCAGAGGTTGAGAGGTTCTCCGAATACTCGGGGTACAGGATCAACGTGTCTAAGTCGGAACTGTTCCCGCTCACGCCTAAAACTAGAGATATGTCGGATACACATGGATTTAAATGGTCACCTATACGCATCCGTTATTTGGGGATTATGGTCTCGAGGGACGTGAGCACATTGCTCACGGAAAATCATTGTGAGCTTCTACAATCCCTTACAGTTAAACTACAATTCTGGAGCAAGCTCCCCTTATCCCTGTATGGGCGAGTATCTCTACTTAGGATGATTGTGCTACCCAAACTCCTATATCTTTTTTGCAACATACCGATTTGGCCGGGAAGAACCTTCTTTAATAAACTCAATACGTTAACCACCACATTCGTATGGGGAGGGAAGACACCCAGGTTGAAGTGGCCCAAAATGACAGAACCCTTTGAAAAGGGTGGGATTGCAGCTCCAGACTTTGAATTTTACTACTTGGCATCACAGGCACACTTTGCGAGACATTGGTTTGACCCTGAGGATACAGCACCACACATTCCCCTGGAAAAATTTGCTGCAGCCCCTTCAGAAGTACAAGCGGTCATGTTCGATCTTAATCGGAAAGACTCATGTAGGTATGACCCTTTAAGCGCTACTGCGCGCGCATGGTCTATGATATACAAGAGACTTGCCCTTACAACCCCATATGACCCGCAGGTACCATTATGGAATTTCACAGGCATAAGCCCCACATTTGATAAGGCCCTACAGGATACTTGGGACCCACAAAAACAATTTAGAATACTAGATATGTTTCCGGAAGGGAAATACTGTGCACTGGATGATTTTGTCAGGTCGGTGCGTGGAGATCATCTTAAGCGATTTCAGTTTCATAGAATGAGGTCTGCCTTTGCCGCTAAATGGCCCTCGTTCCCAGACGAGCCAGCTACACATAAATGTATCGCAGCCATGACGGAACCTGGTGGACACAGGAAAAGTCTGTTGGCGCTCTATAGCCTTGTACAAACACATTCCAAGTCATGCAATGTAATTAAGGGGAACTGGGAACGAGACCTGGGGGTGGAACTGGGTGAAGCCACATGGTTCAGATATTGCCAGTAGACCAGAAATGTATCCATGAACTCTGGGCTGCGGCTCATTCAATTTATGGTTCTAAACCAGCTACATTACACCCCAGCTAAGCTCGCTAAATTTGTGCCAGGCCACACGGGAAAATGCCCTAAATGTGATGCCCCTAATGCAGACTCTTATCATATGTACTGGGCTTGCCCACCAGTAACTGCATTTTGGGGGGGAAGTGGCAGAGATACTGGAGGACATTACGGCAATACCTGCTACACCTTCCCCACGGAAATATCTCTTTGTGGATATTGGTAAAGCTGCAACCACAACTAGACGATTGTTTAACTTGGCATGTGGGGTCGCAAAACGCAATATACTAAAATGTTGGAAATCCGTAGCACCTCCAAGACGGTTGGACTTTCTGAAAGACCTATCAATGTTCAATGAACTGGAGGAACAATTCATTATAACATTGCCATCGAGATGCCGCCCCAAAGACATATGGGCACTGTTCAGGCTATCATATTATTTATGTAATATGATATCTGATGGAGAAGGTAATCCACCATCACCACTCTAGTACTGTCATGTAATGTGGAAATGTGAAATGCATACTGTAAAGGTTCATTTAAGTTGTTGTATTTTGGTGTGACTTGCCCGCCGCCTGCCGGTTTAGTCTTGCTGTAACTCTCTGAACAAAAATAAAAATAAAACATTTAAAAAAAGAAGCACATCCGGGTATAGCCAAAACCATGAATATAGTAAGCAAATCTTATTGGTGGGCAACTTGGTGAGAAGATATTGCCTCCTACATAGGCACCTGTGAGGTGTGTGCACAATACAAATCATCCAGGCAAAAACCAGCCGGCCTCCTTCAGCCAATCACCATTCCACCAGCGCCCTGGCACACAGTGTCAATGGACTTCGTCACTGATCTACCTCCTAACTCAGGTTATAATACCATCCTCGTAGTAGTGGACCTCTTCTCCAAAATGGCCCATTTCATAGCTCTAAAGGATATTCCCTCAGCTCAGACCCTGGCGCAGGTTTTTCTTAACCGAATCGTCAAGTTACATGGATTCCCTACCATAATCGTTTCTGACAGAGGCAGCCAATTTGTATCTCGTTTTGGAAAATAAGTTGTGCCCTGGCAAGAGTAGAAGTCCGTCTGTCTTCTAGTCACCACCCTCAAACGGACTGCCAAACCGAGCGCACAAACCAGACCATGGAACAGTATTTGCGCTGTTTATTACACCAAACAAGCAAAAGCTGGACAGAAATTCTATGGATGGCAGAGTATGCCTACAACAACTCAACACATTAATTCAACCCAAGCAACACCCTTCTTTACTATATATGGTTGAAACCCCCGAACATCGGTCTACGATCCGCCAGAAAAGATTGAAATGCCTGCAGTAAAGAATCTACATGCCAGCATCATAAAAGCAGCCAGAGAAGCCAGCAGGAACCTACAGCAAGCCAAAGAAACCCAGAAAAGAAACGCTGATCGCCATCGACGAAAAGCCCCAGATTATCAAGTGGGAGACTCGGTCTGGCTGGCAACTAGACACATTGCTTTAATGGGTTCCAAGAAATTTCAGCCTAGATACATCGGCCCATATACAATAGAAAAAGTAATTGCTCCAGCAGCCATGAGACTGGCGTTACCTCAACATATGCGTATACATCTCGTATTTCACGTGTCACTATTAAAACCAGCACACCCAGGAACCCAAACTTCCACACCTCCCGCACCCATACAAGTGGGTGAAGAAGCAACAGAATATGAAGTAAAGAACATATTAGATTCCAAACAAGTACGAAAGACCCTGTATTATTTGATTGACTGTAAGGGGTACGTACCCCAGGAAAGATCAAGCATCATCTAAGGTACTCTTCCCTACACTGGCGCACACTACCAACAATCACATTGTACCATTGTGTCTAGTGTGAAGACGTCGAGGGACATGTGCATGGCGTCAACAATAATCCATATGCATGATTGTCTAAACAAGCAGTATCATGTAGTCCATAAGCCTAATGCATCAAACATTGCCCAACATGCATTTGGTCTCATCCCCTGCCACACAAGCCTCACGTGTGTGTACATCATGGACCTTGTCACTCCATCTGGGTGGCTGGTGATTTCAAAGTCGTTTACGTCACCGAAGACCAGCACCATGGATTGACAAGTTGTGTACAGGGCAGATAGTTGTGCAGATGTCAGGTCAATAGCTGCCATTGACGAAATACTGCATGTGAGCATGAACGATGTACAGGCCGAGCACACATGGAAATTGAGTAATACACTCACACATACCTTATTGTGCTCCCATGCAGGTGACGCTAGCTATCCCCTGAAGATGTGGCTCCTCACCCCTGTCAGGAATCTGCACATCAGGTACAAAGAGGACTTCAATCGTGCCAATACACACACTTGTGTGGTCCTAGAGCAGACCTTTGGCCTGTTGAAGGCACGGTTTCGCTGCCTCAGCAGGTCGGGTGGCACCCTCATTTACGGGCCTTGAGAAGGTGGGCAAGATCATCACGGTATGTGCCATGCTGCACAACATATGCATCCGGCGGAACGTACCTCTGCCACCTGAGATGGACTAGACACTACCAGGTGAAGTTGAAGATGAGGAAGGAGTAGATGTTGCACATCGGCCAGGTCGCGATACACATGAGGGATGTGCTGTGCGCCAATCAGTCATAGACCATTCTTTCTGATGCACTGGGATGTAGAGGGTGCTATGAATGTGGGACTCTGGGCACTGGGTGTGGGGGCATATGGACACTATTCACTGTAATGCAATAAATTGGCACACACAGAAGAAGCAATGTCCAGTCATGTGTTTTTTTTTTACACAACTGGTGTATTGTACAGATGGTATTTACAACATGAATGAACCCTCCACCCCTGCCCCCAACAATCTCACACACCCTTCCCCCATCCCCCCAAACCCCCTCCCCACCTACACCCCCAAACACCCCTCCCCCCAACACACCCACACTCCCCTCCCTCTCTCCCTCCTCCCCCCCAACACCCAAAACATCAATGGCACAACCGGTGTCCGGATGCACAGCCAGTCAATATGTGCAGGGTGCCCTTGCTACTGCGGCCACCCCTTCAGAGGAGGGGGTTGCATCTCAGAGAGCTGCGTGCTGCACAGGGACTTGCACACAGGGCTGGTTTGAGTAGAACTGGCAGGCGTGGTAGATGATGATGATGATGTTGATGGTTGTGGCTCGGATGCCGCTGATCCATTGTGTTGGCTATTCTCGTGAGGATCTGGGCCACAGCTGCAAATCCATCATGGACCCGCTTAGAATTTCTGTTGATGGCCTTGATGATGGCTGTAGTGTTCTCATGCATTGCACGGCGTGTTGCCTCACCATCTGTAATATATTGTTTAACTAATCCGTGCATCTCCTTTTGCTGGCCCTCCATCCTTGACAGACGTCCCTCGATGTCCCGTATTGCGGTGGTGGAGTTGGATGGTTGGTTTGCTGGTGTGTATGTGGCCACTACGGGGCGGTCCTCTATTGGGGACCACTCTCCATGTCTGCCCTGTCCTTCAGAATCATGATGAAGGGTGCCCTGTGTGGTGACCTATGGGGTGTCCTGGGGGCTTGGGGTTTGTGCATCATCCTCAGACAAGATGCCTCCTACATGGCAGTAGTCATCATGGCCCTCTTCCTCATCACCACTATGAGATGCGGATGCAGCTGCCTACCCAACCGAGCTTGTGGCGGCGGACTGTGAGCCGTCGTGCTCAGTTACCACAGATGTGGCCACACCCTGTGTGGATTGTGTCTCTAGGGGTGCAGAGGCAGGTCTCTGCTGGTCCTGTGTTGGTGGCTGCGGAGCTGGCAGGGCACTGGTGAGTGCCTTGTGTGGCACTTGGACCATCCTTGTTCCCCTCGGCCTGGTGCCATCATCTTGACCCCTGGGCCTTTTGGCAGGTGTCTTGCCCTGTGCACGTGCGTCATGTTCATCGCTCTCTGCATCCGTGCCTGCGGGTGACAGAGAGAGGCAGGGCATCAGCAATGGTAGTACTTACATGATGCATGCATTGGTCTTTGTGCAGTTAGTGCCATGTGGATTGTTGCATGCTTGTTGTTGAGGCGGACAGGGCGCGTGCAAAAATGGGGGGGGGGTATTGCATCTCTCAGGTGTTGGGCCTGCAGGTGTGTTGTGTACTGCGTGCTGAGTGACACATGCAGTTCATCTGTGTATCGGGTGTGTATTTGGGTATGGGAGCGGCATGCAGCATGCATTTTGATGTGACAGTGGTGGGCCCAGAATCTACACAGGGATGAATGTGTGTGTGATGGGCCATGTATTGGCTCGCATCACATTCACATTTGTTGGACAACTATGCTTATTGGATGTCAGGTGTTTGGGGGGGACACTCACCTTCATCTGCAGATGTTGGGACTCCGACCTCTGCTCCACCAACTCCTTCGATGGACTCCACATCAATTATAGTGCTGCAGGTCTCTTCCCACCTTGCCAATTTTATGGGTGAGTGGGCACCACGGCCTGTTGCCAGCCCCTGGCTGCGATTGGCCGACAGGAAGTTGCGTACTTGCATGCGCCGGTCGTCCCAGCGCTTTTTACAGTCCTTCATGGTGCATGCGGTGGTGCCAACAGCACTCACCTTCCTCGCCACATCCTCCCATATCTCCTTCTTCCTCAGCTGTGCTGGATGCCTCAAGTCAGCATAGAACACCCCGTCCGCATGCTCCACTAGCATGTCAGCTAACATGTTGAGCTCCTCATCCTTGAATCTGGGTTTGCGCAAGTGGGCAGTGCCTTTCTGGGTTGCTTTCGACATGTTCTCCAAGGTGCGTTAGGGTTTTTGCCTGCACACATCCAGTCTATTGAGGATCGCAATGGATTGTGTTTTTGAAGATGGCCACCAGAGCATTTCCTGTTTCGGCGCGATAACGTTGCTTCCGGTAATAACGGACCCGTTATTACCACTGTGCTAATACTGGTACCGCTATTTGGGGGATGCCGATGGCAGAGGAGGTATCTGCGCATTTCTTGATGCCGCTATCTAGGGGTATGAACGATGTTACTGGCATGGCGGTACAACCGTTACCGGCATGCAGGTATGCGCGTACTCGCACACTCGTAATCAGCCGCTGTTTGCGGGATCAAGACTACATGGACATGTTGTTACTGACATGCCGGTAATGACGGATTTTTAGTGCAAATCTCATACTGAGGCCCATTGTGCTTATGATTGTTTTGTATTCTGCTGTCTCTACTTCTGTCCCTTCCTAGGAGTTATGTTAAAGGATATTTACTTACTAGTGTTGCAAAGAGATGAAGCAGCTTCTATGGATCATCATTACCAATTTTAAAAACATGAGTGCTTGTATGACCAATCTGGCCCACACCACGAACGAAAGATAGTACAAGCACATGACCCGTGTGGGGAGGGAGACTTCAGGGAAGGGCTGCCACGTGTGCTCTCCCTCTTCCCAGGCCATGAGCAACTACAAGACGTCTGTGGTGGTTCCAGAGGAAGCAGACTAGACTACGATGAATGACACAGAAGATACTTCCCCATGGCACAGTTACATGAAAACATGAACAATGACAGAGGATTGCCCGAATGCAGATGACCTGATACAATACATACTGAAAGGCCCAGACAAAGTAATTGTAACACAAGGGGATTTGCAGTGACTTAAGATCGGAAGAAGGGGTAGCGGGAAGGCCTGAATGCTGCAAGAGACACCCGCTACCAGTATATGGACAGGAGTTGGCAAAAGAAGAATGGGTGAAAGGGCTGCAGGGAGGCATAGCATAAGTGCTCCTGCCAGTTCCAGTGGAGATGGCGCAGAGAGAGAGAGAAAATGATGAATACCTTAAGGAGTGGGTAAGGAAGTTCAAGCTGCTCACATGGGTAAAAAACAAGGCAGGACTCTGTCCAGAATGCCCTCAAGGATAACAGCACTATATTGCCAGGATGAGGATTCAATAAAGATTGGAGAGAAAGGAGTCTGCAGACACATCTCGAGGGTACATGGCACAAGAGAAGGCACAACAATATTCGCAGACCACAACTGGTCCTGAAACTCACATGCAGATGCCACCCAAATGAAGGAGAAGTATGTACCCTGGTGCCATTGAACACACCAGCCTTGATGGCACCCCAGAAGGACACAGAAATGGATGGATTCCCCAAGCTGGATGAACAGCGGAGGAAGAAGAGGTCGCTGCAGATGAGCAGGGTAAAGAGGTGGAGATGACCCGGAACATGAACCAACACATAAGGAGCTCAAGTGACATGAGGTGGGTTGGAAAGGTGAGGAAACACAAGACACCCATCAGTGGGGATGGGCTTTGAGAATGTGTGGTACATATCTGGACCAGAGGGGGGATTGTTGTGAGGGCCTCAAACCCTCCTCCCCCCGAGGCATACCACCAAGATGCCACTCACTGAAGCAGCCCCTCAGACCATAACCGGATGACATCATCAAAGCACAAGAACACACATGAACTGCTCGCTGATAAAGCAACAAATATGAATAGCCATATAAATCAAGATAGAAAACACAGCTGCATTCAAATGAATTGAAGGCACTGGAAAGGCTCAAAACACAGGGAGAGGGCTGGTACACTGATTTCCCTGAGAAACACAGACAGAGATGGCTGTGCAATTATTGTGCCCAACCTTGCCAAGGACGCTGAGAGAGAGTGTTTCGGGTCAACAGAAAAGATACAACACCTGCAAGAGCAGGGAGCTGACATTCTTCATAAATGCAAGCAGAGAATCTCTAATATACGTTCCCTACACATGTGATCTGAACCTGGGGAACAAGGCCCATTCATCTGAGGCAGGCACAAACCGTTGTTCCCATCAAACTGAAGACAGAAGATGCAAAAAAGTAACACAGCATGACATTGGAGGCTGGAATGTCATTGCTCAGAGCCAGAGGAGTGAGGGAAGTGGTAACCTTATTGGGAAACAGGCAGTACCCTGAGGCCATTCTCTCCACCCATCGTTGTGCTCATGTGCTGGTAATTTTACCAATCTGAGAAAGCTCCCGCTGGGCTCTTGTGGGTGGTCTTAGTCAGAGCTACCTGACATGTGTATGTCTGCCCATACTGTTCTCCAAATCCCATCTCATCTAAGGTCCAGGAATGTAACTTTTGGTTGTGATGTCATTGTGCAGTAGGAACCCAGTTACCAGCCTTTTATGAGTTGAGAGCGGTGAATTGAAAGCTGTAGAAATCCATGTGCCTCTCCCAGCTTTTGAAATCTATTGATAAAAGCAGTTATATGTCACATTTCAGGACTCCTCTGTTGCTTGGGAATGGGGTATTTCCCTCGAGCCGACCTCTGGTTTTTCACTCTGCTTCAGGACGATCGTTCTTGGGGTCTGATCTCGGTCCTTTCTTGTGTATTGGTAATATATAAGAGGTTGGCCATAATTGTGGCTAAACATTTGCCAGCAATATTTGCTGAAAGCTATATCCAATATAGCAGACCAAACCTCGGGGGTAGTCGTAAAAAGAGAATGTGTCAGTATATAAGATCCTATTGCTCTAGATGAAATAGCCTTTTTGATTTGAATCCAGATATCATTGCTGTCAAACCCCATACCACAGCCCAACTGAACGAGATCAATATTTTGGCCCATTCTAATTCTGAGATGGCATTTGCCATAGCTGTGCCCGGATTAATTACATTGCCATTGATCAGCTCCCAAATTCTTGTGTTGTCCTTTTTCTTTAGAATGCTTAACATATTCTTGCTGTCATGCTGAACCAGACGCCACCTATAATTTGTCTCCCAATTATGATACTTCTGTATGACCTTCTTAACAGCCATTAGTCTTGATTCACTATGTATTGATAGCTTTCCCAATCTTCTAACATTACGTCGCATCTTATTTTTTCCCAGCTTTTAATTGCCTATCATAATCATGCAAAGGTCTATTTATCTTAATTTTTAAGAGAGGCCCAGACATATTATAATAAAATAGGTCCTGAGCCAGCTCATCAATAAAATAATGAATGCTCTCTGGATCAAACATTTGATGTTTCAATTGATAAGTGGTATTGGCTATGACATTCTGTAGCTGCACATCAACCTTTAACATCCTATGGTCAGTCCATTTGATTCTATTCTTTCCTGAGTTAAGAGTTATCTCACAGGGTAACATCGTATGCTGCTCTTCTTTTTTCATGACAAATTCTAGACATAGCAGGTTATGATCGCTCAATATAGATTTGGTAATGGTGAGGTTTTTGCATTTGCCTAGCAATGACTGATTTACAATAATGTAATCAATAACTGTTGAGGATGTACCATTATGCCAGGTTGCTGCCATTAACCAGTCTCTTTCAATGTTCCCATTAAGCAGCAGAATGCCTAAAGAACACATACTTGACAACCAAGCTCTCCTGTCCAGCATTTTCTGCGACTGGTTATGGTACGTAGATAGACCCTCCCCTTCCTCATAATCCCTGTCTGCATATCCACACATAGAATTAAAATGACTGCCCACCAAAATATAATCATCAGGATGTTGAAGGCTCCATTCCTCCAAGAATATTTGCAAGTGTTCAACAAAACCCGTCAATGGGGCGAGGCCTTGATGCCAATAGATGTTAAATGCTAATAGTAAGCGCTGCTCACCGTTGATGTTAAGTATTTTTTCCATCCCCAAAGCACCAAATTTGATATCATAGCATTTCCCCATGGATATGAAAGGACTAAATGTAAATGCTGATATTAAACCCCCCCGAGGGGCGACCCCCTCTAATAGGTCTCGTTGATTGAAAGGCCATGACTCGTGTAACATAATAAAATCAAATTCCTTTAAGCGTTTACTTAAATTCACATTGTGTATCAGGTATCTATAACAGGACACAGAGCATTAGCCACCCACAACCAATCCTGTGGAGCGCCTTTATGCTGTTGTTCATTGATTTTATAGCACACCTCTCTTCTAAGTATCAACTCCCTGATGGGGAGCTACAAATAGATAAATCCAACAAAATAATCCTTGGACCCAGAGGGAGAGTTCCCTTCCCCTAAATGTCTCGGGTAGGATGGCAAAAGTGTCTCTTGTAAATAATGATTCCTTAAAGATGGTAACACTGTCTCTTCTCGAGGATGGCAAAGTGTATCTTTCAAATAATCACATGTCAAGGGAATTGTACCATACTGTCGCCACCATTGTGGCGACATTACTACAATTGCGCCGGAGCGCGGTACAAAGATCCTGACCCCCACTACTGCGCCCAAGCAGAGCAGTGGTTGCAAGGATGTCCCCCACTATCCTTGCGCTCAGTAACGGGGGTTGGGGTTTGCAGGGCTGTCCCCCGCTTACCATTACGGTAAGCGGGGATAAGATTAAATTAAAAAAAGGACCTTGTGGCGTCAGCAACGCCCCACGTAAGTGGGAGGAGCTGATGTCGCAGGGGTACAAGGATGCCAGCGGCGCACACAGGAGTTCACCGCAGTAAAGGTAAATGGTGGGGGTGGGTTGTGGTTTTAGGGATTGCGGGCTGGGGTTAGTGGGCAGAAGTGATCTACCTAATCACTGCGCCGCGCCGTAATTGCAGTCGACATTTTCGTCGGCGGAATTACGGGTGGGGCATTGATCACATGGAGCCCTTGTCGAGGGCGGCAAAAGTGTCTTTTCTAAATAATGTAATTGATGCCCATGGTTCTAGAACAGTTATATGTTTTACCAACAATACGGATATAATTATGTCTTAAATTGGTCCGATACATAGCAATGCTATTTCGAAGTGTGATACCTATGTTTCTTGAAATCTGAAATGTTTTTATTTTTCAAGGATCAGGGATGACCCTATTTACACTTTTTCTATTAAGTAGTTATGGAGAACTGTGTTGAAGATGGGGAACTTTATTCTTAACACCCTGCAGCACCCACTTCAGCCGGATCCATATAATAATGTCCCTGCAAAAATGTCTCCAGACAAAAAAGTTGTTGTTTTTTGGGGAGACATTATTACATTGAAAATGCGGGGGACACCCCCGCAACACACACATTTTTCTTTTTTTTACAAGGGGCGCAGGGGATATCCCTGCACCCAGTCCCCATACATAATATCACCATATCTAATGTTGCCAATGGCTTTTCTGGGTGACATTATGTATGGGGACATTATTACCTGATAGCCTTCAGCCACCACCTGCCTTGGGGGTCCTCAGAAGGTATCCTCAACAAGCAGATGTCACAGTGCCATGGTTCAATTGAGTACTGTATGAAGCTTTTCATCATCTCTTCCTCCCTGACACCAACATGAACATAATATGTGAAACCATTTAACAGAACTAAAGAACAATTCAGAATGAATTTAGGCATAGAAGAGAGGCACTTTTCTTCGGCAGACTTGATAACCCTGATGGAGCCACAACAATGTCCAGACATTCCAGGTGCACTGAGACCACTACAGTAGTGATTTGGTGCAGTATAAAAAGCATTTATAAGACAGCATTAACATAACTTGTAAGTGCAGCTGTGGCTTCACATCGTAATAAATATATTTGCAGTTGCAAAGCCACCACCAACTGCCATTGGATAACCTTGCATGATTCCGGCAAAACAAACTGATGTCATAGAGCCAGTGTTTCATGAAGGGCAACATGCAGAGGAGACCACAATGTGGATTTCCACCAATATAACAAACTTTTAAAAATGTACATGCCCTTCAGCATATGATAGAAGTATATGCTGATTGCATGGCCATGTTGGACTTAAAGATAAACATTGAAAAATCAACCAAAATAGGATTTGGCTTTAAGAGCAAGGCATAACCTGGATTTATTTTTAAGATGGGCATTGAGAAGATCAAGAGGGTGATGGCCATTTAGGGACAAACTAGCCAAGCACATTCTGAAATTAGAGACAAGCATGACACAGGCAACTGGACAGGCTACAGGATTATGGAAAAACTTCAGGAAACAGCCAATTAAGCCTATGTTCAGGTTAAGGCCCCAGCATTATATCCATGAAAGCAGTTTCCGTGGAGTGACAGGAGAGGAAACCTGCTTGTAGGAGGTCTCGAAGGTTGTGGAAGTCTAAGGAATTGGTAAGACGGCTGAACACAACCCTTTCAAGCACTTTAGAGTAGTGCGGAAGGATAGACACAGGCCATAGATTATCCGGTAGGTTCTGGTCAGGCCCTTGCCTTTTTAGGAAAGGGAATGAGCGTGGCTGTTTTGAAAACAGAGGGAAAGCAAGCAGAGTCGAAGGACAGGCTGAAGAGTTCAGTGGGGTTAGAGGCCACTAGAGGGGCAATAGGCTTGACTAGCTGAGGAGCAAGAGAGTCTGATGGGGCACAAGAGGGGTTAGCCTTCATCAGTAGAGATATCACTTTGTCAGTACTAGTGTGACAAAGTGGGAGATAGAGGCAGATGATGGTGCTAGAGTAGGCAGAGTGTAAAATGTAGGAGGAGGGAGTGTGAGGATGGTCAGGAGAGAGCCTCTATTTTGGAAATGTTTGCAGCGAAGTATTCAGGTAGGTCATTAGCTGTGAGAGTGGAGTTGATAGTCATAGACTTAGGAGGAGTGAGGAGTGAGTTCAGGGTGTCCTGTAGACAATGAGGATGTTTGGAGTTAGAGTCAATGAGGGTTAGTTAGAATTCCCTTTTCACTCTATCAAGAGTGTAATCGAGAGAGTTCAGGGCAGAGAGGTAGAGTTGCAGGTCCTCATGTGAGTAGGTATGTCTCCATTTGCACAGCAGTCAACGCATTTCTGTGCAGAGAGAGTCTACAAATGGGGTGACCCATGGTTGAGGATGCTGAGACTTAGAGGTGAAAGTAAGCAGTGGAAAGTGAGAGAAGAATGAGTCATATAGTAGCGATTGGAAGCTGGAAAAGGCAGTGTTGATGGAGGAGGCATTGGGTGTGAAGGAGGAGAGTGAGAGCTGTAGGTTGGAGAGAAAGGGGGAATGGCAGAAGGTTTACATTTCCTTTTAGTAATAGGTGAAGCAAGTGGTGAGGGTGGAAAAGAGATGGCGGTGGAAACAATTGAGTGATCAGATATGGATGGTGTGACAGTACTTTTAGTGGCTGAGAGGTGGAGATGAATAAGAGCTCCAAAGAGTTACCCCCTGTGTGGGTAGGTAAGTTATGGATCGAGTGGTGAGAGTAGTCACTAAGAAAAGACTGAAGTTCAGATTTCTGAGAAGTGGTTGGACAGTGAAGGTTAAAGTCACCTAAGCGAATGAGGTGATGTTTAGTGGAAAGAGAATGAAGGAGTTGCCCAGGATCATCAAAGAATGGTCCATTGGGACCAGGTGGGTGATAGATGGAGATAATGTGAACCGAGTGCAGCAGAGCACAAGAGAGGTGGTGATCAACAGAGGTAGGAGAGGACATGGGACTGGAGATTTGTGAGGCATTGAGGCTGGAGCGAGTGGGTGTCCGATGCCTTTGCCTCTGCCAATCAATCGAGGAGAGTGAATGAAGGATAGCTTGGAATCGTGTACGGCTGCCATAGTAGCAGTGTCAAGTGCAGAAATACAGGTTTCAGTGCTAGCAAGAAGGTGTAGGGGAGGAGAGCTGGGGTGAAAGTAGTCAGTGATAAAGGAGGTTTTGCTGCATACAGACTGAGCATTCCAGAGTGTGATCTTCAGTTGATGAGGTAAGGAAGAGTAGAGAAGTTGAGTCTCAGAGGAAGGGAGGCAAGGTGGATAGTTGTTAGAGGAGATATGGTTCGCTTGTCGGCTTTGTTTGTTGGAAGGAGGTGGAAGAGATATGGAGTACTGGGAGTTTCAAGTGTTGAGTTTTATAATAGGGGTAGGAAAGGAGGAAGTTGTAGCGTGATTGGAGAAAGCGCAGGGAGAGGTGAGTAGGGGGAGGAGCAGGAGTGAATGCATTATAGGTGAGTAGCACAGTGTGGAGAGAAAGTACAGTATGTGCCCCAACGTTTTTGAAATCATGAAAAACTATGTATGGAACTTAGATATTAATGCACTTTACTTGAGGAAATGTCTTTTGTCATAATGGCCATTTCTTGACCCATCATCTGATACTTGTTTTAGTCTTTACATTTTACTTGTTATTTTAAGGATGTCATTTAAATTTAATTATACTTGTAACGCTCACCTGGTATCCACGGGGACGTCACTCAGCCTGTTCTGACCTCTTACTACCTCGAACCCTTCCCTGGAGGCTATTCGACTGGAGACTGGGCCTGAAATACAGGATTGGTAGAGTTTAACTCCCTATTGTCTCTGTGTGCTTGAACCCCTTCTTCCCCGGGGTCCAACCCTTCCCTTTGATCCACAGCTCACCTTGTTTTCTTGGATAGTGTGCTCTCCGTCCTGCCTTCAGCGCAGGGAGTCTGACAGGTAAGTATAATGAGTCTTTTGAACAGTTCTCTAACTTCGTTCCTTTCCTTCCTTAGATGATGGCCGTCGTCCGGGGATGTCGGCGTGCTGCTGAGATGAGTAGAGCTGAAGGTGAGTGAGAGCGCGATGCGCGATGCACCCCTTTCGTATCTGCATTTAACTGAGTTCTTTTTCTGTGTCTTTTAGGTGCCGCAACATTTTCAGCGTGGATGCCGGTTATGAAGAACAAATGCGGTGGGTAAGCGCGGTATGCAGCGCCTCTAGATGTTTCCACGCTAACCTGGAGTGTCTTTTCCCTCTTGCAGATGGATGAGAAGTTCCGGAGACAGAGTTACCCCAGGCTGGGATTCAGGTAAGCGTTTGAAGCTTGTACAGTATTTAAAAATAAGCAAAGATTTGCAGAATGCTTACTAATGCCCTTTTTCTGTTCTTTTCCCTTTTCCTTAGGAAGCGGCGTGCCGGGATGGGAATGACACGGCCGAAGATGCCCGCAGAACAGAAGGAGCGATGACTGATGGGCAGAAGCACCGCAAGGTAAGGAACAAGTTACTTACCTGTAACTGTTGTTCTCCAGCATGGGTCTGGCATGGATTCACATGCTCATGAATATTTCCTGTCGTCAGGCTGGGAATCCTCGGTAAAGAAAAAATCAGTATCAGCTTCGTTTCTGAACTGGTCTCTGGATCTCACTGCCCTCTCCCTAAACACCTCCCCTGGCAGCCATCTTCATATTTGGTAGCACGTAAAGTGGCAGTATGTCCAAGTGAAGAGCCGCAGAGGGGAAGGAGGGAGGGTTCGCATGTGAATCCATGCCAGACCCATGCTAGAGAACAACAGTTACAGGTAAGTAACTTGTTCCTTCTCCAGCATGGGGTCTGGCTTGGATTCACATGCTCATGAATATAAGAATACATAGCAGTACACACATGCACAACCACGGGAGGTGGCAAAAGGCTCAACATTAAGCATTACATAAACTCAACATTAAGCAACTCTTACCTCCTCACCAGGCCCACCTTCAGGCAAACAGGTTGCGCAGCACTGCTTGGCCGACTCTGGACTCCTCCCTGGAATCCCAGTCGACCCAGTAGAATCTCATGAAGGTGTTCATCGACCTGCACGTAGCAGCCCTGCATATGTCCAGCAGGGGCACACTAGACGACAACGCCGTGGTAGCAGCGATCGCTCTGGTCGAATGGGCTCTCGGACGGCTGGGCAACGGTCGGTTGGCCAACCGATGACAGTGCATGATGCAGCCGGAGAGCCATCTGGAAATCGAAGCCTTCGAGAGAGCCTTCCCTTGGTTCACAGGTCCAAAGTTCACAAACAGCTGTGAAGTCTTCCGAAAACTCTTCGTTCAGTCCACGTAGAACTTAAGCGCTCTAGCTACATCCAGCGAGTGCAAAGTCCTCTCGGCCAGCGACGAAGGCGATGGAAAGAAAACTGGCAACACCAAGTGCTCGTTAAGATGGAAGTCCGACAGCACCTTTGGCATGAAAGAGGGGTGCGTCCTCAGCACCACCCTCGTATCGTGAAAAGTCAAGTATGGAGGCTTGCAGAATAGGCCTAAATCTCTCCCACGCATCGTGCGGAGGTGATGGCCACAAGGAACGCTGTCTTCCACGACAGGAACTTCAACGG
This sequence comes from Ambystoma mexicanum, assembly GCF_040938575.1. Lineage (NCBI taxonomy): Eukaryota > Metazoa > Chordata > Amphibia > Caudata > Ambystomatidae > Ambystoma > Ambystoma mexicanum. The sequence goes on along the minus strand of NC_090926.1, from coordinate 755,422,096 downwards.
AGCCGAATGCAAAGGCTCGAATGGTGGCCCCATGAGCCTGGTCAGCACCACGTTGAGCTCCCACGCCGGGGCTGGAGCCTTCACAGGCGGGAACGATCGGAACAGTCCCTTCATAAATTCCTTCACCAGTCGATGAGACCACAAGGATAGCCGTCCTGCAGTTCTGGTGTATCGGGAGATCGCTGCCAGATGTATCTTGATGGAAGCGTGAGCTAGTCCAGCTTTGGCCAGCGACAGTATGTATGGTAGCACTTGAAGTGCCGTAATCTGTAGAGGGTTGATCTTCTGTGCACAGCACCAGACAGAGTACCTCTTCCACTTATGTCCGTAGCACTTGAGAGTTGAGGACGCCCTGGCCTTTGCAAGAACCTCTCTGCAGTCAGCCGGGATATCGGACCCTCCAAACTTTAGTGCTGCAGGAGCCAGGCCTGCAAGTTCAGCGACTCCGGGTCGTGATAAAGAATGGCGCCTCCCTCTCTGGAGAGAAGATCTGCGTCCGTCGACAGCTTGACTGGTGGGGACGCTGAGAGGTCCAGAAGGTCCGGGAACCAGATCTGTCTCGGCCACGCCGGTGCGACAAGGATCATCCTGCACTGGGACCTCTTGAGCTGGCTGATGAGTCGAAGCAGCAGCGGCAACGGAGGAAATGCATACAGGAACAGGCCGTCCCAGGGGAACGAGAAAGCATTGCACATGCTCCTCGGCTGGGGGAACCTGCTGGCGAACCTCTGGCACTTGGAGTTCGTCGCCGTCGCAAACAGGTTGATCTGGGGTTCGCCCCATCATTGGAAGAGCCGATCCACTTGATCCTGGCATAGTTCCCACTCGTGGCACAAGCGCAGCTCCCTGCTGAGTGAGTCGGCGATGGTGTTTTTTATTCCTGCCAGATGGAAGGGAACCAGAAACATCCCATGGGCGACGGCCCAGTGCCACAGATCCTGGGCCTCCTTGGATAGGGCTGGGGATCTGGTGCCTCTCTGCTTCCGGATGTAGAACATTGTGGTGGTGTTGTCGGTGAAGATCCTCACAACCTTGCCCTTGAGGGACGGGAGGAACGACTTGAGCGCCCAGAACACGGCGTGGAGATTTCCCGTGTGTGCACCCCATCCCTCCAGGGAGGCGTCCATCATCACCGTCTCCTGATGTGCCGGGGTCTGGAAGTCCGTGCCCGCTGTGAGGTGTGCACGGGTGCCCCACCACTGAATCGCCCGGGCGTCGAGGAACATCCAGCGGGCGTCGAGGAACTCCTGTAGAGGATGCATCCGTAGCCTGCACAGGCGCACTAGATAGATGCATGAGGACATCATACCGAGGAGGGACTTGATGGATCTCACCCTGGCCACGTCCCTGGCTAGCAGGTGCTGCACCTTGCCTAAGATGGCCTTCGTCCTTTCCTCCGACGGAGACGCCAATCGTTCCACTGTATCGAGCTTCGCTCCCAGAAACAGTGCCACATGCGACGGAACCAAATGGGATTTCGGGTAGTTGATGGAGAAACCCAGCTCTGTGAGTAACCGGACGGTCTCCGCCGTGTGCTCGACGGCAAGTTCTCTTGTCCTTGCACGGATGAGCCAGTTGTCCAGGTAGGGGTAGACGTGGATCCCCTGCAGGCGCAGCAGCGCCGCCACTGGTGCTAGGCACTTGGTGAACACCCTGGGTGCCGACTTCAATCCGAATGGCAGAGCTCTGAATTGGTAGTGGCGTCCTTGGGCTAGGAATCTGAGGAACTTTCGGTGTCCTTTTAGGATGGGGATGTGGAAGTAAGCATCCTCCAAGTCCAACGACGATAGGAAGTCGCCTTCCTCCAGCTGTCCCAGCACGTGCTGGAGAGTGACCATCCTGAACTTCTGTGCCTTGATGTATTTGTTCAACCGACGTAGGTCCAGGATGGGGCGCCAACCGCCTGTCTTCTTTCTGACGAGGAAGTATCTTGAGTATACTCTGGAGCCCCGGAGCCCCTTGGGGACGAGCTTGATGGCACCTTTCTTGAGCATCGCCTTTACCTCCAACTGCAGTTGAGGGACGCAATTTTCCTTCCTGGCCACGGGAGGAATGTTGGGACACTTCTTTTGGAATTCGAGAGTGTGCCCGTGGGCCAGGGCATCCAGCACCCAACAGTCGGTGGAGATGGACTCCCACACGCTGACGAACTTCGCCAGCCGGCCTCCCACCGGGTTGATTCGGTGGGGGCCCAACGCTACGGCCGGTTCAATCTTGCTTGGAGGCGGCCTTGCCGCCTTGGCGACGACGCCGAGATCCTCGTTGCTTCCCGCGACCTCTGTAAGCCTCCTGGGACGAGGAGCGGGCCGCCTGGCGGTACGTAGAGGAGCCACAGCCTGATCCCTTGGAGGCCCCATGTCTGCCTCCGGCGCTCCGAAAGGCCCATCGTTGCTGAAGGACTCCCAGGACTCGGGCCGTCTCTGTGTCGGCCTTGATGGCCTGCAGCGACTCATCCACTGTTTTCCCAAACAGGTTGTTGCCGTCGAACAGCATGTCCAAAACCCTGGTCTGCATGTCCGGATGGAAGTCTGTCGCCTTGAGCCAGCCACGTCGTCGAAGGAAACACTGTTGCCTAACTTGCGAAACCCGTTGTCGGCAATGTCCGTTGCCACCGTTATGGCGTGGTCTGATGCCACCTCACCTTCCTGCAGAATCTCCAGGGCCTCTGCCCTCTTGTCCTCTGGTAGGAAGTCCAGTAGGGGAGCTATCTTGTACCATAGCTCCCGCTCGTAACGGGCCACAATCGCTAAGGCGTTGGCCGCCTTAATTGTCGTTGCCGCAGACGAGATGACCCGTCGCACCATGGCGTCCAATTTCTTACCCTCGCCGTCAGGTGGGGAAGTAGAGGTTGAGGCTGTCACCCCCACCTCCTTCTTCTTGGCCGCCGGTGAGACGACGGAATCCGGCGTAGGTTGAGCCCTGAGGCACAAAGGGGCAGCGTCAGGGACCCAGTACTTCTTCTCGTACCTGTCCCTCTTGGCAGGCGTCATGGACGGATTCTTCAGGATCGCAAGTCCCTCGTCCCAGATATCGTTGAGTAACGGTACAGCGAGGACCGTCTTTCTCTTGGCCTCTCGCCGTTGATAGAGGAAACCCTCCTTCTTCTGTTCCTCGGGGCAGAGCTGGAAGAGCTCGGATGCCCTGGCGATCATGGCGTGAAAGGAGCCAATTTCGTCGGGCGGGGAAGCCCGAGGGAGTGGTGATGGAAGGTCCGTCCCCTCGTCACCACCGTCGTCATCCGACCCCGTCGTCGTATCCGTTGCCGTGTCATCCCTGGGGTCCGGTGAGGGGGATGAGGCCTCCACGGGTCGTGGGGGCATTAAGGGCGGGGAGGGATGAACTCTCCTCTGCTTGTTCGGAGGGCTTCCTGACGGGGCCGGTTCTGGATCGTCCGCCGGGGTTCGTGGTAATCTCGCCCTTATCGCCGTGCATAAGGTTTGGATTGCCATCAAAATGGCCGCCAAGTTGTCCTGAGGCTCGGTCAATGGCTGCGACGGGAGGGAAGGCTGCTCCTCCACTGGGGCCTCGTGGGCACCATCGTCGCTTTCTTCGACCACCTCTTCGGGATCCCTCCCGTGGATCCGTACCTTCTCGAAACTCTCGTTGAGGTTCTTCACGGTTTCCACCAGCTCCTCCTCAGAGGCTGAATCCGTGTCCGTAATAGCCACCGGCCCCTCCTCTTTTTACACCGGGGTCTTCATGGGGGTCTTGTCGATGGGCTGGAAAGAGGATTCCCTCCGCGGTGGCAGGAAAACTCTAGGCCCCGAGGTCGCCTCCACTGGTGTAGCCTCCACAGGCTTCGCCAGAGTCGGCGCAACTCCCTCGATAGAGGCCTTAGCCGGGTTAATCAAGGCCTTCACCACCTTGGGCTCGCTTGAGGCCTTCACCTTGGGGGGAGGGTCACCGCCTCGCTCCCCCTCGAATGAATCCTTCGAGATCGACCGGGGCCTCTCCAGAAGCTTACCCGGGTTCTTGGATTTCCTCTTCCCCGAACCAGAGCGTTGGCTCATGGTTGATGGGGCCGGGGAAGGCGCGCCCTGCCTGGCAGCCGAAGAGCTCGACCGTTCGGCACTGCCGGTGTCCGGGGACTCGCAGTGCTTAGCCTTCTGTTGGGCCCCCGTCGCCGGGGCGCCCTCACAGGGCTTAGAAGACCGCTCAGACCTTTTCGTCTTCTCACCTGCTGGGCCCTTCTCCAGCCAGCTGGCGACGCGGGTACGACGATCCCTCATGGTCCGTTCTGATAGGTTCTTGCAGAACGCACAGTCCTTCTCCACTTCCGTCTTGTCCTCATGAAGGCAGTAGAGACATCTTGAATGCTCGTCCTCCTTGAAAACATTCTGTAACCAGCATCCAGGGCAGTTCCTGAACATCTTGGATTCGGGCATCGAGCTTCCCTGGTCCTGGGCCATGTCCATGGTAGGCCTCAGATCTTCTGGAATCCTTCAAGAAGCGTAACTCGACGAAAACTTCACCCTTGAGTGGCGTAGAAAATTCCGAAACAGGTCCCCGTTGATCGGAATTAGAACGGTGGAGCTTGAGGCTCGATTTAACCGAAAAATGAGAAAATCTCTTTGAAAAAAGCGCGAAAACGCAGTAAAAGCTCGTGAGCTATAGCACGAGGACTCCCAACACTTGAACGTGCGGTAAAAATCTGAGGGTGGCTGCCAGTGGAGGGGCTTAGCGAGAGGGCAGTCATTGGCTGGGGGCAGTATGACCCAGAGACCAGTGTTTGGTTACTACTAAGAAAGACAGTTCAGAAACAAAACTGATACTGATTTTTTCTTTACTGAGGATTCCCAGCCTGACGACGGGGAATATTCATGAGCATGTGAATCTATGCCAGACCCCATGCTGGAGAAGGCTGTTCCTAACGGTGTTCTTGTTCTTGCAGGAGCTGAGCGCTGAGAAAGATGCAGGCCTACTGGAGACCGATCCGAACACAGTGAGTGTCACGCTGCAGGTGCAGAAAACGCAAAACATGTTTCTCAGCCTGGGTGTGGCTTAAATAGTCTCTGGGTATCCCAGGTGCCTCTGGGCTGAACCACACCCAAAAGACTAGACCGCACATGCAGTTCTGGGAACCGAAATATGTGGGAGCATCCATCTTGTCCCCATCAATGCACTACAAGTCCAATCCCCAATCTTATCCTATGAGAGTGAATGAGTCTGGTGCCACAAGCGCCAAGTCTGACTCCAAGTGGGTATTTGGAGGGATGGAGAGGCCCTTGAGGGCCATGTAGGTGATTGTGGCCTGGCTCCAGCCTGACATCTTGGAGGGCTGGGGACATGAGGGGCAGGAATCATGACAGCACTCCTCCCCAAGGCCCCTCTCAAGGTGGCTCTTCTCTCTGGTCCTGGTTTGGTTGGATGGTTTTGATGAAATCGTCTAAGCAAGCGAGGTGCATGGATGTACTCACAAGGCTCCCATGTCCTGTCTTGTGGACCACACCCCTTCCAGTTTACGAAGTAGTATAATTTAGATCTGACGTACTTTGAATCTAGGATGTCCTTGACTTCGAATTCTGGCTCCCCGGCGACTACTACTGGCTCGGTGACGTTGCTACCCGGGTCCCAGGTTTAACAGGTTTAAGGAGAGACACGTGGAACACAGGATGAATTTGCATGTTTGACAGCAAAGCTAGTCTGACCGCCACAGGATTTATCACAGAGGTCACGGGACCCAGGTATCTTGGACGGAAAGTTTGGGCTCCTTTAATGGACACGTGTTTAGACGCCAGCCAGACTTTATCTCCCATTTGGTAGTTGGGGGCCTTTGCTCGGTGTTGATCAGCAAACTTCTTTTGGCGATTCTTAGCTTGAAGTAGGTGTTCAGCTGCCCTTTTAAAGGTTTGAGAAATGGTCGTGTGCAAGGTTTTGACTGCTGGCATTTCCAGGGTTGTAGGAAAGTCCAACTCAGAAGTACGTGGGTGCCTGCCATACATGGTATAAAAGGGTGTCTGCCAAGTGCTGGTGTGTAGGGAATCATTATAAGCATATTCGGCTATCCATAATAGGTCGAACCAGCTTCCTTCAGTTTGGTGTAACATGCAACGCAGATACTGCTCGAGCGTCTGATTTGTCCTCTCAGTTTGACTATCCGTTTGGGGATGGTGCTGGTGGCTAGCCGGATGTCGATCTGGGCAATAGAGCAGCATTTTCTCCAGAAGTTAGATACAAATTGAGTACCTCGGTCTGAGACCAAAACTGAAGGAAACCCATGGAGCCGTACGATGCCTTCAAGAAATACCTTTGCCAGAGTGGAAGCATTTGGGAGCCCCTTAAGAGGAATGAAATGTGCCATTTTTGAAAATAGGTCCACGACCACAAGAATAGTGTTAAACCCTTGACTGGGTGGTAAGTCAGTAACAAAATCGAGGGACAACGTGTGCCAGGGTGCTGGTGGGATTTCCAATGGTTGTAATAGATCAGCCGGTTTCTGCTTGGATGACTTGTTTTGAGCACATACTCCACAAGATAGGATGAATTGGATAATGGCCCTCATTACGACCCTGGCGGAAAGCAACTGACCTGACCGGCATAGCGTAAATAGCGTTTTCGCCATTGCACGACGGAGTAAAGTGCGGCTAATTCTGACCCATCGGGCACGAGCACTACGCCTTGGCGGAAGTGCAAAGTCCGCGATGGCGGAAATGTCCCCAAAACGCCCCTCACCGCCGTCGTACGGCGACCTAGGTGCAATTCCGCCACCGGACATAGTGGTCACCGTAATGAGCGGCAATCGGAAAATACGGTGACCGTAAATATACGGAAACGGAAGCAAAAACATGGTCCTGGAACGGGAAACAGCACGCCGTACACCTATAAAATCAGAATTTTCACACAACCATTAAAAATACTACCCTGAGAGACATCCCAACCCGTCATCCACCCTAGTGAAACCAAAACAATGGGAAAAGTAGCGAAAAAAGCGTGCGACCGCAAGCGGCAGGTCCACTTCTCACGTGAGGAACTCACGGTGCTCACAGAGACCCTCCAGGAGAATGCTGCCGTCGTCTTCTCGACGCAAATGACCAGGACGGCACTTGCGAACAAGAAGGCCATATGGGCACTGGTGGCACAGCGGGTAAGTGCGGTGGGGACCGCACGCCGCAACCCACAGCAATGCAGAAAGCGATGGGACGACTTGCGGATACGCGTACGGAGCATACTATCCGCCAACCGTAACATTGCCACAGCTACCGGGGGAGGATCGGAATCACCCATCAAGTTGACCCCCTGGGAAGAAATCTGTGCCTCCACCATTGGAATGGAGACCATAGAGGGAGTCGGAGGGATGGAGAAAGGAGTGCAGACATCCGAAGAATCAGGTAGGTGTCCCAAATAAAACTATGCTAAAACCACAATGTCCAATCATGTGAAGTACCATGTGTCCACATAGTGCAACAGAAACACATGTCCAGGAGAACGTCCACTTACATTGGCCTGATAGCGCACATTAAAAGTCAAATTAAATAAATAAATAATTAAAATTCCTAAAAACACCCTCTACACGTGCAGCAGGCACCCCCTAACTGCAGGCTGCAATACAACTGCACCCTCAATCCACACAAAAATGAAACCACCTCCAAGGCCCTGACCCAAATCACCCTCAGGTACCACCCCAATGCATGTGATACATTGCCATTCCAATTTCCACAGACCCATAAATAACGCTCGCCCTCCTTTACTCCACCACAGGGTCCGATTCAAACGACGAGCTCCAGGACACCCCTACCAGCACACCTGCAAAGAGGGCCAAGACCAACGGCCAAAGACCCTCCACCTCAGCTGCACGGATCAAGACACGGCAGCAGCACAAATCAAGTGGCAGCACACAGGAGGGGACTTCAACAGGCACCCCAGCAGCCAGCATGGCCACAACACCACCACCACCACAGGCCCCCCCAATGGATGCCACAGAAGGCACTGCTTCTGGTGGCAGCAGCACCATAGGTGACACTGCATTAATGGCAGCATGCTCCGACACAGAAAACGGTGATGTCGATGTACGATCCATCCATGACCTGTCTCAATCCCCCTGTTTGTTTCATCCTGTACACCATGAGGATACCACGCAGGGGCACTCACAAGACGACGACTGGCCATCCCCCACAAGCCCTGTGTCAAGGCAACATGAGGTGATCAGCCCCTCTGTGACACCACCGCAAATGGCCATGGCCCAGCAGAGGCAACAGTCCCTCGACCAGGTGATCGTGCAACAGCAGCAACTGGCCACGCTCCTCAAGGACCATGCTGATGAATGTGGGGGTACCAAGGCAGCCATAGAAACATGTACAGAGACACTAAGGGCAGAAATGGAGAGAAGCACCGAGAGCCTGAGAGTACAAATGGAGAGAAGCACCGAGAGCCTGAGAGTACAAATGGAGAGAAGCACCGAGAGCCTGAGAGTACAAATGGAGAGAAGCACCGAGAGCCTGAGGGGGGAACTGCATGCGACGTCCAAAGACGTATGTGCTGAACTTGCCGCTGTGCGCCGTGTGCTCACTGAGCTCTCACAAACCCTTAGGGACATGCATGGACGTGAGCAGGCAGAGACATCATCCGTTGCAAGTTCCGTCCAGGGCAGCCCCCAACGTAGATCTGGGAGGAACCTGCGCTCCACAGGCAGGGGTGCCCCTGATACCCGGAGAGGGGGCTTGCAATAGCGTCTGCCCACTGACAATGAGCATCTTTGGACACTGGTGTTCGGGGGGGAGGTAGGAGGGTGGAGGGGGTGTGTTGGGCTTACTTGGGTGGCGGGTCGATGGGGTGTGTAACACAATTTCACATATGCTATAAACATTTCACAATCATCCAATGAGATGTGTGGACATTGATCTTTGTGTACGAGGCCATTATAGGCGTACAGTCCATATTGTGCATGTTCCAGACACACACAGTGCCACAAGTCCTGTGTCCATGTATCAGCCACCAGGCGTGAGTGCTAGAAGCATGAATCTATGATAATATGACGAATTTCACGGCCCTCCTGTGCCTCGCGGACTCCTTGAGGTGCTGCCACATCCCCACCCACATCATGACCATATTCAGGTGCTTGCAGTTCTGCGTCAGGGGGCATGGGCACATTTCTACGTATGCACATGTTGTGTAGCATGACACATGCCATGACCATCTTTGCAACCTTCACATGGCGGTACAGGAGTGCCCCGCCAGACCTGCTGAGGCAGCGGAAACGACCCTTCAGTAGGCCGAATGCCTGTTCTATGACTACACGGGTACGTGAGTGGGCATGGTTGTAGTCCTCCTCATGCTGGTTCTGTGGGTTCCGGAGTGGTGTAAGGAGCCATCTCTTCAGTGGATACCCGGCATCACCTGTATGTGGACAATAAAGGATGTTTGAGGAATGACATTGCTACGTAAGCACCCCCCCTTCCTGCCAGGTCATTGCCGCATCACAAACTCCACATTATCATGCATGAAATGAGACTCACCGAGTAGCCAGGATCTGTTCCCTGCATGTCGCTCCATGTAGCGTGGTATTGTAGAGTTCCGTAAGACCATGGAATTATGGGTTGATCCAGGAAATCGGGCACAACAATGTGTAATGATCCTGTTTGAGTCACACACCATTTGTACATTAAGAGAATGATATTGTTTTCGGTTGCGGTACTGGGCCTCCATGGCATGTGGGACAACCAATTCCACATGGGTGCAGTCGATGGCACCAATGCAACCCGGTATGCCGGCAAGTGCATGGAATCCCACTTTTGTGTTCGTAATTTCCTGCTCCAAACGTGGTAGAGAGATGTAGTCGTCTGCGTGCTTCAGGAGGGCATCGAGCACTTGCAATAGTGTCCGTGACAACAGTGGCTGTGAAATGCCATGCAACTGTCCGACTGTGTGCTGGTAGATGCCTGTGGCCAGGAAGTGGAGTACAGACACCACCTTCAGTAGGGGTCGGATGGCGGTTGGGCTATCTATCATGCTGACAAGGTCAGCGTGTGTCATGTCCACAACGGCGGTTATGGTGTCCCGGTCCAAACGGTAGAGGGTGTGGATCTGCTCATCAGTGAGGTTGAACGGATGTGCTCGGAGGCGTGGGATTGCGGGCTGCCTGCGTGGTGGTAGTGGCTGTGCTGGTGGGCATTGCTGGCCCTGCCTTGCCCTCCTCCTCCTCCTGCGTCTCCTCTGTGCGGCCGGTTGTTGTAGTAGTTGGTGTTCGTCTTCTTCTTGAAGTTGGAGTACTTGCAATGCTATCAGGTCCCCCAGGGCCAACATCGCTAGTCCTGCCGGTAGCATTTTGGAGTGGGTGTGGTTGTGGGAGGGGGTTGGGTGTGCAATTTATGTGTTTTCAAGCTGTATAGCCTCCACCTGTGGTGATTCATTCCACCTGTGCAAGCTGCAATCCCCTTTGGGCGAGCACGTCCCGCACACAACGCTGCAAATCGACGCATGGCATCTTGCTATTACAATCATGTATTTCATCCCGATGGCAGTGAGATATTGCTTCATATGTTAATTCTGCTATGGTCCCATTGTTTCACATACTATCTTTGCAGTCGGGAACAAACTTGTGAAGGGTCAGTGGAATGTAGTACTCGATTAACGGTGGACCCTCATGCAGCGCTGTACCGCGGTTCACCGACGGGCGGGGCGTCCCATTTGTGAGTGAAGCCAGTTGCCATTTTCACACACTGCCGCACTAAATGGATGGATTTGTGATTTCAAGCGGTCACAGATGCCTTTTCGACGTGATGTTGCAAATGAGGAATTCGAAGGACAGCGCTTTCGGTTTCCAGCTAGCGGCGAGGAGACGCCCACAGGTCTGACTGCAGACAGAAAGTTCTATTGTTTAATGTCCTTGGGACAGGGGCCATGCCGAGAATGCAAGGATTGATATGAATAGTATGGGATGCTCAATAGCGTAGTGGAGGATAAGGCAGGACGTTCCCAAATACATGTTACTTCACAACACTAGAATTCCGGCCTGGAGCACAGTGGATTTTGCAGACTGCATTAAGCACAGACTCAATGGAAATTTCAAATGTTATGTGAATAAATAATCAGGCGTTTTTATATCGGGATGAGGGAATGATGTATGGATGCATGGACAGATGATTTAATAGAGAGTCTGCCATGTACATGGCTTTTTGGAATCTATCAACTTCCTCTGCGCTATGTGATGCAGGGCTGCCATAGTGGGACCATCGTCTATCTGCCCTTGTTGAACCCTCCCTGTCTCGACGCGCCTTCAAACACTTGTGTCTATGCACGTTACTAATCCCATCTAATGGATTCTGTTTTAACAGACGCATGCACACAAACACTCGTTTGTAATAGTGTTTTCACCTCGATTTATATAGTTATGATTCGCAAGTGATTTTTGGGTGCGAATAATCCTTTTGAGTGGGCTAGCATGCATATGGCTGTGGATTTAGTGTGATCTTTGAAGTGAGTAATTCAAATGGAGTTCAGATGCCCATACTATTCTTTTTCGTTTCATTTGGGTGACAGGTATCTCCTCCCCTTTTGACGCTGCCATCTGTATGCCACTCCTGCAGATGGCTTTTACTCCCGACACCTGCTGCTTCGTGTTAATCAGTGGAGCACCATTACGATCTTATGGGACGATCGCCAATGGCCCACATGCCCTTACGCAGTACTAGTGGCTAGGAGCAACATTTCGAGCTTTCAGCTGGACTAGTACCTACCTAATGGGACGGCCCTGCGGTTCTAGGCGCTTCCATGTTGCCTTTTTGAACGTGAATGTAGCCCCTGTGTACCATGGAGGAACAGGGCGTCACACAAGAAGAAGCTGGTCATTTATTGCGGATGCAGCCCACAATTATTAGATATGATTTGGAGTTCATGACCTAATAGCTGTATGGCCCGGGTGATTTTGTTGTGCATTAAATTTTGATTATGATATTGACCGTGTAGCGTTATTCTTTGCAAGTAATGTAGCATATTCCTATTTGTGGAGCGATGTATTGTGAGGAGATCTGCTTTGGGTTCGGCCTTCTGAGTATAGTTGCGTGGTACTGTACTGGGCGCGTTTGCCTACGAAGGCCAGTAAGGTCAGGGATAGGGGCTGCAATTATGTCTGTTTTGATGATGTCATGCTCATGGGAGGGGGATTAGCTTTTGTGTAACAGATGCCGGTCAGCTAGGTGGATTGGTGGAATGATGTGATTTTCAGAATATGGCTGGTCACAGGTGCCTGTGTTTGCGTGCGTTTCTTGGAGGGAGACTGAGGTCATGTCCATTGGAATAGCTTCTGTATTTGTGCCATCTGTGCCCTGCTGCTCCCATTGGCCCCTCTTGAGATGTGCCTGGCTGCTCAGTCACTCTGCCAACTTGTGTGGTACATGCTTATGCTGATGGTTGGTTTGTTTACTGGCAGGAGTACAGGGCTGGTGCAGTCTCACTCAGGATACTGCTTTGTATGTTGCCTTACACTGGTGTCAAGCGATGGGGGGCCTGTTTTTGTTTGTCTCAGTTTTCAGTTCATGTTGCTGTACTTGAAGCTTCACATGCCTGTGCTGCATCAGTACGGCAATGGTGCCATGGCAAATATGGATGGCCACTCACAAGGCACTTGGAGCCCCTACATTCATTTGTTCGTTGGCATGCATGGGTGACTTGTACATTTCACTGGTTGCATTGTGTGACTTCATTGCACCTACGAGGAGTTGTGCAATGTGGCCAGGGAGTGGTGTACAGGCACTCAGTAGGGCCTTTTACGGTTGGTTTGCGATGCCGTACTTCTCACCATGGCGACTTTCCGCCATGCTTGATGGCGTTAGGTACATGTCCGCTAGGGTCAGAATTCCCGTACCGTTGCGCCATGGTGGTAATTACGGTTTCGCGGTGTGCGCGTGCGCGTACTTGGTGCAGTTAGCGTTGGCGTTCACTACGGTGTCGCTAATGGCATCGTACTTTACGGTGACGGGTCATAATCGCACCGAGCGGTATTCGATGGCGGTATTGCATTTCCGCCATCGTTTTTCGATTTCCGCCAGGGTCGTAATGAGGGCCAATGTCTTTACGCCACGTGGCCACCAATAATTTCGTTTTATCTTGGCTAGGGTTTCAGCGATTCCAGGGTGGCCCTCGATCAAGGAATCATGATAACCGTACATGACTTGTTCTCGTAGTTCTTGGTTTGGTAAGAATAAACGATTCCTGAAGTACGGCAACTGATCTTTTATCATGTAATGTTCTCCTTGTGCACTCCACGCTTGTAATTTCTCCGGACTCATCAGGTTTTGGATTTCTTCATGTAATTCTTTCTGAGTTATGGTTGCTGTGATTAGTAGGAGCTTGTCACTCGGGATGATTGCTATTGGGTCAGGGGTCTGATACCCTTGCTCTTCCACCCCCATACGGGAAAGGGCATCGGCCTTCCTGTTTTTCACCCCTGGTCGAAATGTAATCACGTAGTCATATTCAGCAAAAAAAGAGCCCAACGTAGTTGTCGTGAGGATTGGGCCTTTGCCGTTATTAGGTACTGGAGGTTCCGGTGGTCAGTTATTACGTGATTGTGTGTCTGGCACCCAAGAGGTAGTGCCGCCATGCCTTAAAGGCTGACTTAATGGCCAGGAGTTCTTTGTCTGTGATAGCGTAATTGAGTTCAGGGGGTGTGAATTTACGTGACCAGAAGGCAACAGGGTGTAACTGGCCCGTTTCGGGGTCCTTTTGTGAGAGGACGGCTCCCATAGCCATGCTTATGGCATCCGTTTCCACCAGCTATGGGAGATCAGGGCGAGGGTGGCGTAAGATTGGGGCAGCACCAGGTATACGAGTTCAGGGCGAGGGTGGCGTAAGATTGGGGCAGATGTGAATCTTGCTTTGAGTTCCTGGAAAGCCTCCTCGGCTTCTGTTGTCCACTGGAACTTTTTGTTGCTTTTCCTTAGTAATGACGTGATAGGATGCACAATTTGCAAAAATCCTGGGATGAACCGGCGGTAGAAGTTTGCAAAACCCAGCATACTTTGAACCCCCTTGAATGAATTTGGGGATGGCCAGTTCAGGATAGCATCACCTTGTGTACATCCGTTCGGATTCCATTCGGGCTGAGAATAAAGCCCAGGAATTCCACCTCAGAGACGTGGAATGAGCACTTTTCGAGTTTGACGTAGAGCTGGTGTTGACAGAGTTTTTCCAATACGGATCGGACGTGTTTAACGTGGTCCTGCTTTGATGCGGAATATACTAGGATATCGTCAATGTACACTAGAGCACAAACATCAATCAATTCCCGTAGGGCATCGTTCATGAAGTATTGAAATGCAGCAGGCGCGTTGCAAAGGCCAAAGGGCATTACTTGATATTCGTACAAGCCGTATTTGGTGCGAAAAGCGGTTTTCCATTTGTCCCCCTGTTTTACGCGAACAAGGTGAAATGCCCCCCTCAGGTCTAGTTTTGTGTAGATTTGGGCATCTTCGACTTGATCAAGCAATTCAGCGATCAGTGGCAGCGGGTAGCAATTTTTTACGGTAATCTGGTTCAGTGCGCGATAGTCCATGCCCATTCTAAAGTCCCCCTCCTTTTTCGGTACGAAGAATAGAGGACTGGCTGCTGGAGACTTCGAGGGACGGATGAACCCGTTGGCCAGGTATTGGTCAAGATAGGCCTTCAGGTGCTGGTTTTCTGGTTCTGTGAGTGCGTAAATTCACCCACAAGGGATTTGTGCGCAGGGTATCAGGTCGATTTGGCAATCATATGGTCTATGCGGTGGCAGGGTATTAGCCTGTTCTTTCTGAAAGACATCTCGAAAGTCCTGGTATTCACTTGGTAGGGTGCCGATTGCCACAGTCGCAAGCGTGGAGGTTCTGATGTCTATTGGTTATTTCTCTTGGCGAAAACATGTGTGGGCGCAAGTCTCGGGAAAGGCCAATTCTTTTGCTCACCAATCGATTCGAGGACTGTGAGCTACCAACCATGGCATTCCCAAAATCAACCGGAACTGTGGTGCCTTAATGAGGTCGAAAACGATAGATTCTTGGTGTCCATCTGGCACAGAAGGGTTAAAGCTGCAGTGCATTGGGATACTGGACCAGAAGCTACTTCCGTGCCATCGACGGTGGTAACAGTGTCGGTGGTTGATTTAGGGCGTAACGGAAGCCCCATCTTTGCTGCAAGATCCTGGTCGATGGAATTCCCAACGGCTCCACTGTCTATGTACGCTCTTACTGTGTGCATTCGAGATGGTTGTTGGTGATTGATCAAGACCACAGATAGTGCAAAAAGGGAGGTCTGTAGTTCACTTTCTTCGCTCGACAAGTGGACCCCTACACTTGCCAGGCTGGGGAGTTTTCCGATTCCTTCATGGTATCTTCCTTGTCCGTGGCCCCTACCGTCCTCCTCGGTGGCTTCACAGGGCACTCTTTAAGAAAATTACCTGACCTTCCACAGTACAGACATAACTGCTGCTGTCTCCTTTTATCCCTTTCCGCTTTAGTCAAGGGGGATCTGACCCCCCCCCGATTTGCATTGTTCTCCTGAACCTTCCGTTGTTGGGGCAGTATTGTCCTTTGAATGCACATACATAGGGCGAGGGTCCGGTCTGGTTCGATCTGCTCTTCGGTCCTGCAACCTATGATCCAGTTGAACAACAAGGTCAATGAATTCTGAGCAGTCTTTTGGGGGGTTCACTACTTGTGCGAGAACATCCTTGAGCTCCCCCTGCAACCCCTGATGAAATAACATGGTCTCTTCTCCACTGGCCATTCTGCTCCAACTACGGGTCTATTGAACGTGGCTATTTATGTTAATAGGTCTTGATTCCCTTGGCGTAGAGACAGAAGTTCGTTGTCTAATGCCTGCCCATGAGTACGACGGGCGAACAGCTTTTCCATCTCCTGCTGAAAGCCCCTGAAGTCATGCAGCAAAGGATCGTCTTGGGCCACAAAGGGTACAGACCAGTCTGTGGTGCTACCACTCAGGTAGGATAGCACAAAAGCGACCCGTGATTGGTCATTCGGAAAGGCCCCTGGCCTACAAAGGAAGTGCAGGCGGCACTGGTTCATGAACGTTGCAAACCTCTTGGGATCCCTCGTAAATCGTTCGGGCGGGGCAAAGGGAACTGCCCCAGGAAGGGTTATCTGAATGGGATTGGCTGATGGCGCTGGCATCGAGGGCACGCTTCCCGGCAATGGTGCATGCCCTGCTTGTGACTGGAGAAGTTGCAGGCTTAAATCATCAGTGTGTTCTTTGGCTACTATCAGCTCTCTCCTCAGGGTGTTGGTCTCCTGCCTGGCTGCCTGTTATATTTCAGAACGTAGTTGCCACAACATGTGGGCTAACTGGTCGGTTTCTGACGTTTCCATGATGCCCAGGTGGATTTTGATGTGAGGCTTTGCGTTCTGTAACGCTCACCTGGTATCCACGGGGACGTCACTCAGCCTGTTCTGACCTCTTACAACCTCAAACCCTTCCCTGGAGGCTATTCGACTGGAGACTGGGCCTGAAACACAGAATTGGTAGAGTTTAACTCCCTATTGTCTCTGTGTGCTTGAAGCCCTTCTTCCCCGGGGTCCAACCCTTCCCTTTGATCCACAGCTCACCTTGTTTTCTTGGATAGTGTGCTCTCCGTCCTGCCTTCAGCGCAGGGGCGCGTTAATTGATGCGGTCTCATTGCTGCCTAGTTACTTCACTGGCAAGAGCCCGACAGGTAAGTATAACGAGTCTTTTGAACAGTTCTCTAACTTTGTTCCTTTCCTTTCTTAGATGATGGCCGACACCCGGGGATGGCGGCGTGCTGCTGAGATGAGTAGCGCTAAAGGTGAGAGCATGATACGCAATGCACCCCTTTTTTTCTGTATCTTTTAGGTGCTGCAACGTTTTCAGCGTGGATGCCGGTTATGAAGAACAAATGCGGTAGGTAAGCGCGGTATGCGGCGCCTCTAGATGTTTCCACGCTAACCTGGAGTGTCTTTTCCCTCTTGCAGATGGATGAGAAGTTTCGGAGACAGAGTTCCCCCAGAGCGGCTGGGATTCAGGTAAGCGTTTGAAGCTCGTACAGTATTTAAAAATAAGTGAACATTTGCAGAATGCTTACTAATGCCTTTTTTCTGTTCTTTTCCCTTTTCCTTAGGAAGCGGCGTGCCGGGATGGGAATGACACGGCCGAAGATGCCTGCAGAACAGAAGGAGCGATGACTGATGGGCAGAAGCACCGCAAGGTAAGGCTGTTCCTAACGGTGTTCTTGTTCTTGCAGGCGCTGAGCGCAGAAGAAAGATGCAGGCCTACTGGAGACCGATCCGAACACGGTGAGTGTCACGCTGCAGGTGCAGAAACCACAAAGCATGTTCCTCAGCCTGGGTGTGGCTTAAATAGTCTCTGGGTATCCCAGGTGCCTCTGGGCTGAACCACATCCAAAAGACTAGACCGTACATGCAGTTCTGGGAACCAAAATATGTGGGGCATCCATCTTGTCCCCATCAATGCACTACACGTCCAATCCCCAATGTTATCCTATGGGAGTCAGTGAGTCTAGTGCCACATGTGCCAAGTCTGACTCCAAGTGGGTCTTTGGAGGGATGGAGAGGCCCTTGAGGGCCATGTAGGTGATTGTGGCCTGGCTCCGGCCTGACAGCTTGGAGGCAGGAATCATGACAATACTGATTTTATGAGTTGATCTAAGATTTTATAACCCAAATTAGAATTGACTGCATGAAATATTTGGCTGGGTGCCAATTGTGACAGATTTCATGAACTAATCTGTGGACCCATTGCCATTATATTTGAGATTTTAAGGATTATGTAATGTTAGGCTTATTTGAATTCATTTTATGAATTGCTCTAAGATTTTATAATTTAAATGTGAATGGATTTTATTAAATATCTTGTTAATGTAAATTTGATAGATTGTATGCATACACATCTGGATTATTTCCATCTGATTGTCGAGTATGTTGGTAAATGTTGCACTTATTGTGTGTTGTATGTTTATGGGTATTATTTCCGAAATAAAGATGAACAAGAAAAAAAGCAATTCTGCTATAATTATTTCTTAACATGGTCCGATACATAGTGATGATGTTTAGAAGTATGGATAACAAAATCATTTTGTACTCTATATGCAAGATGATTTCCAGTTTTCAGGGTTGATATTCACAGGAGCACTAGACAGGCAATCCCAATTCACACTAGGAAGATTGAGAAAATCCAATGGAAAGACAAACTCTACATGCCCCTATTGATCATTACGGTACCCTTTGTCTCTTTGCAACTGTCATTTTGAAGTGCATAAAGTTCTCAAAATAAATTGTTCAGTCAACTTAATGACTTATATTGCTTTGTGATGGCATCATGTGTGACCAAAGAATACAGAACTGAGAAAACATTCTGGGATACCTCATAACACAATGCCACTACTAGTGTCTCCAGGAACTATATTTAAGCGGGCACATATGGATCACCCATAAAAAGTAGGGAGGCACCTATAATGGGTAACACCAAAGTCCTTTATCATAAATAAGTCACCTCAACACAAGCCTGTGCATTTGTTAGCACACCATATATACATAATATGTGTAGAATATCTTGATTTTTGTTATCAGCAAGCTGTGTGAAAGCGCTATCATCTCACTACCAAGCCATCCATAAATCAGTCTAATTCGGCTTCAGATATGCCAGTATAAAATGATATTCATACATGCCTAAAGGAATCAAAGAAAGTGGTTGGGATAGGATTTTAAACAGGCATGTATGAAGCTGTATAGGAATCACAGCAGTCATGTTAAAAGTAATTTAAGACTATGGGGCTCATTCTGAGCATGCCGGTCCGGAAACAATGGTGCCAGTAAGCTTATCGGCACCATTGTTTCCAGACCGGCATGTTACCGTTCTGCGGGCGGGTGCCGTCCTGTCCGGCAGGTCAGAGCAATAGGAAGCAATAAATAAGCACGCTAGGCATTGGAGTCGCTGAGCAGGTCATTTTTAAGGAAGAACCCCAGAAGTTTGAACATAAGAATATAATTCCGTAACTAATGAGAACAAAACACATAACAGCCATAGACACTCATATATACATTTACATTAAACACAAATCTAAACTATGTATACCGTAACCCTGCCCCAATCAAAATTCACAAAACTGCATAAGACCTTCATATTACCCATACAAGTCATTAAAAGGCGCCCACAATTCTTAATACAGATCCTCCCTGTCTTGTTTCAAAACATAACTTTTTCATAACTTGTGAAAGTTTGGAGCTCAACTAACCAGTCTTCTATTTGTGGCTTTTTCCTGGTCTTCCAGACCTTTAATATTTTTTTTCCTGCTACCAATAGAGCCTGTCAACCCACCATCCATGACTACAAGCACTCTCACATCTATCTATACTTGGCAACAAAATAACCTGAAAGGGTGTCCTGGAAAGATTATGTTCAATATCATAGTCAGCCTATCCAACACATCCAACCAGATGTTTTGTATCCTGGAACAACTCCATAATATGTGCAGCAATATCCTTGTTTCTCTACCACAACCCAAACAGATATCACTGTCTAACAAACCAAGCTTATACAAACCCGAACAGTCCAACATAGATGCCCTAATATCTTTTTTGTTTAATCAGTTGCAACTTCAGATCCAACTTTACCTTAAATCCTGCCCGCATTAAATTATCCCAATGCTCTGTTGAAATTTCACTATTCAATTGCATTGCCCAAGTCTGTCGTAACTTATCCAAACGCTCAGCATATTAAGGTTTTACAGGCATCATGTTAAGGAATGTCAAAACCATTCAGGGTGGTGAGTCAAATGTCTTAAAGACTTCGGGCTTATCAGCCAGCAGGGCACTCAACAATTCTAGTCTGTGAGACAAAAGGGATATAAGCATTGTTTTATCTTTCTAGTTCACATTTTCCCAAATGGAATGTATAGCCAAATGCAGTAAACTCCACCATTTGTTAATCACCAAAACATCTCCAATCCTAAATGCCCCCCTTGTGATTCAGCTCTGCCAATACAAGGGTCTGTTTCCAACCTGAAGTGCTGGGTTCTGCCACACACCGATGGATCATTATGTAATCATATTTTTTTATTATTATTCAATAACCATGAAGTAAGAGCTTCCCAGGAAGCTTCAATTGCAGGTAGCCTTCTGTCAACAATCGTTTTTTTACCCCATCGAATATATATTGTCAAGTGTGTAAGGAGACATCTTTTCTATATCCATCCAGATTGGAGGTGAGTTCTCATATAATGCAAAATACACCGACTTTTACGTTAAAAAACCCATTTGGTAGTTTCCCTAATCAGGATATCCGAACCCCCTTCTTTGACTCTACGTACCAACATAAATTGTGGTATTTTCTTCTGATGTTTATTAATGCACCACAGACATTTCTGAAAAACCCTGTAAATCTTCTTGAAAGATTGTTTTTGTAAAATTCAAAGGAAGAGATTGGATGACATATAACATCTTGGGAAGAAGAGTGATCTGGATGACATTTATTTTGGCCCAGACATTTAACCATAATTTCTCCCACTTCCTCACATCTCCTTCAGCCACCTAAAGTAGTTTGTTCACATTAAAGTCCACTATCTATTTCCAGAGCCACATATAATATATATTCCTAGATACTTCTCATAATGTTCAGACCATTTGCAGTTCGACGAGTCAAAATCACTACTACAACAAGGATTGGGAAGAGGGACTACTTCTGTATTATCCCAAATGATCTTATGACCAGATAACTTTCCCACCTCATCAAATATTCTCCTCAACAACACATCACCTTCAGGGTTAGACAAGATTATCGTCATATCGTCTGCATAAGATAAGACTTTGAAATCTTTACCTCCTGCACATATTCCTTGTATCCCCTGCGTGGTGCCTCTCGCCAGGGGAAATGTATCTGAGAGCACATCATTTACCCAGACTTTAGCTGTCACCTCAGCGTGTAGGGAACACGTTTGGCCTCAAATACCGGAACGGCTGCTGCCAAAATCATTTTTGACCGGTGCCCAACAATGGGGACCTATTGGGGCATTCCGGCCCTGCGGTCCCGGTAATTCCCTATTGCTGGGTGCTGGAAAATATTACTCCCCATTCCCATTGTAGTCAATGAGAATGGGGAGGACGGATGCACTGGCACCTGTAATAACGGTGCCAGTGCATCCATCAAGGTCTGGGAGCGGGTGCCGTTCCGCCCGCCAGGTCAGACCTGGCAGGCGGGAAGGCACCCGCTTGCAGACCTAAGAGTGTGCCGGTCCGGTAACAAAGGTGCCAGTAGCTTACTGGCACCGTTATTACCGGACCAGCACACTAAAATGAGGCCCTTTGCCTTTAAGAAACCCTGGCCAAATCCCATCTTTAGCAGGGTGTGTTCCAAAAATATCCAATTGACCCTATCAAAAGCTTTCTTAGCATCTAAAAACACCAATGCAGTTTCAGAGGTAACCTCATCATCAAGCCCTAATATATCAACTAGTATCCTGGTGCTATCGTAACTATATCTCTGTCTTATAAATCCTGTTTGCAATCTAATATGTATGTATTTCCTCCATACATTTTTCATATCTATTTGCCAAAACGTTGGTGAATATTTTAATATTCACAATGAGTAGTTAAATCAGGTGATAATTCTCACTGTTTGTATGATGCCTACCCGTTTTTGGAATACATGTTATCAATGCCTCTCTTATAGAGGGACATATAAAACACCATTCTGTATACATAATTGTATAGATCACATAGAAAAGGAGCTAATTGAGTCACAAAAGGCTTGTAGAATTCAGCGGGTTATCAGTCTAGTTCTGTAGACTTATCTGTTTTATGCCGAATAATAGCTGCCATTATTTCCTTCTCATCAATCCGTTCATCTAAGGAATATTTAATTTCAGGTCTCAGGACTGGAATATCAAGTTTCCGAAAACACCTATCTAAATCCGTCCCAGGTGGAAATATATCTTCCTTATCGAGTCATTCATAAAAAGATCAAAAATATTCACATATTTGCAAATTTTTTGTTACAGGAAGACCATTTGCATTTTTTATACTCCTGATAAAAGATCTTTATGTCATCTCTTGAAGTTTATTAGGCAATAATCTACCACTCTCCCAATACTTTTCTTTAACAAAACATTTCCCACTTTCCATCTGCAAATTAATTTTGTTGCTGAGAGTATCAGTTATCCTTTTTAAGTCTGTTCCCAGGATTTTTTTTCCAGAAATCACATATTTATTTTGAAGTTCCTTAAGCTCTTCTTCTAATATTGTTAGTTCTGCCAACCCCCGTTTTCCTAACATGACATGTTTCACTGATTAATTCACCTCTCATCACTGACTTGAAACTGTCCCAAACCATGAGTATATTAGCTGAATTCCTATTTACCAAGAAAAAGTCAACAATAAAACCGTTCAGTGCTTGTTATTTTCAAATCTTTCAAAATTCCCGTCGTTAACCTCAAACCTAACAAAATTAGGCTCTGTGCCTCTCAAATCCAATTGCAGTTCCACCAAAACATGATCAGAAATTCTTCGTTCCTCTTATGTCAATAATGATTGAAAAATCATACTGCAGCCCACTTTACAGGGGACTACTGTTTATAAGAAAGGAACACCTCACAATGTGATTCTTCTCACAATTTCTGGATGGTGCATGTTGCACTGAAAGGCCTCCTGCTGCTCACTGCAGGAGGGCTAGAAGGAGGGGCAAGCATTATGTAAGGGAGGCCAATGCTAGCTGTCTCTAGGGTCCCTCCCTAGAGACGCCACTCCGTGCCACCACAGAGGCCAGGATCATGTATAATCATGTCCACTGAAGGTCAGGACCATGGCTAATCAAGTTAAGGTTGGGCAGATTGAAGCAGAGAAACCGGTAATGGGTTTCAAAGCACAAGTTGGCAGTTAAGCCTGCTTGCGCTAGGGCACATGGTCATCGGCAGTCCAGAACAGACCACTTAGCGCAAGGAGGATGTTCTGCAAGCATGCAGAGGACTTGCTAGTTAGATGTGTGAAGTGCCTGTCAAAAAAGCAGGTGCATACTCACCAAATGTCCATATGGAACCGTGCTGTAGCAACATCATCAAACTCCCTGGAAGAGATGAATATAAAATGATTAACAAAGCTAGGCGAGAGATAAGGGGATGTAGAAGGCAATGCAGTGAACAGGAAGAGAAAAGTAATAGTTTGGACGACATCTGGCAAACCATCGACAGAGAGAATAACATTATAGCGATACAGGAAGAGACGCAGGGTAACCAAATACCAAACAAAGTTGAAGAAGGCATAACACCTTTGACCAGAGCCAACAGAGGCCTCTGAACATTGTAAGGTGCTTGAAGCCAAAGCAAAGCTCCCCGTTCCTTGCAAGACCAAGATTCCTAGATCTGGTGCACACCATCTTGGCAGTTGTGACTGACTGTCAGGGATTTATGAGATCCCATTACATGACAGGAAATTATGTTCTTGCCACATCCTGTCATTCCAGAGACCCTGACCACCCCCTGAGACTCCTGCAGTAAGACCTTGGTGTACTTGGTGGAAGCTTGCTTCACAATTCTGATTATCTGGGAGAAGTCCCAATTCACATGACAGAGTGGAAAAAACAATATTTATTAAGGCATGTTGATGCCACATTCATTTCAGAGGACCCTGAACAACCCCTAAGGTGCCTGCAGTAAAGTCAAAGCTCCTGCCCCCCTGCAAGACCAAGACTCCTGCAGCAGTCATTCTGATTGGCTCCTACAATATGATATCAGCACATCACATGAAGAGGAAACAACGTTATTTTTGAACATGATTTATTGCTACTTGTGCCATTGCTGGGGACTCTTAGCACCACTTGCGAGTCTCGCAGCAAAAACAAATCTGCACTCTCCCTCCAAGGCTAAGGGGCCTGCCACAGCATCCTTGAACTGTTGGTAGCATTTTTCACCATTCGAAATGACTACGAAGGTCAACTGAACACATCACATGGTATGAAGAGGAAATATTATTGTTAGGGAATATTGTTGCCACATAACACAACTGTAGCGTTCCCCTAACTCCACATTAGTTCATGCAGCAAAAATAAAGCTTGCATCTCCCTCCAAGACCATGGAACCTGAACCAGATCATTTAACTTTTAGAAGCCATCAGAGCCCTACTGTTTGGCAAGTGGATCATTTGCCAAATCACATGACAGGAAGTGGAAATACCATATTTTCAGACAACCATGCTCACCACCTAAAGGCCCTGCAGCAAATACAAAGCTTTGCTTTCTCTTTAAGACCAAAGGACCTGCAACAGCTACCTGGAACTGGCAGAAGCAAGCATATTGGCATTATAAGTAGCTTGCAAAGGGTCAGATGATATACCCCCCCTTCTTATTCAGTTTCCGCATGGCATTCAGACGAGGCGTTCGCCATCAAGGGCCAAAAGCAGCAAAGGCCACTCTCCGTTTGGCAAAGAAAATTGACCCATTCCTAGCAGCTCTACTCCCGTTTCATACCAGTAAGCATGAGCCCTCTGTCTCCTTTGTCTACCTAACACGGTGTGTTCCTTGTCTTCTATTGTACTCCCACCATCATATTCCTGCATTTCCTCATTCTAACCACCCCACCCTTCAACTGGGGGAATCCATGGAGCCCACCGCTTGATCTCCCCACTGATTTTCTCTCCAACCTCATCACACCATATCCTGATCTCCCACCTCCCTACATGATGGCAATCTCCCTGCAACAAAAACCTCTTTTTTACTTTGACCCCTTACCATTCTCATCTTGCAGTGATGGTTATCAATGAGACATGAACACCCCTCCCACCCACATGATGCTGCCAGACATGTAGCCCGACTTTAACCTTCTTTATTTCCCTTGTCTATCTAGGAAAGGCAGTGGTGTTGGCCTACTGATGGAAAATGCCAGACCATTTGCCTTTAACCCTCCACACTGTTCCTTGGAAGGCAATGCTGTTCAAAGTCTTGCACAACCCATCTTACTAAGTTCCTCATCTACTAGTCCCCAGGCATCATCAGCTTCTCTTCAATGATCTAGATTAAATCTCTTTCTACTGACGTCCCAGTCATAATCCAGGAGACCACGATTCCCGCAACTTGACACGTTCTGCAGACTCCAATCTCTCAGGAGATTCTCTGTTTGCCCACCATACCCTGCTGACCCTCAATGGTGGCAACTTAATCAATCTCATCTTGCTCACCCCCTCACTACATTTTTCAACCCCTCTGTTGTCTCATCACCCTCTGACCACGTCTCTGTTTCACTGTATCTGTTCTTCTGCCACTCTCCCTCCCCACCAACTAGCATCCTGCTTGCTTGCTAAGTGCTTGAGCTCCTCGGGAATGTTTTGAGTGGAGTGCAGAATGAATATTGAAGAGTTTTTATTGTGTTTTAAATAGGTATGTATAATAATACCCCTACCTAACACAACATCTACCTCCACCAGCAGGGGAAATATATGTAATTCTATAAAGGAAATAGGTCCAAACTATGCACCAATTATTTCAACCACACATCCAAGGTCCCAGATTACCCGGCACACTACGTCCGTAAAAAATAGACTGTATGCTTTGATGTATCAAAAAGACAAAATATAAATGTATTCAAAACAATATATATTCAATGTAAAAACATACATTGACCCAAAACACAGAACACAGTGAATACAAAAACGAATACCTAAACAATGGGCCTCATTATAACTCAGGAGGTCCGGAAATAACGGTGGCGGTAAACCCGCCGCCACCGTTGTTTCCGGACCGCCTGATCCCGACTCCTGCAGGCGGGAGGTGATGTTCCCGCCAGGTCTGACCTGGCGGGTTAAACACCGCCCGCCTGCAGGCGGCCGAGGAAACACCGGCAGCATTACGAGATGCTGCCGGTGTTTCCATGATCCCCATTCCCATCGAGTCCCAAGGACTCGATGGGAATGGGGATTAACACCATTCCGCCTCCGTGATTCCTGGAAAACCGGGGTTGTAATGCCCCGGTAATTCCGGGAATCACGGAGGCGGAATGGTAATACGAGTCCGGCGGTAACCGGGCGGTTTTACCGCCACGGTTACCGCCGGACTCGTAATGAGGCCCAATGTGTCTAAAACATCCTAACACAATTTGACATCCACAAATGACAATACACTAATACATTCAATATTCTAAATGTGTTGTAAAAATGATTCCCAACATGTGTATGTTCTTCCAATTCCTCAAAGGGTGAACATTCTTCAGGGGAACCTTCTGTAAAAATTGTAGACTGCTTCAACACTGTGCAAAGGGGGTCATTTCACACATCACATAAATGGATGTCAATGCACCTAAAATACAAAAAGGGGGACCTTCAGAGAGGGGTCAAGAATTTTCAATACTAAATATACCCGTGTGCCCTTGCGGCCTACATTATGTAGGAAGAACAAACAGATAATGCTGGGTTCGCATGATTGAACACCGTAGCTGCATAAAGAACAAAGTTATTACAGCTCCACTGGTGAAGCATTTTTGGGAAAAGGACCATGCACACACAGATTTTACATGGCTGATAGTAAAAAAGATACATGGGATCAGTAAGCAAGAGATTGACCGCAAATTGCTTAATTTTGAACAAAAAATGATTTTCAAACTACAGAGCCATAGATTAGGTTTGAATGAGGGTATTGATTGGCATTGTGTGAACCTAATATGAATTACACCTTCTGGGGATGTTTAAGTTATCACATCTGTAATACAGCTAATTGATGGCTGTGTATTGGAGGAGTGGCCATTCTATTCTATTGAACCAATGTCTATCAGACTGTTATTTATGCTGACATGTTTGATCTGTCCCCCGTTTTTAAGTCTGGAATGAGGAGTATATCATTACCATTCTGAGATTTTACAGCTATTGGACAAATGCATGCCCCACATGATAATTCATACTATTCTGATAGGGTTTACATTTGTTTTGTGACCTCTTATGAATGTATTGGGGGCTGTTTGAAGGACATGTGTTTTATCAGTGGTTTGTTCCAGAGAATACTGTTTTTTTTTAATTTGGACGTGAACTGCACTACTCTTATTGTGGCTATTAGTGTGCAGCTCTGCTATTGCACTATGGGGAGGTGAACTAATGCAAAAGCTATGGTAAGAACATAGAATACATATGTGAGCCTAAATATGCTTGACTAAGTAAAAAGTGTGTTCTAATATTAGTAATATAGCTACAAGTTACATCCTAATCACTCAGGCGGTTCTCAAATGTAGTTGACTCCTTTATTTGGTTTGTAGGTAGCTTCAATGGCCCTCATTACGACCCTGGCGGATTTTTTCCGCCATCGGCGGACTTTTCCGCCATGGCGCAAAGTCCCTTTACGCCATGGCGGATGGCGGACTTACCGCCCCATTCCGAGGTCGGCGGGGCGGTAAGTCCCCATTGACCCATTTACCCTTCCCCATTCCCATTTCGGCCCCATAGGGCTCAATGGGAGTGGGGAAGGTGTTAATTACGCCACCGTACACTACGGTGGCGTAATTAACACCGAGGTCCCATAGCGCCATGGATTTTTACGCCCGCAAAAAGCGGGCGGAAAAGTGACCATGGCGCTCTGGGAACTCGTAGTTGGCGGTAAGGGGTCGGCGCAGCTAACGCTGGCGTATACCCCTTACCGCCAGGGTCGTAATGAGGGCCAATGAGTGTTAAGGGTGGAGACAGTTAACTTCCCACTTTTTTCAGGTCACAGGATGATTTGTGTCCATGTTGTACCCCCTCTGAGATGGCCGCGTTGTTGGCGCTTTGATTGCAGTTCCGCGCTAGTGCCCTTTGGGTTGAGACAGTAATGTAATACTGGTGTAGGGCTCTGTAGTTTTACTACCGAGATGGCCGCGTGTGGACAGGTTTATAGTAGTCCTTTCTTTGTGACTACCATTTACCAGGCTGTAGTGTAGTCTGTCCTTTGTTTTTCCGACCTTTGCTGTTATGGAGAGTAGAAGTTTGTGAACGGGATACAGCCTGTGTTCCCCCGTTTGACGTATGGAATTTTGGCATGTCGCCGCATTTATGGCGAGTACACCTTTCACACGGCTGGAGTCCCCCGTTGTTGCACTTGTATTCTGGCATGTACGAGACAAAAGTTTGGCATTCTTTATCCACGCCGCTCCTCGCTTTCCTTCTCGATGCCTTTACTACTTGGGAACGAGCTGAGACTGGAGAGCTTTAACCATATGTGATGTTCTTACCTTGTGGGCAGTGATTAACTCACTCTAATTTTCTTTTGAGCCAGTAATCTACAGTCACTTAATGGTGTATGATGGTGGAAATAATCATGTGAATAGTCTAAGTGTTTTGGAACATTTAACCAGCATGTTGAATGGCACAACGTGGCAATTGTAAGAATGACACAATGTGGCAATTGTAGGATTGATGGCTTTATAAGTCATGGTTTTCTTTTGAGTTTTGGCTTTAGGTGTTTTAGACGTTGACTTGATGTTACATTGAGCTATATGTTGACACTGGGCACCTTTGATTTTTGAATTGGGCATCTGGACTCAGACTCATTTGAAGGTAATTGAGAGGAACAGAACACCTTCCTGTGATAGATGTCCCGGTAGTAGTCAGTCATTACCCGTATTAATAGCTGGGTATATGGAATGTTGTTTTTCTCTGCAGTGTCTCTAATCGAATATTGAGGCGACAGTTTGTGCCCATGGTGGAAGTAGATGCATCTGGCAGTTGGTGCATGTGGTGTAGCGTTTACCAAGAGTACGCCGTTGATGAGAATTCCCAGTGAAGGTAATTCTGAGTTTATTTACAGAACTGTTGGGAGGGCGGCCTAGTTGTGGGCCATGCTTCTAGTCCGCACACTCCCCCTTTTGCATTTTAGGTGCATTGACATCCATTTATGTGATGTGTGAAATGAATCCCTTTAAACAGTGTTGAAGCAGTCGACAATTTTTACAGTATGTTCACCTTTTGAGGAATTGGAAGAACAGAAACATGTCGGGAATCATTTTTACGACACATTTAGAATGTTGAATGTATTAGTGTATTGTCATTTGTGTCTGTCAAATTGTGTTAGGATGTTTTAGACAAATATTTTAAGTATTCGTTTTTGGATTCACTGTATTCTGTGTTTTGGGTCAATTTATGTTTTTACATTGAATATATATTGTTTTGAATAAATGTATATTATGTATTTTTGATTCATCAAAGCATATTCTATTTTTTACAGACGTAGTGTGCCGGGTAATTAGTGACCTTGAATGTGTGGTTGAGATAATTGGTGCAGAGAGTTTTTATTAAAAAAATGTATCAAACAATTCAACGTGTACAAATCAATAATATATTCATGCTTCCCCCCACCTCCCATCTTCTACCCTTTGTCGGTTCTGTCATAAAAACGCTTCAGCGAGTTCTAATTGTATCTTGCATTTTCATGGAAAGTTTATCACCAATTGCTGATCCAGCCACTGCTACTTATGGTCTAGACACAAGTAGGTGCTTGTGTTAGTTCATTCCAGGCTGTGATTTCACCTGTATTTTCATTGCAGACTCCAATAGCCTGTAACCACACCGTCGTCTCTGTGTCATGACCCTCGCTAGAAAACCCCCTCTGGCAAACCCATTGGCCAGGTGGCGTCAGGACTCGGGCCTCTAGAGCCTGGCATCCTCTTCAAAAGCCCTCATGGGGCCAGTCCTGGCGCCTATGGCGCCAGGCTCATACACCATGAACAACAATGTGCTTGAGAACTACTTTATTGTATTGTCAGCCAACATGGAGGCATCCACATAGCTTGGTTCCTAAGAACCAAGCTATGCGGTCTAGTGTTTTGGGTGTGGCAGGCCTGGAAATACCTTCCCTGGTACTATTTTACCTGGGCTATATAAACCACACCCTGACTGCAGAACATGCTTCGTGTTACTTTGCAGCTTGCAACGTGACGCTCACCATATCCAGCTATTCCCTCGAACCTCGGAGAAGCAGAACCTGCAAGGAGACATCATTAGCAGCAGCATCTTACCTGCAGTCTTCATCTTTAAACACTCGCAGCTACTGAGAACAGCTTCATCGAATCTGCACGCCTCCCAGACAGAACGACCTGAAAGAGGAAGATAGAGGCAACATTAAAGAAAGCTGTAGAGACATTTACAAATTACAAACTGCTCAAAAGGCTTACCTGGCTGGTCGCCTCTCGGCTGGCACCACTCTGGACATTCCACTCGGGCTCAAGAACACCACGACTTACAAGGAAGGAAAACACAGGTTAGCAAAGGCAAGACTTTGCAGCGCTGCGCATATCGCTTACTTACCGCATCATAGCACTCTTAATGCGCCATCATTTACCAGCGGGGCTCAACCAAGCCAGTTCGCCGCGCTGAAGCTCTGCATACCTAAGGGAGGAAAAAGAGACATTTTAAACAAAGAAAGGAATGCAGGATAGCAACAAAACTAAAGAACAGCAATAAGACCTACCTGAACAATATCAAACGGGCCGGCGTCAGTGAAGTAACTGGACCATACTCGCCCTTCAAAGACAACGCGCCCCTGCAAAGAAGGCAGGACGGAGAGCACGCCTAATTCTACCACAAGGTGAGGAGATGGCGCCAGAGGGACTGAAAGCATACGGGGGTAAAGGGATAATACTTACCCCAGTCGGTCAGTCTTGAACACAGTCCTCCTGTATTTTCAGGCAGAACTTCCCCGCAGACTGTCAGGCAGAAACCTGTGCAGTTCCCTTAGGGACCACTGCAAAAGATTTAGGACTACAGGTGTTGGCAGTAAACCCACTTGGTAGCAGTCTGCACCACCCAGATTTACCTGGTAGCTGTGGCTGAGCAGTCAGACTTCCCTCAAGAAGAGTTAGGCAGTATGCAAAGTATACACAATAGGTACTCAGATACAACAATACAAGCAAACACTGACCAGAGCTTTGGTATCAAAGTATATCATTATTTATTTAAAAACACACAGTTTGAAACACTCCAGCACTCTTATTGTAAAATATTCTAAACACAGTTACTATTGTAATATATACAACCCTTTTCCCTTATCGGATAAGTCACAGTAAAACACCACTTATTTTCATACAGAGGTGAGCGCTTAACTAGATTGCACTCCAATAAGTTTGTGGGAAAGGGAGGGAGAAAGACAGAATATGGAAAGGTACACCACTCTAAGGTTCAGAAACACAACAAGCAAGGCAGAAGAGCAAAAGTCACTGGTGAGCCAAAGTCCAAAGGCTGGGCCCACTCTTAGAGAGGGCAGAGCACAAATGCGCCCAAGATCACACAGTTACACTAAGCTTAGAAAGTCTTGCAGAGGGTTCAAAAAAGAGTTTTGAGAGGCTTAGGAAAGTTTAGCCAGGGTGTCCCAGGCTAACCCAGGTTCGAAAGCCGGGGGATCTACCCCGTACAGTCGGTAGCAAGGGAAGCCAGGCGGGACACGGTACCTTAAGTGGGAAGGATCCTCCAGCGGGGGCAGTTGTTCCTGGTAGTGGGTGCAAGTTGCGTCGTTGTCCAGGGGAAGAGAGGATCTCGACTTGGAGGAAAGATGAAGGTCGTTGCACTACCAGGGCAGAAACCAGCCGCAGAGTTTTCCGGTTAAAGGTGGTACCTTTGTTTCGCGGTCGTGGTAAAACGTGGTATCCCGGTTGCCGGGGTGCTTGGCACAGGCAAGGCGGCCACGAGGTACGTCGGGAAAGCGAAAAGACAGTGAGACTGGTTATCCCCACCAGTCAAAGGAAGAAGACTCTCCGGCGGGAGATCTCCTCTGTCGTTGGAAAAAGTGGTGAGGCAGTCCAGCAGGGCTCCACCGGTAGTGGTGTCGTGGCAGGTCGGCTCAGCTTCTCCCTCGTCAGACTCTTAGGTCCTGTGGCGACTTCTGAAGTTCCAGTCCCCAAAGCCCTGCTTTTATGCAGAAAACCCCCATTCACTCAGCCTAGCTGTCACTCAAACATGCTAAGTGGTGAGCCGGCCGGCTCACCACTTGGGCCAATCAGGACGGAGTGCGACTTGAGTTGCCTAGGTAACTCAGTCCAGGGTGCCTAAATCCCCCTCCAACCCTCCTAAGTACCCCAGACAGAGTGGCACCACGTTGGAGGACTTCTGTGGAGAAGCCCGCCAAAAAGTGGAACAAAGGGCTCGACTTGGGTTGGAGTCACAGAAGAGAACAAAAACGCCATTTTAGAATCAAGTTTTGGCAAAAAATACCAACCGGAGAATTAATATTAATTAAATAAACCGGTGGTATGTTCGAGGCTACCATAAATAATTAAATAAAGATAGTAGCCTTAAACAATGGGAAATCCCATAGGAAAATATTTGCGGTTGAATATAAAAAGTAGTATCCACTGCCACCAGCCAAAACTCGATCAGGGGGGACGGAGACTTGCCCCCTCGACTAACAGACCCTGGGGCAATTGAATTGCCCCAGCCAGTACGTCCACAATATGATGGTTTGTTCTGGTTCTGTTCAGAATTTAAGACTAGTAAAGTCAATGGTGACTTTACATGCCCTGGGAGACAGTAGTCAGTCCCAGGGTATGGAGTCTATACTGGGGGGTCACTATGACACCCCTGTGTTACTGCACGGAGGGTGCTGTGTAACACACATCACAAAAACACATGAAGCCCTATGGAGTAAAAGACCCCATAGCCCATTAAACACATCTAGATTCAAGGAAACACACTCAAATCATGGCCAAGAGTGAGGGCAAAAGAGTCTCACTCTTGGCAGGAGAAAAAAAATAAACCCCAAAAATTAGGAAATTCAGCCTAAACAGAGAATTCTCCCTAACACTGACCACATCAGGGCAAAGCTGAGAAGCATACCAGCGAGTAACCCAGCTGGGTGGCGTCCCTGTGGATACCAGGTGAGCGTAACAGAACACAAAGCATCCATAACAAATCCACCTGGGCGCCATGGAGACATCAGAAATGGACCAATTGGCCCAATTACTAGGAGAGCTTCGTGCTGAGGTTCGTTCTGCCCGACAAGAGACTAATGCCCTCCGGAGAGACCTAATAGTGACCAAAGAACGCACTGAAGAGATTAGCAGGCAATACTTGCAATCACAGGCAGGACAGACGCCTCTACCTGGAAGCAATCCAACGATGCAAAACCCCGCCATACCACCCACTCCGGTACAGATCACGTTACCTGGAACAGTGCCCCTGGCACCACCAGAAAGGTTCTCAGGCAACCCACGGAAGTATGCGGCATTCATCAATCAGTGCCGCCTTCATTTTCTTTGTAGGCCTGGATCATTTCCAAACAACCAAGCTCGGGTAGCTTTTGTCTTATCATACCTGAGTGGTAGTGCAGCAGATTGGTTGGTGCCGTTGGTAACCCATGACAATCCTCTATTACGTGACTTTGGGGGGGTTCCAGAGAGAAAGGGAAAAAACTTTTTGCTCGCCATACCCAGGAACAAGCAGTAGACAATGAACTCTTGTCCCTCCGACAGGGGAATCAGGACTTGTTAACGTATATTGCTACCTTCAACAGACTGGTTGCCGAAGCTAGGTGGCCAGAAAACAAAAGAACCACGTTATTCCATCGAGGCTTACAAAGCGAATTAAAGGACATCTTAGCCCAGTTGGTGGATCCACCCAGAGACTGTGCAGAATTCATAAATCTGGTCGTGCAGCTAGACCGCCGGTTGCAAGACCGAAAGGCAGAGCAGTCTAAGACGGACCCTCGGACCGTGTATGTTTGACCAAGGAAAAACACCCCGCGTGTACCTGAAAATGCTATAGAACCCATGCAGATTGGAGGTATACGGCCTCCATTAACAAAACAAGAGTGGGACAAAAGAAGACAATAACAGCTTTGTTTGTATTGTGGGAAACCAGGACATTTCCTGAAGGACTGTCCAGTAAAACCCCCAAGAAGAACAGTCGGGGCCACAGAGAAGGATGAAGCTAAGGAATCGGGAAACTACCAAGCTTGACAAACGCAGAGGTCAGTTTGTCGAGTGAGAAGAAAGGGTTGCTGACCTCGCACTTTGCAATACCAGTGATCTTAATTAACCACCAACAGTCGTCAAGAATGCATGCCGTTGAAGCATACATCGATAGCTGAGCAGTTGGAAATTATATTGATCAAGAACTGGCAGTAGAGATGGGGCTTCCTTTGTGTTCTAAGCCAACTATGGACAAGGTAACCACCGTGGATGGGACAGAAATCGCTTCCGGACCAGTAACCCAGTGCACAGCCAGGGTACCCTTGCTGTGTCAGGAAGGACATCGGGAGTCTATTTCATTCGATCTCATCAAGGCACCGCAGTTCAGGCTAATACTAGGGATGCCATGGTTGGTTGCTCACAACCCTTTGATAGACTGGAGGGCACGAAAATTAACCTTCCCCGGTGACTGCTCCCCTGCCTGCTATTACCAAGAGGAGAAACCGGACGTCTGTATCCCCATGACTCCCAGAGCGACAGTATCAACCCTGGGAGCAGTATCGACCCTGGGAGCAACTAACACCTTGCCAAGTGAATACCATGATTTCCAGGATGTTTTCCGAAAGGACCAAGCCAGTACATTTCCGCCGCACAGGCCCTATGACTGTCAGATCGACCTTGTTCCTGGTGCACAAATCCCTTGCGGCAGGATCTACGCTCTCACAGAACCGGAAAACCTTCATTTGAAATCCTATTTAGATCAGTACCTTGCAAACGGATTTATCCGTCCTTCGAAGTCCCCCGCAGCCAGTCCTTTGTTCTTCGTACCGAAAAAGGAAGGAGACTTGAGAACCTGTATTGACTACCGCGCATTGAACCAGATCACAGTGAAGAACCACTACCCCTTGCCACTTATCCCTGAGATGCTAGACCAAGTTAAAGATGCTCAGATTTATACCAAATTGAACCTTCGAGGAGCATACCACCTGGTCCGAGTCAGAAAAGAAGATGAATGGAAAACCGCCTTCCGTACTAAGTGCAGCTTGTTTGAATATCAAGTCATGCCCTTCGGGTTATGCAACGTTCCTGCGTCATTCCAATATTTCATGAATGACATCTTAAGGGAGTTAATTGATGTGTGCGCCTTAGTGTACATAGACAACATCTTAGTATACTCAGCCTCGGAACAAGATCATGTCAGGCACGTTCGTTCAGTCCTCACCAAGCTCCGTCAACATCGCTTGTTTGCAAAGCTTGAAAAATGCTTTTTTCACGTCACCGAAGTAGAATCACTTGGTTTTATCCTTACTCCAGGAGGCATCAGAATGGATGTGCATAAGATACATGCCATTCTGAAATGGCCTTCACCGACGTCTCTGAAAGGGGTACAAAGCATGCTGGGCTTTTCAAACTTCTACCGCCGGTTCATCCCAGACTTCTCTCAGGTTGTGCACCCAATCACAGTACTATTACAAAAAAACAATAAAAAGTTTGCTTGGACCGAAGAAGCAGAAGAAGCCTTTCAGGAACTTAAACAAAGGTTTACCTCTGCTCCAATCCTGCAACATCCTCGTCCAGACCTCCCTTATGTCGTTGAAACTGATGCGCCCAGTTTCGCAATGGGGGCTGTCCTTTCACAGAGAGACCCAAAAACCGGCCAGCTACATCCTGTGGCCTTCTGGTCCAAAAAGTTCTCACCTCCAGAGAAAAATTATGCCATCATGGACAAGGAACTCCTGGCTATCAAATCCGCCTTTAAAGCATGGAGGCACTACCTTCTAGGGGCCAGACACACCATTACAGTCATCACAGACCACCGAAACCTGCAATATCTCAAAACAGCCAAGGCCCAGTCCTCGCGCCAATTACGGTGGGTCCTTTTTTCGCCGAATATGATTATGTAATCACATTTCGACCAGGAGTCAGAAACAGAAAGGCGAATGCCTTATCTCGCATGGGCATAGATGAAATAGTATATACAACTCCAGACCCAGTACCTATTATACCTGAAGACAAACGCTTGGGTATCACAACAGCCTTAACACAAGCAGAACTACGAAAAGAAATCCAATGGACAATGAATCCTGATGCCTACCTCGCATGGCAAACTCAAGGAGAACAATATACCATCAAGGACCACCTACCCTTTTTTAGGGATCGCCTATATGTACCAACGAAGGAATTACAACAGCATATTATTTCAAACTATCACGATTCACTGATCGAAGGGCATCCTGGGATCACCAAAACCCTAGCTAAGGTGAAAGAGAACTTTTGGTGGCCTACCTGGCGTAAGGACATCATTCAGTATATTCAGTCCTGCGTTGTCTGCGCACAAAATAAATCACAGAAACAAAAACCATCTGGTCTCCTACAACCATTGGACATTCCCCCATTTCCATGGCACACTCTTTCCCTTGACTTCATCACTGATCTACCTCAAAGCCAAGAGTTCAACACTATCCTTGTAGTTGTGGACTTATTCTCGAAGATGGCCCATTTTATTCCTCTCAAAGGCCTCCCAGACGCAGCCACTTTGCCAAAAGTGTTCCTGGAGGGCGTGGTTAAGCTACATGGCTTCCCTTCGGTTCTGGTCTCTGATCGAGGCAGCCAGTTTGTTTCAAACTTCTGGAACAAATGCTGTGCAATGGCACAGATCGACGTTCGGCTATCTACCAGTCACCATCCCCAAACAGACGGCCAAAACGAGAGAAGCAATCAGACACTCGAGCAATATTTACGGTGCATGCTGCACCACGAACAAAGGAATTGGAAAAACCTACTATGGATAGCCGAATATGCATTTAACAATTCTTTGCATTCAAGCACGGGACAAATGCCCTTCTATACCCTTCATGGCAGACATCCACGTACCTCTGAACTAGACCTTCCAGCCAGCTTGGAAATGCCAGCGGTAAAGACTCTACACACTCAGGCTTTCAAAAGGGCAAAGGAACACCTTATTCATGCCAAAGAAAAACAAAAGAGATTTGCTGACCAACACCGAAAAAAGGCCCCTGATTATCAAGTAGGAGACAAAGTTTGGTTAGCCGCTAAATTCGTACCCATCAAGGGAACCCGGACCTTTCATCCCAGATTCTTAGGACCCTATACCATTAGGGCAATTATCAACCCAGCAGCCGTGAAACTGGATTTACCACCTAATCTACACATGGTATTCCATGTGTCCCTCCTGAAACCAATGCAACCCGGCACAGGGATTGGGACACCACCTAAGTCCATACTTGTTGACGGAGAACCAGAATTTGAAGGCAAAGATAGCTTGGACTCTAAATACTCTAGGACCAAGCTATATTATCTCATCGATTGGAAAGGATTTTGACCACAAGATAGATCCTGGGAGCCCAGTGAGAATATTCACGTACCACGTCTAATCAGGAAATTCCATAGGAACTTCCCAACCAAACCTGGGCCAGACAGAAGGAACACCATGGGATGGGCCTTGGGGGGAGTGCTGTCATGACCCTCGCCCAAAACCCCCTCTGGCCAACCCATTGGCCAGGTTGAGTCAGGACTCAGGCCTCTAGAGCCTGGCCTCCTCTTCAAAAGCCCTCATGGGGCCGGTCCTGGCGCCTATCTAGGCTCATACACCATGAACAACAATGGGCTTGGGAACTACTTTATTGTATTGTCAGCCAACATGGAGGCATCCACCTAGCAACCAAGCTATGCGGTCTAGTGTTTTGGTTGTGGCAGGCATGGAACTACTTTCCCTGGTACTACTTTACCTGGGCTATATAAACCACACCCTGACTGCAGAACATACTTCGTGTTACTTTGCAGCTTGCAACGTGACGCTCACCGTGTCCAGCTATTCCCTCGAACCTCGGAGAAG
This sequence comes from Ambystoma mexicanum, assembly GCF_040938575.1. Lineage (NCBI taxonomy): Eukaryota > Metazoa > Chordata > Amphibia > Caudata > Ambystomatidae > Ambystoma > Ambystoma mexicanum. The sequence goes on along the minus strand of NC_090926.1, from coordinate 755,384,450 downwards.
CAGAACCTGCAAGCAGACAAAAGGAACATCATTAGCAGCAGCATCTTACCTGCAGTCTTCATCTTTAAACACTTGCAGCTACTGAGAACAGCTTCCTCGAATCTGCACGCCTCCCGGACAGAACGACCTGAAAGAGGAAGATAGAGGCAACATTAAAGAAAGCTGTAGAGACATTTACCAATTACGAACTGCTCAAAAGGCTTACCTGGCTGGTCGCCTCTCGGCTGGCACCACTCCGGACATTCCACTCGCGCTGAAGAACACAGCGACCTACAAGGAAGGAAAACACAGGTTAGCAAAGGCAACACTTTGCAGCGCTGCGCATAGCGCTTACTTACTGCATCATAGCGCTCTTAATGCGCCATCATTTACCAGCGAGGCTCAACCAAGCCAGTTCGTCGCGCTGAAGCTCCGCATACCTAAGGGAGAAAAAAGAGACATTTTAAACAAAGAAAGGCATGCAGGATAGCAACAAAACTAAAGAACAGCAATAAGACCTACCTGAACAATATCAAATGGGCCGGCGTCAGTGAAGTAACTGGACCGTACTCGCCCATGAAAGACAACGCGCCCCTACAAAGAAGGCAGGACGAAGAGCACGCCTAATTCTACCACAAGGTGAGGACAGGGCACCAGAGGGACTGAAAGCATACGGGGGTAGAGGGAGGATACTTACCCCAGTCGGTCAGTCTTGAACACAGTCCTCCTGTATTTTCAGGCAGAACCTTCACCACAGACCACATCAGGGCAAAGCTGAGAAGCATACCAGCGAGTAACCCAGCTGGGTGGCGTCCCTGGGGATACCAGGTGAGCGTAACACTCTGCTAGTATCCATTTTTCTAAATCTTTTCACCACACTTCAACAGCAGGTGCCTCTTTTGCCTTCCATGACATGGCTAGTCTACGTTTCGCCAATATGTAGGCCAGTCCTTTCAGTTTCGATATGTATTCTTTCCTTGTGTTATGTGGGTATAGCCCAAGTAGGCAGGATCCTGGAGTCTGTACCTCTAGCATGATTTCACCCATAGCCATCACCTTTGCAATATCCTCTGAGTATTGTCTTACTTTAGGGCATGACCATAGCATGTTGAGTATCCCAGCATCCATGTCTCCACACTTTAGACATCTCTGTTCTTCTGCACCTTTGAACATAGAGACCTTATGCGGCGTTAGACAGGGCCTATGCGTAATGTTTAGATGTATTAGCTATAACCTAGTGCTCCTGGACATTTTCTTATGGTAACCCATCTCCCTGCCCCATTCACCATCAGTGCATATCTTTCCCATTTTTGTCTGATCATTAATGGTTGCATTACACTTTTTGTAAGCAGTATGTCATATAACCATGACACTGTATGCCCCTCTCGGCTATATCATATATTGTTTCGACTATTTCATCTTTTGTCCCCAACTCAGGTATTCTGGGCCACCTGTGTTTAAGCGTATGTATTATCGCTAAATACGCTAAGTATTGTCCGACATTAAGGCCTACTTCCTCTGTAAGTGTTTTTAAGTCTAACAGCTCATCTCCTCGTATAGGTCTCCAATGGTCACTACCCCGACTTGTTCCCAAAATGTTCTTACATGTAATTTCAACTGTCTCTCTTCAGCCGCTACTGCTGCCAGGGCAATCTGCAGGGAGATCGGGTCTGTCATGTCCCATGTCTTACACGCGCTTCTCCATATTTGTATTCCCAGTGTTATCAAGTATAACAGGTTCTTTGCCGGTTGTAGTAAGTGTGTGTCTATAGTAGGGTCATCCGCTAGCACCCAACTACAAATTGTAATTGACTCGCTATGTAGTATAGTTCGAAATTCAGTATTTTAATCCTGCCTTCCTCGTGTGTTCTTTGGAGTGTTCTTAGGGCAATTCTATTGCGTTTGTTTTGCCAAATAAATTTCCTACACTCCATGGACTTCATTATAAGTATGCTGGTCCTGAAACAACGGCGCCAGTAGCCGTTGTGCCAGACAGGTTGGACCCGGCCGGGCACAGCGGCCACGGTAGGCAGACCGTCATGGAAGCTTCCGTGTTCCACATTCCCATAGCGTAGTATGAGAATGGGGAACTACAATTTCCGGGCGCCTGACTTTCCGGGCCGCCGGGGTTGTAATTACCCAGTGGCACCGGGAAGTCAGGCGCCGGTAAATCATTCCGAGTCTTGCGGCATGCCAGACTCGGAATGAGGCACCATGTCTATTTTTTTTTTTAAATAGCTGTGTTATGTTATATGGGATGTTTGTGAAATAGTGCAATAGTCTGGGCAAAACCACCATTTTCAGCAGCACTGCCCTTGCCATGAGTGTCAACGGCACCTTCCCCCGGAAATTCATTCAATTTATAATCCCATTCAAAGCTTTTTGTGTGTTATTATTATGCTCTTCCAACGGGTCGTGGAATATTTCTATCCTAAATACCGAAAGGATTCAGGACACCACTGTAATGATAGTCTGGGCAGGCATTCTCTTTTAAGACTTTTAACGCCTGCCAGAGGGAACAAACAGGATTTCCCTTTATTTATTGTGATACCAGATAGCTTGTTGGACCTATCTAGCGTTTCCAATATGTGTTGTAGAATGTCTACTGGTTGTTGTACATATAACAGCATGTCATCTGCAACCATGGACACTAAATGTCTAATCCTGTCCATTTATATTCCCGATTCTCCAAACTCATCTCCTAGATAGGCTGCGATAGGTTCCATTGCTAGGATAAACAATAGTGGCGACAATGGGCATCCTTGTCTGGTGCCTTTTTGTAGATTAATTGTGGCAGAATACACCCCTCCTGTACTTACTCTGGCTTTTGGGCTTGCATACAATAGCTTGACCCATTTAATGTACCCTACCGCAATGCCAAATGTTCCTAATACTCTATATAGCCATTCCCATTGCACAGAATCAAAAACTTTCATTGCATCAAAATGAGGCCATCACACAATGGTGTCTGTATAACCTTGTTCTATGCATTACGTGGTGTAGGCGTCTTACATTCCAAGTCATGTTTCGCTCTGGGACATAACTCGTTTGATCTGGATGTACTAACTTCCCGATGGTGGTCTGTAATCTACTAGCCAAAATCGCTGCAAGCATCTTGCTGTCTTAATTTAGTGGGGCGAGGGGTCTATATGAGCTGCATTCCGCTCCAGGCTTGTTGGGCTTTAGCAATGGGATAATGGCTGCCTCTTTAATGCTATGTTGCAACATTTCTTCCTCGTATGCATCGTTGAACATGTTCAACATTGTCGGTGCCAGATGCCCTACGTGTGCTTTATAGAACTCGCCTGGTAATCCATCTAACCCAGGTGTTTTCCCAGTGGGTAGCGCCCTGATTGTGGCCAATACCTCCGCCCACGTTATAAGGCCCTCCATATTCCTTGCCTCCTCTTCACTTAGACATGGTAACGAAATCAGTTCTAAAGCTTACTGCAATTCTGGTTGTTGTGGTGTATTTATTTCTGTGTAGAGGTCAGTATAGTATTCATAGAAGGTTGTGTTAACTCCCTCCTGTGAGTTACAGAGGTGACCCTGTCTATCATTTACTGCACAAATAATATCTCACTCTATCTCCTTTACATAACCATGCCAAGAGTCTTCCGGGCTTGTCTCCCTCTGCCTGTTTTCTCTCTGTGTATCGTGTGTAACTTAGTTTCACGAGCCTATCCAGCCCTACAGGCATTCTTGTCTTAATTGTATTTCCTTGCTTCGATCTGCAACTTTTGCTCTATTCAGTTTTTCTAGGTCTTCTAGTTCTTTCTCCTTTCTGTTAAGTGTTGTAGTTAACTCTGCTTTTAAACCCCCTGATCTAGTTATGGCTTCTCCTCTTATCACCACCATAAAAGCCTCCCATAGCGTGCCTGATGATTCCACACTACCAGTGTTCAAAGTGAAGCATTGGGCTATGCATTCTTTGATTTGCGTTCTAAACTCTACATCTCTGTGGGCTTCACTTCGAAGCTTCCCGGTCAGGACCAGTGGTCTTGGTTCTGCTACCTGGCACTTAAGGGTTAATGGTGCATGAACTGATAAGACACTCCCTTTGTATGTTGCTTCTGTAAATTCCCCTAATGTTTCTTTTCTTTTCTTTTTTCTTTTCTTTTTTATTATTGGTTTAGCTGAATAAATCAACTTTACAAAAAATCAAAATACAAATATAATCCTCAACATATATATTACAATTTCATATATATAACATTTGATTGTTATAATATGATTCATAACATAACCATAGTTATAAGCAAACGGCATACAATATATAAAACCATAAACATAAAGATTAGAGCCAAATTAAAAAAACAGTCACTTCATATTATCAAACGCTAAAGAACTTACATGGTAACATTTACTATAAAATTCCCTTGACTCCAAATAAATTTCCTATTTGATAAAAGAAACTCATATCAACTGATTACACACAAGTTTTCATTTGCTTATATGATACACACTTCTAAGACAAATAATTATCATATAGTTACTTAGATTTATACATCATTCAACTTTTGATCATTTAAGAATCTGATTACAGCAATTCTTATTGAAGTCGACTCACCGCGAAAAATCAGGTGCCATATAGTATCTAAGGTTCATTCTCTGTACCCTTGTAAAAAAGATGTTAAATGCTGTAATCTTTTTTGATTCAGAGCCTTACAATCAATCACCAAGTGCCGAACAGTCGCTGGTTGATTCATGTCTTTACAAAAACGGCACATATTGTCTTGCTGTAATATCATTTTGCGCTTCGCTTGTACATCCTTTATTGCCCATATGTTGAATCTTAGACGTAAGTATTTGTTTCTATGTATTGGTGATGGGGATTTAAGCAGGCACATCTCTGTTACACTAAATGTCTTGTGAGGGAAGGGATTCTCATGAAAGTCTCGATAATACTGTTCTTGATCCAATCATGTTGAAATAATCTGGTTTTAACTCTTGTTGGATTTATTAATAAATTATTAAGGGACACGTCGGCATCTGCCAATGCATTGACTACAGTTGAACGCCACTTACAGATAAAAAAATAATTTGAAGAAAAGATGTACTGAGATAGTACACTTAGTAACATTGCTGATTCCGCAGCCAGGATACACTTTCTGAACATGGCAATCAACTGCCACAGATATCGGGCATACAAGGATATTAATCCCAACTCATTCCTAATCCAGGCTATTCGAATGCACCCTGGCAACCCCAATAGGCACTTCCAATATTTATTCTCATGTTTCTTTTCCAGTAAGAAAATAGTCCAAACTAGTATGCACTTCATCTGGTGCCGAATATTGTGAATAGTCTTGCACTTCTGGGTGGAGATTCCTGCAGATGTCCATCATTGCAAAGGAGTGGACTAAATCGCCTAGTACCTTAGCTGTTGGGGACTTTTTTTATGTTTTGTATCAGATCTGTCTACTCTTGGGTCTAACATACAGTTATGATCACCATCCCATATTATAATGTTGTCTCTGTGTGAGCCTACTTTAGTATGCATAGCTCTAAAGAAGTTGGTTGAATCATGATTAGATGCCTATGTATTCATTATGCATATTCGTTTTTTCTCCAGCGTTCTTATTATTATTACCGATCTACCTTCTTTGTCTGTTTCAGTCTGTAATATTTGGAAGGGTACCGTTGAAGCAATCCAGATTAGTACCCCTCTTGTGTAAACTGAGTATGTTGAGCCTGCTACCTGTCCTTTCCATTTCCTAGCTATTTTATTTTGTCTGTCTTCAGTGAGGAGTGTCTCCTGTAACAGAGCAATATCTACTTTCTACCTACGTAGGTACGTTAACGCTCTATTCCTTTTGATATAGTTATTTAACCCCATTTCGTTCCATGTTATTAACCTAATGTTGTTCGCCATGTCTAATTTAATATATACTTTCTATACTCCACTTCCTGAGACCACAAACCCCTCTTTCTATTTGTGCCTGGTGTTGTCCGTGTTTTCCTTCGTGTTTTTGTGCTCTAAGCCTTGACAAAGGTTCGAACTCCCGTTTCTCTCTCCCCACCCAATTTTCCCCCCTCCCAACTCGAACTTGACACCCAGCTTTGACCAGCATGCTCAGGCGCTCGCAGAGTGCCCGCATCTAGCACTTCGCCTCCCACCTCTTACTGGCTCAGGTGCACTGAGAGTATGTGTTTTCAAACTAGCACGCCGAAACTACTACTAATAAGGGTAGTGATGCCAGTGCTGATAATGCCTCAAATGCCCCTATGACCCGACCTACGACATTTCCTACTAACTTTTATTAATCTGTAACGAAAGCCCTGGTAAGTAATAATCTCAACCTATTACTGCCAACTTCCAGGTGAGGTGTGATAAGCGGGTACCTTTCTTATAAGACACAAGCCTCATGATGTAGTAGTCTGCTTCCAAGCCATCATGTTTCCTTTTAGTCTTAAATCCATCCCACCCTTCATGCTTCAGTGCCTTCTGGTGTTATCGCCAACCTTTCTTTATCTAACCATTCTTGTTTCTTCAGGGCTGTTGAAAAACAACAAATGTCTATTTGGTGGGATTTTTAGTCTTGCCGGATAAATGAGCATGTACTGGAGTCCTGCCTTTCTCAGCCGTTTTTTTTTTAGTGGGGCCAAACTGAGCCTACGTCACTGCACCTGGAACTTATAGTCTGGATAAACAGTTAATCTTGCTGATGCTCTCTGCATGACTCCACCATTCCTAGATATTGCTAATATATTTTCCCTATCTTTATAGTTAAGGATCTTCGTTATTGTAGGCTTTGGGGGTGCGCCTGGAGAGGGTTTCTTTGTTAGGACTCTGTGCGTCCCCACCACTGTGAAACCCTGTGTCAAGTTGCCAGGGCCCACCTCTTGTAGCAATAGATTTTCTATATAAGTCGTTGGGTCCGTTCCTTCCATTCCTTCAGGCAGTCCAATAAACCTTATGTTGTTTCTTCAAGCCCTTCCTTCCACATCCTCTTTCTTCAAGCAGCTTCACCAGCTGTTTCAGTACATGGACTTCAGCTTGAGTTTTACTTATGTTCGTACAAATTTCTTCCACTTTTTTCCCCACACTACTTGTGCATTCCAACAGTGCACGCACATCTTGGTGCAGCAGATTTACGTCTATTCCCACTGCTTCTATCTTAGTTTCTAATGCAGTCTGCAGCCCAGCAATGGCAGCCAGGATCTGTTGTTCTCCATCTGCTTGAGTAGGTTGTGTACCTGATTTATTTTCCATATCTTGGCTGCTAACTGTTGCACTTTTAGTAAAGGAGCCAAGCATGGTCTGTTTTCCTTTACCTTTGCTAGCTATATGTGCCATCAGTGTCCCAGTATTATCTGCACTGCAGCTTCCAGTGTTTGTGTATATTGTTTTTTACAAATGGTACAGTGTTGTTGTTATCTCCCACTCTCCGTCTCTCCTACTGGGTGGTGTCAGTCGGATTCTGGCGTGGGTTACTTTCCTGTATATGCCGATTTTCTTTGTGTTTAAACAATACTGATGACAATGCAACCGTTCCTCTCACACCCTTTCTTCTATACTGAGCGGTCAGCAGTATACAATTACCTCTTGCTTTGGAATATAATTACCTCTTTCTTGTAATGTTAGGGGGCGGGTGTTTACTGCCTCAATATTAGGGAGGGTGGGTGGGGATGATTCCTGGCTGGGGTGTTCTCCTGATCCATCTGTTCTCCGTTGTCTGTTTCCACTCCACTCACGGATCCCTAACCACCCTATCTCCCTGTTATCTGTTGCTCGTAATGTATGATTCCGGCAGTGCTGGATTACTGTTTAACTACTCGCAACTTCCTGCTTCTACCTTTTTCCTTCTTCGCCGTTGTATGGTGCCTCGGTCCACCTCTGTGAGCCGTTATCACTGTCTCTCAGCCACTGCCTGGTCTTCCAGGTCGTCTCCCCGACCTCTGCCGGTGCCACTCAAAGTCACACTGCAAGCGGTATGTATATTTCTTCCACACTTTCATGTTGTCGGGAGGCCTTTGTAATCGCTGCGGCGCCCCCCTCAGTCTTTCCTCTTGTCAGCCGCCATTTTCTGTTAGTGGGCTCTCCGCGATGGGGCTCTTATCCAACTATCTTCACAGTTAAATCCAGCGTATCCCTTGCCCTATATGCTGTGCCGCGTTTCCTGCATTCTAGGTTGTCTTCAATTATCAAATTAGCGCTTTTATCCACAGTTATTAACGGATCCAGCAGGAGCTTCTTTTAGGTCGTCCTCACTGCATGGCAGCTGGTCAAGCCCCCGGAGAGGATTCTATCTCTGTCAGACAGGATGGATCCAGTGGTTGTCTTCTACAGTCTCTAACCTTACTACCAGATTGTAACCTTGAAAAAGAATAAAGACACTCCCTCTCTATTCCAGACGTGTCCTGACTGGTACCTCTGCAGCCCCATCTCTAGAAGCTTCATATTGCACCCCTAATTTTAAAATATCTAAAGGAAAATGTACTCTTATGGTCCACTACCTAGACCGCTTCTGGACTGCCCTTCAAACTATCACTGAACCTATGGCTGACTCCACTGAATTGGCATTTCCAAAGTTCAATTTGGCACTGGCATTTCACTAGCTATTTCCTTACATCTCACGCATGTGCTCAGCCATGGGTCTCCCCATCCATTCAATAGCTCTGGACAGCCATGCACTTCAAAATGCTGCTGGTGGAAAAACACTCTCCTCTCTTTACTACCTACAAGAATCACGTTCTTCTCAGTGGCGGAACACAAAATGTGGGGCCTGCTGCGGGCAATGCTATGGGGGCACCCTCAAGCTTGGCAACAAATGGACAGGCTGTGCCACACTCTGTGCCGGCCTGGACCACCACACATGCGCAGTGCACATGATGATCATGCTCCTGCAGACGTATGCCGTGCACTGCACTAGGTCAAAGATTTAAGTATGTGTCTCAATCAAAGTTTACATCTTTCACATAGTGTAAAAACAAGGGATCTGTGCCTAGCTCCTGCTTCCTGACACCAAATGTACTAGCCAACTCTGTGCACGGCCAGTAACATGACGCACAGTAATGATACCATGCAAAAACATGTTCATGCTGGCTCTGTCAGTATCCCCATGCATGAACATCCTGTTGCTGGTTTTGCCCTTTAATGCCTGTAAAAATCTCCAGCAAAAGGAAAGAAAATAGGTTATTGCTGCCATTTCCTTGTTGGCTGCACAACTGCCTTGCCCCTTATGTGAATATAAAATGCAATGCCACAAAACAAAAATGTCAATTGTGCTATAATCTCCCCACCGCAACCCTTCTCCAAGTAATAACATTCATCATGTTGGCTTTGCCGAAAAATATTCATGCTCCATTGCCCCATGCCTGGGTCCCAGCCATGCATGCACTCATTAGGACCCATTCACCCTCCAGCCGCTCATTCAGTAGCGTCCGTTGAATTTTTTAATTGGAAGGGCGTACACATTTCCCACAAATATGCCAGAGCGACAGAGCGTAGCGAGGGAGCCCAAACCAACCAAAGGGAGTTCAGGGGGTTTTTACCCCTCCCCCAGATCCGCTCTCCCTGCCCCCCCCAAATATTCTTTTTTAAAAATGGTGCAAAGAAATCCTTTCTTTCAGATAGAAAGGATTTCTTTTTTGAAGCTTGTTGGGACCCCCAGGACATAGCACAGTGGGGCACCCCGCACCGTGGGTGATGCAGCAGTGGCTCCCGCTTCACCAGTGGTCCTGCTCATACGACTTCTTTGGACTGAGACAGGTCTGACTATCACACTAACTTTATCTTCTCTTGCTGCTTTCATCCTCGTAAGGTATCCATAACCCTTCAGCCCATAGTTGCACTCTTTCTCCTCCTCACTCTAGTCTAAATAGACAACTTTGCCAGGTAAACCTCTTCCAAATCCACTAACACACAGGACACCCTTTCTTACATCTTCTTGCAACCTCCATCCTTCTCTGCATCATCGACCACCCAAATGCTCTCCGTAGTGTCGGACTTCTAAGCAACCACCCAGCTTGATCTGAACCTATCCTATGGGGGGCCCAACTCTGCTATGCTTACCCCTTTGCAAACAGTCAAACCCGACCCTGTTTCACAGTGTCCAACGTCGTACACATTTTGAAGAAGCTCACTGCTGACTCCCAACAACTCAGCCAACTACTGATGTGTCTCCCTCCGTAACCACTATTCCTAAATTCTAAACAGTAAGGGCCTGATTACGAGTTTGTAGGGATTACATCTGGTAATACCTTCAAACTTGTTTAACATTACTGCATGCAGTAACTACCTGGTGGCCCGGTAGGTCTACATGATTACAACTTATTATTCCCATTTTAGCATCACAAAAGACTCCATAAGGATCCAGAAAGGACCATATGCTCTACTAGTTGTGTGTGGCAGTAAGATCTGCCACACGTAACCAACTGGTAAAATGAGTTCCGGTAACAAAACCCATAAATTGGCAGAGCGGTAAGCAGTAAATGGCAATTACTGCGTGGTTCTACCAGTATCGCAAAACTAGTAATCAGTGTTAAACTGCATCACTGTCTACCAGTGGACTCGGTGAAACCTCCTGCACGTTGAGTTCTGCAGCACTCTATGGAGACAGCACTCATCTATGTCTCAGTGAGTGCCTTCAACACAGTTGAGCATTCCTCCCTCTTTTAGACTGTCTCAAACCTGTCCTCTTGCAACTGCTTGTCTGTCAGTGGTTGGCACTTTTTTGCCAGATGCTCAATTCTGCTAAATCTATAGCAATATTTCGTTCTCCTATCTTCCATGCCACACACCTTATGCCAAATCCTGTTGGCTGATCTCATTGGTTTGGCAATGAGCATACAAAAGTACAAAGAAGAGATAGAAATCTGGAATATAAATTGTGGAAAGCCAGACTACCAGGTGAAATATAAGCCTGCAAAATGAAAAACAGAAGCTAACACCAAGCCGTTGGGCATATCCTCTCTGTGGCATCCTTTCTACTGACCTCCTTTTGCTGCCCCCCAATGATCCCAATGTGCTGATTCTCATTAACAGTGACTTAAAGGGATACTCTAGTAAAAAATGTTATTTCAAAAATAGATAGGCCACATTAAAAAAAAAATACTAGCATCCTCCATTTTAAAACTTCCTATGTAAAATGATGAGCTATTCAAGCTCAAAATTCGAAAAAGCAAGCACAGGGGGGCCGCCATTTTGTGAAATGGAGGCCCTCCTGTGCTGGCTTTTGCTTTTTCGGCACTAATGAAGGAAAAGCCAGCCAGCTGTAGTAAACAAAGTCTACCGCTGGGTGGCTTTCCCTTCATTAGTGCCGGGACTCGGAGGACGCCGACCGGAGACCAGAGCAGGAAAGCTGCAGCTGAATCTCGGTAAGTGCTATTTATTTTTTTTTACAAAAAATAAGCACTAGCTGCAGTTTTTTTTCTAAGTTTTCCGGGCTGGAGGAGCCCGTAAAACTTAGAAATAAAACCGCAGCTTTAAAAATGTTGTATTTATGTTTGCGGTCGCTTTTGAAGCGACCGCAAACATAAATACAACATTATTGTGTTGGAAAACGCTGCAGTTTTTCTTTCCAAGTTTCTCAGGCTCCTCCGACTCGACTCCAACACAACCGCGTGTGTTTCTGCCTGCTCTGGCTTTCACTTTGGGTCTCCGGTGCTCCCGTGGGGAAATGGGAAATCAGCTGCAGGTAGAAACACTACGCGGTTGTGTTTACATGCCGCGTAGTGTTTCTACCTGCAGCTGATTTCCCATTTGGGGCTCTCGGGCCCCCCACGGGGAGCCCGAGAGCCCCAAATGGAAAAGCAGATTCAGGCAGACAACGCGGTTGTTTTCCGCCATGCCGCATTGTGTCTGCCTGAATCTGCTTTTCCATTTGGGGCTCTCCGGCTCCCTGTGGGGAGCCCGAGAGCCCCAAATGGAAAAGCAGATTCAGGCAGACACAACACGGTTGTGTTGGAAAACGCTGCGGTTTTAAAACCGCAGCGTTTTCCAACACAATAACGTTGTATTTATGTTTGCGGCCGCGACCGCAAACATAAATACAACGTTTTTAAAGCTGCGGTTTTATTTCTAAGTTTTCCGGGCTCCTCCAGCTGCTCTGGCTTTCACTTTGGGTCTCCGGTGCTCCCGTGGGGAGCCCGAGAGCCCCAAATGGGAAATCAGCTGCAGGTAGAAACACTACGCGGTTGTGTTTACATGCCGCGTAGTGTTTCTACCTGCAGCTGATTTCCCATTTGGGGCTCTTGGGCCCCCCACGGGGAGCCCGAGAGCCCCAAATGGAAAAGCAGATTCAGGCAGACACAACGCGGTTGTTTTCCGCCATGCCGCGTTGTGTCTGCCTGAATCTGCTTTTCCATTTGGGGCTCTCGGGCTCCCCGTGGGGACCGCAAACATAAATACAACGTTTTTAAAGCTGCGGTTTTATTTCTAAGTTTTCCGGGCTCCTCCAGCCCAGAAAACTTAGAAAAAAAAACGCAGCTAGTGCTTATTTTTTGTAAAAAATATAAATAGCACTTACCGAGATTCAGCTGCAGCTTTCCTGCTCTGGACTCCGGTCCGCGTCCTCCGAGTCCCGGCACTAATGAAGGGAAAGTCACCCAGCGGTAGACTTTGTTTACTACAGCTGGCTGGCTTTTCCTTCATTAGTGCCGCAAAAGCAAAAGCCAGCACAGGAGGGCCTCCATTTCACAAAATGGCGGCCCTCCTGTGCTTGCTATTTCGAATTTTGAGCTTGAATAGCTCAAAATTTTACATAGGAAGTTTTAAAACGGAGGATGCTAGTATTTTTTTTTTAATGTGGCCTATCTATTTTTGAAATAAAATTTCTTACTAGAGTATCCCTTTAAATAATCCAACACTTCTTCACCTACACTGGTACAGATGTCATGCTTAACCTTCTAAACACCGTTAAAATCTGCCCCATATTGCCTGTCAGTCTACCAAAAACATTGGGCACCTCCATGGCCCCTCAGCAGGCCGGATTACTGTTCCAGCCTCTTTCTGGGACTACCCCTCTACTCTTTCACTACCATCCACAAGATATTAAACTTTGCTAACATACAGTGATTCTCACCCACCTCGGTGAAGAGCCTTAACGCAAGGTGGTTTTCTAGGCAAAATGACTTCCTATTCAAATTCCTTCTTCATGTAAATTAATATAACATTGAGGGAAAAGATAACAAGGTACGACTCTGGTGAACCTTTTACCCTTCCAAAGGGAAATCCTCCTAGCATGAATTACCCTCCCACTTAATCTCAACCAAGAAATATAGAGCAAACCCAAGATGCACTTGCCCCCATAAAGTCAAAAAACATAGTGTTTCCTCTGAAAAGGCAAAAACATGGTTTGACAATACACTGTCAAAACTAATAAACTCTAACTCTAAAACATAAATGTTAGAAATCCAGATTACCAGCCAACACGTTTGCCTGAATAATCCACAATAGAGGCTTTCAACAAGGCACTGGACAATAGAGGATGTGGATTCCATAGATGAGACCACAGTCGCAGGAAAGTTCTCAGTGGCATCTTTATTTGCCATCTCTGTTACAGGAAGGCAGTCATCTTGAAAGTTAGGTAACAGCATGGACCCACCGGCACATCGATGGTCTAGCCCCTCTAATTTCTCACTGCTATAACATTCACTAAAGCCCATAACACATCACCCACTCAGCATTCCGAAATACATACATTAATTACATTACCAGCTCCAGTCTCACACACACTCATATACCAGATAGGAATCACCACTCAGAGAGGCTCTCACATACCAGACAACATTGACTCACACACTCACCCATTGAAAAGAGCACAACACACTCCTCATACACCAAGGAACACATCACATGCAACTGCACACAGACTACCAAATGAACACAACAGAACCTCCACAGATAGCAAACATACACTCTTTCCAGAAAATGGCACCAACCCATCCACTAGCCAGGTACCCACCCAGAGACTGAGGAAATACAGAACAGGCCCCAACATGAGGGGAGGCACCCACAGCCACAGTTAGTGGCAATAAAATGCCTGCAAGAGGTGTAGCATTGGGCAAACCAGATAAAAGAGTTTAAAAAACGACATTGATTGCACCGACAATGGTTGGACAAACCCACAAAACATCCCATTCATCTGACCCTGAAACAGAAACACTTATAGCCACGGAAAGGGACAACACATCCATTTATGTGGGATTTTCATACTAATATGCAGAAAAGGAACTATGACCTATCTCTAGTGTGGATGAACTAAATTGTTTAGTTACGTCCGACTGGAAAATGACACCACACGTGTCGCAGATTACATGCAGCTCATCCTAAACATAATATGAATTCAGATGAAATCTTACATTTTTAAAGAAAATAAAATAAAAAGAAATTGTACTTCAACGTTCAATACTGAATACATTGGTTCTATTTAAATATTGATTGACACATGGAAAAGAAAATAGAAGCTCATCTCTATCTTCATCATTAAAACATGGCTCTCTCCCACCTTCTCACAAGTTCTTGGCCTCCTCATCTTACCCGGATAGACGACCGGACAGGGAAAACTTGGGGAGGCGCGTCAGTCATACATGAGCCCAACTGCTAAATGGTACTGCATTGTGTGTAGACAGACCGCCGTAAAATCCATGGAGCTCATTACATTACACTAGGAGTCCACCACTTTTCACCTCCTATACCGATCACCTGCAATGTGTGGTCCATTCAGTGATGAGATCAGTGATGAGATCATTGACCTTTTTTTCACCAGCCTCTGTCACACACTCAACAAAAACCTCCTGAGGGACTTCAACATACCAGAAACCCAAGTGACTAAGCGCACAAGACCTCATCCTGGCAGACACCCTTTGTGTAACTCAACATGTGCAACGTGACGAAGAAAGCTCATGTCTGCCCATTACCCCTTTAAAACCTTTCCAATGAAATCACTGGAAAACAGTTTGATGAAACTCTCAAACTTTGAAGGAGTTGGCTGATACACTTGCTCCCTTAAAACTATGTTGTACACTCTGTCATACAAGAGTCAAACCACCCGCCCCATGCTGCTACCCGACAACAAATGCACCATACCATCACATGAAAAACGCTGGCGCAAATAACACCATCCTGAGGTCTTTGCCATGCGTTGGGCACTCTTCAATGAAGCCAAAGCATCCTACAATGATTGTGGCAGCCTTACCAGGAGCAATAACCTCTATGCTACAGGCAAACACTGCTCTAACTTGGCTACCAGACCCAGAAATACCAGAGACCCTGGAGAAATGCAACTCCATTAGTAACTTCTCAATTAGACACATCGATTCTTCCAAATCGGCTGCACTGTCAGTCGCCCTGGACTGCCTGTACTACCCATCACTCTAGGTCCTCACCGAAACTCTTATCTTACTAAAGGGAACCTCTTACAATGATGAGACCCTACCATCTTCCATGTTAAAAAAGATCACAGAATCCACCCTCACAGTTGACTTCAAAATAGTTAATCCCTCCCTAAGCCAGGGCATCTTCCCAAACTGCATAAAAAGAGCACTGATTCACCCATTGCTTTACATACCCACCCTCGAACCAATGGGCCTTGCCAACTAATGGCTAATTACCAGCTGCCCATTTACTGATAAAATCATTGAGAAGGCAGTGGCCAATCAACTCCAGGAGCAAATCATCTGTCACTGCCTGCTCTGGGATTACCAATCTGAGTTCCATCCCAAATACATTTATATAGCTACTATCCAGGTGACTGACAATGTTCTCCAGAACTTTTAACAAAGGGCACTCTTGCCTCCTGCTTCTTCTGGACCTGTTAGCTACTTTTGATACGGTCGACCATCACACTCTGACCAGCCATCTTGTGCAACAATTGGGTTTCCCAAGCACGGTTCTCAATTTGTTCTCCTCTGACCTATCAGATAGACACCATGCTGTTCCCATGGACACCTTCAGATTTGACTGCTGCACGGTTACCTGCAGAGTACCACAGGGCTCAATACCTTTCCCTGTGGCTTTCAACCTGCACATGGAACCACAATGTTCCCTTCACGACTACCAAACATCGCTCTACATCAATACACAGACGATTCCTGGCTGTACCTCAAGAGCAAAATGTGTTCTCCTCCTTTACCCATCCAAACAGGAAAGCATCCAAGGATGGCTAAATGACATGCACTTAGATGGGTCCACTACGCAACTCGTCCCCCCACCAAGTGTCTTAGGTTCACAATAGACATTAATGACTCCTTCCAGCAGAATTCGAACAAAAAGGCTCAGACCACTTGGTTTCAGCTCCCACTGCTCTGTAAGATTATATATATATATATATATATATATATATATATATATATATATATATATATGATACATTACTCACCGTAATCGTATTTCTGATGCTTGTATCTGCTTAGATTCACATGCTGTGCATAGGCCGACATCTAGTGGAAGCTGCAGAGTATTACAGTTTGTTTTTCGAAACTTGAAAATGGGCGTCGACACAGGGCGTGCCAGTAATACTATCCCTAGTGTGACGTCCACTGTACCCAAGATCCCTCACGCGTCTAGGATCCTCAGATTGTATTTTTTCTGACATGAGGTAGCATGAGGAGTAGCGTGAGTACAGATAATCCAAGCAGATAGACAGAAAGGTAAGACTACAAGCAATCATGCGCCTTCTCTCGGAGGGGAGGAAGGGTGGGTTGCATGTGAATCTAAGCAGATACAAGCATCAGAAATACAATTACGGTGAGTAATGTATCCCTTCTGAGGCTTGTGGAATCTGCTTAGATCACATGCTGTGCATAGATTAGCGAGCAGTACCAGAAGAAGGAGGTGGGATGTGAGAAGGGTCATGAGCAAATTAGTGTCTTAGAACCGCTTGTCCCACTTGTGTATCTGCCTTGGAATGGGTGTCAATGCAGTAATGCTGAGTAAAAGTGTGAATAGAGCTCCAAGTAGCTGCTTTGCAAATGGTGTCAAGGGGTACATTTGCAATGAAAGCCAGAGTGGCCCCAATGCCTCTAGTAGAGTGGGCCCTTGGCGTAAAAGGCAGAGTCTTTTCAGAGAGTGAGTAACACAGCTGGATACAGTTAATAATCCACTTCGAGATGGCACCTTCAGAGACGCGATCCCCCTCTCTGCCTGTAGCTATGGAGACAAACAGTTGATCTGTTTTCCTTAGCGGTCTTGTTTTATTTACATAGTAGAGGACCGCCCTACGCACATCTAGGGTGTGTAGTTTCACCTCAGCCGAGCTTTGCGGGTTCTGGAAGAAAGCCGGAAGCTCGATGGACTGGTTTACATGGAATTTTGATATAAATTTAGGTGAGAACCTAGGGTGTGTGCGTAAAACCAGTTTGTCTTTATGGATAGTAAAGAAGGGATCCTGCACTGACAGAGCCTGAATTTCACTGACCCTTCTTATAGAAGTAATAGCTACTAAGAATGCCGTTTTATAAGTCAGGTGTTTGAGACAGCTTTTATGCATGGGTTTGAAAGGGGGGCCCATGAGCTTGGCTAGCACCACGTTAAGGTCCCACCCTGGTGGTGGGTTTGAAATAGGAGGGTGAAGTCTCTTTACTCCTTCCATGAAGGCTTTAGCTACTGGTACTTTCCACCACAAAACCTTGCTATGGGAAGTGGTGTAAGCCGAGAGGGCTGCCAGGTGTACTTTCAGTGAGTTAAAAACCAATCCTGCATCTAGCAGGTGGAGCATGTATGTAACAATAGTGGAAGGAGTGCAATCAACTGGGTTGATTTGTCTACTCTGGCACCAGATAACGAACCTCTTCCACTTGTCAAAGTAACAGTGCCTTGTGTTTGGTTTCCTAGATTCCTTTAGGATGTCCATACACCTCTGTGGCAAATTGAGGTGTCCTAACTCTATGACCTCAGGAGCCATGCTGCCAGGTTCATTGAGTTGGGTTGCTGGTGCACTGTTTGACCTTGGTGCTGGGACAGTAGGTTGTACTAGGCTGGAAGTTTGATGGGCTCGCACACCGCCATCCTGCGTAGGTGTGGGAACCACGGTTGTCTTGCCCACATGGGAGCAACTAGGACGAGCGTCATCGATTCCCTGTTCATCTTGTTCACCACTTTCCTGATGAGGAGTTGGTGGAAAAGCGTACGCAAACATCCCTGACCAGTTCATCCACAGGGCGTTCCCCTGGGAGTCTGGTTGGGGGAACCTGGATGCAAATCCTGGGCATTGTCTGTTTTCGCTTGTGGCGAATAAGTCTATAGTGGGGAAACCCCACTGAGAGAAGAGATCTTCTACGACCTCTCTGTGAAGAACCCATTCGTGTTCCTCTGGGAGGGAGTCTCTGCTCAGAGCATCCGCTAGGGAATTGAGCTCCCCTGGAACATGTTGTGATGACAGGAAGATGTTCCGTCTGAGTGCCCATATCTAGATTTTCTGGGCAAGCTTGGACAGATTTGGCGAGCGAGTACCTCCTTGCTTGTTCAGGTAGAACATGGCTGTAGTGCTGTCCGTCCGGATTTGCACTGACAGGTTTAGTAGATGGGGCTCGAACGCCTGAATACTGCCAGAAGCTTTAGCAGGTTGATGTGGTTCTTGGCCACTGAGTGAGACCAGAGACCCTGAGCTGTGTGGTGGAGATGGTGAGCTCCCCACCCCATCAGACATGCATCGGTAGTGACTACTGCCTGTACTTCGGGATCGTAAAAGAGCTTTCCCTGTGCAAGATTCTCTCTTGTCCACCAGTGAAGGCTTTGTACCAGTGTTGGCGAAATGACCACTAGATCGTCCCACTGACCACTTGCCTGAGACCACTGTTTCGCCAACCATTCCTGCATGGGACGCAGGCGCGCGTGGGGGACCAGGTAAATGCATGACGCCATCATGCCCAGTAAACGCATTGCTTTGCGTACCGCTATTTGTTGACCGGACTGATAATGCGGAATTTGCAGTAGTATATTCCGAATTCTTTCTTCTGAAGGAAAGGTCAACCCCTCCTGGGTATCCAGGATTGCTCCTAGGAATTGTTTTGAGGTGCTTGGCACCAGGCTTGACTTCTTCTCGTTGATTGAGAAGCCTAACTCGTGTAGGAGGTCGATAGTCCTTTGAATGTTTGTCCTGCAAATTCCTGGGGTTTCCCCCGTTATGAGCCAGTCGTCCAGATAAGGGTACACCGGGATTGCCTCCCTGCGTAGGTGTGCAGCCGCCACCGCCAGTACTTTGGTGAATACCCTTGGTGCCGAAGCTATCCCGAAGGGCAGTACCTTGAATTGGTAGTGGCGACTGTCCACCTTGAAGCGCAAGTACTTTCTGTGCGCTGGGAACATGGAAATATGAAAATAAGCATCTTTCATATCCAAGGTTGCCATGTAATCCCCCTTTTTTAGGAGGGGGATTACCTCTTGTAGCGTGGTCATACGAAATTTTTGGGGCTTGATATACTTGTTGGCAGGCCGTAAGTCCAATACTGGGCGCATTGTCAAGTCTTTCTTTGGCACAAGGAAGTAAGTTGAATAAATACCCTTGTTTACCTGGTGTCCCGGGACGAGTTCTATCGCGTCCTTTGCTAGCAGAATGGCAATCTCCTCGAGGAGAATCTTCTGATCTTCTAAAGAGTGTACTCTTTGTCGTGGAGGATGGTTCCGGGGACGCTGCAGTAGTTCTATACAGTACCCCTCGGATACTGTTGACAGCACCCTTCTGTCTGATGTGATCCCTTCCCAAGCCTGGGTGAAGTTGGAAATGCTTCCCCCTACGGGGGTTGCGTGAGAAGGGACCCTGAACTGAGCGTCACTGCTTTGGTGGAGGCGTGCCGCCTCCTTTACTGGGGCTGCCTCTGCCTTTACCACGTCCTCTCCTATTACCCCTGCCGTAACCCTGGGTAGACTGTTGGCTGTTGTTCCACTGTGTACCCTGCCCCTGGGAATAGTTAGACCCTCTCTGGGAATTTTGGCTGCGTGGGCGACGAAAATTACTATTCCCTCTCTGGTTAAGGGGTTTATTGGTTAACTGGCCAAGGGACTTGAGTGTCTCGTATTCGTCCTTGGCATTATTCAGTGCGTCCTCGACCGCCTTACCAAACAACAGATCGGCTTCCACCGGTTTGTCCAACAATGATGCCTGGGTTTCTAACTGGCCCTTTAAGGGTTCTGGTGCAGAGGATATGAGTGCCGCGACTTCTTCCCACTGATGGCAGTTGTAGCTGGCCAACAGGGTGGTGGAGTTTGCAATCCTTGCCTGATAGGCGGACGTTGAGGCTACTTTCCTGTCGAAACCATATCGTTTTTTGCTCTCCTTGTCTGGAGGAGCTTCGGACGACGACAAGGGTGTTCCAGCCCTCTTACGAGTGTTAGTGACAACTAGGGAGTCTGGCTTCAGATGTCCTCTTATGTAGAGAGGGTCAGACTGGGCTGCCCTGAAAAGTTTTTCAACTCTGGGATTGACTGCTCTGGTGAGGTTCGGGTTCACCAGGGATGGGTCTATTCTTCGCTGAATAGACTTGAGGATAGGGATGGTCTGGGCAACAGGCCTCCTTTCTCCTACTAACTCCTTGGCGAAGTCCCTCTCCTCCTGGACACCGTGGGTGTCAATATGGAAATGTTCTGCTGCACGTGCGAGAACCTCGTTCAGGAGGGGTTGGTTATCGACAGGGGAGTCGGTAACCGGGGCTTCCTTTTCTACCGGGGAATCTACTCTGTAGGTTTCAGGTTCTTCCTCTTCCTCTTCTTGGTCCTCATCGTCCCCATAGTAGCCCGTCCCGGTTTGCTCTTCTACCATGCCAAAATCTTGGTCCTCACCAAAGGAAGTCTCTCCTTGATATAGTGAGTATGGTTGTACCTCGAAGGGGTCTGTTAGCCTCATCGGTGTCTCAAACCGGGGCTTCTTACTCGGGGGGATAGGATTATTAGAGCCTGAGGGTGTAGCCCCTTGTGGATCATATGAAAGGAAATGGTCTGGATTTTTATCGTAAAAGTCTGCCAAAGAAGACATCCTTGACATAACCCTATCTATGTCATCACTGGACCATTTTTTGGAACTGGGAATGACTCTCTCAGAAAGTTTTGGAGATTTATCTTGAGAAGATTTGCTCTTTGAAATATCAGCAGACCTGGTCTTGTCTGCCTGTCTAGGAGAAGTGGAGTGTTTCACAGGTGTGGAAGAGTGCAGAGGCTGCTTCTTCTGCTGTTTTCCCCCCTCCCCGTGAGTGGAAAAGTGTTTTCCCTGTCCCTTTGTGGCTCCGGAGGTTTTCAACGCCTGGCGTCGAGGATCGGGGGTAGAGTCCCTGTCCTTCGAACGTGGGGCCGTGATCTTGTCTGCGGGCTCCGACTCCTGGAGTGCGGCCTGGGGG
The DNA here is from genome assembly GCF_040938575.1 of Ambystoma mexicanum. NCBI lineage: Eukaryota > Metazoa > Chordata > Amphibia > Caudata > Ambystomatidae > Ambystoma > Ambystoma mexicanum. The sequence continues at coordinate 755,363,198 of NC_090926.1, read as the reverse complement.
AGGAAGTCGTCTTCGTCTTCCGACGATCGAACTTCCGTTAGCCTAGGGAGGGAGGCACTCTTGGCAAGAGTGGATGATTGCCTGGAGTCATGTGGCAATCTCGATCTCGAACGCCCAGAGGACACCGATTCGGACCGTTCTATTTGTGCCTCTTTCCGAGCACTCGACGTCGTCGAGTCTCGGTTGGACTTTGTGTGTTTAGTGTGGGTGGTGTGTGAAGCGCCTGTGTGACCAGGGGTCTTCCCCATAGCCGCCCTGTCGGACGACCTTCCGAGGTCAGGGACCTGCGCTTGGCTGTCTTTCGACGCCGTAATGCCCTAGCCGTCCGAAAGCACGGCGTTGCTGCCATCGCTGAAGGCACCCTCCGCTCCCATGGCCGCCTGCCTGGCGTGGTGGGCCCAACGCTTCGTCGAACGGTCCTTAAGTGTCTAAGGTTTAAACCTACTACACGCTCTGCAGTTCGCTTCGGGGTGGTCCCTCGGCAAGCAGATTGCTCTGGCATGCCTGTCGACCCAAGGGTATTTGCGATTGCACTTGGGGCAGAATTGAAAAGGGGTACCCTCCATACGCACCTTGAGGCAGCGGGCTGTTAAGTGTAGGAAATGTATAAGGTGTACCTATATACCAAGAGTGTAGAGTATGTCCAACCCCCCACTCTCCCTACTTGCAGGGCCGAGGCCAGAGGCCTTCCAAGGCCCGGGCCGAGGCCAGAGGCCTTCCGAGGCCCAAATCTGTCGTGCAGCAGCCGACGGTCGATTTCTTCTCCAGCTGGTGTCGAGTGTCGAAGTTCGACGTTGGGATGGGGAAGGATGTCAATTAATGAATATTTTAGCAAAAGTATGGCTAAGGCCAGGGGACTCCGCAAAATGCTTCCGACCAGTATGGCGGAAAAAAACAATCTGAGGATCCTAGATGCGTGAGGGATCTTGGGTACAGTGGATGTCACACTAGGGATAGTATTACTGGCACGCCCTGTGTCAATGCCCATTTTCGAGTTTCGAAAAACAAACTGTAATACTCTGCAGCTTCCACTAGATGTCGGCCTATGCACAGCATGTGATCTAAGCAGATTCCACAAGCCGCAGAAATATATATATATATAAAACATAGCATATATTTACATACATTATTATTACATAATAGAAATTCATACTCATTAAGCAGTTCCTCCCACCACAGGACTTCCAGACCGCAGTACATGCCCTGGTGAATGTGCACATTGATGTGGGAAATACCCTCCCTGCTGGCATGCCATCGTACACTCAATCCTTCGCAACGCAGTCCATCATGCTGCGTCATGCCACACATACTCCCATTTTATGTGACCTACAATGGCTACCTATCCTTGCAAGGATTCCATTCAAAATCACCAGTGTCACAAACAAAGCAACCACCACCTGAAAGCGTGCATACCTTACTGCTAAACCTAACAACTCTGCCGGATCACGCTCTACCAGGAACCAGATCATTGCAGGGCTGGAAAAAAGAATTGGCACACAGGGAGAAGAGCAGGAAACGGGCCTTCATCTGCTATGCCCCAGCATAATGGAATACCATTGCGATTCTGATCAGGACTCTGCAATGCTGCTGCAGTTCAGAAATTAACTTAAGACCCTGCTTTTTGGGGACTTCCTCAGTGTGATTTAGGATTAATTGTACCCGGATTACCACCAGGGATTGTCTTGCTCATATGCATAGCTTGTACTCTCTGATGCATTTACAGAGGAAATTCCGCGTTGTCACCAAGCTTCGTTTGCGCTATATAAAACACAAATACATTGGGCTTCATTACAAGTTTGCCGGTCCGGTAACAACGGTACCAGTAAGCTTGCCGGTACCGTTGTTACCAGACCAGCAAACTACGAGTTCGGCCCGCAGGTGCCTTCCCGCCTGACCTGGTGGGCGTACTGGCATCCGCGAGCAGACCTCGACGGATGCACCGGCACCATTCATGAATGGTGCCGGTGTATCCGGCCTCCCTATTGAGTCCAATGGGACTCAAATGGGAATGGGGAGTAATAATTACCAGCACCCGACAATGGGGATTTACCAGGTCCGCCAGGGCTGGAATTCCCTGGTAGATCCCCATTGCTGGGTGCCGGTAATTTCATGACTCCGGCGGCAGCCGTGCCGGTAATTACCGGCATGGCTACTGCTGGACTCATAATGAGGCCCATTGCCACAGATAAAAAGTTAATACCAGTACCATATACTGATACACAAGTAACATGTCTAGTAGGCATTGAAAGTTCCTGAAGCACCTGACTCTTAGCGGAGTTTACCATGCCCATAGGCCACCGAATCATAAGCGCATCAAAATGTGGAGACCGCTTGCACAATATCCACAAGATGGTGAAAAATACCTCATCACAGCGTCGGCCGCCCAAGCATGCCAACAGGGGGCAGCACTCTCCTCCAGGCCTCATTCAGTCTTATGGCACAGGCCCAAAAAGAACATCTGCCTCCAAAAACATGGTAGACACTTTGACCCGGAAGTCCATCGGCATTCCAAACAAAGTAACACATGGAAGCCACAGAAAAGGTTACACATAGGCCAGGTTCCCTACTTTTGTTTACCCCGAGGATGGGGAAACAGTTTGCTGCTGCACAGAGTCCCTGCACCTGAAAAATGGTGGCCATTGCTTTCTGGGTCCTTCCAAGGAGGATGTCACCATAAATCCTGTAGGCACTGTTGCAAACTGAGCCTTGTGGCCTGAACCTCAGAGGAATAAATGCCTCCAGCAGGTAACCCTAACTCCCCAGTAACACAACAGCACAATGGTACACTCTCCACTACACAGAGATGGCCCCTGAAGTCTGCCAACCATGACCTTCTACTGGTTCAGGCTTGCCTTTCTCGTCTGAGCTCCCATGCGTGCTATGGATATACAGGAAGAATGTATTTCTAGTGCCAAAACAGGCATAAGAGAAGGCAACACACCCCTGCCTCTCAAGGATACATGGCCGTGGACACCAACCTACGCCTAGCACATGTTTCAACGAAGTAGATGTCTCCCCATCAACAGGGACTCCTGGCACAGATGCCGCCCTCATGAAGGTCCACATACAGAAACCTTAGTAAACTGCACAGCTGCACCAGGCTACCTCTGTCACATCAGGCAGAGTGTAACACTAGGCAGCTGTCCTCCAAGGCACCTCAGCATCTCAGGGACACCCAAGCAAACCCAGAAGGGCCAGGGTGTCTAGCCAGGACCGCTTCTCCCCACCGAACCTCTTGGAAGTAGGGCTCTTACTTTTCCATAGCCCCTCCTCTGTAGCCTCTCACTCCTCCAAGGGCAACTTCCTCCAAATACCATAGCATAATCTTTTTTCTCTGGGAGTGCTGGGGCAGAGTCAGGTCACACTCTCTCTGATGTCCTCCCTTTCAGCCTGGGTTCCTCAAACTCATCACCAGTGTTGCAATAGAGGATGCTGCTTCCACAGACAAATGCAAAGTTTCAGGTAAGTTCTCAGTGGCCTCTTTATTGTCATCCTTTGTTAGTTAGTTATCTTGACAGGTATGTATAAGCCTAGGCCCACCAGCACATCCACATTCTAGCAGCCCATGTTTAAACTCTCACTGCTAGATTCACTAAACCAAGCACACATTATCCACTGAACACTCCACATGACATTACCAGCCCCACTGGCATAAGCACACACACACACACCAGATAGGGGGTCACCACTCAGACAGCCACCCCTACACCAAGCACCAAACTCCTGCAAACCTATTCTAACAAATCAAGTCTCTTCAGAACAACGTAGAAATCAAAAGACGTTTTCAAAAGATGTAGTGAGCAACCCAGACTAAATAAATAATCCACCACACATCACTCAAACTGACTAACACCTTTTCCTCAGCTTTTCAAAGAAAATGTTAAACAAATCCAGAACAATATTAAACAGAAATGATCAAACATCACATTCTCAGAATTCCCATGCTTTAAATGAGAACTACATACAAGCTAATTAAAGGGGCCCAACAACTTAAAGGCATTCATCACCATACCTAAAAGATGCTGCAACTCTATAAGAAAGAGGCAAGTAGGTCTCTATTTAATATGCCATCCCCAACTACCAGATCACACTTTAGGAGGTCTTCAACGATTAAGTGTTATCTCTGAATATGACTGTATTAAGTATTCGGTTTAATTCTGCCTAGTGTTTTACTTTAAATCACACATGCATTCTGTGCAAGTGTACATTACATGCTAAAATCACTTACTACGTGATTAGTTTTCCCTTATTAATAAAGATCACTATAATATGCCTAACAGGTGAGTACTGGCGTTGCATCACTGAACAGATGTTCACATAATGGTGATCAGTTACAAAAGGGTCTCATTACGAGTTGGGCGGTATCCCCGCAGTAAATCCACCGGAATACCGCCCAAACCAATTACTGTTCCTGCCACTTGGTCCTGTGGAATTTCCGCCGGATTACAAGTGGTAGTGGCGGTGTAATTCCCCATTTAATTTGAGTCCATTGGACTCAATGTAACTTTTTTGGCCGATTTACCACGGGGAGTTTCTGCTGCAGGAATTCTGCCTATTCTGCTGCTTTTTCAGAGGTGAGTTGGAGGATTTACCTCCAGGATTTTCCAAATCCTCCACTCCAGGCCCAAACTCGTAATTTTGTGTATTGGTAAAGTTACCACTTAATGGCAAACCCGTAATGAGGCTGGTTTTACCTTGTTTATAGTTTGTCGATATATTGTCAGCCCATTTGTTAGACACAATAATTAATAATCTGACATGGAATAAAAGCGTTTCATATTTTGACAATTATAATAAAATGTCACTGTAGTATTTTTTAGTCCCATTTGCTTGTGACATATAATAGCGAGTGATTACTTGCTTTGTTGAATTGTAGGTAAACTTTCGTATTACAGAAGTGAGTATTTTTATCACTGTTCACAGCGACATAACAGTGATATATAGCTCACAACATCCCTGGCCAAAATGGAGGCTCACACTTCCTAGTGTACAATAAGTTACTCCCGAGTCCTGAAGCAGTGGATATACAAGGAAGCACACAGACTCAAGAAGTATACCATAATGATAGGTTAAACAGTTTGTAATAAAAACTAAAGCTGTTCCAGTGATAACACAAAAGTATGTTGTTTGGAACATTTTAAACTTGGAAAGGAAAACAGTAGTCGCACATGAAACACTACTGCGTTCCTCATTTCTCCAACATTTTTCACCAACGCATAGTTTTTCACAGCGTGCCGCGGAACATACCCTACAGCTGCTCTTTTTAATGTAGCATCCACTGTACAATACCAAACTTTTCTTGGCAACGTAATCCAATAATCAATAGCTTACTTGCCCAAACACTGACAGACTTTTGCAAAGCATCCCTAATTAAAGGAGAACGCCCACCCATTTTACAATAGGCAACCACCATACCTTTGTCAACATTATAAAAGTTAGTAAGGGTAATCCAGAAGGGAATCCTTGGTACTGAAAGATGCTACACTTCTGCTGCACCTCACAATTTATACCCAACAAGGCTATGGGTCTCATTACGAGTATGGAGGTAGCCATGCCACTTTTAGCGACATGGCTACCCCCATACCGGGTAGCAGGTCCGGGTTCCAGGAATGAGGAATTACCGGGCCATTCCGACCTTGGAGGGCCCAGTAATTCCCTTTCCTGGGACCCGGTACATCCCCATTCCCATTGAGCCCCTATAGGGCTCAATGGGAATGGGGAGAATGTTAACAATGGCCCGTTAATGACGGGCTCGTTGTTAGCATCCTGGTCTGCTAGCGGGACCCGCTAAGGACGCCTGGTTTTACCAGACGTCCTTAGCGGAAACCGCGAGCAGACCTCGTAATGAGGCGGCAGAGGGTTAACGGAGCCAGCAGCTCTACCGGCGCCGTTAACCCTCTACCACCTTCCTCGTAATGAGGCCCAATGTCTAAGGTTATTGGTAGTTGGCTTGTTCAATGGAGAATTATTGCTTAGCAATTCAGAATGCAAACAGATATTTCTCCTCTGGTTTGATACAGAGAGCTTAAAGAAGAGTGTAGACCCTCAAGAGTGGTGGGCACCAACCCATGGTAAAGACTTGTCACTTACCACAGTATTTCATGCTTTGGTGGTCGGTGCTCTGGTGAATTCTTGACTCGATTATGTCAATGCTCTCTATGTGGGATTGCCGAATTACCTGTAGAGTCGCCTCCAAACCATTCAAAATGTGGCAGTCAGGCTTATCTGAAAATTAAGTACTGGCTGCCTGTCTGCCAACAGATTCTTTAAAAAAATATGTTGTTTGATTTTTAAATGCATTCTGAGTTTAGCACCTGACTAATTGTGCTCCAAAATGAAACCATATTTTACAGCTCATCTACTCCGATCCACCAATCGACATTTGCCTCATATTTCGCAAGAACGCTGCTCTACCGAAAGCAATAGATGCCTTTCAGTTTGGGCCCTCATCGATGGAATATTCTTTTGCTACAGCTTTGTTGGTTGAATTCCATGATAATTTTCTGAAAATAAAACTGTAAACTCATAATTTTTGTATAATCCGTTCTTCCAGATTGTATCTTGTAGACAGCAGATATTCCTTACTTTTTTCAGCTATGCCCAGATGCAGACAATAGGCCTCATTATGAGGTTGGAGATAGCCCCGTAACACTGTTACCGCCGTCTGATATCCCCATGCCACCGGGATATCACAAGTGGTGGCGGTAACGGTTACTTCCCATTTACATGGAGTCCCAAAGGATTCCATGGAAATGAGGACATGGAAGCCCTGGCATCATTGCTAACGGTGCCGGTGCTTCTGTGACACCCATACCGGTAGGTGCCTGAACTCCTGGCAGGTCAGGCCTGCCGGGGGATCCATGGCCCATACCAGCATTGTTTTAGTATGGAGGTCTGGAGAGGATGCCGGTACGTTGCTACCAGCACCCTTATTTCCGGACCTCCATACATGTAATGAGGGCGAATGTCTGTCATGCACCATTGGTATATTCGCGTTACAAATAACTAAAGAAAACTAAACTCATACTTGATCTCCAACTCAGGTAAAACAATATGACCAGGCTCATGATAGCCTTAAAACGACAATATCTGACAGTTAAAGCCCTACACGTGCTACCAGTGGAACAAAGAATCATGTGCAAGACACTGTGCATCATGCACTGAAGCATAGGGAAAAATAGTTTGCAATTCCTGACTCCAAGCATCAACAAATACTTCCTGAGAAGAAACCTGAGGTCAACAAACAATAATTCCGCCCTACAAAAGACTCGGACATGGAGGCAAAAGTGTATTAGTGGCTAAACCTAAGGGGCTGAACTTCCTGGAGAAATCAAAATGCAACCCAGTTAGTTATAAGAAATTCAAAAATACCTTGAAAATATAGCTATTCAAACAAGCTTCTGGGACAACCTACTAATGCAACAGTTCCCGACAATTAGTCCATTCTTTTGAGGCTTGGTCTCAGGGCCCTGTTATCTATTGCACTTGGTGAACTACACTTTCCATAGCCCAAGCTAGATGATGGCATCCCCTAGCTCAGTGTAACACATTGAATCTATATAAGATACTCTTTTCATTACATTGCCATGTCTGTTAGGTTTAACCACAAATGTCCCTACCTGTTTTGTGAATGATTAATTCATCTGTACCCTAGCCCGTGTTCCAATGACCTCATTTTCCATCTTTTACTCCAGTTCAATGGTGCTTTGAATAAGGTTATTTTGTGCATTTTCACAATATAAAACTACAAAATAAAATAAATAAAATTGTGAGTTGCATAACTGCAACTCTAGTTCTCCAGCATTGGTATCTTTCATAGATTTACATGCTTGTAATTTGTTTTCGTCAGGCAGGTAATCCCTACTATGGTCTTTGCTATTGTCAGGGCCCAAGTCGAGGGTACACGTGGCTGGACGGAGTCCACCCAATTTTTTCAGAGGGTGGACTAACTCCCCCCTGCCAAAATGAGAAATGCAGACAAGGTCGTCAGGTATGCAGGCCAGACACTTCACCACTGCACTATATAACCTGATGAAAACTAACAAACAGTGAAAGGTGAAATGTCTCATTTTGGTACTGCATGTTCCAGCGAAAACATTTTTATTGGTTCTCAGAGTTTAAAACATGCACACCTTTTCATGTTTTCAAAAACAATATTAGAAGAGCATATCATCTCTTGGTTTTGTGTGAGTGTTGATTTTATGAAAGGCAAATGCCATTCTACCTGTGCAATTTGGGTGGTTATGCAAAGCCAATTTAATGAAATGTGCTTATTTCACCATCATATGCTAATTTCTGGCAACGTCACATCCCACCGCATTTGTTGATGAGTCCCCCCAATTTTATTTTTAGGACTTGACCCCTGGCTATATCAATTTGCAGGAAGTGAAATGTAGTAGTTTATCCACCCAATTTAGGTTCCCATGTCTTCTACCAACTAATTCTCCAATATTCGAGAGAATAGGACGGGCTGGCCCTTTCTCCTAATCTAATAGGAAATAGCTGATGGATGGGCACATAAGGACAAACAATGAAGTAGCTAGAGCCGGCCCCATCCCTTGGAGGACATTTTCAGATCCCTAACAAGCAGTATAGAGTATTAACTGTATTCACCTGCCTGAAAGTAAAGGTTGGCGGGAGCATATTAAATATACCAATGCTGGAGATCTATAGTTACAGGGAAGTACCTTTTTTCATCTCTATACCACTCTCGCAAGCTTTCCTTTTTTTTAATTTAAATTTGTTTTTGTATTTAGTTTGACAAAACAACCTTTTACAATCATATCATAAAAGAAAATACATAATGTTACTTTTATACATCAAATTTATTTTTTTGGGCAAAGCTAATTTATATATACAAGCTAAAAAGAGACACACTTCACATCCAAATGGATGTTAATACAAAAACGTGATACAATTCGCACCATAAGGGGCAGAATTTCATTTCCACCAATACTATGTAGGCAGATATATTAGTTCATCATCACTAAATAGCATAAGTGTTGCCACCGAGTTTGAATACGTCCCAACAACTATGAAAGACGACAATAGGATGCAGTAAATCAAGAGTACACATTTTTAGACATCATATAAAAACATCAAGTAAAAACTAACCAACTTTCTTCAAGAACGAAACATTGTGTATCGTGGGACATAATTCCAGATGTACCACAATATTTGGTTTTTAAAAAAGGGTAGGACAAAGTGCTTTCCAAAGACAGGTTATTACAGAATTCAAATATCGGAGCGATATTAGGCAACCAATTTGTTTACTCTAGATAAGGCTTAATTGAATTTAAATAACACTGGTTTGTGCGAGATCAGTTGCTTGTTGATAGCAAATGTCTAATTGTTGACATCTGACAGGTTCAAAGTATGAACAATATAAAACCAGATGTTTTAGAGTTTCCAACTGGACACTATTTTTGCAGAACCGACAAGTCATCTACAAGTTCCCAGAAGAGAATTTACCCCAATGGTTGGTGTGTTCAAGTGTGTGGTATTGATTCAACTTGAATCTAAAGTAAGCAGTTATATGAACTATTAGCATAAATTGTTTTTATCCAGTCAAACGCATATCATTTGGTTTGACGTTAGGTAGACCCAGGCTTAAATCCTCAATTGAGGAATTTATATATTTGCCAGAATTACATTCATGTGTTTAATGAAGGCAACCAAAGCTGGTAATTTGCCTTCTTTCATCATTTCATTGAGATCTTCAAAGAGTGAATTACGCGGTGGTACCAATATTTTTGCATATCTAGATAATTTACGCCAGGTCCATCTAGAGGACAACGATGAAAGGCCCAGTTCATGTAAAATGATGTAGTTTGGGACTGCCAACGCTAAACCTCAGATGTGTTTCCACATCTGGGCCTGTAAGCTGTTTTGAATATCATCCAACTCGAGCAAGCAGAAGTCCAATCCATAGAATAAAATGGGTTCAGCCTTCATCATATAGAAATCAATAACTTTAAGTAAAGAAAATGTACAGTGCTTCCTGAAATGATTCTCATCATAGAGATCAAAGGACGAGCTTTGTCTTTAAGCCAAAGGCCCATGATTTTTTAGAATTTACATCAGAGTGTATCTAAGATAGCATAAACATTGGGCTCTCTCAATTAGTGTACAGCAATCTGCCAATAGTATGATTTGATCCGTTTGTTATTACAAAAGATGATAACTTTTGACTTAGCCGAGTTGGCCTTTAGATTATGGTTATTAGCATATTCAGAAACGCCGGACATAATCAGACCGGGAAAATGGTGGAACGGCCAATACTCAGGACCCACTCCCGCGATCGGGGCCCGGGTTGAGGGACCCTCCAGCACCGAGCCCATGGTGGTGCGGATCCCAGGAACCGTCACAAACTCCCAGCGATGTGTGTGCCATAACCAATACGGAGGATTGCCCTTCTGCTGCACTCTGGGAGGACTTCTCTCTTTGGATCCCAGCAGACCGTACGGGTCACTGTAAACGCACAGTGGGAGGCCCGTCCCGGACCCCACCACCTTGGACACATTAGCTGTCCGGATCCCAGCCCTGGTTCCCGCTTGGCCCCCAGAGCTCGCACCGCATGGGGGCCGCGGGAGGAGCACACGCAATTACCCGCTCCGACGGGTCTAGCAACAATATTGAGGGCCTCTCTATGACACGGAGGGCAACGCGATCCATACCCCACAGTGAGACTGGTGAAACCAAGCTGGCCCACCACGAAGAGACCCAGTCATCCACTGGGTGACTCGAACAGACCCTCTCACCGGGAAGACTCTCCCTCCCCCAAGGTACGCGGGAGGGATGAGGAGGAGGTTCGACTCCCGCAGCAGCTCTGAGTGCCTCTTCCAGACACACCGTGCTCTTCAACCCAACACTGCGGCAGCGAGCCGGTCCTTGGGCCCCACCTTGCAATATTGAAGTTGCGCTGCGAGTATAAGATGGGCACCCCACCGGGCCCCCCTGGTCAACGGGCCTTGGCACTGGTGGTGAGAATGCGAGGCCTCTCAGTAATGTAACCAACACCCTACCCAGACATACTAATTCTGGACTTACAGATCACAGTGCGTTAGAGCTGCACTTCCTGCGGACATGCTCCCGCTCACCTTGGAGGTGTTTTAACGTATGGTAAACGGGCACCTGAGGAAATAAGACCCCCCACATCCACGCTATTTGAGTGGGGAGGAAGAGGGTGGAGCACAGAACAGCTTGCTTGATGGACATCAGCCATACTTACTGGCAGCAGCATAACAGAGCGATAGATTACTGGCATCACACTTTGTTAAATTCTGATTTGCCGTAGGTGCAAACTTGGTGCCACGACTGTAAAGTGAGTAACTTAAGGCCTCGCGCTCTGGCTCAAGAGAGTGGCACTAATGCCCGGCTCATCACTATAAGCACCACCTGACCCTACTATTCGTAGTCCACTCCAGTCTCCCATGATCTCACGCCAGCGAACGACTGCAACAAGGTGTGCCAAGTCTTCCCGCCCAGCAGAGGCAACAAGGGGTTGGGCCCCCATCTTGGGGCATGTGCCCTCCTTTGTCCCCATGTGCGACTGGTGCTGGGACTGGACGTTGACAGGAGCGAAGGAGCAACGGGGGCAGTATTGAACAGATTACCATATACCCCATAACGTACGGACTCCTTAAGCCACACTCTCTAAAACTACTCCTGCTAACTTAGGAGTGCCATCTCCAAATGAGGCATGCACATTTGAGGAAGTAAGAACCCCCATCCGTACCATTAGAGCTACGAAGAGGGTCCAACAGCACTGACTGGTCCACCACATGGAATGGAGCCGCGCTCACTGGCACCGTCTTTACGGAGCACTGGGTCATTAGCCCTGTGAAGCCTGTCCAGACACCCACGCAGTCTCAGTGCATCGAATAGTGTGCAGTTACCTAAGGATTTTCACTCGGATACAGGAGAGTACCATTAGTACACTGCCCATCATAACAAACACCACTGGTCCACACCACCCCATTTCTCATCCTCCCTTGCGAGACCGCAGGGCTACAGATAACCTCAAAGACATTGAAACAAGTCTCCCCGTCCAGGAGAAGCAACAAAGGGTTGGGTCCCCACCCTGGGGCGTGTGCCCTCCTTTGTTGCCCTGAACAGCCTGCTCTAAAACTGGTAGACGGCCAGCACACCGAGGAGTTTGGGGCTATACTAAGCACAGGATCACACACCTTAGGCGGTGGGAACTCTCAACTACAGCCCCCTCACTAGCCGCAACTCCAAGTGGGGGAACACAATAAAGCACCCCAAGAACAACAAGAACCACATACCACACATGAGCTTGTGAGGTTTGGTCCTGGGGTGTATGCCCTCCTCTGAGGATCCGACCTATGTAGAGTAAACAGTTCAGTAGGGACATCTTGTTTGAGTGTGCCTCAACACCCGGACACCTGCGATCCAAAAGATAGAGGAAGCACTTCGTATATCGAGGCCCTACGCTCAGAAAGGCATAGACGGAGGCACCAAGGGCTCAGTCGGAGTGCACAACGTAGAGTGTATGGAAAAAAGGCAAATATTGCGCTCATACAGACATACCCCACCCCACATTGTCTCGGACCATGTCCCTGACCCGGCTATGACGGCCTCAGGAGCGGAATTACACATCGAATGGACAAAATGGAGGAGTGGTTGGAGTGAGTTGAAAACAACCAAAATGGAACTGAGGATCAATGATCTGGAATCACGAGAGGAGGAGTTCCGTCTCAAGATGGATGATTTAGAAAATCGATAGCGGCGGAACAACCTAAGATTATTCGGAATTCCAGAGAGAGAAGGTGAATCCGATCTAGACTTGAAGAGAACCCTCCATGAAATAAGGAAGCTCTTATTCCAAGATGACTCAGTCGATGCACCAAAGATTGAATGGATTAACAGGGCCGGTGGAACACCCGGCGGACCGAAATCGGTACTGGTCCGCTTCCACAGCTATGTTGACAGGGCCAGGATCCTTGAAAAAGCCAAGCAAAACGGACCTGTCTTGCTAGATACCTCAAGAGTCACAATCTTCCTGGATCTCTCATCACTGACCCTCGCCCTGCGGCGGATGTGCATGCCCCTAACCAAGTGGCTGAAGGGCCAGGGAGTCCGCTATAGATGGGGCTACCCATTCTCTCTCTCCTTTGAGTTGGACGGCCGGAAGGAAAGGCTGCGAATGGAAAATTACAAAGTCTGCCATCGCCGAGTTCCTGGGTAACCAAGATGCTGGACAAAATCCTGACATAAGGAGAGAAGACGATAGGCATTGGCGGATCCAGGGCAGGAAACAGAGGAAAATACCCAGGTCCAGGAAGTATAGATGAATGAACACCTCTCCAGGAGCGGATGCTTGATGTTCCCAGGATACATTTCTGCACCACTTAGTCTCTCCGGCGTCACCCCTCAACTCTGAGTTCTGGGGCTCAATGGGTTGTTCACCACGTCGGCGCAGTTCGCTATGTTGCGGCTCGTGTCTGTGCGAGCGCCGACGGTAAAAAGTAGTATAATCACCATCCCCATATGGCCCACAAACCAAGTGAAAAGTGAACGAATGCGCTCGTCTACGAAGAGGGCCGCACAATCAGATGCCGCTCTGGAGTTGTTTCTCAACCTTGCGACCAGATGATAGAGACACAGAGGGTGTAAACAGCCGAATACCCTGGATCTGCATTTCCTGGGTGAAGTATTAACCTGAGGGACGTGTTTGATTGACAACTGTTAAATGTGTTAATGTTGAAATTAATTGAAGTTATATGATATTCAAGTGCGGGGGCTAAAGGGGAGGGGAGTTTGCGGGAAGGGAAAGGGTGAGAACGGGATGGTCTCTGAATGCGAATTGAACACTTACATGGGCAGTGTCACAACATTTTTGATGTTGGACCTTTTCAAGAGGTCCGCGAGGGTACAGAAGAAAAAATGGCGGTAGAATCAGAATTGCGGGGGAAAAGGTTCACTCAGTGTGGGAACGTTAAATGTAAAAGGGTTGAACTCTCCAACCAAAAGATCCCTAGTGGCTAGAGACTTTAGATGTCATGTTCCTACAAGAAACTAAGTACGCACAGGAAGAGGAACAAAAGGTCTCCAACACCAGACTAGCATTGGAATATTGGGGCTCCGGCCCCCTGAGGAAGGCAGTGGTGGGGGTTCTGATCAGAAAGGGTCTACGCTTTGAGCCGGCCAAGGTTTGGTCCGATGTAGAGGGTAGGGCCCTAGTGGTTGTAGGTACTGTACAGGCAGTAAAGGTTACGTTTGCAACGTTGTATTCCCCCAATATGGGTCAATCCTGATTCTTACAGAAGACACTCCCCAAAATAATGCTCGAGGCAGTGGGTCATGTCATTGTAGGGGGAGACTTTAAGCTCTGGGCCGACTCTAAACTGGACAGGCAGGCGGGCAACCCCGAATTACGTATCCCTGGGGAGTGTGGTCGGACCGGAGTTAAGGAAATGCTAGAGGTGTACAGCCCAGTTGACGTGTGGCGAGGCCACCACCTGAATGAGACTGGATACACCTTTTATTCATCTCCACACGGCACCTTCACCAAGGTTGATTATCTATACATTTCGGATGGCCTTAAGGAGTTTGCCACTGGGTCGGAAATCTCACTGGTTGTGTGGTCTGACCACGATATGGTTGCGATGGACCTGAACTGGTTGGACCTCCCACATGGGGGTACACAGTGGAGATCCAACTAAACACTGTGGAAGGACCCGGTCTTGAGTTGGAAAAGGAGATTGATAAATACTTTAAGATAAATGATACTAGGGAAATACCTAGGACAACTGTGTGGGAGGCGGGGAAAGCGACCTGGCATGGGATCCTTATCAGAGACGGGGCGTGTAAGTAGAGAGAGAGAGCACTGATTGACAATAAACTGAGAAGGGAAATAATCCACCTGGACAGAGCGGCATGTACCACATCTGAGGGGTGGGCTGATATGATATTGGAGGCCAGACAGAAAAGGGAGGAACTACGATGGCTGGAGGAGGGACAAATAACCAGAAAACTCCAACTTCTCAAACAGAAGTATTATGAGAAGGGGGACAAAGCGGATGCACTGTTGGCCGCCAGACTAAGGGGACATCACGCTGAGGGATCGGTTGTGCTTATAGAAGACGAAGGTGATACTCAGAGTACAGAGGCAGGAGGTGTACCAGGAGCCTTTGCGAAATTTTATGAGAACCTCTACAGATCTGAATCGGGGCACATGAGCAATGCGATAGATGAATATCTAGAGAGCGTTCCAAATGCAGAAACTCTCTCGGGATGAGGCTATTGACCCAGATTCCCCGATGAATGCAGAGGAAATCAAAAGGGCTGTGAAGCGTCTGCCGATAGGGAAGGCCCCTGGGGAGGATGGCTACACCTTCCTCTCTTCTCTGCTCCCATTTTTAGTGGAGTTGTTTAATGAGATCCCAGACACAGGCTATGCCCCTGAATCATTCTCCTGAGCTCCCATCACTGTGATCCCTTTAGAGAGCAGAGACCCTAAGAAATGTGGATCTTATGGTCCGATATCCTTATTGAACCTAGATGCAAAACTAAATACGAGAGTCCTCGCTGCCAGGCTCGAAACATCTATGCCTCGACTGATACATTCCGATCAGGTCGGTTTCATAATGGGAAGACAAGGTGCCGACACGATGCGTAAGACATTGCATCTGATCCACGAATCGGGGAAGGGGGAGAACGACGCAGTCCGCTTCTCCGTGGATGCCAAGAAGGTGTTCGACAAAGTCGAATGGGACTTTTTGGAGGCAGTATTGCGTAAAGTATACTTGGGCACGAGATTTAGAAGAGGGGTGAAGGCTGTATATACGTCCCCCAAGGACTCAGTGTCGGTTAAAGGAGAGAAATCCAGATGGTTCGACTTGGGCAGATGAACTAGACAAGGGTATCCCCTATCAGCTATATTATTTGCCCTCTCTTTTGAGCCGCTGGCTCCAAGGCTACAGGAGGATCATCAGGTGGAGGGAATTAAGGTGGGTGGGAGAGAATACAAGATGGCCTTATACGCGATGATCTTCTTCTACGTCCGCCTTGATCTCACTCAAGCTGAGACCGCTGCATGTCTCAGGAGCTGCTTAGAGGATCTGGGGCACTGGATGATGACTAATTGGCTAAAATTAAATGGCAGTAAGACAGAGGTCCTGGTTGTGGGTACTTCGTCCCCCCTTCTCTTTTGGACCTCGCAATTCTGGCCATCGAGCCTTGGCCCTCTTCCTCTTCCGGTTCAATCGGTCCGTAATCTTTGTGTCAAAATCTCCTCCTCTCTGTCTCTTGACAACCAGGTGGCTAGTGTATGTAGCGCTGGGCACTTCAAACTCTGCATTCTGCGGAAAGTCTTGCCCTTTATTCCTGTTGAATGCTGGGCTCCGGTAGTGGCAGCCTTGGTTCTCAGCACTCTTGACTACTGCAATTCTCTCTATTTGGCCCAGCCTCGCTATCTGATCCAAAGGCTTCAGCTGCTGCAGAATGCTGCCGTTCGCTCTGTACTCCATCCTCCCTTTGGATCCCATATTTCCCCTCTGCTCAAGAAACTACACTGGCTTCCTGTGGCCAGCCGGATCCTGTTCAAATCATTGTGTCTGGTGCATCGTGCCTTTTATGGCTTGGGCGCTGAGTATCTCCAAGCAAAGTTTGTTCACTACACTCCTTCCCGCCTGCTGCGCTCTCAGTCAGTGTGTCTTCTCATTGCCCCCCACTATCGTCTGTCACGCATGGAGGCTGTGCCTTATCGGTCGCGGCTGCTATAGCTTGGAACAAGTTGCCTATTGCTCTCCGTGCCACTGAAGACAACCTGACCTTCCGCCGGTTGCTGAAAACCACTCTGTTATAGGCCGTCTCCCTCTTTTTGTGTTGTCGGCCGTTTCTGGACCCTGATTCCTCTTCAGTAGCCAGCGCCAAGATGCCTTTGGGTGTACGTGCGCTTTACCAAGTTCCTATAACATAACATAACATACACATAGGGAATCCCCTCAAGTACATACCGAAAGCAATACATCTTATCGAACAATACAGGATTTTATCTGGTTTTAAGATAAACAGGTCCAAGTCTATCCTCTTCCCATTGTGTGAGCCTCACCAGGGTGAAAATGAACGATTTGCCTAGCTGGGCCTCACGATCGGCAGTGATTCTCTCTGCTACTTGGGTATAGACCTCACTCGAAATCTAGATTCCCAATATAATACCAATTTTCCCACCGTGCTTTCACAATTTCATGATGACCTGAAAAAGTGGCAGAAACTTACAATGTTGTGGTTGGGGAGGTTGAATGCAATCAAAATGGTTTGCTTACCTAGATTTTTATACCCATTCCAGATGCTTACGATCTGACTTCCGGACTCCTCCTTCGCTGAGACAAAAAGAGCAATAGCAAAATGTCTGTGGCAAGGGAAGAAGGCAAGAGTGGCGTACGATGTCCTATCGCTACCCAAGGGCAAGGGAGGGGTGGGCCTATCAGACCTTAGGAAATATTACGAGGCGGTCCAACTGAGAATTCTTGTCCCCCGCCTTAGAGGTCAGAAAGGGCTCCAGTGGTTAGAGCTTGACAACTACAATCTAGTTCCGGCCACAGTCGCTGTATGGCTATGGGTCCCGAGAAACAAACTACTACACAGATTACATAATCACCCGTTATTGGGTATAATATGGGAGATCTGGAGGGAACGAGGAGATATGTAAGAGATTACATCCTGGCCGTCCCCACTCAGCCACATACGGGTACCAGGAATTAGAGAAGACATCCCTAGTCATCCAAGATTCAAGTCCTGGTTCGAGGCAGGTCTTGAGAGAGTGGACCAACTCTGGAGAGGGGACAAGTTCATCATGTTACCGGAGCTGGAGGACGTGCTAGGGATAGGCCCTCTACCAGTCTTCTCCTTCCTCCAACTCAAAGGGGTCCTAACGAGAGAGAAATGGAGGGGAAAAGTCCAGCAGGAGCTAACCCCCTTCAAAAAAATTCTAGATGGGAGAACAGAAACAAAGGGCCTTATCTCAGCCATGTATAGAGTTTAAGTAGAAGCTAGGGGTTGCTCAATGGCACATTTGAGAACTAAGTGGGAAAGAGACCTAGGAACTGGTATTAATCCTGAATTATGGGGGACAATATGCAGAGGGGCCTTGCAAGTATCAATATCGAGCCAATACAGATTAAATTGCTCCACAGATGGCAGTATGATCCACAAAGACTGTCCAAAATAATTTCAATCAATGTGTCACCTGGGCTCGGCGGCAATGTGATCAGAGGGCGGACTATTGGCACATGTGGTGGGGTATCCTCGCATCAAGGTGTTCTGGGACGAGGTGCTTGGGTGGATAAGAGAATTGGATGGGATCCAGAGAGTTGCCAGACCCCTCCTCATAATTTTTGGTCTGGAGGAACACGATGGAGACTTTAGCAGCCCTGCTCTTATTGGTGGCCCAGGCCTGCCTCACAATGGGTTGGAAAGAGATCGGAGCTCCTACGAAAAGGGAATGGATATGTGTGGCCGCCAACATCTGTACAATGGAGAGAATCACGGCAGCCCTCCACCAAAAATCCACCCAGTGTGAACAGTTCTGGTGAGACTTTATAACCAAATACATGATGACTGTTTAAAAATCTTGTACAGTACACGGACTGGTGAAAGTTATTCAGCTGCCACGTTACCACCATGCAAATCAGTTACTCCACCCCACACAGGCCTTGCCGCGAATTCCTCGACACATTTTGGACAATATCTCACCCGAGTGAACCACGCCAAAACCTGTAGTCGTATGTTCGGAACAAAGACATGTGCCCATATATCAGGCAATTGAAAATTATTTGTGACGCTCATTACTTGAAGAGACACCACTCACAGAGGGGAGGGGGACAAGGGAAATTGTTGTTTAATGAATGATGGGGGACTGTTGATGGGTGGGATGTTGGGAGGATTATGTTGTTATTGACACGCCTTGGACACGGTCTCTCTTATTGTTGTGTACAATACCTTTGAGAACTTAATAAAACCAAAGAAAAACATAAATCGAGAATACCCATTTTCTCAATCTGATGGATAGCATGTGCTGTCATAAAACCTTCAAGATGACTGAATTTACAGGATAACTTCACTATTGTTGATTTTAAGTTGTCAAGGTGTACATGCGCTACGTCATGTCATTTTTCACCAACGAACACAACTTGGAGTTTGCCGGTCCGGATACAACGGTACCGGCAAGCTTATTCGGACCGGGACCGCGTAATGAGGCCCATTTTACCATAAAGATCACCAACTTCACTCTCAGAAGAGGTGCATACTTGTTTATGTGTGTGAGCTAAAGAATCACTGTTGGGGTGGGTCTCTTTATTATGATTCATGGGCAAGCTCGTAGAGGGTTGCTGGTTGTCCACCGGAGTATTGTGTAAACATATATTCTCCACTTCAGATGGTAGAAATACTGCGGGAGAGGCGGGATCCAACGAGATTCTACATCTTTTTCCCAATTCATTTTGGAGCGTAGGTGCAAGAATAGATACGTCAGATATGCAGTTGTTGAAAGTCTCACACAAACTGAGATTTACATGTGCAGCTGATCTAGTAGGCCGTGGTGTTCCTTTCACAAAAGCAGGCTGGTACTTGGCAATGTAACCATAGGACTTACTCGTAGTATGAGGCTGTACAGATGGAATGTGATTTAGCACGTTTGTGTTGTCATTTGGCTCGATGGCCAGTGATTGCTGACTAAACGGGACAGTGCTTGTGTCCATTTGACGTTCGCTTAATAACAAGTCATGTGGCATAAGCATTGCGGTCTCTTTGCATGAGTCATGTAGTTGAATCGGAACAGTGAAACTCAGCCCCGGAAGCATTTTTGTTCCCGCAATGCGCCTGCCGCTCCGTAAACTACCAACCATGTTGCAAATAGTATTGCCACGCTTTAATGTTGCCAAGCCAATGGATGATACACAGTCAGAAAGGAAAAGCAAGCAGCTGTGCAAGGCGTAAACCTAAACTGCATTCTATATTGCCAGCATTTCAAAATAGAGTATCACGACTTTAGAAGCAAGTTAACAGCATGACTGTAACATAATACTTGTGATCAAGCAGGCATAAAACAATATCAGTATTGCAATGCACCAATCGAAAATTAGTATAGTAAAGAGATCAAATAGCCACCAAACTATTCGCCCTCCCCACACCCGTCACCTGTCAGCCTAACAGCCCAACAGCCATAAACTTCCCAAGCACTTCCGGATGCGTGTGTGATATGAGCGTGCACCAGTGCTTTTATGGGAATGGCTGGGTGTTAAAGGGCGGGATGGTAGGTGGAGCTGTAAGGCAGGAAAGGGAGACTTTTTATTGTGTGTCAAAGAAAAGAAAATACACGCTTAACACAAGACAGACACAAGACCAAGTCCCACGGTCTGTGCAAGACAAAATGTCCAAAAATTACTTTTGTGAGTTGAAAATGAACGTGTTAGCGTTTCCACATGATGTGAGCTTCTTCTTAAAGACGGCTCACAGCTCACGGCACAAAAGGGCAAAGGCAATAATGTAGACGATCAGGCAGCGTTCTCCAGCCCAACAGCCATAAACTTCCCAAGCACATCCGGATGCGCGCACGAGATGCGCGTGCACCAGTGCTTTTAAGGGAATGGATGGATGTTAATGGGTGGGACGGTAGGTAGAGTTTTGTGAGTTGAAGATGAACGTGTCAGCGTTTACATGCTGTTAGGCAGAATCATATGCAGTACCCTTTGGGAACACTACACACAATTAAGACCACAAGTGTCAGTACAATTTCACCTCTGGTACAAGCCTGTACTAAACAGTAATGTGGTAGCGGTTGCTGAGCAGCCAGACTTATCTAAAGAGTAAAGTGAGCAGTAGAACAGGTTACACATAGTACCAGCAAATACAGTGATTCAAACAAACACTTACTCAAGGTTTCTTGGTAAAAGAATATATATTTATTTACACAGTCATTTGGAAAACATTCCACTAGTAAGAGCAGCTCAATATCACAATTGAGTATACTACAATACACAACCAATCAGTTTCTGAACAAGTTAAGCTCCCCTGAAGTGGGAGCAAAATGGCACTTCAGTTACTTTGAAAAGGGGTAAAAAGACAAGGTTATAAGAATCAACAGCACAAATACTTTCATAGGCAGGGCAAAGGGTTTCAGTTCACTACAACCAGCAATTCAATTCAATAGGCCTGGGCCAAAGTCAATGGTTCAGAGTCTTGTATATGAAAGCACAGTTCTGGTAGTAAACGGTTAAGTCTTTGCCACGGATCTTAGAAGAATTTGGTCAGACGAAAAGTTAGATGTTGGTTTAGGGAAGGACAAGCCTTCGAAGTTGGGAAAGTTTCACAAACTTTCACATTGGCCGAACGGAGTTCTGCAACGCACTTGCACAGTACCTTGTAAGTGAAGAAAAGCTGCAGTGGGGCAGTTGTTCCTGGCAGTTCCTGCAGATCTCGCTGTTCCTGAGCTTCAGTCGTGGGGACAAGAAGGAGGATGTAGGGAGGTTCCTGCACTGCCCAGGGAAGAGGCCACAAGCTTCGCAAAACATTGGTTTAAGGTGTGAGTGCCTTAAAGTCCACAAACTGGTTTCCTTCCCGCTGGCTATCTGGTTTTCAACAGCACTCTGAAGAAAATTCGACCAGTGTGGGGACGTGTCCAGGTGGCTTGCGGGTTGGTTGTTCCCACCAAACTCAAGGGAAGAAGTTAACCTTGAAGGGCTTCTCTGTCGATGGAGTTTCAGCAAATTTCGGACTTGCAGCAGGGCTTCACCAGTGGACCAGGAGTTGCAGCAGTCGTCTTCCTTCAGCTCGTCTTCGGTTCTTTTGTTCCAGTGGTTGACTCTGCTTTCCAAGTTCCAGAGACCTGCTTTTAAACAGTTTTCCCCCATTCATTCCAGCCTGGCTGTCACTCACACAGCAGAGTTGCTGTCCTTGCCGGACATCCAGCCGGCCAATCACGCCAGAGTGTATTCAGGTCTCCTAGGAGACTAAGCACAGGGAGTTTCGGGCACCTCCCTCACATCCTGTCCACCCCAGACACTCAGGCGCCAGATGAGGGCTTCAGCACCGAAGCCCGCCAAAGGCCAACGAACAAAGGGACCAAACCTGGTTTGGCGCACAGATACAAACACAAGAAGGACCTTTCCAAAAAGAAATGGCGAAAAAATTTGGCCGGAGTCTGTTTTTACACAGAGGTCTTGGGCGCCATATTGGAAAAAATGGCTGACCCGATTTTTAGCTACCAGTGTTTGCAGTCAGGAAAAATCGTGGTAGTTTGTTTAAAACCACTTCCACCAGCCATTTCAAGTGGGAAAGGGTAACATTTGACTGTTACATGAGTGTTTAGACTTGGGGGAAGCTAGGCAACCCCTCCAGCACTCTATAGGAGATAGTGTGGGCTGGATCTGTAAATTTAAAATGACTAGCAAAGTCAGTTTATCTTTACATGCTCTGGAAGACGGTAGTCAGTCACAGAAAAGGTATTTAAACCTTGGGGAGTCTGAAAGACACCCCTGTGCCACTTCACTGAGGGTGCTGTGTGACACACAGAAAAAGATGATGCCTATGGAGTTGATTTTAAACTCCATATCCAAAGAACATAAAAGTAAAACACACATCAAAATAAATGGAAGAGTGGGAAAAAAGGCTCACACTCTTCCCAGGTAAAAAAATTAATTCCTAGAAATCCAGCAAAGTTGCTGGGGGTCTCAAAAGGTAATGGAAATTACACATTCTTGAGAATTCTCCTGACACACGTGATGTGAGCTTCTTCTTCCAGACGGCTCACAGCTTATGGCACAGAAGGGCAAAGGCAACAAAGTAGACGATCATGCAGCGTTCTCCAGCCCAACAGCCATACACTTCCCAAGCACTTCCGGATGGAGCTTTTCTACATTCTCAGAGAGCTTGAAACCTCTTTTGTCCCCAGTTCCAACTGCCTCAAAGATAACTCCTGGTGTCAAAACATTCAGTATGCCCTTGCAAACAAAGTTGTATCCCTCCAAGAAAAAATCAAGATCAAGCAATCTACCCTTATCAGTAAAGCCACTACGACTGACCCGCTCCATCTCCAATCATCCCCCTTTCACACACCTACCCGTTACCTTCAGCCATATCTCTGTATCAGAAGCCTCTAATATGATCACCGGCTTGAAACCATCACGCTGCCAAGGGGACATTTGCCCAGCTCCCCACATTAAGGACTGTGCAGCCCTTGTCGCCATCATTACCTCCTTTATCAACTCCTCCTTCATCACCAGAATTGTACCTACAATGCTAAAGGAAGCATGGATCATCCCACTCCTCAAGAAAGCCTCCCTTGACACTGCCATTCCCACCAACTACCATCCTATTACCACTGTCACTTTCCTCCTAAAAATCCTGGACCATTCCGCTTACCCGCAAATTCAAGCCTACCTGGGACTCCACCATATTCTCAGCCCGAGACAGCCTGGTTTTCGCCCCGGCATGGTACCGAATCAGCCCTACTTGACTTAAAAAAACAACTTGATGATATCCGTGACTCGGGAAACCTTGCTCTCCCCCTCCTCGTGGACCTGTCCACTGCCTTCGACTTAGTCAACCACCAAACTCTTTGCGACCATCTCACCCATCTGCTGTCCAGTGGATTGCCTCCTTCCTTGCAGAGAGATCTGCCCGAGTCTATGCTGATAATGCAGCCGTCCAGCCCTCTCCTTTCCCATGTGGGGTCCCACAATACTCCTGTGTCTCTCCCAACTTATACAATGTGTACACCAAACCCCTCTTTGACCACCTTAACTCCTTGGGGATTTTATTCACCAACTATGCTGACAATTTGCAGCTCCACAACCCCCTATCAGGCGACTACACACAAGACTCCAGCAAGATCAACGCTATCTATGACTTTTATGCAAGCCTCGATGGCCTCCCACCAACTCTGTCTGAACAATGACAAGACAGAAATCCTGATTGTCAACCCCCCCCTCTCGCCTACGCCAAACTAGACTCTGTGTACCTTTCCTTAAACATCGATGCCTGTACCAGCACAGTCTCTTTGAGCGGTCAAACACTTGGATTCTACCTAGATTCTAGTCTCAACATGACCCAGCATGTCAACTCCATCTCTTCTTCAGTGGCCCACACCACCAAGCTTCTAAACACCACCAAACATCTTCTCTTTCCACAACACTGCCTTACCATCGCAAGAGCCAACATAGGCACCTGGCTCGACTACTGCAACTCCCTCCTGGCTGGCATCTCAGAACACAACCTTAGTAAACTTCAGACAATCCAAAACAATGCCATCCGAGCGGCCTTGAACCTCTCCAAATGCGATCATGTGGCAAGTCATAGAAGAGCAGCACACTGGCTTCCAGCCAAAGAACGTATAAACTTTAAAATTCTCTCAATCACGCATCAGTGCCTCTCCAACACTGCACCACCTTACCTTTCACAAAGACTGAACAAACACTCAACTACTAGACCTACAAGATCTCTCTACAGCTATAGACTGACTACACCTTGCTACAAACGCATAAGAGCTGGAGGTTCTAGCTTCCCAGTGATTGCCGCCAGCTTCTGGAACAACCCCCTTCCCCCACATTCGCTCTGAATCATCCTACTGGCCGTTTAGGAAACTAGTCAAGACCATCCTTTTTCAATAACTCTCCCTTATCTTTCGCTTTTCACCATGTGCTATTTAACCTTTTGCTCCTTCACCACTCCCCCTCTCCTCGCCCCCCTCTGCCCCATCTTTGGGGGTTTTGCACGCTCTACTAATGTAAAAATAAATAAACAACTCATTGGATCTTTTATACATTTCCGAAGTTGAATTAGTTTGAACAACAGTAAATAGAGAAAGGTTTGGTGGGAGAGGCAATACTAAAAAGAAACAGAATGTTTAATCTCTGGTGGCACAGATGCTGCAACATTCATTTGCCACCTGCCGTCTTGGGCCTGGCAGCCATCTCCAGGCCTGTGTCTTGTAAACGTAGGCAGTCTTCCAGGCTGCCATCTGGCAAATGGCCTGGATAAGGATGCAAGCACGGAACACAGCCGTGTCTGCTCTGCTTCTGCTTAAATCATCCTCTGACCAGTCTATTGGCAGTTTCAGGATACAATCTGGTACAGAATACAGTCATACTGCCAAAGCCCTGCTTAAACTGGGCTTGCCACTGAGTCAAGCTATAAGTAGCAAATCATAACTGATCTCATCACCTAAAGACGGATGTTTGGGCCACACAGTACTGTCCTCCTGGTGTCTAAGGTATATAATGGTATTTCAGCCGGTGTAGAGGAATCCTTGAATAAAGTAGACAATGAGAAGATGTTGCTTAGATGAAATTCTGAGACAATGTTCAGAAGGTAATGAGGAGGTGTCCTTAAGATGACCTTATCAAGATGGAAATGGTAAATGGTTTCTAAGTCAAAAGTACTTGAATATCACTCATACAATGTGCCGAAGTGATGGTCATAATGAATGCTGCCCTCCAAGAAACCTATTTAATTCTGACCTGGGCATAGCTCAAAGGGTGGCTTAATGAGCTGGGGGGGACACCAGCTTAGAAACCGGAGGACATAGATGCTGCAGCCCGAGAGGAACTCATTCTCAACCCGAGAGGAACTAATTTTTCAATATGGTCTAATAGAAAATAGCGGTTGGATGGACACATAAGGAAGATTAATGCAGGCCCGTACCAGACAAATGAAGATAGAGAAGCTATGGCAGGCCTGAAACTCAAGAGGCCACAGCCCAGCAGAGCAACAATCACTGCACTACATTTTCTCTGGTACACCAATCAGGTGAAAGATGCCTTCGCCTCCACCAAGACTTTAAAACAACTCTTTCCCAGTTCTAGGAAAAAGCAACACACCTGCACAGCTAGAAGGCAGTCAGTGTCAGATGCTTCGCATTATTGTGGTGAATCCTGTCTTTTTCCTTCATGAGGAGGAGAGAGAAAAAGTGAAGCCTGTTTTAAGGTTGAAGAGTTGGAGCAGATCTCTGCCCCAAAGTCGCTTAGGCCATTCTAGGTTCATCAGGATCATTGTGCACCTTGTGTGAAGGAGAATGGACACCTCCTTGGGGATCAGAAGGATGGGTGTGAAATCATTGAGAAACATATTAGACAACCAAAAATCTTTCTCCCTGTGTCTAGGGGGTGAAACCTGCTGGAAGAGATGAAGCATTTCTCATTCCATGAGGTCGCAAAAAGCTTGGTTGAGGTCTGGCCCTATGTTTTGATGTTAGTTGTTCGCCATCAAGCTCCTATTCATCGGTGGTCCTTGCCTATGAAGTTGGGGCATGTCAAGAGTGTTGGCCTCTACTATAAGATGTTCTAACAGGATATTCCACATTGTTGTGCATTGCTCATCCCCACAGGAGTTTGGACTCTATTGATAGCTGCAGGAAACTTGTGCTTGCCTTCCAGCACACATGCACATTGACGTGGTATTTCCCGTTTATATCCTGATGGTGGTTTCCTATATAAAGGGGAGGTAAGATCTCAGTGCCAAAATGATCTCTCTGGATTTCAGGATTTTTATGTGCATGAAGTGCTACTACAAGAATTGAACTCACTGGGTTTAAAAGACACTAAGTGGGCCTCATTCCGGGTTTGAAACTAACCATGGAGTAATTAGCTTCATGGTTGCCTCCGAAACCGTCCCAAATCCGGCATGGTGAATGGAGTAATTACCGGTCCATTCCAGGGTTGGAGGGACCGGTAATTCCCCATTCACCTTTTGCCCTTCCCCATTCCCATTTCTGCCCCATAGGGCTCAATGGGAATGGGGAAGGAGGTAATTACGGCACCGTAAATTACGGTACCGTAATTACCTCTGAAGTACCTTTGCGGGTCCCGTACTTAACTCCTGCTAAAAGCAGGAGCTAAGGAAGGACCCGCAAAGGGACCTCGGAATACAGAGGTAAGGGATTACCGGCATTGGCACCCTTACCGGTGCCGGTAATTCCTTACCTCCAACCTCGGAATGACCCCACTAAGGTGCTTTCCCCAGCTGTAGAGCGAGGTGTCTGGCATGAGAATGTACAGAGCGTGTGAGAATCTTGATAGGTCCTGCGGTTGTATGTTATTGACTCTTGAGCTCAGCAGTGCAGGGTCTTGTGGAATTTGCTGTGCAGACACAGCCCTTTCTCCCAATTGTCAATGGCCTGTACCAACTGTGCATCCGGGTGACCTTACAGAGATCTCATCTGAGTAAATCAGTGTGGCGCAAACCCTGTGCAGCATGACATCAGACCCAGCAGAGACTTACATTGTCCGACTGTTCAGGAGTTCCTGCTCCTGTCCCTCCTGACCAAAGAAATCAAAACTGCAAGCCATTACTTGCCAGTCGTCAAATTAGGGATAGGCACGCATGCTATTTTAGCTGAGATACGCAGCCATTGATGCAAGTCACTTTGTGAACAGTAGCAGGGCTGGCCACAGGGGGCAAAGGAAGGAGCTTGAATTGATAACTGTAGGATCCCACCATGAACCAGAGATATTTTCTGCGGCTATTAATATAGAAATAAGCATCTTTCAAGTTGACCGGGGTCAAAAAGGTGCCCAAGCTGAGACAGGAGAGGACCCTTTGCCGGGTTGAAATCCAGACCGACTGCTTCTTTGCCAACTTGTTAAGATCGTGTAGGCTGAGGATCTACTTTCGTTTGGGGTTCTTCTTCTGGACTAGGAAATACTGGTAGCAGGACTAGAAAATACTAGTAGTAGGACAGCACTTGACATTCTTGTAGAACCTTTCTTGAACATAGCTTCTACTTCATGCCGCAGGACGAAGAGGCCCCTTGAAGAGGCATTGCTAAACCAGCCGACTCAGAAGAAAGCATGTCACCCATAGGCCCTTGGTCTAGTGGCAAGTTCATCATTGGTATAAAATCAGCAAGAATCTTTTCTGGCACTGAAAAGCAACTTCTTTAAAGGGGAAATATGGGCAACTGTCTATGAACTGGCTGCGATTACCACATGACTGCCTCAGTCTCTGACAATCTATGTGTGTCATGCTGAGTGGCATTCAAGTATGATGCTCACCCACCTATCACCGAACACTTTCTTGAAAGGTCATCTCCCACTCGCTCACAAACCAAATGTTGATGGGAATCTTTCCATATAAATAGTCTCAAATGGGTCATTAACCATTGATGGTTATCTCCCTGTTGATATGTCTCTCCCTGCTGAAAGCACAGCTTTCTGTCAATAATTATGTGCTTTCACTGCTGATCTGACCTTTGTTGACGATTCCACCATTGTTTGGCAACCTGTGGAGGAAGATGATGGGGTATAGAGTGAAAATCACTCTGTATTTTTACCAACCCAAAAAAATACGATTTAGAAAGGCCTCTCTGAGACCGCTCAGAGCTGCCTTTCAAAATCAAACTAACATGCCCCAGCCTCAGACGAGTGCACGCAGGGGCTGACAGGCAGGGCCAGACCGGAAGACGAATAAAACGGCTGAATTGGGTAAGTGTGTGTGTTTGTGTGCATGTTAACGGAGAATGTAGCGTGGTGGAGGTAGGGTGTTTGAGTGGGGATCCAGGAGAGTGTTTGTGTCATAGAAGGGAGGGGGCTGGTGAGTCAGTATGTGTGTGTCTGTGATGTTATTTAGGGTGAGGTATTTTGTCGGTGAGGAGCAAAGGGAGGTTTTATGGTAAGAGGGTGGGAGATTGGGTTATGCAGGGGGTTTAAGGGGTAAGCCCCCCAAAAAGTGATATATAACAAATATTGAGGGCTGCACCGAATCGGCCGGAAAAAAATCTGCCTTTTTGTTGTGCAGCCTTCTTTATTCACCAATATCACATAGAACTGATGATGGCGGGAGGGTGCAAAGTGCCCGTAGACGATTCCTCCATTCTTGGCCCATCACCAATAGCTAAAGTCTTAGC
Organism: Ambystoma mexicanum; assembly: GCF_040938575.1. Taxonomy (NCBI): domain Eukaryota; kingdom Metazoa; phylum Chordata; class Amphibia; order Caudata; family Ambystomatidae; genus Ambystoma; species Ambystoma mexicanum. The sequence continues at coordinate 755,334,334 of NC_090926.1, read as the reverse complement.
CAGTAGGATTTTCATCAAAGCATTCCTGGGCTTTTGTCCTTAGCCTTCTCAGGGTTGGATGTCCCTGATAAAATGTAATCCGATTTTCTCACGGGTGAAATAACCGAGGCTGTCATTTTCACATAAGGAACATTTTGTGTGCCCTTATCCCCTCTACCACCCCTTTACCCCTTATAATTACCCCTAAATATGCCCTTCCTTGGAGAAGCACTTATAATTTTCAATAACTAAATATAAATATACACAAATAAATGCAAAAGGGAGGTTGAAGAAATCATGGAAATCTCTTGAAAAAAGGGAATAAGGCCCTGGGATCAGCATGAGGGGGAAAGGGCAGGGGGACGAGCCAGGCAAAACATAATGTTCACTTACAGAATAAACGTCTCATTCCAAACTGGGTTGAGGGTCTGTGTTTTGGGGTGGGTTCGATGAGTCTGCTCTTCTGGAATGGTGTTTCGCACCACCGCCTTCGGCTTCTTCTTCCTAGCAGAATTCTCCTGGCTAGGACTGCTATCTCTTGATCGGTTCTCTGTAGAGTCTATTCCCAGCATGCAATAGGGATCACTGAAACCTGAGAATCATAAAAACAAAAAATGTGCACAAGACAAAAACCAAACTTCTGCTACCATAGGTTCCCCATAAGATGTCAACCAACATGCAAAGTAGTCACCTACCACTGGCATCTTTTCCGATGAGTCCCTTGGCTTCCTTTACCATAACCTTCAAGCAAAGGATTGGAGGCTAGAGGAGAAAAGCAGACAGTTAGGACTGGTTCTGTAAGGATACTTTGGTGGAGGAAGTAGTAGTGCTGTAAATGGTTATACAAAAAAAGCATTAACTAAAGGGTGTCCACTGCCATGTCAGGTGAGGACATAAAAAATACCGAATTGGGCAACACAACTGCAATGCCACCCTGATCTACGCATTCAAATAGCCATTGGTCATGATGAAGGTCAAAGATCACAAAAGGTAGGACTTTTGTGAGTCGATTCCTTTGCACATTCAGGAAGTAGCAAACAGCATGCTCCACAATGTTGTGAGGCTAGCAATGTGTTTACTTTAACTGGTCGGAGGAAGGCTGCATTAATGGGGGTGTTTAGGTTGAGAGAGTTGGTATTAGGAGAAGGGAGGTGGGAAGCTTTTACCTCTAGCAACTGGACACGTTTCAAAATCTGCCTATGTTGAGCTTCATCCACATTGAAGGCCTGTGGTAAAAGGAAGAACAAAGTGGAACAGGTTAATGCTTGACTGTCAAAACTTTGTATTGGACAGTAGAACATTTTTAGACAGAGGCAGCTCTACAACGTGAGCAATAGAATCAGCAGTTAAAAATGAATATATCAGAAAAAACTCAACACAATTCAAAAATAATAGTCCATAAAATCCAAGTAAATTCTTATGCCATTATAACACCCGAAACAAAAAACAATGAAAATTAGATTTAAGGAAAATTCACATCTTGAAAGACATCCTTCAACAAAACTGTCAACATAAAGATGCTTTATGCAATTCGGCCGAGGCCAACTTCAGCAGCAATGATTGCAAAAGAAAAGAATACCTGTCTAGGCACAGAAAGTGAAACCAATACCAGATGTCAACCAATAACTCCCTATCTAAAGCATTAAATTCCAGGTATGTAATGACATGAGGTTGAAGATATAACTGCTAAATTAGACTAGAAAGCTACACATAAAACGAGCATTGGCAAACCCAGTAGATCTGCCTTTATTTTTCAAGTGAATATGACTAGATGCGTGAATATGGTTATATTAGTGGTTGAATGAATGGATAAATATGGTTGCTGTTAGGGAGAATTCTCTGTAAAGGCTAATTTCCCAAACCTAGTGAGTCCCCCAGCAGCTTTGCTGGATTTTTGGGGCTTATTTATTTCTCCTGCTAAGAGTGAGACTCTTTTTCTCCCACTCTTAGGCATGATTTGAGAATGTCCTTTGACTATGTAATGTGTTTTATGGGCTATGGGGTCTTTTACTCCATAGGGCTTCATGTGTTTTTGGTATATGTGTTACACAGCACCCTCAGTGCAGTAACACAGGGGTGTCATAGTGACCCCCAAACATAGACTCCATACCCTGGGACTGACTACTGTCTCCCAGGGCATGTAAAGTCACCATTGACTTTACTAGTCTTAAATTGTGAACAGAACCAGTACAAACCATCATATTGTGGAAGTACTGGTAGGGGTAATTCGATTGCCCCTGGGTCTGTTTTCCAAGGGGGCACTGTCCAGTCCCCCCTTGTCGAGTTTATGGCTGGTGGCAGTGGTTACCACGCAAAATATTCCCCCGGAATATTTCCTATGGGATTTTCCCATTCATTTTAAACGCACCACTTTTTTGGTGCAATGTTAAAGATACCGCCGGGTTATTTATTTAATATTTATTCCCCGGTTGGGTCTTTTTTGCCAGGACTCGGTTTTAAAATGGCATCTGTGTTCGCTTCTGTAACTCCAACCCAAGTCGAGCCCTTTGTTCCACTTTTGGCGGGCTTCTACACAGAAGCCTCCAAAAGTGGTGCAACTCTGTCTGGGTCTACAGGATGTGTGGGAGGGGGGAATAGGCACCAAGGACTGAGTTGCCTCGGCAACTCAAGTCGCACTCTTGTGTGATTGGCCCAGTGGGAGCCGCCGGGCTCACCACTTAGCATGCTTGATTGACAGCTAGGACTGATTAACGGGGGTTTTCTGCATAACAGCAGGGCTTTGGGGACTGGAACCTCAGAAGTCGCCACAGGACCTAAAGAATCCGAAGAGGGAGAAGCTGAGCTGACCTGCAACAACGACACCACCGGTGGAGCCCTGCTGAAACGACTCACCACTTCCCAACGACAGAGAAGATCTTCCTCCAGGAGAGTCTTCTTCCTTTGAACTGGTGGGGTTAACCAGTTCGCCTTCCTGGATCGTCTCCTGGTCGAATCGCCCTTATCATGCACCCCGGCGGCCGGATAGCCTTGCTTCACCACTACCGCAAATAAAAGGGTAGTACTTTTTAACTGGGAAACTCTGCGGCTGGTTTCTTCCCTAAGTGATGAAAGACGAAGACGAAGTGATGCCGCTTGGGGGAACAGGAACCAATTAGGTAAACAGCATGCAATCAAAGTAGAGGAATATAGCTGGCCCCTGTAAACAGAGTCTAGGAAAGCATGATTGTGGTTTGTGTGACTTCTTAGGACTTCTGGGATAATCACCAATGAGAAACCTACACTAAACCGGCAAAGACTTAGCTATACAAAAACTACATAGATATGGAGATAAATACCCAATCCTCCCTGGATAGAGGAATTCCGTGAGCTCTTTTAATCCAAGCAGATATGGTAGCAGCCATTAACACATTTCAAGGTGTCCTGCCTACCACTGAGGAGGAACCTGATATCTCCTTATCTATATCTAACTCCTTACTTGCTGTTGTTCCTGAAGCTTTACAATTAAGATAACTGGACCTTTGTCCTAAAACAGCTCAACTTGCATATTCTGACGAAGTTAGAGACAAAGAGTACAAGATGCATGATGCAGAGCAGCATAGGCATATTGCTGGGTAAACTAATAAGAAAAAAGAGAAGAGAGGACAAGAAAAAGAATGAGCTTTTAGAGAAAATCATGTTACCTATCAAGTTAAAATTGTAAGGTTGGGACCTGGGCTGCCGAGAGTGTCTAGCAAAGCTAAGCTTGTTGGTGCTGAGTTTTCAGCAAGGCCCAGATTACCCACAGGGGATGGCAAGTGTGCATGTGTTAGGAAATGAGTTGTTACTTTGGCTGAATACCTTAGAAATGGCATGGTGAGTGCTGCTAGTGCTGCGAGGAGACTGTGCTGGAGCTAGTCCTGAGATTTTTGGCTACTGTTGTACACCGGAGTGTAATTGTGTTCCACTCTTTCTATTCAAACACCCTGGGACGATGTAGACTACGTAGAGTGCTGTTAGCACTGCAAGGTGGCTATGTGGGAGCTGGACCTAACGTTTTTTTGGCTGCTGTTGTACACCAGTGCAAAATTGTGTTGCACTGTTCCCATTCAAACATCCTGGGACGGTGGAGCACCGCGGAGTGCGAAGAGTGCGGTTAGCACTGCTGTTGGCCCTGCAGTTGGATCCTGCCCAGTCCTGTGGTGGTGAGGGTTGTCAACGACTGTTTATTCACATATTTACAAACTGAAGAGTAGAAATAAGAAAAGCAATATGATACATGAGAGTACACTTGAGATGGTGCATGCTTTACAGTTGTTGGATTCAGTGGGTGAACTGGGTAGCTCCGAAACAGCTGACATGAATGTTAAAGCGGCTCCATTCACTAAATTAAAAAAGCTGCAAAAGTTACCCAATTCTTTAGTACAGTTAGTAAAGAAAATAATAAATCCCCCATGGATGATGGGTTGTAATGAGTTTGATATTCAATTGAACCCCTTTGTGACTGATAATGAGCTTTTGGAATTAAGTGATGAGCGGAGGGCTGAAGGGGGAAATTATTCTTATTTAAATACCCCTCCCATCTTCACTGACTATGGCAGTGATAATAGTGACAGCTCCATTGATTCTACCCCGACGCCTTCGCAGCAAGGGGGCTTTACCTCACTGCTTAGGCAGGCGTGCAGTAATGAATATAATCAGTCTGCTCTTATAGCCATAAATTACGTCTTGACATCTTTTGTAACACTCTACGAGAACATTCGCACAGAAGTTACGTTACATTCTGTAATACTAGAGGCTATACGAAAGAAACTAGATAATTCAGGCAAAAGGAATGAATTGCTTCAAGCAAATATAATGCCTCGTCAGCATGAGGGGAACCAGGCAATCGAACCGGATCAGTTGCACATTTCAAAACCCACCGGCAAGTCGGGTGAAGTGCTTAATAATTTGGCTATGCACACAACACAACATGAGGAACAGTGTGAGGAACAGCAAATGGTGAAATCTGACCCCATTATCATGCTTACAGGGTTTTCGAGTTCTAATACTACTGCTTTGGTTGTAAATAAAGTGAGCTTCAAAGGTGCGTAGGGAGCTAGCCGAAATGTCATGCAGAAACCCAAAAAGCTTCTTCCACCACAGGAAAAGAAATAAAAAAAAGATTAAAACTAAAACATCCAATGTGAGGTCTTCAAGAAAGTTTTTGAAAATCCTGGATTCCCGACAAGAGAGAAGGCCCCATCACATAATACTGTGGGTACAAATACTGACAAGCTGCCACATTCTGAGGATTCTGTCATTTTGAATGAAGATCTCGTAGTGGAAAACATAGCGAATTCCTGTGGGTCAGGTTTGGGTGTGAACAATCCTATCCCACCATATCAAACAAGGATATTTATGAGTAACTCCATTCAAATGGAGAACGAAATTGGTGACTTGGTCTCAATGCTGCAGAGCTTGGTGGAGGAGGGGCTGCAACTTTGTCACTGAGGAGAACCTAGTATTAAATCTTGGCTACAGTCAGGAAATCTCAAAAGGACTTACACCTAAAAGGAGGAATGCATGAGTAATAAGACCCATCTGCTTCAGGAGCAATTTGATGAAGGTCAACGGGGGCTTATGATGGTGTCAGTAAACATATTAATAAAGCCCCTCGGGGCTTATGATGGTGTCAGTAAACATATTAATAAAGTCCCTGTTTATAGTATTTTAAGGGGTACCGGCCTAACTGGGAAATATTCTCAGGATAAGCAATTAAAATACCCAATTGATCAATCAAATAATGGTGTGGGTGGGAAGCCAATACAGTATAAAAACTCATCTGTCCCATCCCGCCAATATAGATTGTTAGTGGAGTGTCTTGTCTGAAGTAGACCTTTGATATTGAACATGGCAAATATTTTGGCCTTTTTCTCAGAGGTTCTCAATCTATGAGCCATTTCATCAAGGGACATAGATCTGGCGGAGAACATCGATTTAAATAAAACAGACATAGTTAAGTTGGATATTGTAACCGAAAAATTGTTTATGACACTATACTGAATGAATCTTTACCATTAAGACAATTGGGATATGATATTATGCCATGTTGAGATAACTGACTTTACAAGTATTAATGTGAGGGATGACAAAAGATTAAAGGACATTGTGATATCCATTAATGAAGGAGGCAGGGAGAGGTACAGCCGGCTCATGTAGAGAACTCTCGTCTTATGGAACATAACGATTGGTCCTTGCTACCAGGTGTCCTGCATACCACTGGAAATCCCCAAAAAATGTAATCGCAGTGTATTCTTCAGTACAGAGAATTGCTTGAATATTGTGTCATGGAACACCTGTGGGCATAATCATTTGTTTACCAATCCCAAAGAAGGCACACTTTAAAAAAAAGCACAAGATCATACTTTTGCAGGAAACCTGGCTGATGAATTGTCCAATTTTAGATGGCTATATAATTGGTTTTCTGTCAGCTACAAAAGGTCATTGGGGCCATCCAGCATGTGGCCTTATGATAACTACTAAATCATGCACAGGAATTGTTCTGAAGCATGAATATAATATTCAACAAGGAGCCCTCGCTGTTGAATTTGTTTTACCACTTGGTCTAACTAAGAGAAATGTGTTAGTTGTTAATATATACTGGCATGTGGGTGTGTGCTTCTTAAATGATTTTGTGGCAGTACTCACAACATTAATAACAGAGTGGTTGGACTTGAATAACAAAGGTCATAGTTTAATTGCTGAGGATCTAAATTCTACTTGTTTAAATGCAGGAGATTGTGATGATAATTTGGAATACTTTACTTCTATTAATTATCTCTCCAGTAAATGTCATCAACTTTCTAAATGGATCTCGTGATTTACTGCCCTAGGTTTACAAATATTAAATGGTACCACTCCAGGGGATATTCTAATTCAGGCAGCCTGGCATAGAGGTGGGAGGGAATCTGTGCTTGATTATATCTTTGACAATAAACTATATAAGTTCTGTAAGCATATGAACTTCATAGATACTTACTGGAGTGATCATAACATGTTAGTCGGGCAGTTTGATGTCCAGGTTAGGAGAAACGAAGGTGAAGGACCAAACAACTTGATGAATAATCCAGGTAACACTGGAATCACATGGAATGAAGCGCATATTAATTCGTTTAATGGGAAAATAGAGACTATTTTGTGGGAAACCACCTTTGAAAGGAAATTACGCACATTTAATTTGGATAATTTTCGGTTCTTTATTAAAGATAATTGAAATGAAGTCTTTGGATGGGATACATTTATATATAGGACAAATAAGCCCACTAAACAGCATTTAATTGTTTATGATGTTAAGGTGCATAAAAAGAAAAAAAGAAATGGGGTCCAATATAAAAAAGATAAACAGTCAGGGATCTGACAACTATATCTGTAAAACAAAGATTAGAAAAATACAACAAATGTATAAGAACTAGACCAGACAGTGTATAAGAACTGGAGCAAGTTTGACTTCCTTAAAACTAAGAAAGTTGTTAAAGTTAATATTGTACATTTTTGGAAAATAGTCAAAGAGATGGAATGTAATCAAGTTGTTAAGCAATCTAATACAATTTCAGAGTCAGCATGGGTGCCACATTTTTCCTCTATGTATTCAAGTGAAGTTGAACTTTCGCCATCTATCTATAGTAATGGTGATAGAAGGAATTAATGATGAGTGGAGTTTAGAGATAGATCAGAACGCAATTCATTAAATAATTATAAAAGTCAGTACCTCTAGGGCGGCAGGACCCAATAACCTCTCTAAAATTCTTTTCAACGGTGCGTCGGTTTCTTGGTCCATGATTGTTTCTATAATGTTCAGTAAATTATACGATTTGGCTGCTTTCCTCCTCCATGGAAATCCTTGTTTGTTATTCCCATTTATAAATAAAGAGTTCGATCTGATCCTAAAAATTACCACCCAATTACCATAATGGACACAGACATTAAGGTCTTAGCCTCCATTCTCTTATTCAACTTAGAAAAATGGGCAGACAGTGTTGGAAGACTAAAGAAATTCCAAACTGGTTTTAGAAAACCATAGGGCACTCATTTTAATGGTTGCGTCCTAAAGTGTTTTTAAGAAATGTCATGGGCCAAAAAATACAATTCTATTTTTGTTGCATCCATAGGTCTGTCCTCTGATTTCGATTTGGTAAATCAGAAAGATTTATGGACAAAACTATATAAATGGGTAATTCCTGTCAGCTTGTGGAAACTAATCATGGGACTACATGAAAACTCTAATATTGAGGTTAGACTCGATTATGTAATCTGCCAAGGAAAACTGACACAAGAACTAGGCTGAGGCAGTGTTGCATTCTAACTCTGTGCCTGCTCAATCTTTATGTCCCAGATGTTGATGAGTACCTGAATAAGGTTTCTTTTGTTCCACCTCAGTTGGATGCCTTCAAATGTACTTGAATGGCATACGCAGAGAATTTTCTAGTGTTTGTTTGTACTCCAATTGGCCTGAAAATTAATCCAGGAAATATTATGCAATTACAATCTAGGAAAAGATTATCTAATTTTGGGAGGACCATTAACAACATTAAGCTTGATAGAGTCGACAATTTAATCTACCTTGACTTTCAGATTATAAACAAACGCAGGAAATCGAATGTCACTGAATTGTTTAGACCTAACGCTGTCTCCCTTGCAGGCCAAATGAGTAAGATTAATGTTAAATCTGGCAAATTCTCAGTGGTGCTGTTGCTTAAGTTTTATGAAGGTAAAGTAATCCCAAAGCTAATTTATGGGATTGAGGTATTGCAACCCTGGATTTTGGATAAACTTTCTTGACTTGAGCGATTGATTTGCTGTACGTTGCTATGATTACTGAATTGTGTACCAATAGCCACAATTCGTTATGAATTATGGCTAAAATCCATTTCTCTTAGAGCTAAATGGAGAGATCTACTGCTGTACTCCAAAATGCTCGATCCCCCTACAAATTTGCTCGATACTTATTTGGAATCAATCTGAAAATATAAGAAAGAAAACCAGTGATTCAATTTGCAGCAAGGTGGAGTAACATATTGGCTGAAATTGTAGCGAGTTCAACCAATTTGGTGCAGAATCCAGGCAAAATAAAACTGCCGTTATACCAATTTAGATGGGTGCACTACTAGGGATACTCTACATAGCTATGAGTCTCTGACTCATTTGAGATATGAGCATAAGCAATTGGGGATTGTAGCAACGTACTTGAAGATTTTTTCTAACAGTCAAGCACATTATACATTTGTAAGATTTAGGCTGGATCTCCTCCCTAGGAGAGAAATTTTAACGGGGCGTAAATTGCTACCACAGGAATTGTCATTCTGTCGATTTAGTAGTGAAGTCAATGAAATAGAAAGCTGGAGACGTTTGATAATAACCTGTCCTGCTTTGCATGCACATCGCCCTTTATATTTTAAAGACCAAGTCAATAGTATTGATGTTATCGATTGTGAAAATCTCTGGGAATGTTGTTTAAGTGGTCATCTGACCTCAGTGGCTCTGGCAGTGCTGTTTTTTTTTGAAAAGATTGAACTTGGGTGATCCAACTGACCAATTCTGTATGGATTAGTTTTAAGTATTTATATTGTGTATTTTTACATTTCTTAAAAGTGTTTAATTTGATGAATTTTACTTAGAATCGTATAATCAATTTATATACGATCACCTCATTTATATTCTGTTTAACCGAATGGATTTGTATTGGATTATGTTATGTGCATTGTAAAGCTTGAATATGTTTTAACCATACAATAAATAAATAAATAAATAAAACATGTTGTATGCATGGTAAATCAAGTAAGGCAAAACATACTTGTCTGCTTGGGCTTCTGTCTCAGAGAAGGTGTGAATCCTTTCTTGAATTGTCACAAGGAAACAAACAGAAGTATGAGTGAATGAAGAATGTTCTCATCAGAAGGTTTTGTAAGTCTCCCATTCAGTACAAAAAGAAAGACAGTATGACCCTGTTACATGGGTGAATGGTTCTTTAAAGAACGTGTATGGAGGGATTAAGAACAATAAAGTGGATTGCTTTGAAGGTAAGGTTAGTTTGACTATGCTTGAACACATTTTGGATGCTTGTCCAACTAAGTTGTATCAACAATTGACGACTCTTAGACCGCAGACCCCAAAATGGTGGCTGTTGCAGCTGCCTATGGTTGCTCCAAAGGATACATCACATTTGCAATTGGGGGACTTCGCATAGGTCTGAAGAAATTATGGAGTTCACCATTAAAATTAAACATCTTTACCTCCCTTTCTTTGTCTACTTTTTTCCATTCTCAATCTTCTGAGCACCATGCTCCTTGTAAATTTTGTATAAAACTTGTATTGTAATTTACTCATATGTTTACTTTTTTTTACTTAATGATTGTTAAATTGTTGAATTGTTGAATTGTTAAATTGGATTGTTTTTCTTTCTCTGTTTTCTATTGAAAAATGTCAAAAAGTATTAAAAAATCTATATATTAAAAAAAGAAATTAAACATCTGCATCTGACAAATATCCACAACCATAAACTGAGAATCCATCTGGGAGTGGTTATCCTGATAAGGCGAATGTTTCTTCTGCTGCAAAGCAAATTATTGTGTGAAGTCCTTAATTCCCAGAATCATAGGTATCGTTGGGATTATGGAAGGATGGATCACAAGAGGAAACTCCAGCCACAACGGCCCAGTTCTAAGAGTACAAGCTGTGAGTTTGGCCTGTCTTACTGACAAGGAACCAGTCAGTGAATCTTCCTGGCATGTTTTAGAGTCCATTGGGGCCAGGGAGAGGAACTTACAATATGAGAGCCCCAAAAGCATGATTGTATATGTAAATGGGCAGAAGACTAATGAACTGGGGCTATAATGAATATGGTAGATGTCAGGTTAATCAGACCTTAAAACAAGATAGCAGGTCCTGCTACACTCACCAAAGTATGCTGCAGAGTCTTTTTGTCTTCAAGAGAGGAGGTTCTCTTGCTTGTTGCTGCTGACTGACTTTATTTTTATTTTTTGGGCTAGTCCGCTTTCTATTGCTATCATCTTCTAGCCTAAAAACCCCAGAACACCGCGGTGTACCGACGTGGAAATCATCGTACAGCTATTGCTCGCCCAAAACTACACACTGAGCTTGAACTGCCAGAAACCAGTAACCAGTACCTTGCCTGATGTTCCCTCCCTTTCCCCTCCCTCATCGAGGCACTAGCGCCCCTCACCCCCTTTGGAGTACCCCAGCACTTCTGGCACTTCTGGCAACCAGAGAAGACTGCAGAGAAGACCGCAGCATGCAAGCCGCTCCTTCGCCGTCAGCTTTGCTGCCGCAGCACGGTCCGTCTACCAGACACGGACAGAACTTACCCAGTGCCCCCACTCTTCACAGAAGACGCCCACTGACATCACAGGTACCGGCACGGGCACCCTTTTTCCTCACCAATTAGCCACTGCTGGCTGACACTTGACACTTACCTCCTGCGCTTCTCTTTCCGGTGAGCAGTGGACAGGTTCGGAGCCCTCCACGCCTGTGACTGCGTTCTTGACGCGGGGGCTCTGTGACGGGACGTGACGAGCTCTAATCCTCCTTTGCTCGCCCGCGGCGTTTGCAGGCCCTCCGGAGGCGGAGCCGGCCCACCCGGCTGAGGCGGTTCGACCGCTGCCTCGCTGTGTGAAGCATACCCCGGGCCACCGTGGCACTTTCCACCTCCACAAGTCTCCACAATTCTCGCCACCCATTGCGGTGAACAAGCTCCGAGGGTGCCGCGACGGGCCCTTGCCCTCCCCTGCCTTCCTGTAGCGTCCGGCAGTCTTTCAGAGGCGGAGCCTCCCAACTAAACCTTCACAACGTGAGAACTTCCCCGATGAGCCCCAGTGCTCCCTTGCTTTCCTCCAACGTTCGGCAGTCACTTGGAGGCGGAGCCTCCCAACTCACCTACAACAACGCGATCATTCCCCTGTGCAGAGCCACAGTACAACCAATTCCACTGTGCTTCCCTTCATCACTTCAAAGTCACGTCTCCTGTTTACGGGTCATAAAGAACTTTACCCCACCAATAGCACTGTTACTGCAAACTCTTCACTCACGAGCCCATCCTTCACGTGAGTTGGCAACATTGTGACTACTCACGATTTGGTGTGAATTGGCAAGAGCAGGACCTGATCTTCAACCATCAGCAAGGAATCAACAGCCCTGTCCCCTACACCTATCTTAATATATCAAGAATAACCACTTACACAAGAACCCTACTCCTCTACCTTGCCTCTTTAAATCCCATCCAGAACTACTGCTACTTCCTCTATAAGAGACCCTGGACCCCATAGCTCAAGGAAACAGTAAACTACCAACTATTTGCACTAGCAGATTGAATCGGTCAGCCCTATAGAAGATCTTGGATCCTGTAGCACAAAGAACCACTAACGCACCGACCACCTCTGTTAGGAGACCGAAAGGGCTCGTCCCTTGGATCCTAACAGAGCTACTTTAAGACCTTCTGCTCAGGACCCCGAAAAAGGCTTGCCCCTTGGATTCTATACACTAAAGTGATACTACCACACCCCACCCCCTGTTAGGACCCTTAGATCCTAACACAGACGCAATACTTCTCCTCCCAGAACCAGCGTCACACCTTTACTAAGGAGACCAAAAGGGCAAAACCCTTGGATCCTGTACTATAGAAACAACAACGCCATTTTACCTGGGCAGCAGGTCAAAAGGACAACGTACAACAACTTCAAAAGACTAATTGACACATTTCTATCCAGGAGACCGAAAGGGCATGACCCTTGGATCCTGAACCTACAGAAACTTGTCACCACTTCAAACAGATTTAAACGGTCCGCACCTCGGAACAACAATCTCAAAAGACTAATTGACACACTTCTACCCAGGAGACCGAAAGGGCACGACCCTTGGATCCTGAACCTACAGAAACTTGTCACCACTGCAAAAAGATTCAAACGGTCCGCACCTCGGATCCCAACATAGACGCTACAACAATCAAAGAAGAAATGTCTTCAACTCGACCCAAACAACAACCCGTTGTGCGCCCTAAAACCAGACTAAGAACAAAACTCAATACTGCTGCCATGTCGGCTTTAGATTCCTCGCAACTAACTTCGGAACAATCACTTTCAAGAGCCCATGCCGCAAAAACCGACATGAATCATCCACAGCAACATGAGGATCTGGACAACGAGCATCTTACTAGAATAGACGATCCTGTTACGCTCACCTGGTTCCACGGGGGCGCCACCCAGCAATCGGGGTCCAGGTATCTCTCCCTGCGATGTCCAGTAGTGACCAGCGGAAGAGTCCTTGTTCTTGATGTTGGCGGGTTCTCCATCCTGCTGTCTCAGCAGGGGCGCGCGGTGCTTTGCGGGCAATGGCGGTAGAGTTACTTCACTGATGCCGGCCCGACGTGAGCCTTTCAGGTAGGTCTTATTGCTATGGTGTTTTGCTGTCCTAGTATGCCTTTCTGGAATTAACAATGTCTTTTTCTCTTCCTTAGGTGCTTTGCCTTTGCTAACCTGTTATTTTATGTCTTCACAGGTCGTGGTGCTCCGCCGGAGTGTAGAATTCCAGAGGTGTTGCTGAATGAAGTGCGAGTGGCAAGGTAAGCCTTTTGGCGGAGTTCGTTAATTGTGCAAAATGTCTTATACCTTGTCTTTCCCTTTCTGCAGGTCCGTCAATCCGAAGGAGCGCTGGTTCCAGGATACCGGTCGGAAGAGCTGAGGACCGCTAATGATGGAATTCAGGTAAGCTGCAACCTTTTCTAACGATGTATTCTTTCTTTTTCTGCAGATGCTGTTCCTCCAAGGTTCGTGGCTGAAGCTGAACACAGTGAGCGTCACGTTGCAGAATTGCAAACTAACGCGAAGCGTGTCAGTCCAGTCGGGTGTGGTTTAAATAGCTTCAAGAAAGAAGTCCAGGTAAAAGAGTTCTAAGGTGCCACACCCAAACCATCCTTCTGCAAGCCAGGTTCCAAGAAGCCTGATTCTGTGGATGCTTCCACATTAAATGACAGTAACAAAAAGTAGTTCCCAAGCACAAACTCATTATTAAGTATGAGCCTAGCGCCAAAGGTGCCAGGACTGGCCCCAAGAAGGCCTAGGTTGGGATTTAGTGGGGACTGGGGTCAAGGCTCCCCCTGGCCCATGGGTAGGCCAGGGGGGCTTAGGGGTGAGGGTCGTGACAGATCCCCTCATAACAAAGTCCAACCAACCAACAAACAAAGAAAGAAAAGGCAAGATTAGCCAAACTCGCATGGTTACATACCCATAATTCAATTAAACTTGCTCAACCCTTAGATACTGCTGCCAACCAACCCATAGCCAAGACAATAATCCTCGACAAATGAAAATAAATATTTGGCAATATAACAGGAAACCACCACACGCCCTTAACTTCGACCCCATCCGTCACACAGAGAACTGGTCAAAGACCCATCAAAAGAGAAGCTGAAACACACTCAGCAGGAAACCAAAAAATTCCAACCCGTTTCAATTACGACACAGATGAATCCTACTACACGCCTGATCTTACGACCAAGAACCAACACCCTACTCCTCAACTGAGCGCACCAGAAATTAAAACCAATAACACAACATCCAAAAGCCACAACCTCGATGAATGTACCAACCCCAGGATCCCGACTACCATGTTGGACTTACAAAATATGCTTATTGCAGTGCTGTCTCAATCTATGATCCCTTTTTGAAATTACACGAAACCATGAACGACAACATCAAAGACCAAGCAACTCTTCTAGCACTTATACACTCCAAACAGATTTACATAGAGAATTTTATAACCACAATCGAATCCCGGTTGAACTTGGAAGTGGAACAATCTAATCGATGGCAACAACGACTGTCAGAAATAGCAAAAATGACCGCCAAGAAAAAACCACCCTAAACACAGAAGTACTAGCTTTGCTTAAAGCACACCATCAACATCAACCAGCGCCTCAATCGAACACAATGATCGATCAAACAACACCAGCTTCCTCTGCCAAAGACATACACCAACAATCAAGTTTAGGAGTCCCAACCATTGAGGAGTGTCCTCTACATCAAAGGACCGTATCTACTGCAACCCCGCAAATGGAGATTCAGGAACCCAATCATCCAACGAAGAATACTACAGAGCAATATCAGATTTTCTCAAAGGAAAAACAAGCACATGTCACGAAACCAGCACAGTCTAAACCTATTAAAAAACAACAAACAGGTTCAAGAGCATTTCTAAGAACAGTGAAAATTACAGATTCAATTTTGCTATTACCAACAGAGAAGACACGCGACTCCCTCACACCGAACAACAACAATTCCAATCAGCAGCGGCATCCTGTAGCGTCACAGACCTGTGATCAGACGAAGCCAACATCTGACCAATTCATTCACGATGAGGACCTCCTCAACCTTTCAACCCATGGAGAACAGATAACAGACGACACACCACCACCTCCACAAGCATTTGCGCCCTCAGGCTTCATCATAATAGACAAGTACACTACTGAACCACAACTACCGGACATGTATGAAGACATTTCTGAAGAGTCGTTACAAGAAACCTCAGTCATATCTTCCAACAATGACACGACAGACCAATTAACAGCAGAATCGTATGAACAAATTTCAGACGAGTCTTTCAGATCACGAGCATCAGAGTACACTGATTGCACACTCCCATCATTCGTCAATCCCTTACAACAAAACCAAATCTACGAAATTCACATTGAAAACGACATCAACAGACTCAAACCATTAATACTCAATAGAACCAACACCCTTCGCCTCTTTGGAGCGATACCACAATTACAAAAAATAACAGCATTGGCAAACTTCATGTGCCACATTATAACCATCATAAACACACTTAACCAAATCCCAACTTCATGGAGATCGGCTACAATTGTTCCCATCCACAAACAAGGACCCCGAGATCAACCACAGAACTTCCGTCCAATCGCTCTACTGGACCCACTTGGAAAACTCTTTGCAACAACACTACTGAGGCAATTAATTATTTGGGCCACATCGAACGGCCGGATCTCAACACGGCAAACGGGATTCACTGCCAATGTTGGAACCAATATCAACTTGATACTTCTTCATTTGATCAAATACGAAGCCATCAAGAACAATACCAACATACACGCTGCATTCATCGACTTGAAGATGGTCTTTGACGCAATATCATGGCAGAAGTTGTGGGCAAAACTCAGATCATGGAACTGTCCACCGAACATTCTGGAACCAATCATTCTACTTTATTCAAAAACATCAATAAAAGTGAGACTAACAAAACAAGGCACAACTACCAAATCGATTGCCACATCAAATGGCTTAAAGCAAGGATGCCCCTTAGCAGCAACTCTGTACAATTTGTTCACATCAGATATCGAACATCTGATCAGCAATCAAACCAATCCGCCAAAACTAAATTCAACACCTGTCCCCGTTATGGCATACGCCGATGATATCATCCTCCTCGACAAAACATCCTCTGGACTACAAGTCACCTTGACATCACTGAGCACCTACATGAATGAATAACAATGAGCTAACAATCAACATTTCAAAAACTAAGACAATGGGCCTCATTACGAGTCCGGCGGTAACCGAGGCGGTAAAACCGCCTGGTTACCGCCGGACTCGTATTACCATTCCGCCTCCGTGATTCCCGGAATTACCGGGCATTACAACCCCGGTTTTCCGGGAATCACTGAGGCGGAATGGTGTTAATCCCCATTCCATCATGGAAACACCAGCAGCATCTCGTAATGCTGCCGGTGTTTCGTCGTCCGCCTGCAGGCGGGCAGTGTTAAACCCGCCAGGTCAAACCTGGCGGGAACATCACCTCCCGCCTGCAGGAGTCGGGATCTGGCGGTCCGGAAACAACGGTGGTGGCGGATTTACCGCCACCGTTATTTCCAGACCGCCTGATTTGTAAAGAAGCCCAATGACTTTAACCAAACCATCATCAAAATCTACACATCAACCGGTATTTAACATCAGTGGAACCCGATTAGAAAACGTGACAACATTTAAATATCTCGGCATTCTAATCAATCAATCCAAGACTGAAGAACAATGGCTGGACAAACTAGAACAAAAATCGCAAACACTGGCACGTCAAGGATGCATTCTTCACAGGAAATACGGAAAATTCTCCTTTAGACCGATCATCGCCTATTACAGACTGAAATACATCCCTACAATAACTTATGGCAAAGAAGCAATGATGAATACCGAAAAAATAAATTGGAAGAAATTTGAGGCAACCTTTTGGCGTAAAATTCTTCATCTTCCACAGTCATACCCAATGCCAAGAATACGGTTTTAGCTTGCAACCCAATCCATTGCATCTATTGTCCACTGGAAAAGACTAGACATTTACCGAAAAATCCTTTCTGATGACAAAACTCCTGCGATCCAAATTTTGAAAACTCAACCAAACGCATTTAACAACATGGTGCTACAAAATTGGAAAAAATCTATCATCAAAGAAATGGAAAATGAAGAGATATCTGAGGAACTTCTAACCATGCGCCCACAATATGCCAAAACTAAACTTCTACAAAATGATTGGATAAACACCATCGCATGGAAAAATACCTACAAACAGATCCTTCAATATAACACAGACAACAGAAAAATATACGAACCACTACTGTATCTTGTATTATTTCCAGACCAAACCGTCAGGTCAATATTTTTAAGAATTCGCTTGAACATTCTACCTACAAATGCTCATCTTGCAACAACAAGACAGATTGAAAGCTCACAAAACTACTGCCGATTCTGCAAAGTTGAAACAACAACAGAAACCATATTCCACTTGGTTATGGAACAATTTGGTCCCTTCTTTGAACTTTCATTCCAACAAATGAATACAGAAGAAAGAACAAATACATATACATAATTTCTCTGTTCCTCTCTACCATACTGGAACTTAACAGAAGAAGTGCCTGATTTAAATCCCAAGAAACTTTTTTTTTTCTTTTCTCTCTTCCAAATTTTCTTTTCACAACACATCCCAAAGACAGAGATGAAAAAGTTTGAAACCAAACTAAAAAATCAAAAAATAAATAAAAATAACGCTGTAACTATCCTTGAATTAGCCCACTCATCTGGCTGCTGTTGTGGCTATTACATCACAAGCCAGAAGAAAACCTACGAAGGGTTGTGCCCCTAAGGAGGCTGTGAAAGTACCCAAGGATCAAAGAAAGATGAAGGCTGGGGACCACTCTCTTGTAGTACTTAACTAGCACCTGACATTGTGCCAGCTTCTTTGTGAGAGAAAAGGGAGATGTTCCCATAGACTCAGGACTCTACTGTCAGTGAAATTATGGAAAGCAGAGGGTTGAAGACACTGGGCCTCATTACGAGTTTGGCGGTAGCTGGGCCCTTATAACCATTACGAGTTGAATGGGCCGGTAAATTGCCCATTCGCGGGTGCCGGTACGGCCGGGCTCCCGAGCCCCATTCTGCCCCATAGGGCTGAATGGGGGTCAGGAGCATGGTTTATAACGGTGCCAGTGCAATCATGAGTTATGCTCGCGGGTGCCGCTCTGCATGCCTGGTCTGACCAGGCGTGCAGAGCGGCACCTGCGAGCAGAACTCATAATGAGGTGGTATGGTAACAACGGCGCCAGTAGCACTACTAGCGCCGTTGTTGCCTTACCACCACATTTGTAATGAGGCCCACTGTCCCTTTTGTGAGGGCCTAAAATGTCAGGCCAAATGCCAGATGAAAGGAGTAACCCCTGACAAATCAGAATAATCTGCAAAGATGGGCTCCTTTACAGTAAACCTGAGCATGGGGACCAGAGAAGGTTTTTTGTGCCCCTTTCTCATAGGCCCTTTCTCTTGTGTTTAGGACATGATGTTCCTCTTGCAAGAAGACTAGAGAGAGACATTCTTTCGCTTTTACTAAAACAACGTTGGTGTCCACAGTAAATATGAATGAATACAAAGTGTCTCAGCATCACGGACCAGGCACTGGATTGCCTGACCTCTTTCCTCACTAACCGCCCTTCCCAGTTGCAACTGGGCGCTTTCTCCTCCACCACCTCACTCTCTGCATGCAGTGTCGCCCGGAGCTCTATCCTATCGCCGTTGCTCTTCAATATCTATCTCGCCCCTCTTGCTCACCTGATCTCCTCCTTCTCTTCTCATTTCCAGTGTTATGCTGATGACACACAACTTTCCTTCAAACTTCCCTCTACTACCACCTCTTCTTCCTCTCTCATCTCTGAATGTCTGTCCGCCATCCAGGTATGGTGTGCAGCTAGTGATTTTTGTCTTAATGCCAGTAAGACACAGATCCTTCCCATTGGGACGCGCCTGCGCCCTGTTTCCCTACTACCCTCTGAATGCCCTCCTTGGCAACTCTACCCTCACCATCCTGTGAGGCCAAAAACATAGGGGTCATCTTCGACTCTGCTCTCTCCTTCAACCCTCACGTCTTGGACCTTGCCAAGAAGGCCCATTTCCAGCTTCACCTCCTTAGAAGCATTCTCCCTTTCCTAACCTTTTCCCAGAAGCTCAACGTCTCACGAGCTCTTGTCCTCTCTAGGCTGGACTACTGCAACAGCCTCTTCCTAAATCTCCCCCTTTCCTCCCTACGCCCCCTTCAGCTAATCCAGAATTGGGCTGCAAGATTTATCCTTGGCCTCAAGCCCAGGGAACGTATCTGTCTAGTCCTAAAATGTCTCCACTGGCTTCCCGTGGCTGCGAGGATCAAACTCAAGACCCTCTGTATCATCCGCAAGGATTTCTGGGGCCTTGGCCCACTCTATCTCCAACTGAAATACACCTAAAAAAAGATGCTCTCACATATAAACCTAATCTTATGCCACGAAAGCTAATGTTATTGATCATAAAATGCACAAGAAATACAGGCTGGCAGAGCAATGATAGATGTCATGCACACAGACACACACACTGCACAAAGGTGCAATGCCAGGCATCATTACGGGAGGCCTTTGGAGATGGTTCAACAGAAGCTTGCAGTGACTTCTGAGCCATCGCCAGTTCAACTGACCTGGATTTACACATCTCACAGGCTCTCACTAACCCACATAGAACCATTCTAAAAGCGGTGCCCAGAAAGAAAAGAGTGGGTACTGTGAATCAGAATAATCAAACTTGTGTACATTATAAAGATTGGTGTCATAGTGGTTCTAATGAAAGACATTTAGGGATTATTGAAAGTCATTAAGATATATGCACAAATTTTGGCATGCTTTGCATTGTGCTCTTTCAAGACCCTATTCCAATTCCTATTCCATACACCGTCCACCACTACCCCAGTCACCTTTTGGACGTAGTCATACAGCTGGTCAGAATTGGACTCGTGTTGAGCTTCTGGTTTCCCCAATCGATGCAGGATGGTATAGAGAACTTCCTCATACAGGAGATTGGACTAGAGGTATGATGGGAGAGAAAGAAAGAAAGAGACAAAGGTAGGTTACATTCACATAAAATATTCTAAAAACCCCTCGTGGATACCCATAGCTTCTATATACAGTGGAAAAAATGCAGTGCCCCCAAACGTTGGACTCTCTTTAGAGTCTACAGTGCAGAACATCAGAAGTGGTCCCCCAATTTCCAAATTCAATTCTCCTAAAGTACCATGTACACAATACACAGAGTGCTCTATGGAATTGTTAAGAGGTATCCATACAGAACCTTAACACAAAGCCTCTTATCGAATTTCCTTCTCACTCTTCACCATACGGAATCAAAGTCAAACTCCTAACTCAATCCCATACAATCACATAGGAGTACTTAACCTAGTGCCTTAAAAGAGTTTGTTACTGGAATCTGAAAAGAGTCAATACAGAGTCTTTGAAAAGTCCCCATTAAAAAAATCTGAATAACTTCACAAGGAGGATGTCCAAAGTGCCCTAAAGAATCAAATGAGGCCCTTTGTAATCAAGGACTTCACTGTGTTCTGGAAGTCTCACCTGTGTTGCAGACTGCACCTCTGGCTCAGGAAGGGTTTCTTTGATGTCTTTTTCACGGGCACCACGCAGGGTGGGCCCCCGTCGGTACTGAGCCTGTGTTGAAAACAAATTGAGAGATTGCTTGAGTTTAGTGTCTGCTGTTAATCACTAAACCATCCACCATGAATCTATGCAAACAAGAACCTGAACACCTAGAGTACAGGCTACATGCCTCTGCTATTCATGTGTGAAGTATCTACGAAGGATGGAAGGTCTTCAGTATAGTGACATGCTGTGTGATAATTCCCCATCACTGCCAACACTTTGACCACACACACACAACCCAGTGCTCTCTCCCCCTCTCTCTCCCCTTCTCTCTCTCTCTCTTTCTTTCTTAAAATCAAGCAATACATGAAAGAGACAAAAGAATAAATTTGCAGGAAGGAAGAACTTGAAAGTAGCTATGCTGTCTTTGTCACTAACTATGCCCTTCAGGGCTAAGCAAGGTCCTAAACAAGCATATTCGAAATAAGCCCCATCTTTAACATGCTGCCTAAATGTATGCCCCTTCACAGTTCACCGTTGATCCATAGTTAGACCCCATCTCGTCACAGGCCACAATGACCCCATTTTGCAGTAGTCTGAAGATGTAGTAGTCCAAAGGCGTCCAGCCACAACAGCAGATACACCCCATACGGGAGACCATGTAGCAAAATATTATATTGTTTAGGAGCACAGCGAGTGAGTTCTGAGATTTATGGAGTTCGAATTGTGTAGACCAGCTCAACAGAGTTTACCCCAATCCAATGGGCCAGAGAATGACCATCCAAGTATGCCAAGAGATGCACTTTATGTATCAGAGAATAATTTTGGCCTAAGATAGTCACGCATCAGGCACAATTTAATCCTAAAGCCTTCCAATTAATTAACATTTGAAACATTTGAATAGAGAACTATACATACTCTAAAGATTCAAACCTTACATTTCTAAAGTACTGAAGCCTCAGCATTGCAGATTATGTAGGGACGCAATTGTCACACCTTCATTCTCTGCTCTGTCTACACAATAGAACATATTTAGTAAGGGTTTATCTAGAGGAAGGACAACTAACAACTACCACTAATGCATCTAGTTCCCCTTCTTACAGACTCATTCAATAATTGTAAACACAAAGTCTGATGAGCAGCGAAGGCAGACGATTTGTATGCCATTTGTAACTACAAAAGTTCCTGGAAAAACATGAGCATCTTATTTTGAAATGCTATCCATGAAGAAGTGCATCGAGTTGCCATCAGGAGGAGAGAAGTTGTGAGAAGACTGAGGAAGAATCGATGCAATCTAGAAAGAGAGTTGGGGAGGTTTGAGGAAGGGAACTCTTTTAGCAACACCAGACCAATAGTGGAAAAGAGGAGAAAATAATTAACATCAGTGGCAGAGAAAATAAAAGACAGAGCAGGTGATACATCTGCTGTATACGACAAGATGTAGGAGTTCAGGTACCTCTACAGAGAAATATTCGGTAGGTTCCAGCAGGCTGACTAATTCCTGATGCTAGGATACCTCATGGGCGTATTTACTCCTTGATGCAGACGAGAGAGAAGAACTGCGAAAACCCAAAGAAGGCTGCAATTTGAGGCCCTGTGTAGTCTATCCTGAATTAAAATACATCCCAGTCAAAGATAATCCTCTTCCCCTCATTCTTGACATCCTCGAGTCCTTATAAGCAGAACATGTCTTTACCAAGCTTGATCTACGTGCAGCGTACCACTTGATCAGAATCAGAGAAGGGGACGAATGGAAAACAGCCTGCAAGACACCTTTGGGGCAATTAGAATATGGTCACATGCCATTCGATTTTTGCAACACACTGGCTTTCCTCCAGTGTTTCATAGATCATGTGTTTTCAGATTTGCTGTGCTAAACAGTATGGTTGTACTTGGACAACATCCTTGCATTCTCCTCCTCTATGGATCAACAAATCCAGCATGTATGCATTGTCCCTCAGTATTTACTGGCCGACCATCTATATGCAAAAGCAGAGAAATGTCTATTTTACCTGTCAGAAATCAGTTTGTAAGATACCTGATAACATCCAAAGGCATCCAAATGGACCCCAAGAAAATCCAAGCTATTACTAACTGGAAAAGCCCACAGGATGTCAAAGCCAAGCAGCGCTTTCGAGGAATTGCCAATTTTTATAAGTGTTTCATTCCCAAATTTGCCCAGCTATTGTGTAACCTGACATGCTTACTGAGTACCAAACTTCCATTTCAATGGCACACCAATGTGGAACATTACTTTCAGCGATGTAAACAGGCTTTCACATCTTCTCCTATTCTAGGACCCGTCCTTTTATCATCAAAACAGGTGCTTCACAGGGAGCGGTCCTACTACAGCACGATTCAGATACCAACTGCAAACACCCTGTAGCCTATCACTCCAGGAGATTGAACAACAGTATACAGAATTATGTGGTCATAGAAAAGGAACTGCTGGCTAATAAGGATGATTTTTGCAAGGCGGGCGTGGCCAAGAGCTCATGGAGTGAGGACGTGCTTGCCCAGTGCTCCCGTCTTGATCCTGCACAAGATCCTTGGATGTTCATAAGGAAGCGGTCTACACAAATTCTAATGCTATCGCAGTGAACCAGAAACAATTTAGACCCGGTCCGCAACAAACCTGACGAAAAATGAAGCTTGCAAACCTGAAAACGAGGGGCTGACACAGGCGCCCGCCAGCCCTACAAGATGGCAGGCGGAGCGGCAATGCAATGAGGGAGGCCGCGAAGTGCAGGCGACTGGCACAGGAAACGCCCACCCAACAACGAATATGCAACCCTGCCCGAACAACACTGCACTTGTGGTTCATTGAAGCTGAGAGCCTCTGAAGCGAGGTGCCCGAACGAGCACCTCCCTGCCTTGCAAGCTGACAGGTTGAGCTACATTGAGACGGTGCTGCCGGCAAAGGGAGTAAAAGTATAAAGTATTCAAGACAGCCCTACGTGAGGGGAGACGATCCTGACCCCGATCGTGGAAGCCCTGAAGAAAATCGGCACTTGGGACCTCAAAAACGGGGTCTCTTAACTGGTCCCCCCCTGCCCGGCAAGATGGCAGACGGAGCCGCACGCTGACAGAAAAGCCTGGGAGCATGGGCGAGCCTTGCAACGGGCAGCGCATACCTTAGTGCCCGACCGGAGTGTGAGCGGCCCCGGCCCTGACTGCAGCTAATTGCGGTTCTTCAAATCTGGACACTGGAAAGCGGAACACAGGGCTCCCCTGCTTGGCGGCTTGACAGGGGAAGCTGCGGCCAACTAAGGTGGAATGCGAGCGTGGGCGGAGATCGGCTGCCATCGGGTGCGTCGCTGCTGCCCCCCTCACAGGGAAGGTGCGCGGCTGGTGCGGGAGGGGGCCAAGCACTCCAGAAGTCAATGCGAAGAGCATAGGCACCTGCAAGGCATAGAAGTAATAACCCGCAGGATTCATTGGGGCCGCACCTTATGAATAATAAATAACAGAAGTAGTACTGAGCTAGAGCTTTTGGCTTGGTGGATCCTGCGGGGGGCATAATAACAGGCCCATTAATGCACATAAGTGCTCAAGGTGGAAAACAAGTGCAAATTAGTGCATAGTAACTGCGGCCTGCACAGACAATGCACGCTGGCCGGGGGACCCAACACACGAGAAAGTACACCTGGCTGGTGGTCTGCCGAACGGCTCCACCTGGCTTCACGGTCCATGTGGCGGCGAGTGGCACCTAGGGGTCCCAGACCTGGGCGAAGGAATAGGACGCACCTCCTGCGAGCTGAAATCTAGGTTGGCCTTGGACAACACCACTGCGCCTCGAGGTTTAGCGCAAGACGGACCTCGGCAGGAGCGGATGCAACAAAGCACTGTGAGTACCCCTTCCCCCACAAAGTGCTTGGAACTGCAAACATATTTTTTAAAGTTTTTCTGCCATCAACAGTGCCCGTAATTGGTCATCACCAAGAATAGCCGAATCTGCACGCCACTGCAGACCTAGCAAATGAGACGAATGACTTGCAATCAATGGCACATTGACAGGGCGGCCTAAACACGGTTAGTGAATTGCGGCCGGTTCACCGCCCACAATGTTCGTAACACAGAAGAGGCCAACTAGTAGTGGCCTGAAATAAAGTCTGCTTACCTTACACTGCAAAACCCACCCTCACAAATTCAGCAAACAGTGGTCTAAACGAGGGGGGGTATCCAGAACTATTGTGACACACGGCGCCACAGGGCGAGAGGGCACAGCGCTCCATCTCCCGCAACAGTGCGAAATGGGGGGAGACCGCAATACGCAGTACAACACACTTACAGCTGCTGCAAGGGAGACATCGGGGCTGCGCCCCTCACGCATTTTCTTCGTAGCCTACACTAAGAATCGAACAGTGGCAATGAAGAGCGAGAAACAAGGCCAAGCACAACGAGTGTGCGGGCGGGGTAGCGGCCATCAATATGCCCCCGGGCAACTCTGGTCTCTAACCAGGTGAGCAGCTGGGTCACTCTACCCTGCACTAAAGGAAAATAAATAAGAAATTGGACACCAACAGGGGGTGCTGGGGCATATTACTTTAAGGGTACTAGGATTGAACAAGGCTAAGACACACACAAGAACCCTGATAAAAGGCAATCAATAATCCACCATATAGAAGCACAGACGCACTAACATC
The DNA here is from genome assembly GCF_040938575.1 of Ambystoma mexicanum. NCBI lineage: Eukaryota > Metazoa > Chordata > Amphibia > Caudata > Ambystomatidae > Ambystoma > Ambystoma mexicanum. The sequence goes on along the minus strand of NC_090926.1, from coordinate 755,308,774 downwards.
CCTGAATTGCCTTGCAACCATGCCCTCGACGAAGGAGAAAAACAAACCTGAACAAATGGATCAGTTCGTCACGGCCAAGGCTAAAGAACATCCCCAAGTTGGCATCGGCGGAGGAGACCCCAAAAGAAGATGAAAGGACAAACAGGTGCTAGACGTGATCGCAGCATTTCGCTCGTTCATAGACACCAAGATAGGAGAGGTTAAGGAAGACGTGCAACTACTGAGGCAGGACATGAGAAACCTGGCGGACAGAGTAACGTCCACGGAAACTGAGCAAAGAGTAACAACTGAAACACTAAAAGAAATGGAAACCAGGGTGCGAGAATTGGAAAAAAAGAATACGTTCTTGGAAACCAGGGCTGAAGATGCTGAAGGGTGTGCAAGAGGCAACAACGTCCGATTACTCGGAATCCCAGAGGGAATTGAGGGACCCAATCCAACAAACTTTGTGGAGTCACTACTGCAGCAGGAAATCGGAGCGGGTCGACTCACGCAGGGATTTGTAGTCGAGAGGGCCAACAGGGCGCTACAGAAAAAAACGCCGCCGGGATCATACCCTCGCCCAATGATAGCCAGGATACTGAATTTCCAGGACAGGGAGATTATTTTACGGCACTCAAGAGAGGGAGGAGTGATTCAGAGGGACAATGCCAAAATCAGCATATATCCGGATTACACACAAACAGTGCAGAGAGCAATGAACTCTTTTGTACTGGTAAAGGCTAAACTACGTGCATTGAACCTCAAGTACATGCTAATGTACCCATCTAGGCTCAAAGTAATATATAAGGGCCGGTCGGTGTTCCTGGAAACCCCGGCTGCAGCTACCATGTGACTAGAACAGAATAACCTCGACACAGGTGAAGAAAACGTGCCGTAAACTATAACCCAATACACTGCATAAGAAGTTAGCCCATGAAGAGATCGAATGGGCCGGGGTGTCATGAACCCTCTCGGTTGGCGATGGATGCCGTTGCTACGGCTTCGCCGCCATTAAACACTGCCACCACGTCTTTCACGTTTCTCTGTTTACGGTCTAGTGTTTCCCCTTCCTTTCCTCTGGCCTATTTACTTCCTGCTACCCATGGTTCTTTGTGTTGCAACCGTCTCCTTTCGTTTTCACGGTGAGACGCTTCCAGTGCTTTTCTCTCGCTCGCTTCCTTCCTCCCCTCCCGGGGGTCTCTCCCTCTCTCTCTCCTTCTTTCTCTGCCTCCCTTGCGGCTCCCCCCTTTCGCCGGTTTCTTTCCGCTTACGCTTCACGGCGTTTGCCTGCCTATCTGCCTGTTTTCTTTTCCTTCTTGCCATTTTCCTCCGGATGAATCTTCGCATTGCTTCCTCGAGGATTCCTGATGCTATTGATTTCTACGACAGCCAACGGCTATACTTCTTACCGCAATTCACTGCCAACAGTTCCACCACAACACAGGGGTTTTTTCCGCCTTTGGGCTTTTTCCCCTTACCCGCCTGTATCCGGGACCGGAGCCGAGGTGGTAACTGATTCGGAGTTCCACCACTGCTTCGTCCCGTGTCAGAGCTCTAACAACGAAGAGTAAAAAGGATTACCTTGCCCACCGACACGGCATCGGAGCGTCAGACCCTGAAGACTCAGGTGAGGAGAGTGGTGCCTCGGGTGGGAAAGCAGAACATTCGGGGAATACCCCTACGGTAACTTCAAGTCTTACACAAGGTTGTGACACGGGGAGGGAAAAGAAATGTACACATTACACGGACAGAAAACATCAACGTCAAAATTTAGGATGGACATCGGCGGGGGCCCGGGCGAGCCGCCTGGCCTGAGCGAATGGACACACCCCGTGAAAGGACGGGTGTTGGCCTGTTGCTGACACCCCAACTCCCGCGCAGGATGACCCGGATGGGCCACGAAGGTGCGGGGGCACCCGAGCACTGCCTCCAGGAAGTGGCTGCTGGGTGCAGCTGGTTATCGTTGTTGTTTTGTTGTTGTTGTGAAAAAGTTAGAGTCTTCGGGGAAGGGAATATGATGAGACAATGGGTGGTTGATGGGGCCAACGAACCTGAACGCGCAAAATATAAATGGCAGAAAACCTTAGAATCTTGACCTGGAATGTACGTGGTTTGGGCACGTATATGCGCAGAAACAGGATTAAGTCTTTTCTACAACGAAAAAGAATCACTATAGCTCTACTAAGAGACCCACCTCATGGCAGGCGGCAATGATAAAATGGTGAGTTACTGGGGAGGACAGGGCTTTGGTACAGGATACTCAAAGTATGCGCGGGGGGTATACACCTGGATAGATGCGTCTGTGCCTTTCCGGCTTATATCAAAGGTAACTGATACAGAGGGGAGATATGTGATTATTAGGGGCAGCATTGAACAGAATGAAGTGTGCATAGTGAACACTTAGTGGAATACTAGCACCATATTGTGATAGCTTTTTTGTCTGGGGGGGGACTTTAACTGTGTGCATGACCACGACCTTGACAGATCACCCCTGCTACCTAACAGGACAGGGGTCATCACATCGCCACTTAAGCGGGCTGTAGAAACTCTGGGCTTAGCAGAGGTGTGGAGGGAATTACATCCAGAGAAAAGGGAATACTTGTCATGATGCCTACCCCCGGAGCATCAGGCCAGGCCCAGCACCCCTGGAAGCAGGCATCATGCCCTCGGGTAAAAGCCCAGCGGCCCCTTATAGGGACTCTTTGGACTCAGTCCTGGCGCCTTTGGTGCCAGGCTCATGTTGGACATCAGTCCTGGCGCCATAGGCGCCAGGCTCATAAAGGGAGGTGTTTTGTGCACTTACCTGATGCAGACCATGCTGCACGCTTCAGGCCTCCCTGAGACCTGAAAGGGACTATTTTTTCATAGGGACTATTTTTTCACTCGGGCGTGGCCAGGGAAGGATACATACCTAGTTGGGGAAGGATACATACCTGGGACTTCTTTGGAGGCTATTTAAGCCACGCCCAGACAGCAGCTCATGCTTCGCGTTGTTCTGCTTCCTGCAGCTTAACGCTCACCGTGTCTGCTCCTGCTCCTGGACTACAGCCACGCCCGTCTTGAACCTGGAAGACCTGCAAGGAAGGAAGAGAAGAGAAAGGTGAAAACCAAGGATTATTTCAAGCTTCTTACCTGCATCCGGAATCTTCTCGCCAGCATCCCTGAAGGAAGACTTCAATTTAAAAGCATCGTGTTGCTCGCTGCAGCGCCACGCTTCACTCACCTGTCCTGTCCTCGAGACATCTCCCGGCTCCATCGCGGCTGTCAGCATCGGACGCCACATCTCTGCACTAGGGGAGAGAGGAAGAAACAAAAGGTGAGCAGAAGGACACACAGAAGGAAAGCCTGATTAACAGCCATAATACTTACCGGCTTTTCTTCCACATTTCGGGTCGGCGCCGCCCCGTTGGCAGGTACCGTACCCCGGCCCCTATGGGGAAAGGACTAGAGACAATTCAGAGGAATGATAAGGACATCTAGAGGGATCGCCCTCATTACTACTCACCTCGGCAGGTTAACCCCTCGACGCATCGCCTTCATTCTGCACCTGAAATAAAGGACAGATCACAGGTGAGAAAGACAGCATAAAGGGGGCCTCACTTGAACTTTGAACTTTCATACTTACGGCGCATCGCTCAGGAAAGTCAAGTGGATTTTGCCAGCGCCATTCTGAATAGAGGAATAGAGAGGAACGGAGGGGGGAAGGGGGGAGCTAGCACACCATTCTGCAGACTGTTAATCCCCTTTCTCATCTGCAGAAGGATATTCCTACGGGCCAAGGAAGCACGATTTGGAGGTCCTGTCCAATCGGTGTTCCGGGTCCTGCGCATCACGCTAGAAGAGGCCGCAGTAATCCAGACTAGATCAGCGCCCCCGTGGGAACCAGGTGAGCGTTACAATACTCTTATTACTCAGCTCCACATGGGCTGTACACAAGAATTGATTACTTACTCGTAGCTAAAGCGCTTCTCCCCCAAATTGAGGCAGCGACCTATATGGGCAGGTCGATATCGGACCACTCCCCCCTGCAACTGGACTGGGCAATGAAAGGCCCTAAACCCCCCATACACATGTAGCGGATGCCGGCCAACGCGCTCACAGATGGCGCATTCCAAGAGGACCTACGCACTAAATTGACCGAGTACATCGAGACAAATGTGGGAAGTGTAGATAAATAGAGTACCATCTGGGAAACCCTGAAAATAGTGGTAAGGGGAGAGACCATAGCGGATGCGGGAGGGATCAGGAGGACACTGAGAAGGAAACTAAAAGCAAATGAAAAAAAGATTAGCCAACTAGAGACTAATACCCACCGGACGAGGGAGAGAGAGAAAGTATTAGCGGAGATTAGAGACGCCAATAATGAAGCGTGGAATAGACTATCGAAGTTTGACTATATGGCCAAAACCACCAAAGCACACTCCGAGGGGGATAAGCCTAGCAGACCTTTGTCCTGGCTGTGCAGGAGGGAAAACCCGAGACATTTAACCACGTCTCTAAAGAACGTGCTGGGCAAGGAGAAAGTGACGCAGCAGTCCATAAATGACACATTCTGTCAATTTTACTCCCACCTGTCTGTACCGCCATGACAAACAAGTACCACACCAAGACATACTGGATACGCTGGAGGAGATTGGGCTACCCAAGCTAGATGACGCACACAAGGAAATGCTTAATAGTGAAATGACTGTTGATGACATAAGCAAGGCTATCAAGTCACTAGCTACTAGTAAAGCCCCAGGCAGCAATGGTTTGCCCCGTGAATTTTATAAAACGTATCCGGAGGAGCTGACCCCGATACTACTTGAAGTGTTTCAGGAGGCCTTCGAATTCAGGGTGCTCCCGGACACCATGAGAGAAACCCTGGTGGTCCCGATCCCAAAACCTGATAAACCCACAGACGAATGTGACTCTTATAGGCCCTTAGCAATGTTAAATTATGATGTAAAAATCCTCACAACTGTACTGGCTAACCGCCTTTCCAAGGTAATAGGTACCCTAATACATGAGGACCAGAGCGGATTTGTCCCAAGTCGCAACACAGCAATAAACCTGAGACGCCTGCAACACATTGTGAGTCAAACAACCAACAGGCAGGAACACCTTGCAGTTGTTTCGCTAGACGCCATTAAAGCATTTGACTCCATATATTGGGAGTGGCTGACGGCGGTAGTGGGAGAATTTGGGTTGGGGGAACACTTCATCAGATGGGTGGAGCTGCTCTATGCTGCTCCGGTAGCCAGGGTGAAGAGTGTCGGATATCCAGAGAGGGACCAGACAGGGCTGCCCGCTGTCGCCCATGCTTTATATACTGGGGCTGGAGCCAATGGCAATCTACATTAGGAAACAGTTTTTTGATGCTGGTATTACAGTGGGCGGAATACATCATGTAGTGTCCCTATACGCAGATGACGTACTCTTATATTTACGGGACCCACACCTGAATGTCCCGGTGATGCTAAATGTATTGGAGAAATTTGCAGAATTTTTAGGTAAATCTTTCAGCAGGGCAAAATCCTGCATATTCCCGCTGGCGGGACTATCGGGGAAACCAGAGGCAGAACTACCGGCGGTGGGGCTAAACTGGCAGCCTTTAAGAATTAGATACTTGGAAGTAAATATTTGGCACACCTCAGACCTGATGCATGAAGACAACACCAAACTGGCATTGAAGGGGCTCAGAAAATCCATGGGGTTCTGGGCGAAACTACCACTATCAGTGATGGGGAGAGTTGCTATAACCAAGATGATAGTTTTGCCGAGGTTTCTGTACTTTTTCCACAACGTGCACCACTACATCCCAGCCTCTTTCTTCCGCACAATCGAGAAACTGTTGAGGTAACTGTTATGGGGCCCTACCAAACATAGAAAGTCCCTGTCCACACTGTAGCTACCCTACAGAGAAGGCGAGGTCCAGTTGCCGGACCTAGAAATGTATTACCTGGCGGCGCAGCTCAGTCACATGGACAAATGGCTAGCAGATGATACTACTTCGGAAACGAGACTGATAAAGCAGCTGGTGGCCCCTGCGCACTTAAAATAAATACTCTGGATCTCGCCAAAATTCTTAAATGCTATCCCAATGATAGTAACACTGGGTAGGAAGGTCTGGGATAGGGTCCGCAAACTCTTGAAAATGGACTGCCCCAATGCCCCGGACACCCCAATAGCGGCTGAGGTCTGTGTAGTCAAGTGGGACCTATCAGGTATGAGCTTGTCGGAGGGGTATAGTATCTATACATGGGGCGACGTGTATGAGGAGGGAACATTCAGGGAATTCGAGTCCATGACAATGAACAACTTTTTATATGAAATAGACTACAACGGGATTTAATCCTTTATAATTGCGAAGAGTGAGGAATCATTGAACACCCTAGTGGGTAAGGCTTTACCTGGAAGCTCTGTGGCCTTTGTGGTTGAGTATATTATATTTAGGTATTGTTCCTTACTCATATTACATTTGTTGCCTTTTCTCCCTTCCTGTTTGTTTCTCCTGCATCCACACCACCACTTGGGTAATTATGCATTTTTTCATTTTTTAAATTTTGAATATGTATGATGTAACACATTGCCATGTGAATGTTTTTTTAGGTTAAATTTAGTATTCATTTGTTCGAGCCCTATTTTGAGAAAGGCCTTTGATGGCCGAAACACGTGTAAAGCAAGGGCAAGTGTGATAGTAAATCAATATAAATAAATTCAAGTATTTGAAATAAGGCACAATTTCCTGGACTCTCCTTCATGCGGTTGCATGTTATTTGTTCATATATTAGACGGTTTTTTCTGTGGCTTACCGTCAGTCCAGTGATCTGCGACAACAATACTGATTATTCTGGGAAAACGAGAATTTGTTGCACCTATTTTCAAGCATCTAGAGTCGCCGAACAGACCAGCTGTAACCCCAAGCCCAGTTCACCTGTTCTCCAATATTTACAGACCTGCAAACAGGCATCCACATACTCCCACCTGCGACACCCGCCCTGGACCTGTACCCATGCTGGCATCTGAAAACGGCACAGCCAGGAACAGGCAGGAAGCAGATGCTGGTTCTTCTTGGGCCATGCCATGTTTCCTTTACTGAGCATGCGCAGCAGCCGGTCTCCTGTAGTGGCCGCATGTGCGGTTTAGTCAGCACTCTCCTGTGGCCACGGCAACCACACCAGAGCACTGCAGCCTCACTTTCAGCTAGAGAGGATATTTAAACACTTCTGCCTTACGGTTGAGCGCGTCATAATGCTCTCTGCCAGTTACCTAGATTCATTCAGCATTTCTGTCCACTTCATTCCAGCTACTTAGTTTTTCTCCTCCCTGCACCTACTTCTTAGCCCTGATCCTTTTTGGGTCCTACCAGTTATTATCCTCTCCAGTTCTATACGTTAAGTCCTTGCCTACTTTTGAAAAGGTTATGACAGCTTTGACAACTGTCCGAGAACGTACGTGTGCTTGATGGAAGTTCTGTAATTTCCTGGAAGCAGGCTGAGGTTAGCCTCTTGTGGCACCCACTCTGCCCACTGTGGTACCCACTCCGCCCACTGAAGTGTACACAGGGAAGGCTGGATAGTACCACGGCAACTGCCAAGGGAAAAACCCGACTGAGGGGAAAAACCCTTGCTTGGTAGAAGAACGCCAGTCTATATCCAAGGAGATATCCCACAAAGGAATTGCTGTAGTGGAGAAGCAGGAGCAAGACTTCCAGGACGAGTAGAAAAGAGGGAGAGACTGGAGGCTGGGAAAAAGAAGCAGGCACAGTTGGAAGACTGGCAGCAGCAAAAGGCAGAAGTCAGGATGCAGAAGGTGAACAAAAATGAGCCAGCAGAGGACAGAATAAAGAGAGAACAAGAAAAAGGAGCAAGGACATTTGGCAGCAGGGAAGCACCACCTGTGTGTTACGATGCACAGTCCGCCCTGTTCAGAGGATTTTTGAGGTTTCCTTCTGCGGCAGTAAGTCCGCGAGGCAGACACAGCAGAGCCATCTTGCCTGTGACCGTCACTGTGTTCCACGGACAGTCCATCTGCCATGTTGGAAGGTGCAATTTACCAGGTGGAAGCTGTTAGGCAGAAACCTGTGCAGTTCCCTTAGGGACCACTGCAAAAGATTTAAGACTACAGGTGTTTGGCAGTAAACCCACGTGGTAGCAGTCTGTACCACACAGATTCACTTGGTAGCTGTGGCTGAGCAGTCAGACTTCCCTCAAGAGAGTTAGTCAGTATACAGAGTATGCACAATAGGTACAGGGACACAGTAGTACAAACAAACACTGACCAGAGCTTTGGTGTAAAAGTATAAAATTACTTATTTAAAAACACACATGTAGTTTACACTAGCAAAAACGAGGTAAGTAAATTCAACACACAGTCACTATCATATATATACAACCCTATTCACTTATAAGACAAGTCTTAGTGAGAAACACCACTTATTTTCAGACAGAGGTGAGCGCTTAACATAAGATGACACTCTAATAAGTTGTAAAGAAAGGGAGGGAAAAAGGCAGAGTTAAGGAAGCACACAAGTTTCAATACTTTTACCAAGAACCACAGTAGGGCAGGATAGGCAGAGTTCTACTGGAGAGCAAGGAAGTCAACTGCAAGGCCCACTCTTAGAGAGAGCAAGCAGAAGGGGTCCAGGTTCACACAGTGGGGTTATGCCCAAAGAGTCTTGTAGATAGTTCGCACAAAAAGGATGAAATTCAAGTCAGGAAAAGTTAGCTAGGTTGTCCCAGGCTAGCCCAGGTTAGAAAGTCGAGGCTTTACTGTCACCCCGAACGATCTGTCGCAAGGGAAGCCAGGCGGGACACAATACCTTAAGTGTGAAGGGAGCTCCAACGGGGGCAGTTGTTCCTGGCAGCAGGTGCAAGTCAGTTTCGTCCAGAGGAAGAAGAGGTCTCGCTGTGGAGGAAAGATGAAGGTCGTTGCACTGCCAGGGAAGAAACCAGCCGCAGAGTCCTCCGGTTAAAAGGTACTACCCTTCTCTTCGCAGTAGTGGTAAACCGTGGTATTTCCGGTTGCCGGGGTGCTTGGCACGGGCAAGGCGGCCACGAGATGCTCCAGGAAGGTGAAAAGAAGGCAAAACTGGTTATCCCCACCAGTCAAAGGAAGAAGACTCTCCGGACTGGAGATCTCCTCTGTCGTCGGGAAAAGTGGTGAGACGGTTCAGCAGGGCTCCACCGGTGGTGTCGTCGTTGCAGGTCGGCTCAGCTTCTCCCTCCTCGGATTCTTAGGTCCTGTGGCGACTTCTGAAATTCCAGTCCCCAAAGCCCTGCTTTTATGCAGCATACCCCCATTCACTCAGCCTAGCTGTCAATCAAACATGCTAAGTGGTGAGCCGGCCAGCTCACCACTTGGGCCAATCACACAAGAGTGCGACTTGAGTTACCAAGGTAACTCAGTCCAGGGTGCCTAAACCCCCTCCTACACCCCCTGTGGTACCCAGACAGAGTGGCACCACTTTTGGAGGCTTCTGTGGAGAAGCCCGCCAAAAAGTGGAACAAAGGGCTCGACTTGGGTTGGAGTCACAGAAGAGAACACAAACGCCATTTTAGAATTGAGTTCTGGCAGAAAATACCAACCGGTGAATTAATATTAAATAAATAAACCGGCGGTATGTTCGAGGCTATAAGAATTAAATAATTAAAGTTGGTAGCCTCGAACAATGGGAAAATCCCATAGAGATATATTCGTGGTCGAATATAAAAAGTAGTATCCACTGCCACCAGCCAAAACTCGATCAGGGGGGACGGAGACGTGCCCCCTCGAACAACAGACCCCGGGGCAATCGAATTGCCCCGACCAGTACGTCCACAATATGATGGTTTGTACTGGTTTCTGTTCATAATTTGGGACTAGCAAAGCCAATGGTGACTTTACAAGCCCTGGGAGACAGTAGTCAGTCCCAGGGTATGGAGTCTATGTTGGGGGGTCGCTACGACACCCCTAGGTTACGGCACGGAGGGTGCTGTGTAACCCACATCAAAAAACACATGAGACCCTATGGAGTAAAAGACCCCATAGCCCATAAAACACATGGAAAGTTAAAGGAACACCTCAAATCATGTCTAAGAGTGGGAGCAAAAGAATCTCACTCTTAGCAGGAGAGAAAAAAATAAACCCCATAAAATCCAGCAAAGCTGCTGGGGGACTCACTAGGTTTGGGAAATTAGCCTTACAGAGAATTCTCCCTAACACTCGCCCCCTCCCCCCAGACTAAGGGACAGGAGGATTTAATCCACTCCTGAATGAACCTCATACCTCTAGTCGATGACATACATCCTAGAGAGTCCATTAGCATTTTGATGGTGACACCCTGACCTGTGCTCAATGGTGAAATCGAACCCTTGCAAGCAGATAGACCATCTCAATAGTTTTGGATTTTCTCCCTTCATTTGCATTAACCATCTCAAGGGTTGGTGGTCAGTCTGAATGACAAAAGTAGAACCATACAAGTATGGCCTAAACTTCTTCAGTGCCCACACAATAGCAAAGCATTCTCTTTCGATTGTTGCCCACCGTGTCTCAGGATCCTTCAGTTTTCTACTGATGAAGCAAATGGGGTGCTCCCAACCCTTCTCATCCAGTTGGCAAAGGACTGCACCTATACCTACATTAGAAGCATCTGTCTGCACAATGAAAGTTTGGTGATAGTCAGGAGCTCTCAGTACTGGTGCTTGGCAAAGAGCTTTCTTCAGGTTTTCAAAGGCCTGATTGCATTCCTCATTCCATTTGACCTTCTTAGGGAATTTTGGAGAGGAGATCACATTCAGTGGAGATGCTATGGTCCCATAGTTCTCAATGAAATTCCTGTAGTACCCAGTGAGGCCTAGGAAGGCTCTCACCTGGGTTTGAGTAGTAGGTGTTGTCCAATTTTTCACAGCTTCAATCTTACTGAGCAAAGGCCTTATTTCTCCACCTCCTACCTCAGGCCCAAGGTAGACCATCTTACTCTGACGAATTTGGCATCTACTTGCCTTTATGGTCAGATTGGCCTGTCCAAGAGCCTGCAAAACATACCCTAAGTGGTTCACATGTTCTTCCCAGGATTGGCTGAACACTGCACTGTCATCCAAGTATGCCATGCAGAAGTCTTCCATCCCATTCAGAACCTGATTCACCATTCTTTTGAATGTAGCAGGTGCATTCTTCAATCCAAAAGGCATCACCTTAAATTGGTATAAGCCAACTGAGGTAGAGAATGCAGTCATTTCCTTGGCATGGTCTGTCAGGGCTATTTGCCAATAGCCTGACGTAAGGTCAAATGTGCTGAGGAACTTGGCTGAACCAAGCCTATCCATCTGTCCTGGGCAAAGGGTGGGCAACAGTCTTGGTGACTGCATTAAGAGCTCTATAGTCCACACAGAATCTCAATTCTTTGGATCCTGCCTTTGGTACTAACACAACTGGGCTAGACCATGGGCTAGTAGAGGGCTCTATTACCCCCAGATCAAGCATCTTCTTGACCTCCCCTTTGATGTGGGTCCTTACATTTTCTGACATCCTATATCCTCTGCTTTTGACTGGCAGACAGTCACCAGTGAGTATATCATGCTGTCCCCAAGGGGTCAAGCCTGGTGAAAGTGAAAACAGAGCGGCAAACTGATTTAACATGGCTTTGCACTCCTCTTGTTGCTCAGGTGTCAGATTTGAAGAGAGATTCATTCCTTCAATCTTTTCGTCCAAGGGTAAGCCTCTGAGGAGATCAGGTAGAGCTTCGCTCTCTTCTTCCTCTTCCGTTGAAGCCAGAAGCAAGGCTCCTACTTCAGGTCTGGAGACATACGCCTTTAGTCGGTTGGTGTGGAAGACTCTAGGAGCCTCCTTGGGATTGCCCAAGTCCACCAGATAGTTCACCTCTCCAAGTTTACCCACAACCTTGAAGGGTCCCATCCATTTATCTTGCAGTGCCCTCTGCCTCGTGGGGATCATAACTAGAACTAGCTGGTTTTGAGTGAACTCAACCATGTTAGCCTTCTGGTCATGCCAATGCATGACCAGGGCTTGTCCAGCTTTCAGGTTATCACTAGCTTCTGCCATCATTTGTGACATTCTCCTTCGGAGACCTATCACATAGCCAGTCACTCTGACTGGCTTGGGGGAAGGAGCACTCTCCAACCCTTCCTTAATCAGGGCCAATGGACCTCTGACTGGATGGCCATAAAGAAGTTCAAAGGGAGAATAGCCTACTCCCTCCTGAGGGACTTCTCTATAAGCAAAGAGAAGGCATGGCAATAGAAGGTCCCACTTTATTTTAAGGGGATCCTCTAAAGCACCTATCATGCTCTTCATGGTTCTGTTGAACCTTTCTACCAACCCATTTGTCTGAGGGTGGTAGGCGGTAGAGAACTTGTAAGTAACTCCACAGGTTTTCCACATGACTTTCATGTAGTGGGACATAAAATGTGACCCCCTGTCAGAGATCACTTCCTTAGGAAACCCAACCCTGGTAAAGATACCAAGGAGGGCCTTAGCCACAGCCTGAGCTGTAACAGTCCTCATAGGAATTGCCTCAGGGTATCTAGTAGCATGGTCTACTACAACAAGGATAAACCTGTTGCCTGAGGAGGTTGGGGGATCAAGGGGACCAACAATGTCAATCCCTACCCTCTCAAATGGGACTCCCACTACTGGGAGGGGCACTAAAGGTGCCACATTCTTGGACCCAACCTTACCAGAAGTCTGGCAGGTATGGCAGCTCTTGCAAAACTTGTCTACCTCAGCCCCCATTTTTGGCCAATAAAAGTAGAGTGAGAGCCTTTCCTTGGTCTTCTTGAAACTCAAGTGACCAGCCAAAGGAATCTCGTGGGCTAGTTGCAAGAACTGTTGTCTGTTTTCTTGAGGTACTACAAGCCGCTTGTAGTCTCCAGTTGCAGACTCAGTGGGTTCACTGTAGAAGAGGCCATCTTCCCAGTGCAACCTATACTTTCCAGGCTCTTGCCCATCAGCCTGGGAAGCTGCCTGTTGGCGAAGACCTTCCAGAGTTGGACATTCTCTCTGTCCCTTACTGAAGTCTGTTCTGTTGGGTCCACCTTCTGCCAGTAAAGACTGCAGCTCAGGATGGTCAACAGGATCCAGATCTCCAATGAGTTCCTGGCCTTCCGCTAGCTCTTCTTCAGAGTCTAGTTCTACCATACAGGGTTGTACCTCCCTCTCAGCCTCAGCTGGAGGTGGAGTTACAGGTGTAACTTTGGACAACCTAGGGGAAGTCCTTGTTGGAAGCACTGGAGTACTTGCTGTTGGCTGTTTCTTGGAAGTCTTGGGTTTCCCCTTTGCTTCTTTTTGTTCAGTGATAGCAAGTTGTAACTCCAGTGGTGTAGGAGTGATATCTTTCTTCATCATCTCCTTGGGAGTACCTCTCATGGTTCTCTCCCTTGCAGGTCTGGTGAGCTCCTGTAACCTTTTACTAGGAGGTCTGGGGGTATGTGACACTACTCCAAAAGGTTTCAGGTCATTACCCAACAGAACCCTTCCTGGCACCTCACTTTGTATGCTGAAATGTATCTTCACAGTCATGTCATTACACTGGATGAGAACTGGTAATTGGGGAAGCATCTACACAGGCCCTCCAGCTAACTTGGTGAGGCGTTTGGGTGCCTTAGCAACATCCTCAGCCTGAAAAAAAGATTTGTCCACCACAGTTATGCTGGCCCCAGTGTCCCTAATGGCAGGAGTCTACTGATCATTCACCTGGACACTGTCCTTATAATACTCTTTAGTATTATCTGGGATAGAGTTATAGACATCTAAATTCTGTTGTTCCCCCAGACCCAGAGACAATAAAGAAATACTGGCTGAGTCTCCAATGGGTTCATCAGCCAGTAGTAGAAAGTTTCCACTTGCCATTTGTACTTCCTCCTCTGGAGCGAAGGCTAAGGAGACAAGCTGGACCCCTGAAGGTTTACCCTTACATCTGGGATCTCCTTTCACATGGTCAGGCGAGCCACAAACAAAACATTGACCAAATGCTTTCTGGAATGGTGGCTTGCTCTGACCTCCTTCTGGTTTACCACCAGAGGGTACACTACTCTGATTTGGTTTACCTTGTGGTTTACCCTTATTGTTCTGTTTAGGGCCCTCTTTGGGATTGGAATTATTAGAATTCTCTTTGGAGTCCTTTTTGGCTGCTTTCCCTCATCCTTTTTCTGAGTTACCCCAGAGTCCTTGTGAGAAGCCCGGTTGGCAACCGACCAGTCAGCGGCCTCAGCTAGTTTCCTGGAATCTAATTCCTTTGAATCAGCCAAGTGCTGTCTGAGCTCAGGAGAGCAGGCATCATAAATTGACTCCAACATTACAAGATTCTTCATTCCCTCATACGTGTTCACCTTGTAACCCTTAATCCATCCCTCTAAGTTCTTCAAACTTTCACTCACCCAGGTAGCCCAAGGGGTACCATCATGCTTTTTGAGGGTCCTAAACCTCTTAAGGTACTGGTAAGGGGTATTCCCAAATCTAGCTATCAAAGCTAGTTTCACACATTCATAATACTTCTTATCCTCCTCCCCCAACTCCATTACCACATCTGTAGCAACAGGGGGGAGCCTAGAGAACAACCAGGAAAGTAACTCCTTTCCTGTAATGTTCTGGAGCCCATGATTATATTCAAACAAACTCAACCAGTCCAACACATCCAACTTAGGCTCATACATACCCACCAACTCCTTAGGCATCCGGGGTCTTTTGGGACTGGAACTCCTAGAGGATTCGGAGAGAGAAGCACTTTCCACAGACAATATTTTCATTTCTAGCTCATGGTTGAGCTCCATTTCTCTGAGCCTTAGTTCTTGGTGCCGTTGTTCTGTTTGAGCATTAATTCTTTTGAATTCTAATTCAAGCTTCATTTTTTCCAGTTCCATATATTGAGGATTAAGTGTGGGACCTGGTAAGGGTCCAGTAGGTACAGCTGGCAGGGCAGGTAGAGGCCCAGGGGAGACAACTCTAACATCTTCCACCTCCTCTTCTGCTTCTGACTCAAAGTTATCAATACTAACATTCATATCAATATCATTGCTGATCTCTACAGTTGCTGGAGTGGTAGGTTCCTCTGAACCACGATCCAGCCTTTGGTTTGCTAACAACCTTTCTATTAGCTACATTTTCTTGCCTTTAGTCAGGAGATTGTTATGCTTACAGAGAACTCTTAAACAATCAGCAGTTTTTGTAGCAAGGGACTCTTGACTATAACTTTCCATAGTTGACAGGTTTTAGAAAATACTTCTTTTAGTGCTAAGCTTTGTGGTTAGTTGCACTAAGGTATCTATAAGCACACTAAAATGTATACTCAATACAAATCCCACCACTGTAAACCAGTGTTAGGCAGAAACCTGTGCAGTTCCCTTAGGGACCACTGCAAAAGATTTAAGACTACAGGTGTTTGGCAGTAAACCCACTTGGTAGCAGTCTGTACCACACAGATTCACTTGGTAGCTGTGGCTGAGCAGTCAGACTTCCCTCAAGAGAGTTAGGCAGTATACAGAGTATACACAATAGGTACAGGGACACAGTAGTACAAACAAACACTGACCAGAGCTCTGGTATAAAAGTATATATTTATTTATTTAAAAACACACTTGTAGTTTACACTAGCAAAAACAAGGTAAGTAAATTCAACACACAGTCACTATCATATATATACAACCCTATTCACTTATTAGACAAGTCTTAGTGAGAAACACCACTTATTTTCAGACAGAGGTGAGCGCTTAACATAAGATGACACTCTAATAAGTTGTAAAGAAAGGGAAGGAAAAAGGCAGAGTTAAGGAAGCACACAAGTTTCAATACTTTTACCAAGAACCACAGTAAGGCAGGATAGGCAGAGTTCTACTGGAGAGCAAGGAAGTCAATTGCAAGGCCCACTCTTGGAGAGAGCAAGCAGAAGGGGTCCAGGTTCACACAGTGGGGTTATGCCCAAAGAGTCTTGTAGATAGTTCGCACAAAAAGGATGAAATTCAAGTCAGGAAAAGTTAGCTAGGTTGTCCCAGGCTAGCCCAGGTTAGAAAGTCGAGGCTTTACTGTCACCCCGAACGATCTGTCGCAAGGGAAGCCAGGCGGGACACAGTACCTTAAGTGTGAAGGAAGCTCCAGCAGGGGCAGTTGTTCCTGGCAGCAGGTGCAAGTCGGTGTTTCGTCCAGAGGAAGAAGAGGTCTCGCCGTGGAGGAAAGATGAAGGTCGATGCACTGCCAGGGAAGAAACCAGCCACGGAGTCCTCCGGTTAAAAGGTACTACCCTTCTGTTCGCGGTAGTGGTAAACCGTGGTATTCCGGTTGCCGGGGTGCTTGGCACGGGCAAGGCGGCCACGAGATGCTCCAGGAAGGTGAAAAGAAGGCAAAACTGGTTATCCCCACCAGTCAAAGGAAGAAGACTCTCCGGACTGGAGATCTCCTCTGTCATCGGGAAAAGTGGTGAGACGGTATAGCAGGGCTCCACCAGTGGTGTCGTCGTTGCAGGTCGGCTCAGCTTCTCCCTCCTCAGATTCTTGGGTCCTGTGGCGACTTCTGAAGTTCCAGTCCCCAAAGCCCTGCTTTTATGCAGCACACCCCCATTCACTCAGCCTAGCTGTCAATCAAACATGCTAAGTGGTGAGCCGGCCCGCTCACCACTTGGGCCAATCACACAAGAGTGCGACTTGAGTTACCAAGGTAACTCACTCCAGGGTGCCTAAACCCCTCCCACACCCACTGTGGTACCCATACAGAGCGGCACCACTTTTGGAGGCTTCTGTGGAGAAGCCTGCCAAAAAGTGGAACAAAGGGCTCGACTTGGGTTGGAGTCACAGAAGAGAACACAAACGCCATTTTAGAATCGAGTTCTGGCAGAAAATACCAACCGGTGACTTAATATTAAATAAATAAACCGGCGGTATGTTCGAGGCTATAAAAATTAAATAATAAAAGTTGGTAGCCTCGAACAATGGGAAAATCCCATAGAGATATATTCGCGGTCGAATATAAAAAGTAGTATCCACTGCCACCAGCCAAAACTCGATCAGGGGGGACGGAGACGTGCCCCCTCGAATAACAGACCCCGGGGCAATCGAATTGCCCCGACCAGTACGTCCACAATATGATGGTTTGTACTGGTTTCTGTTCATAATTTGGGACTAGCAAAGCCAATGGTGACTTTACATGACCAGGATACAGTAGTCAGTCCCAGGGTATGGAGTCTATGTTGGGGGGTCGCTACGACACCCCTGAGTTACGGCACGGAGGGTGCTGTGTAACCCACATCAAAAAACACTTGCGACCCTATGGAGTAAAAGACCCCATAGCCCATAAAACACATGGAAAGTTAAAGGAACACCTCAAATCATGTCTAAGAGTGGGAGAAAAAGAATCTCACTCTTAGCAGCAGAGAAACAAAATAAACCCCATAAAATCCAGCAAAGCTGCTGGGGGACTCACTAGGTTTGGGAAATTAGCCTTACAGAGAATTCTCCCTAACAGAAGCCATCTTTGGTTCAGCAGGCAAGATAGCACAATCCTTGATGGGCTGGAGCAAGCTTCCGGGTTTTCCAGAGAGACCACGTGGGAGGTATCATCCTCATGACAGCTTCTCCCTGTCCTGGTAGGCCTCCACCTTATCTTTTACTTTCCATTTCTCCTCCTTACCTATCTAACCAGTTGTGTCCTGCCGGGCCCTCCCTTCCCTGTCTCGCAAGCCAACCTTTTCAACTGAATACATTTAGGTGAGAAGAAGAATGCTATTGGCAATGCCTATTGGAGTACGACAAAAACAGTATGAGACACTGACAGTTCAGCACCAGAATCTGGCTTTTAATGGGTGAGTGACTGGGCCAGAAAATCCTTCACATAAGTTAAACAATCTATCTGGGAGTCATTTTTAAACTCTGACACCCTTTTTGCAAAGGTAGGTCTGGCTACTCCACCAGCCTAATCTAGAGTGTCATACAAATAGGCAATTGAATGCAGACAGCGCAGCAATGGAAGACTGGCAGAGAAGAAGGTTTGCTACACCAGACCACAACCCCACTTATTTAGAAAACCTTGTTTTGCTCCATGGGTCTGACACAGAGCAACAGAGGTTCGAATCCCGTATCCGCGCTTAGAAACTGAACTCAGCTATGGTATTAGGCGCATTGTAAAAAATACAATTAAATTAATCTAGAGGCCACTATGCTGACCCAGGTTCCCCCAGCGGAGACAAGAAATCCGAACCCAGCCTGCAAGAGCAACCATTAGTTTGTGAGAAGCTGGGACACTTGGCCTGAGAATGTCTTAATATGCCACCGCCAGAATCTAAATCTATGGACACAATTTACTGTGCCCCCATGGAAGCAGAAGAGGAGGACATGGTACCCGCAAGCCAGAACACTAGGCATATGTAGACACAGATGCTGGTCCAGGAACTAGCAGGCAGAATTATTATATGCCCATAAAGATCCCCCTAAAAGAAATCCTGAGTCTCATTCTAACTGTACCCCAACCCAACTAGCTATTGCAACCTCTAAGCCTAATATCACCCAAATGTATTATAGCCCTCCTATAAGCCTCATCTGATAGTACTTCACATGTGGGATCTTGTACTCTTCTTGGTCTGCAGGAATTGTGTTCCAATGTATCCAGAAGGAGGCTGATGTTGAGAAGGCATATTAACATTGCTGGTAATGTTTCTTTACAAGTCACCATATTTCTTCAATACAAAAAACATTAGGACTGAGTTCATGGGTGAAGTGCATTTATTTTATGTTTAATGGATAAACTAAAGTATGCAACCTGCAGTTCTGGCAGGATTTAAAAGATGTTTCTAAGACTGATATAGATCAAAAAAGAAACTTCACATACTGAAAAAGCAGTAATGTGAAGTCTTTAAAATATTGAACATGTTGATGAACCACTTAAATAATGCCAATAAAAACATTAAATAATCTTACTGAACTATGAAAATGTCCCAAAATACAAACCATATTGATAAGATATCAATTTACTTATCAAAACGTCATATTATATGAAAATCGACTGACTGCTAAATTCATTATAACAATTCTACTTCATTTACATCACAGGCATGTTTAAATTGGGCTTTACGGTTGATGTTGTTACAAATTTACAAGCCAAATTTAGAGCCGAGGTTGACTTAAGAACTTAAGATGCGGCTTCCAGACATATTTATATAGTGCACAGACAAGGCCTAGTATGACACTGGGTGCTGGTGCTCACCACCCTGATGCAGGCACCAGAGGTGGAATAAGGGAGAGCCCTCAGATCCCCCCAGCCCCTAGCCTGGTATCTAGACAGTCTCCCTCAGATCTGGAAATATTCTTAGTGCCGATAACCCAAAAGCAACAGTAAGATAATGCAGGTATGGGGCAGGAGGGAGTTGTCCAAAGACTCGCTTCCACAGAAGTCTTCAAGCTGCCATGCCATATGCTACTTGGGGATCAAGCTTGCCCAAGAAAAAGAAGATTAGCTCTGCCATTCCAGGGCAACAATCTGAGCCGTGCTTAACCCACTTGCAAGCAGCCACTGAGCCAAGGCAAGTAGGAGACGCATACTATTGAAAGACTGCAGTGGGTGTGCCAGACAGAACGTGGAAGGAGTTGTTAGTGTGCGGGGGCTATCAAACTAAATCCTACATAGCGGCCACACCATTTGTAAGATCTGTCCGCCCTGCAAGCCGTCTTGGAACATATTAGTTCACACAGACTCAGACCAATCAGACATTCACTCAACTTTCACACACCAGATGGCTGTCACAGGTGGGAGGTAAGAGTTGATATCCTGAGTTGTAGCTACATAGTAGTGGGTGACAGAGCAGCAAGTAAGTGAAGTGCAAAAAGTAAATAGTGGAAGAGGTGCATAGGATAGACAGAAGAATTGAGGAGTTGGAGAGAAGGAATAGTGGAGGAGGTGGAAAAACAAGAAAGTAGCCGAAAAGGTAGAGAAGAAAGAGGTGTGGAGGAGGTGAAGGAGACTGAGAAGAAAGGAGATAAAAGATCAAAGGAGGAGACTAGAGCAAGAGAAGTTGATGAGGGAGAGAGAAAAGCTAGAGCATACAGAGCAGTAAGTCAAAGAAGAAAAAGAGCAAAAGCAAGGAAGAACAGGGAAAGAGGAGAGAGATTGGCAGAGAGGAAGGGAGGAAGATCGTGAATGGAGGAATGGAGAAAGGGAGGAATAAGGAGAAAATAGAGAACAGTAAAGAAGGATGGAGAGGAAGAGGGAAAGAGATGTGATAAATAGGGTTTGGAATTGCTGCGAGCAGGGAGCTATTTAGCTCCTGCTTCTAATCCAGGACATCCTGGATACCTTGACACCAACAGCTGCCAGGAGCTACGATTGGCTCCCAAGGCAAACTGGTGCCACACAAACATACCTATGTGGCATTAACTATCTGTATCTGGAAATATGTATAAAGAACCATTGGAGACATCTAGAAGGCATTTTAAAGCATAATGAATTGTATATAATGGACAAATGTTTAGTTTGCATCTCACTTAAAAGTTTGATTTGCATCATACTATGTACTAGCTCCTGGTTCTCTATCGGTACCACCTGCCTACTAGGTGATGGCCGAAACCCAGGCGCTAGTTGTACCTCCTGCTTTTGAAATCTTAATTTCGGCTCCTACATAAAAGATGAGATGGAGTAGAGTGGAGAGCAACAGAGAAGAGGAGAAAACATGAGGAGAAAAAGGGAGATGGGTGGAAAGAGAGGGAATCTAGAGACAATCCCCAGATTTGCAAGGATCCCTGGGTGGTGGAGAGGCCTAAGCCTGTAGCTAACAAACTTCAAGGCACGCTAGGTGATATTGGGCAGTGACAACATGTGGGGAAGCCTAACAAACAACATGATGACAAGTGGTGTTGAAAGAGTCTGATGCTTATCCACCATCAAACTAGGCCATTAAAGTGGTGATGCC
Organism: Ambystoma mexicanum; assembly: GCF_040938575.1. Lineage (NCBI taxonomy): Eukaryota > Metazoa > Chordata > Amphibia > Caudata > Ambystomatidae > Ambystoma > Ambystoma mexicanum. Next base: position 755,287,929 of record NC_090926.1, on the reverse strand, counting down.
AGGCAAACAAAATGTTCTGAAGTAGCAGAGAAATATCGGGAGAAGACCAATGGCATCCAGAAAGAATCAGCAAAGGGCAAGAAAGAAGAAAGGAACACTATAAATCACGGATAACTGTGTGACTGTTTTTTCACTCAGAAAGGGGATCCATTTTATGGGAATGATGGAAGGACCGAGGTCCTCGGTCCCAAAGACACCCTCATTTACTTGTAGAAGATCCTCAACCCTATGGGTTCCAGTCAAACCTAATCCCTGTTTTGCCTAATATTAAAATAAAGAGAAATTGAACTGTCACATCATTTCATGTTTTCTCTTATCTTTTTGTCATGACACCAGGTAGAAAAGCTCAACCCAGAGGGTAAAGAGTTCAACCAAGCTGGTATAGAAAAGGGGGTGACACAATTTGGTCCAACAACGCCAAAATGTAACATAATTAAGATAGTAAGAAGCCAATAGATGAATAATGTGGCATTCAGGAGACTGCACTTTCTAGAGTAGAAGAGAAAGTGCAGACAAAGCATAAAGTAATTGAATATTCCAATCCCAGGAGGAAGGCACTCTCTATGGATAGAGGATCTCTACCCATCTAGTAAGCAAAATGAGTGCACCCAAAGTTATGGCTATGAATGCGGTAGCAAGTCTACTCAAGTTTTCATTTAAATGATAAGAAAAAGGCCTATCTTTCCTTATAAATAGGTGGTGTGCCCTACCTAATTGAACTCTAACTAGGGTGCTAATCGTCAAGGTGGTTGTCCAAAGTAAAAAATCTGTCCTCTGTTCAAAACTCTCCTACTCTGACCCTACCACTAATCAAAAGGGATTCAGAAAACACAAATGAGTCCAGGAGAATGACTCCCTTCTTCTGGACCAGTGACTCAGGTGTGTTTACTGATTTTCATACAGTCTCTTGAGACAGTTCTGATTAACCCATGCAACTCCTCCAATAGGCTTCGTTGAGTCTTGTCAAGTGTCCCATAATTATTTCTTCTCAATGTCCAATGTGATATTGTCTTTCTATTTAGGGTATGGGTTGGCACTTTTCTCTTCTCTTAACGGTTCAATCTTTCTCACAGTCACTGTGATGGGGAAGAATGCTCCCCCGGCCTTCTTGTATTTCTTTAACATCTTCCCCTTCTCTACGATAAGGAAGATCACTCCAGTGGTGTTCTTGTTCTCTCACCCTTAGTGTCAAGGTGACAAGGGAGACTACTCCTGTAGCAGTCTTCACTTTTGTTATGCTTTTTGCAATTACTGTGACGAGAGAGAACTCTCCCATAACAATCTTCACTTTTGTTATGCTCTTTACCTTTACTGTGACGAGTGAGATTACTCCAGTAACAATCTTCAGTTCTTCCCAAACCCCTACCTGGTCTCCCGCCACTCCCATTACCTGGTATATGATGGGGGCGCTTCACGGGTTCTTCCTGGTGTATCAGGGTCCTTCGTTCCTCACAAACACTATTCGTGCCCCTTTCTTCACTCTCTGGAGCACGTCTGCGGCTCTACAGAGGCTGTTTGGTGTCGGCGCAGTTGAAAACTTACCATATAGCCAGATGTTAAGAGTCAAACAAATTGTCAGCGACCCTGAGGACTATGCACGAGAACTTGTGGAAACTTGTGGAAATCAACAGGGGTTACAGGAAAGAGGAAGTCGAAACAGCTGTGACTCGAATTGAAAGCAAGACGTGTTAATAATTATTGAGAATCAGAGAGAAACAACAGACAGATCCTCCAATTGTCTATGTATCAAAGTACTCAACACAGAGTGAGAATTAAAAAGATAATAAAGAAAAACTGGAGGACCATGGCATGTGATAAACGGGTAGAACATCTTTTCAAAGAATTGCCCACGTTTGCCTATCAGCGAAGCAGACATTTTAGAGATCAACTTGTAAAGACAAGACCACCGAAACAGCTAAGGAGAACGGAATGTAAGGGGAGATTCCCTTGCTTTCATTGCACCAATTGTGGATTTGTGCAGTAAGGTGAGACTATCAATCACCCATACACTGGAGAGAAAGTGAAATTAAGGGATTATGCAACATGCGACACGCAGAACATAATCTATTCCATTAAATGCCCAGGTGGCCTATATTATGTAGGCCAATCCAAAAGGGCAGCCAAATTAGGGTGGAACGAACATCAGTCCTGTATCAGGAATAAGAATACTAACTTGGCAGTAGACAGATAGTGGCAAGAAACGAAGCACAATCTCACATAGATACGATTTCAGATCCTGGAAGTAGTCTACAGACGGGACCCGTATTAAAACACACAACAAAGATTAGACCAAAGGGAATCCTATTGGATCGATCAATTAAGTACTCTTACACCAAAGGGGCTCAATGAAGAAATCAACTACATGTGCTTTCTGTAGAGTATCAATGTTAATACACAGACAATCTCTTGCCACATACTGAGATATAGATCATATAACTATCAATGAGGACAAGACCTGTATGGAAGCTAAGCATGCAAGAGTAACATCACATTCACAGTACAAGGGGGGTAACCTGTACATATAATGGTTGTCACATTACATTGTAAAAGTACAGATCTAAATTACGTATTTGCATCCAATGTGAAACTTGCAAGAAGAAACATGTCCTCGGCAAAGATACCCTTATTTCCAAATCACGAAGAAATTAGCTAGTCAAGAATTCTTTGCTTGTAGCAAATACACATTGAACTGTTGTTATTCTCAGATATAAACATTGGAACAACTGTTCTGAATACATGACAGAACGTCACACGTGGCAATTAATGCTGGGGGTGACCTAGACATGGTTAGAACCCACAGTGAATTGTTGTTACTGAGAGTTTACCTATTATTTTACTGTGTTAATAATGCTCTGGCACAACCGGTGTGTAAATGTGCTCTGTGCAATAGCAACATTAAAACCGGAATGGGAGGGGATGGCTTGTAAATCTGTGCTAAAATTTTAGAGTCCACCGACATATGTGTTGTCATGCCGCGCCTTGACAGTGCAGATATTAGCTACATATTTGTATCTCATGTGAAAACTTGCAAGAAGTAAGATGGCCTCCGCGTGATACCTTGATTCCCAAACTGTGTATGAATTAGTTTTCAAGAATTCCTTGCTTGCAGTGAATACTTGTATAACCGTTATTTTCTTCAGACATACACATAGGAACATCCAGTTGCGCAGAGCGCATTTGCAAACAATTATTTTGAATAACAGGTGAGAATGGCACGTTAGGTAGTTAACGTTGTATGGCATTAATCTTTTGACTATATGATCAGGAGACAGTTCTTTATTGCAGAGAAGATTTAGACAATCATTCATGAGCACGCAACCCAGGACAGCTAACACAGTATGCAATGCCCAGCGTATTATTAACAGACAAGTCCATTAGAACTGGTTACCATGAACACGCATCCGCATGGACCAAGTCCCGCCCTCTCGTTTCCATGGGAGGGTGGGACGCGAGGTGCCGACGAGACAGCTGTCTCGTTACGACACTGTCAGGTCACCATGGTAACAGATAAAGACACCGGAAAAGGCACGCGCACTTGGGATGAGCTGCGGTGGCTGTCTGAGAAACAACAGAGCAAACGCAGGTAAGCGTCAGGAACAGCACAATGTTTCTACAAGCTCAATGTGTTTACACATAAGGGAGCGAAAGGGCGTCTAGCCAGAACTATACATTACAAGTCATTGATCACTGTAAGAAAACAATTCCGAAGTGACATGTTGGAGTTTAGAAGGTAATGCGGATTATTAAATCGGGGAATGGTGAAGTTACTGGCGAATGGCACCCGATTCAAAATGAACCCAGGTATCATGTTGATTCACAGGGAGGAGAATCAAAGTCATAAGGTATGACAAGATCACACTTAATTGGAATATACAGCATTTAAATGCATACATACAGTTGCATGTGTGGTATAGGTAATAAAGATGATTTATGTTTATTTATTTTTTCTTGCTCACTGTAATGAAACACGGACTACATTTAATATGGTGTGATAACAAATTGTATGGTTTGATTACAACATGTACATAGCCCTGAAGATGGAGTATAGCACTCCGAAATGTATTGGCACATAATCACTCTTTGACTTCAGTTTTTTCCTTTTTCAATAATTTTGGCCTTGAAGAGCTGTGAAGAAATTCATTTTTTACGGAAATGAAGAATTGTAGAGTCTATTACATCAAACAAGGAAGCTACAGTACAATATTAAATATGGGCATAAAACATTAACACAAGAAGAGAAGAAAAATAATGCTGTTTAGACACACTAATGAAAATTGATTGTGCTCAACGTGATTGAGGTTGGTGGGAGCTTCAAGTTGTATCAGGTGGTTACACCTGGTTGTTGCTTTGTTCAAGTGTTATATGGATACCTGGGTCAAAGGATCATCTATAACCTGAAAGCTCCTGGAAATATACATCGAACTATGATACAAAACAAACAGAATTAAGAATACGTAATGTATGGCACCCACTCCTTCCGCTTTTTGGCACAGTTTATCTGCCTTCTTCCAGCTTCTGTGTTGTCGGTTCTTCACTGTTTCCCGGAATACTCCTCTGACCATTCCTAGTCTCTGCGATTCAGGACCAGCTTTTCTCTGCAACCTTCTCCTTCCAAGGTGAAAGCTACCCAGGCTCTGCAGGCTTCACGCCATCTTACGTCTTCCGCCAGTCCTTTCTCAGTTTTTATGTCTTGCAGTTGAGCCCTCCCCAGTGGAGGGTCAAAGTCCCTCCTTTGTTTCTGAGGAGGGTTCTTCATGAATCCTTTTGGCCAACTCATTCCAGTATTGTGCATCTGTTACGAAGCAGTGTTTTTTATAACTCCTTCACTCTACCTTCTTCACAGTACTTTTGGGAGCCCAGCTGATATCAGTATTTATGTTTCTTTTACTCTTCCTCATCTTGGTCGTGTTAAGTCTTGATTGAGTAAAAGAAGAGCCATGGCAATAATAAACACTGGTGTTTTCAGATTGGCATTCTTTGCACGTTGCAGTTTTCAGGGTGTAAACTGAAAGAGAATTAGGGAGTTTCATCATGGAACGGGAGTCCTTGTCCCCAAGAGGGGAGTCTCTTCCTGTGAGGTCCCACTTGTCGCCACCCCTAGAGGGATTGTTACATAGCAGGCTCACTTCCATAGCCTCACAGGAAAGGGCTTCCCTCTGGGGAGGAGTGACGAGATGTCATGAATCTTCACAACGCACAGGTCTACCATCTATCCAATCCACCTCTAAAAAAAGTTGGGAGAACTTTGACTGGTGTGAGGGATCAGAAATGCGAGACGGACACAAACGTATAGTTGTCACAAGAAGAAATTCTATTAAATAAGAAGGGGTGAGATAAACGCCTATCTTTACCTAGCCTAACAAGGATGTCCTGGCTTAACCAACTAAGACTAAAGAAAAATTACCTACTGTCCAAGAAGTATCTGACCCTCACACTAATATACACAACAAAATCATACAAGGTTTATATGGCTGTTTCCAGTTACACAGAATAACATACAAATACAAACTTAAAAGCTTTAGAAAGTACTCCTTGTGACCAGGATTGAAATCCCTTACCCTGGATCAATGCAGGAATACATTGAGCAAAGTTCAGATTCAAGAAGGTTCTGTGCAATAGCAAAGAAGTTCCATTCAACATACCACAAAAAGTATTTTTCATCCAATATATCCTTCTACTTGGCAAAGTGAATATCTCTCTTCCAACTGCGTGTTCATCAATCAAAGTGACTGTTCATTTTCCAGTTTCTTCTTTTCCTCCAAACACAAGTTCATAACTCTGAACAAATGTTCTTTTCTCAAATGTCAAGCAATTGTTAGCACATCAAACTTCTTCAAGAGAAACACTTAACTCAGGATAGCTCAATAATCATACTTCTTCAAAAGAAAAACACCTTCTGAAACGCAACAGTTCATCAAGATAAGGTGATGGAATTAACACTTCTTTTCAAACACATCTCTTTACCATAACCACAGTACGTTAAACCATCTTCTTCTTTCCTAGTATACTCACCTGCCACGACTAACTACTAATTGTCCCTTTACTCGTTTCACTCGCCTGCCAGGATAAACCTCCTCCTACTGCTACAATTGTACTCTGTGGTAATGCTTTTTCCAAAACTCTCCACACCAGAATCCTGAGTGAGGAGGTTTGAACAATAACTACTTCTATTTATAGTCTCTTGTTTCTTAAAAGGGGTTTGCAGCTCTAAAAAGGGAAGTTGCTCCCTTGCTGTTTCTGCAATATTCTTTTATTGCCTTTTGGCTGTAGGCAATGCAGGTTATAGTTCTCCTCCCACCTGTTCTCTCATGCAAAGAGGGCTGTGCTCCTGTGTGCTCCTGCGGCTTTTGTTTTATGCTTGTGCAACCTCTTGGCTGCTGGCAATGTGGGTTACAATGGTCTCCCAACTGGTATCCCTTGTTAGGAGAGTTGCACCCAGTTTGCTTTAACATCACTCTTCAATCGGCTTTGGCAATGCGGGTTACAATCACCCATCAAGTGGTATCCCTTACCAAGAGGGCTGTGCCCAGTTTGCCTCGGTTCATTAGTTCGGTATTCAAAATTAACAATTATACCTAGTGGACTCTTTCGGAGTGCCCCGGGGTCACCTGCTTCATGGCAACTCACTGTTATGCCTTGGCTTCTCCTTATGACAAACTAGTGTTGCTGCAGGTCACTTAGAGCCTTCTATAATTCTTCCAGCTCTGGTTTGACTGCTGCGATCTGTGCAATCCTCCAAAGGAGCTTTGACAGCTCTGTGTGATCTCTGGTGCGACTTCTGTACCGGAGCAGTTCACAGCGTGTCCAGAGCTTGTCTCCCACATGGCATGGCTTTCATCAGCGCCGTTTCCCGGTGAGCATTCTCTGCATGGCCCTGCTTCCTCTGCATCTACAGTGTCTCCCACGCAGCGTCCTGCTGCCGCCACTACTACACCATCAGTTTCTCTATGCTCCTGCACCTGAAACCCATTTATATATTTAAAGGTCCCACTCAGGGACATACTATTACAACAACTAGCCCTCTCCTGATACTTCATCAACTCTGAAGCCCTCTTCCTTGTCAAAGTACTACAAGCCTTATGGGACTTGAAGTCCCTAGTGGATTTTATGTAAAAATGGGCAGTTTGTTTGCAATAAACCATTAAGGCTTTAGGAACATTAAGGGAATCATTGAGAGAGGCCTCCTACTCCCCCTGACATGAGTCCCCTCCCATGTGATCCTCCGCATAATACCACCCCCAAAGTCAGGATCAGGTAGAGGCTGCATTTCCCTGGCCACATGAGAGGAGGCCCATGTTGGGGGTTTTAGGGATGAGTCCCATTCATGGGGACCATAGGTCAACCTGCTTAGGCAATTCACTTGAGTCTGGGAACCCAGAAAACGCCATGCGATGCTGAAGCACCCACATCAATATAACAACTGCTACAGAACACAGTTAACTTGAGTAAGCCTCTGCTTTTTTGGTGTAACATATTTCAGTGGTGTTGTATGTCTGAAAGACACCCCTCTTCTCCTTGACAGGCTTTCACCGCTAAAATGTCTATGTGTGTCATGATGCCCGCTCCCGGGGAGCCGGTTCAAGCCCTGCGTCCCCGAAAGCAGACATCCAGTCCCAAAGGAAGGACCCAGCAACCCCATATAGGGGCCCTTTGGACAGTGTCCTGGCGCCTTAAACCCCACCCAAACAGCCACACGTGCTTCACGTTGTTCTGCATCTAGCAGCTGGACGCTCACCGTGTCTGCTCCTGCATCCTGACTTCTGCCACGCCTGCCAGCATCCTGGATCACCTGCAAAGGAAGAGAAGAAGAGAACAGAAGAAGGAAAAAGTCCTTACCTGCTAAATCCGCATCCCGGAGACATCTCGCCGACAATCCTGAAAAGGAAGACTTTTATTTAAAAGCTCATCGCGTCGATCGCTGCAGCGCCGCATTCCACTCACCTTTACAGGGCGCTTCCATGTTCAGCAGCGATCATCCGGATTAGCAGTCACGCCCCAGCGCCTAGGGAGAAAAAGACCAGAACAAAAGGTGAGAGAGAGAAGGGAATAAGGAAAGCTAAATCTCCATGTTAAGACTTACCTGTTGATTCATTCCCTCTTCATTTCGGGCCCGCGCCGCATCCTGGCATTTCCAGACCCCGGCCCCTAAGGGGAAAAAGAGACATCAGCGTTAATGAGCGAATGAAAAGACATTACCAAAAAACGCTCATTAAAGACTTACCTGATTTCTACAAGGATTTCACCTCTCATCTCGGGTCGGTGCCTGTTCCCCGGCATTCCGTACCCCAGCCCCTATGGGGAAAAAGACACTAGCATTAGTACATTAATGCATGGACACAAGGGGAACCTCTTATCAAAACACTTACCTGGAAGCCAAGCAAGTTTGGTTCTCACCAATCCGAAAATCCAGTGAAGTAACTGGATACCAACGCGCCCCTGCATCAGAAACAGGATGGAGAGCTCGTCCTTCCAGACCCTAAGGTGAGACGCTACGAGGAATCACAGAAGGGTTTCGAGGAGGGTGAGAGGGGAAAGTGGGAGGCTGATTGCATTACCCCGCAGACAGTTAATCCCCTATTTTCGCCTACAGAAGGATACTTCTGCGAGCCAGACAAGCCAGATTTGGGGGCCCGGTCCAGCCCGTCTTCCGAACCCTGCGCATCACCTTAGAAGAGGTCACAGCAGCGCGAACCAGGCCAGCGCCTCCGTGGGAGCCAGGTGAGCGCTACAGAACGCGAAGCCTTCCTACAAATTCCCACCCAGGCGCTATGGAAAGTTCTGAGACTGATCAGTTGGCCCAATTACTGGGGGAATTACGGGCCGAAGTACATGCCGCTCGTCAAGAGACTAATGCCCTCAGGAGGGAATTAATAATATCAAAGGAAAGAACTGATGACCTGGCCAGACAGCTTTTGCAAGGTCAAGCTGGGCAAACTCCTCTACCCGGTTCCGGAGGGAACCCCGCTCCTGTGGTTTCCAATAACCCTGTGCAGATTAATCTACCTGGAAACATGCCCCTGGCCCCACCCGAACGCTTTGCTGGGGACCCCAAACGATTCGCCGTATTCATGAATCAGTGTCGTTTGCACTTCCTATGCAGACCTGGGGCCTTCCCTAATGATCAGACCAAGGTAGCCTTTGTATTGTCATATCTCAGTGGCTGCGCTGCCGATTGGTCAGTTCCACTGGTTACTCAAGATGACCCCATTCTCCGTGATTTTCAAAGGTTTCAAGCAAGCATGGAAAGGTTATTTGCTCGACACTCTCAGGGGCAGGCTCTGGATGACAAACTTCTATCCCTGCGACAGGGCAATCAGGACCTCCTATCCTATATTGCAACCTTTAATAGACTAATTGTGGAAACGGGATGGCCAGAGGATAAAAGAGTCACGTTATTTTATCGAGGCCTACGCGGAGAACTTAAAGATGCCTTGGCCCAAGTTGTAAATCCGACCCAAGAATGCACAGAGTATATAGACTTAGTGGTCCAATTGGATCACAGACTTCAAAACAGAAAAGCAGATCGGTCCAGGTTTGAGACCCGGGTGTTGGTCAAGACCCATGCCAATCCCAAGGGAGTTGATGTCTCTGAGCCTATGCAAATTGGAGGGGTTAAAGGACCCTTAACTCAAAAGGAACGTGAAAGGAGGCGGCAGTTAAAATTATGTCTTTATTGCGGGAATTCTGGACACTTTCTACGAGATTGCCTGGCAAAACCGCCCCAAAAGGCGGTTGGAGCCGCTGATAAAAACCATGAAGACTCTGTTTCGGGAAACGACTCCGCCCGACAAGTGTAGGGGTCCGCTTGCCGAGCTTGAAAACTAACTCTCAGACCTCGCATTTCATTGTGCCAATGGTTCTCGTAGATCCAGAACAGCCTAAGCGGTTGCATGCAATAAAGGCATACATCGATAGTGGGGCTATTGGAAACTATGTGGATCGTGAATTGGTCTCTAGGATTAACCTCCCTCTCCGTCCTAAAACCAGCAAAGATGTCATCACCACAGTCGATGGAACTGAAATTGCCTCTGGGCCGGTAACACATTCCACTACTGAGGTGACTCTTATTGGTCCTGACGGCCATCGGGAGGGTGTTGTGTTTGATGTAATCAAGGCTCCACAGTTTCAGGTTATTCTTGGAATCCCTTGGTTAGAGACACATAATCCTCGAATTGATTGGCGAGCTAAGAGAATAACCTTCCCGGATTGTACACAAACCTGCTACCCATAAAACCTGAAGATTAATCTAGCATCTGTAACCTCTGCCTCCATGCAACTACCTCCGGAATACCAAGACTTTCAGGACGTCTTCCAAAAGGAACAGGCCAACACGTTACCTCCTCACAGATCGTACGATTGCCAAATCAATCTGGTGCCCGGTGCACAACCCCCTTGTAGCAGGATTTATGCCCTTTCCGAACCTGAGAATCTGCATTTGAGACAATATTTGGATCAATACCTAGCTAATGGTTTTATTCGCCCGTCAAAGTCCCCGGCATCCTCGGCTTTGTTGTTCGTGCCCAAAAAAGAAGGCGACCTTAGAACTTGTATCGATTACTGCGCATTGAACCAGATAACGGTTAAAAACCGTTATCCTCTGCCTCTGATCCCTGAACTCCTTGACCAGGTGAAGGACGCTTGCATATACACCAAGTTAGATCTCCAGGGGGCTTATCATCTGGTATGAGTTAAAGAAGGCGACGAATGGAAAACTGCCTTCCGTACTAAATACGGATTATTCGAGTACCAGGTGATGCCTTTCGGATTGTGTAACGCGCCGGCTGCCTTCCAATACTTCATGAATGATGTCCTTCGGGAACTCATCGATGTTTGTGTTGTCGTATATATCGATGACATTCTGGTGTACTACTCTTCGGAATCTGATCACAGAAAACACGTCAGGGCAGTACTTGAAAAACTGCGCCAACACAAACTATTTGCTAAATTGGAGAAATGTGTTTTCCATACCACAGAAGTCGAGTTTCTAGGTTTCATCCTGACACCCAAAGGAGTCCGAATGGACTCAAGAAAAGTGGATGCCATCCTCAAATGGCCATCACCTAGCTCTGTAAAAGGGGTTCAAAGCATGCTCGGCTTCGCCAATTTCTATCGCAGGTTTATCCCGGAATGTTCACGCGTGGTACAACCCATTACTGCACTCTTGAGGAAAAATAAACGTTTTGAATGGTCTGAAGAAGCCGAGCAGGCCTTTCAGGATTTAAAAGCTAAGTTTACCTCCGCACCTATATTGAAACACCCGCGTCCAGATCTCCCTTATGTCGTCGAGACTGACGCATCCAGCCTAGCCATGGGAGCTGTCCTGTCCCAAAGAGATCCCGAAACCAACCAACTCCATCCCGTAGCATTTTGGTCCAGAAAATTCTCGGCACCCGAGGTTAATTATGCAATCACGGACAAAGAACTGTTAGCCATTAAGTCCGCTTTTAAAGCCTGGCGGCATTATCTGCTTGGCACTCGACATACCATCACAGTGATCACTGATCACCGGAATTTACAGTATTTGAAAACCGCCAAGGCTCAGTCATCACGGCAGCTCCGATGGGCTTTGTTTTTCGCTGAATTTGATTTCATGATTACCTATCGACCTGGCTGCAAGAATGGCAAAGCAGACGCCTTATCCCGAATTGGAATGGGAGAATCTGATACAAACTCAGAACCAGTACCAATAATTCCCGAACAGAGGATTCTAGGCATGACTTTGTTACAGACGCTTGAAGACATTCAAGCCAGAGTGAAACAACTCCTGGACCCTACAACCTTACAGGATTGGATACAAAAGGGATCAGACTTTACCATCGATAATGGTTTACCTTATTTCCAAGGACGCTTATTCCTGCCACATAAGGAATTACACGAACTAGTTATTTCCGGTTATCATGATGCATTAATAGAGGGACACCCCGGTATTGCCAAGACAGAGGAAAAGGTGAAATGACAATTTTGGTGGCCCTCTTGGCCAAAAGATGTTAAATCTTTTGTGATGTCCTGTGGTGTTTGCGTCCAAAATAAAAGTCAAAAGAAAAGACCAGCCGGTCTCCTTCAACCTCTAGACATACCGCCAGCACCCTGGCACACCCTATCAATGGATTTTATTACGGACCTGCCTCCTTGTTTGGGGTACAATACTATTCTGGTAATTGTGGATTTGTTTTCTAAAATGGCCCACTTTATTCCTTTGAAAGGTTTACCTTCAACTTCTGTCCTAGCCAAAGAATTCCTCGAAAATATTGTTCGGCTACATGGATTCCCATCTATACTAATCTCTGACCGGGGAAGCCAATTCATTTCCCACTTCTGGCGCAAATGTTGTCAAATGGCGCAGATCGACGTAAGATTATGGACCAGTCACCACCCTCAGACCGATGGTCAGACCGAGAGGACAATCAGACCCTTGAGCAATACTTACGGTGTATGTTACAGCAATCTGAAAGCAACTGGAAAGACATTCTTTGGATAGCCGAATACGCATATAATAATTCGGTACACTCTGGAACTGGCCACAGTCCTTTTTATACTTTGTTTCGGCATCACCCTCGAACCTCAAACCTTGACTCACCTCAGAACCTCGGAATGCCTGCAGTAGAACATCTGCATTCTACAATTACCCAAGCCTTCAAAGAGGCAACTACGCATTTACAACAAGCCAAGAGAAAATACAAGGAGAATGCTGATCTACATCGTATCAGATTGGGGATCAAGTGTGGTTAGCTACCAGACATTTACCACTCAAAGGGCCTCGAACTTTTAACCCAAAATATCTGGGACCTTATTCTATTACGGCAATAATTAACCCAGTGGCTGTTAAACTTGATTTACCAGCTAGTATGCGAATTCACCCTGTTTTTCATGTGTCACTTCTGAAACCAGTGGTACCCGGAACCCGACTACTCAAACTTCCAGAACCTATTCTAATAGATGGGGAGCCCGAATTCGAAGTGAAGAACATTTTAGACTCAAAAATGTTTAGGTCAAAACTGTTCTACCTAATTGATTGGAAGGGGTACGGACCTCAGGAGAGGTCGTGGGAACCCAGCGACCATGTGCATGCACCTCGATTAGTCAGGAAATTCCACCGACTCTTCCCTGACAAACCAAAACCCCCGGAGGGAACAACCTTGGGAGGGGCCTTGGGGGGGAGTGCTGTCATGATGCCCGCTCCCGGGGAGCCGGTTCAACCCCTGCGTCCCCGAAAGCAGACATCCAGTCCCCAAGGAAGGACCCAGCAACCCCATGTAGGGGCCCTTTGGACAGTGTCCTGGCGCCTATGGCGCCAGGCTCATAAAAGACATCAGTCCTGGCGCCATAGGCGCCAGGCTCATTATGGAAGTGCTTGGGTGCACTTACCTGATGCAGACCACGCTGCCTCCTTGAGGCCTAAAAGGAACTACTTTACCTTTGGGACTAATTTACCATCCGGGCGTGGTCGGGGAAGGATACATACCTGATTGGAGGAAGGATACATACCTGGAACTTCTTCCAAGGCTATTTAAACCCCACCCGAACAGCCACACGTGCTTCGCGTTGTTCTGCATCTAGCAGCTGGACGCTCACCGTGTCTGCTCCTGCATCCTGACTTCTGCCACGCCTGCCAGCATCCTGGATCACCTGCAAAGGAAGAGAAGAAGAGAACAGAAGAAGGAAAAGTCCTTACCTGCTAAATCCGCATCCCGGAGACATCTCGCCGACAATCCTGAAAAGGAAGACTTTTATTTAAAAGCTCATCGCGTCGATCGCTGCAGCGCCGCATTCCACTCACCTTTACAGGGCGCTTCCATGTTCAGCAGCGATCATCCGGATTCGCAGTCACGCCCCAGCGCCTAGGGAGAAAAAGACCAGAACAAAAGGTGAGAGAGAGAAGGGAATAAGGAAAGCTAAATCTCCGTGTTAAGACTTACCTGTTGATTCATTCCCTCTTCATTTCGGGTCCGCGCCGCATCCTGGCATTTCCGGACCCCGGCCCCTAAGGGGAAAAAGAGACATCAGCGTTAATGAGCGAATGAAAAGACATTACCAAAAAACGCTCATTAAAGACTTACCTGATTTCTACAAGGATTTCACCTCTCATCTCGGGTCGGTGCCTGTTCCCCGGCATTCCGTACCCCGGCCCCTATGGGGAAAAAGACACTAGCATTAGTACATTAATGCATGGACACAAGGGGAACCTCTTATCAAAACACTTACCTGGAAGCCAAGCAAGTTTGGTTCTCACCAATCCGAAAATCCAGTGAAGTAACTGGATACCAACCCGCCCCTGCATCAGAAGCAGGATGGAGAGCTCGTCCTTCCAGACCCTAAGGTGAGACGCTACGAGGAATCACAGAAGGGTTTCGAGGAGGGTGAGAGGGGAAAGTGGGAGGCTGATTGCATTACCCCGCAGACAGTTAATCCCCTATTTTCACCTACAGAAGGATACTTCTGCGAGCCAGACAAGCCAGATTTGGGGGCCCGGTCCAGCCCGTCTTCCGAACCCTGCGCATCACCTTAGAAGAGGTCACAGCAGCGCGAACCAGGCCAGCGCCTCCGTGGGAGTCAGGTGAGCGTTACAATGTGCAGTAGTTTATGAATTTTCAACTAACCAAGAGAAGCACTCCTTCCATAAATCAATGTGTCAGTGATGATGCTAATCTGAGAATTTGCTAGCCAAATGGGCTCTCTACTAGCAGGTGGACTCAAACAGGATCCTGTCAAATCTGTCCAAGATGACACTCCAGAAGATTGAAAATCAGACTCCACGGTCCAAAAGGAGGCCAGCTGCATTTGAGAAATTCTCATCCTGAGGCATTTATAAGGTATTGTTTGCACACACAAATCAAACCGATCCTGCAATTTTTGGAACCACCATACCATACAACAGGGAGTAAAAAGATGTCTGAATGAGAGAAGGCCTGCCGCATCTTTGTGCCAGAAGAAAGCGAGGGAAGATATTTAGATGTTGACTGACACGGTAAGCTATAAGTGTGGCTGTAGCAACTGCTGAGGACCAGCAACAGACTCGAGTGGAGTGGAAAAGCTCCTCGGACAAATTGGTCCTTCTATTTCCCTCAAACCACAATGTAGCGGCATGTTCCCCGACTTTCAGGAGATGGTAGTAGTCTGTTTTCCATTTCCTTATTTGCGAAATATTGGGAAAAATACCTTAGATTACTTATTTTGCATACTCCCACTGACATACAAGTCTTTCTTAGGTGATGCATCCTGTTGGTGAAGCCACAACACCCCATTATAGATTAGTCGCTGAAAAGACTAGCCCTGAAAATATTTGGCAGGAAGGTTAGTCAAAGTAACAGCAAGGGGCACAAGGTTCCAAGCCACCAACTTACATTTCATAAAACGGTCATCTGTATGGGTTGCAAAAAAGCTTGCTCCCATTAAAGTAGATGTCAAATTCCAACCCTTGTTCCTCTGTGCTAATGTAGGTGGAATGCAGCCAATCTACCTGTGCCAATCTACTCCAAGCTGCTGCTCTGTAGCCGCCGTGAACACTTGGTGAGAGACAAACTTTCAATAAACAAACCTGTATGCTTGGCTACATTTAGCGTGGCTGGAATTCTTTATACCTACAGGGAGGGCTTATAGAACATGCCAGGCAAGGGCACTTTTAGGTTACAATTGGCCAGAGAAAGAGAGAGAGAGAGAGACAGAGAGAGAGGGGAAAAAAAGAGAGAGAGAGAGAGGCTGAATTAGCTGTCTTCTTACTACCATTTAATACATCATAGGCAATGAAATACTGGGCAGTGGGGTTGGATAGAGGCAGAAAAAGGTTTCTCTTGTAGAGCTATGTGCTCTGTGCCTTATGTTGGCTAAGCACAAGAGAACAGTATGCTTTTCTCTACTTCTTTCACTCCTTTGATCATATGATCATCAACTTCGAGAAGATGTTAAAGTACAACAGTAGTACCGCTGAGTCTCTTACAGAGGCGTGTATGAGAGCAGTGGAATGGGTATCCTCGACCTCTGCTGCCCCAGCTGTCTGTGTCCACAGGAGGTGGGGAGGATGAGCGGAATTTCCGAATCCCGATCTCTCAAACACCTAAACACACTGCGCACACCGCACGCTCAGCGTGTGCTGCTGTTTAAAAGTCCTCCTCCAGATGATAGAAAGAGCAAACAGACTTTGCTTGTGGAAACGTTCAGTAGCCCAACAAAAATTTCCTCCAGTCACCAGTAACACCTAAACACACTGGCGCACCTTCGAGAAGAATCATTGTACACTCGGAGGCCAAGGATCGGACATCCCCACCTCTGCCCAGGACCGGGAGGATGAAGCAGTGCAGTTGTCAGTGCAGTAGCTGATTTAGGAGTGGTGGTAGGAAGGGAGAACAATCAACAATGCCAAGACCTTTGTAGTAGGAGGGTTAACTTTTCAACGACGTTTGTAAACCTAAAAGCCTCTGAAGATATAAACTTCATTAAGGTACCCAGCGACTGAATGTCTGTTTTTAGAAGGAGGCCACTTTGGCTGCTGAAAGCACATTTCTCCACACATTATAGGCATCAACTAGACCTGGAACATAAACCTGGTCTTGGGGACACCAATAAGAGTCCTGGGTTAGTTTGGATACCCACAAGAGCCAGGTAAATGCGATAAAGGATTATTGGAAATTTTATGATTAGGCACCGGAGATAGGGTCTATATTCCCATCCCTTTTGAGGGCACCATGCCAATACTAGATTAAAGTAGAGGTACAACTTAACAGAAGGCCTGGACAAGGAACAAGATATTAAGGGGTTGCAAAGATGCACGGTCTTCCATCCAAAAGAGAAAAGGACACACACTGATAGTATACATTATGGGATGAAGCAACAGATCTATCCTATTCAATCATGGAGGGCTCAGTGGGTAATTTGTAGACATGTCACTTTCAAGATGGCTGTGATCCATCTGTATTTTGTGGACTTACAAGATGACCTTAATGACTTTGGGTTTGAAGATTATGGGCCAGATAACATGTGAATCACAACATTTCTAGACATCCCAGTACAGGATAACCTGACTCCACTAGCTCGCCTGGAGAAGTACGCCTTCAGCGATAATATATTCAACAGACAGATTATTGCCTGAGGTCTTCTGGACATGCTCCGGGATTTCAGAAGCAATGAAGAAGATTTCCTGACAGTGATGAAGATAGTAGTCAGGCTCTCAGAACATGCAAAGCCCTCAGTGTGGACAGAATTGATGGAACAAATACCACCCATCGCCCTTTTCCTGCAAGAGAGCCGACCGAACTTCCCTATGGCATTCTCCGATTACCTCATGCCCATTGTTCTGAGATACCTCACAGACCCAAACAACCAGGTTAGAAAAGCAAGTCAGGAAGCCTTATTGATGTTACTTGACCAAGAATTCATTGACCAAATTGACAGTGCCCTATTCTGCTTGACCTTTTGTCTCCAGACAGTGATGATGAGTGCAAAGTGGAAGCTGTGAATATAATTTGTAAGATGACTCCATGATGAGCTGGGATACTGTGGAACAGATGCTCCTGCCCAGTTTCTGTTATCTCTGCAGTGATGGGAAATTATTCCAAGTCCGCAAGGCTTGTGCTGCTAACTTTGGTGATGTTTGTATCACAGTTTATTTATTTATTTATTTTTATTTTTGTAACGA
Source organism: Ambystoma mexicanum (assembly GCF_040938575.1). Taxonomy (NCBI): domain Eukaryota; kingdom Metazoa; phylum Chordata; class Amphibia; order Caudata; family Ambystomatidae; genus Ambystoma; species Ambystoma mexicanum. The sequence goes on along the minus strand of NC_090926.1, from coordinate 755,270,300 downwards.
GCCAACATGCCCGTGGGCCTCAGTACAAGAAGCCACAGAAAAGTTCTTGATACCGAATTTTTTGGAGCTATGCTCTGATAGCATGTGGGGTTTGCGCAAAGCCTGTGCAGAATGCTTCATGGCTCTGTCCTACACAACCTCTGTCAAGATCTGACGGACCATGCTCTCCCCTCTCTTTATCAATCTGATCAGTGACCCCTGCAGATGGGTTCGCCAGGCTGCTTTCCAGTCTCTGCGTCCATTTATTTCTACTTTTGCCAACCCTTCGAGTGCTGGCCTGCATATCAAAGAGGACGGTATTCTGAGCATTCGCCCAGCATCGGAAGACTTGTTGACTTTAGACTGTAGCGAGAATTGTACAGATGATTCCACCAGGTGCTGTTCAGAAGGAGTTGACAAAATGAAGACGCAGCAAGAAACCGAGGAACCGCCAATGGAGAAAAATGGCCCACAGTCTTCTGGGCAATCCTGCATTCATGTGAAAGGGGAAAGGGTTCTTTGCACAGATGCTGGTAGCCCTAAGGTTCTGCCTTGTATTGTTCATACAGCAGCACCAGAGATCAGAGGGACTGGTGAGTGGCCACGTCCTGGCATGTGCAGCACTACTCCAATCATTGAACATTGCAAGGACGCATTTAGCTCATTTCTTTACTGGCGGCCTCTTTTGCCGGATATCAGCCAGGATTTGAAGTTGCTTCAGCCAGATGGCGAGGACGGCGACGAGAACACCACTCGGGCTGTAGAGCTCTGCAATGCTTATGTTTATGTTTATTGTGTTTATATAGCGCTTTACGCCAAAGCACTTTACATTACAACAACAAGGATACAATAACAACAGTAGGAGCAATTACAAAGTATGAATCAAACCAGTAATACAGTAAGTAGAACAATTTGCCAGTGTTGCCAGTGAAGATAAACGAGGGAGGAGAGGGTGGGGAAGGGGGAGGAAGTGGGAAACAGGAAGAGGAATGAGCTGAGGACGAGAGAGGAGGAGAGGGGACTTAAGAGGAACGCAGTAGGGAGAGAGAGGTAAGAAGAGGAGGGTAAAATGGATGAGAGGGGAAGGTGGAAGCAGGGATAAGAGTGTCAGGGAGGGAAGTGGAGATGAAGAGATTTCAAGGAGACACGAAAGGAGGAATACGTGGGGATGGAACAGATAGAGAGAGGAAGGAAGTTCCAGTGGAGGGGGGCAAGGAGCGAAAACGAGAGGAGGCACATGGGGACGGGGAAACAGAGAGAAGGAAGAGATCTGCAGATCGGAGAGAGCGGGAGGGAGTGTAGAATGAAATGAGAAAGGAGAGATAGGGGGAGCAAGATAGTGAAGAGATTTATGTAGCCAGCAGCGAGATTCGTAAGGTTCGAGAGTTTGAAAGAGCAGATGGATGATCCTGATGTTCAAGCTCAGGTCCAAGTGCTGACTGCAGAATTGAGTGCTGCTCAGCTGGACTCTGTGAGTAACCATGAAACAAGAATGACCAAGCAGAGCAAAGTGACTCCATCGCAAGAGGTACTCCTCAGTTTGGAAGATGAAAACAAGAACACATTTTTCTTCCACGAGTCACCTGAAAAAGCAGCTAAGCTCTCCAAGGCCAGTTCATTTCAGAGCATAGACTCTCAAAATGAGATGATTACAGCTAATTAATCCATGCTAGAAGAAAGCACATACTTGTTTTTTGATGATGAGGAGTCAAAATTACAGACATTTATGGTGCAGAAAAGATACACTGCTGGAATCAGTGAGACTTTCAAAATCGTGTTAATGTTTGCCCACTCAGCCTTTCTGAAACAACATCCCCAAACCTGGTACCACATGTCTTGCTTTTGGTGAACAAGAAGGTTATAGATTCCCAAGATCAAGCACTCAAATAGGGTGGGTTCTCTTAATGCCCTCTGGTTGACACCAGCAATCTGAAATAAGTGCCTGAGATGGTAATCGCAAATAATCCTGTTAACCTACTGCAAAGACTCTCTTGCATTCTTGAAGAGATCACACCTCACAACACGAAATTGGAATCATTCTGCACTCCTCCTTCCACCTCTTCTAGAAGACCTTCCTACCCAGAGCTTGTGTTGAATTCAGGAGTTCTCTAAAGCATGATAAAAGACACTGAATATTTCATCAGCTCCTTTTAAATCCACCCTGTGCCCTGTCAGCCAAACTTGAGCTGTTTGGTTTATGCACAGCGATGATAGTCTGAGATCCCTCCTGAGCACAAGCAACCCTCATAGAGGATTGCCTGACACTCCGTATAAACCCAAACCATTCCTTACTAACACTCAGCCATGCAATGGAAAATGTCAGCTGGATGACCAGGACAGATTCAAAGATGTGCTTGTATGCTAAGTGTTGGGAAATCCGAATAATTCAAACTTTGCGCGCTATACCTTTGACTGGGGAGGGGTGGACACGTCATTGTCATTTCTGTCACTTGCGCAAATGTCTACAAATATTACAATATTTATGGTAAATGGGATAAGTGTTACATTTAGGTTATTTTGTGTAGAGGCGATGCATTTATAGATTTGCATGCGCGTAGAAACATAACGATGAAACATTGTCAAATGGAGGGCCACTCCACACTCAGGTAAGGCAGGCGATCAATAGGTGCACGGGGAGTTTAACTGTATGAATGGTGGTCATGAGAGGAGATCAGAATAGGTATAAAATGCACACATAATGGTACACATGTATGGGAAGTGTTTTTCAAATGTAGTAAAAGATATGAAATATATGAGGTGAAATGGGTCTGTGTATCATGGGTCTCCGCATTGTGCATCAATCAGAAGGGTGTTTCCGCCATCAGGCAAAGGTTTGCAAATGCACGTCAGCAGTCAGGGAACAGGTTTCATAAGCTGGTCAACAGGGTGGTTGCGGTCAGTTTGCAGATGGCTCAAGTGCTGAAGGGCAAGGGAAGATATGATCTCTGGTCAACTGGAGAGCTGATTGTTGTAAGAGATAAGCATCTTGGGAATTCATGAGGTTGTTTGAAGCAGGTGGCTCTCCTGGGGCACTTTTGCGGAGACCAGTAGTAATACATTACAGAGAACGATTGTGTTGTCAGAGAGTGGGTGGAACTCATGTGAATAGGAAAAGGTGAGCCACGTAGAAATCATAAAAATCGGACACCGGACAGGTCTGGGAAATGCGATTAGCAAACATGAATAGGTCAAAAGGGAATCTACATGTCTTTCTCTCGTCCTCATGTGCTTAGGTATTTTTTGGGTAGGCCTGTATGAGTCATTAATAGGAATTCGGTTATTTTGTAACAAAGAGGCAAGGCTGCCACCAAATATGGAGAGGCTTTTGTGAAGGGGTGTGTTGAAAATGTAAACCTTGTAATTATACATTTTAGGGGATTGTGTTATAATGTCTGTGTCCTATGAACTATGTGGGTTTGAGATTTCTCTGTACAGGGCAACCAATCATGTTTTGGGGGATGACTTTGTAATGCAATCTGGGGGAGTGTATTAACTGTTGTAAACTGTATATAATATGTGTTCTTTGTGTGGTTATGGGAGACCAGAGTTAGTTTGACTCTTAGATGTCATTTACCCCCCCCCCTACCGGCTGTTGTACAATAAACTTACTTTATGGAAATATTGAGGGCCTCCTGTTCGTCCAGCTCGACTGTGGTCCTTCACTGCAGGGACCAGCTCGTGCACGAAAAAGAAGCAGTTTTTAGGCACCAAGAGGCCTGTCTGGTCCGAGGCAGAAGTCCCATAGCCTAGCTGTGAAGCAGAACCGATTGGGGGAGCACCAGTTCGGAGCGCTTCAAGGTTTCGACGTCCATGTAAGTGCATCTTTGTGAGGTAAACCAAATGGGGTTTAATAGAAGAAGAAAAAAAGGATTTTTAGGTAGGGCAAGAAATGTATTTGTGGCATTAGAAGGGACTAAGCAGGTTAAAGAGTGAATGTGTTTAGAAAGTGTATGTATCATTTTATGTCGTTAAAACTTTTTTTTATATCTAGTTGGTTATTTTAGAGGTGTAGTCTTTTAGCGCAGTTTGTTACGCGTGGGGAGCTCGATACACTTGGAGCCCTCACTTTAGAGTGAGGTGGCATTTTATGATAGGACAACCCGTAGGTACCTTTCTGAAGCATATCTTGGTAAGGCTTTACTTGTGCTAATTGCGCGGGAGCCCCCAACACCTCGAGTTTCTTGGTTAGTCTAACATACTGTGCGTCTCCTCTGGTGGTTTCGGGGAAGATGGCTCTGTAGTTGAAAGGGCCATACTAGTGAAAAGAGTAAGATATACAGCCGAGTTGTAGTGGAAAACATTGTGCTCCTTCTATGCTCGAGTGAAGATGAAATCTCAAAGGAATGGAAAGAATTTGGGCTGGCGTGTTTTAATAAGATGTTGTCTTTTGTGCACGGTTGAGGAATACATAATTATTGAGGTGGTTATGATAAAGCAGCAAGTGTGCAGAGAGTGATTGTGGGGAAAATCTTCTAAGGGACAAAAAAAGGATTTTTTGGGTAGTCATTTTTGTATTGACGGGTTGGGGTTTTCTTTAATAACATTGGGATTTGGGGGATTTTTGTTGAAACATTTAAACTCCATTAAATCATTTATGCCAAGTGCTCCCCGGACATAAAATAAAATGTTTGAAGTATCAGGAATGATTGAGGGAAACAAAGGGTAAAATTTTTAACCAGTGTCCTAGTGAGGGGTCCGACATAAGGATATATTAGAAAATCTGTGTACTTTCTTAGGGACCAAACATAAGGGGTCGAAATTGGACAGTAGACTGAATATCTTATGATATGGCATTTATAACATGCCTATACACAAGTGTTTCAAGGCGTGACAAGGCAAGGGAGGGGGAACAGAGGGAAGACAAAGACAATGATCTTACTAGGCCAGGTGACATTGAGATCGCACAAGTGCAGGGGAGAAAGGAAAATGCAGGGGGAAGGAAGAGGGGGCAGTGCAATACATAGGATCAACAGTAAAGAATAAATACAATAATACAAACAATAAAAGTGCGGCCAGCTATTGGCACGTGTAGGGGTAAGTGCAGACATCAAGTGTCAAGAGCTGGGGGGACTAAAGGGATACAGTAACAGCCCCCAAGTGCAGGGGTTGCACGGGAGGCAGTGCGGGTGTGCAGCTGGCAGGAGAGGAGACCTGGGCCCGAGATCAGAGGGTAGCCAGGTGACCAGTGCACTTTCAGTCACAAGTTCAGCAGGGGAGAGGAGGAGAGAAAGCAGAAGCAAAGAGGAAGATCTTCAGGTGCTTCTGGAACCGACTATGGTTCTGCTCAAGTGGCAGGGAGGCTGTTCCAGAGGGAGGCCCCAGCCGAAGAAAGAGATCTACCACCAACTCCTTGCTTGGAGAAGCGACTTGGAGAAGCAACCATAGCTCTTTGAGCTATGTAGGTTATATGAGAAGGGCGGGAAGGCCCAGGAGGTCATGGCTATGGAAGAAGGGGCAAGGAAGGAAGGCATAGGAATTTTTTTTTATTCACCACCCCCATATGGGTACTATCCTTTGTCGCCTGTAGAAGGGTGTACAAATCCAGAGTTTGAACCTCCATATTCTCCAGTAACTACTCCGGGGGTTACTTGACGGTCCGGAGTAACACCTCCGCCTGCACCAACTTTTGAGAGATAGGAATATGAGGGAAGCAGAAGGGTAATGCCTTCTTTAGTAAAGGTTGTTGGCGGGCCTCGAAGGAAGAGGAAAGAAGAGAAGTCTATCTTAAGTTTAAATCAGCGTTAAACTTGGGACCAGAAGAGCCAGAGCGAGAGGATTGTAAGAAGCAGGCATGAAGAAGTCAACGAGGGGATAATTGCCCTCCGGTTCCAGGATAGAGGACAGATTACAGAGAGTAACACAGGAAGCAGAGGGAGAAAGATGGAGGCATGGTCAGATTCTCGTACGGCTCGATAAATCTGTTAAAAAGAGAGTAAGTTGGTGACACCAATTCCCAGGGACCCCAAGATGGTACTATTGGGCATCGGGTGGGGAAGTAGACCTGTCCAAATATGAGAAAATGTTCTTGGCAACGGCGTTGTGGGCGGGCAAAAGACTTATAGCGGCCAATTGGGGATCGGCCGAACCACTGAGCCTGAACCGATGGAGTAACGAGCTGGACAGATGCGCAACCTTAGAGCGCCGAATCTATAATGTAAGGGGCAGCCCCCGCAAATTCGAAAAAATATGGGTTAAATGGCTAGATGCTCAATAAGCTCTGCGGGTGGGGGTGCACCGATAGTGCTGCTTGCCTTGTTTGCCTGCCTGGTCCTATTGTTGTCTTTTGGTCCTCGGCCCTACGGGCCCTGTTGATATGGACGATTGCCTTCAACATGTATACTGCTGATTCATGTCTTATTCTCATACGTCCCTTATGTTCTGTTGTTTAAATTCAATAAACAGAGTTATTAAAACAAAAAAAAGAGAGTAAGTGTGGACATGGAAAAAGAAAGCACCACTATAGATGTAGACTTAGAATGAAGGAGAAGAGAGAGGGTGTGATTATCCCCCCAAAATGATCAGGGGATGTTATAGAAGGGACAGAGGAGGATGACTAGGAAACGGACAAGAAGCAGGGCAGACAGGAAACAGAGGTTACACCTCCTGCTCTAGTTATGACTTTTCAAAATATGCCATGGGGTCTTCGGATGCACTGTGGAATCCGCATGGCCAAAGGAAGAGGGGCGAGGAGAGCTATGGGAAGCCCTTGAAAAAACAAAAGTGACTCAAGACCCACTACTCCAGAAGAGTCAGGGGAGGGCATATTACGTCCCATGGTCGCACATGGACCGGAATAACTTAATGAAGACGCTTCCTTTACTCACTGCAGGGGCAGGGAAGTAGATTTATGCTCTAGAAAAACAAACCGTTGGTGTCATGCTGGCAATTGGGGACATGAAAACCCTTTTCATGGCCTTAATGTGTTCTGGGGCCTGTCATGGCCAGAGGCCCCAGAACACAACAACCACACCATCTAGTGATGGGGCAATGGGTCACTTGACTCACTTATGTCCCTTTCGGAGTCATAAACACAGGAGCCCTGGCTGGACTCAGTCTTGGCACCTTTGGCGCCAGGCTCATAGAGAGATGTGAGCAGGAACACTTTATTGTACTGCAGGAGTGCTTTTACTTTATTTCACTGCAGGAGTGCTTTTATTTTACAAGAATTTTCCAGGAGCTGAAAGCCTTTATTCCAGAGAACATCTTCATGTGCTGACTCATCGGGTGTGGCTCCCTAGGCCTGGTCTTCATGTGCTGACTCATCGGGTATGGCAGGGTGTGGTAGGCAGGCTGAACCTGGTGGGCATGGCTTCAGAAGCTCAGCTTTATAAGCTGCTCCATCAAAAAGGCCGGAGCTTTCACGTTACTATGCACTTGCATGCAACGTGACGCTCACCGCTGCTTGGACCAGTTTTCTTACCTTTGAAACCAGGCGTACTCATGCATACTCACCTCCAGAAAACCGGTGCTTCATCGCTTCATCTGCAGACTCATCTCCTGACATCCAGTGATCTTGATCCTGACACTGCAGCTCCGCCATCCGCATCCACAAACTCGGACCCTGTGAAGAAGACAAGGTAAGAACATCTGTCGTAGGGCCGCGCCGCATTTGAACCCCGCGCACCCCCTAGTTAACAACTTACCAGCTACTATACCACTGCAGCTTCGTTCCTCATTCCCTCCGGCTGCTGCCTCGAGCTCCGCAGCTTCTGCCGGGCCGGCAACATCACCTGCAAGGGAAGAAAGCAAAAGAGCAAACATCAAAAGTGGAACGGACAGCAATACAAGACAACGAACTTTACAGTACAACAAAAATAGACGAGGAAAGACGAAGGCAAACAGGAACACTTACCTAAAGTATAGTGGCTTAGTCGCAGCAGAACTGGACTACCACGTGCAAGGGACCAGTGAAGCAACACAGTCGAGATCATACAAGCGCCCCTGCCAGAAGCAGCAGGATGGATTGCTCGCCAAAACTAATCAACAGGGGAGCTTTCCAGGGACAGCGCATCCCACGGGTACCACGGTTTGGGAAAAAGGGTCTGAAAGGGGATCAGGCACACAAGCTGGCATACTCACAGCCCCTATTCTCCATGCAGGAGCAGTCCCGAGCAGCATCAACTATTACCACCAGTCACCACATAAGCGCAGAGGACGAAGTCGGATCCGAGCGACCTCACCCCCGGGAGGGCTGCAACCATGCCTCAACGCCGCCGAGGAGACCAGGTGAGCGTAACAACGAGTTGTGGAAGAAAACGGGGTATCCGGGAATTTAATTAGACACGAATACCCACGATGGAGCGGCTTTCAATAATTAGAGCACTGAGGATAATGTATCCTGATACGTCAGGCATAAATTCCATTTTGGCAAAAACAATGAAGTTGGACGACGATCCCACTGCCCACATTCAGTTAATTCAAGAGATGTGGAGAGCAAAGACGGGAGAAGGATGGGACAAATATTTGGCTATTTTTTATCACATGTTGAAAAAGGGACTTCCTAAAGAAGTACAGCATGACCTAGACAAGGTCGTAGGGATGGAGGCGAAGAGTTGGCAAGAGATACAGGCGCACATTGTGCATTTTTGTAAGAGGCGACAGGAAAAAGAAAAGGAGAGTACGGACCAGGTACAAAAGGCTCAGGCCAAGCTGGTCCAGAAAAAACTAGCAAAAGATTTGTTTAGAGGGGACAATGATACCAGCCCCATAGAGGGACAGCAGGGATAGTTAGGACAACAAGGACAAATAGACTCTGAAATGGGACAAGCATGGATGGACGGGTATGTACATGGACCAAGACCAATGAGAGGATTTCGACTGGGTAGGGGAAGATTTTCGCAAGGCGTTGGGTTATTCGGCAGATATGGAGGAATGGGGTCCGGTTCAATGGGCATATGGGAGGGGGGTATGGAGGAATCTATGGAGTGCAGTGCTGGGTGTGTGGAAGAATGGGGCATGTGTCACGTGATTGTCGAAGTCGACCACAGTATTTTAACACAGGTCCCTTCCAGATGAATGGCCAAGTATTGCCCTATGCCCCGAATACTGTACCATTGCAGCAAATACAGGTTGATCAGAACCGGGCAACTGGAAGGACACAGACTCATGCCCCGATCATGTCAGCCCAGGCACCAGTACAGGCTTGGGAGAAGAATACTCTACTGAATGGAACAGTCACCCATTACACTGGAGCAAGTGTACTCGGAGGAAACCTTTTTTTGCATCCTGGTGCTCAAATGTATCAGGAATAGGCCAGCCCACAGGTATCTCTGACATGTCCAATTCTATCTGTTACTACAGATCCGGAAGAGGAACCCCGGATAGGTGTAAAGGTAGGTAAACAGACATTGGCCCTCATTACGACCCTGGCGGAAATCGACTGACCGGAGCGCCACAGCGTAAATAGCGTTTCCGCCATTGCACGAAGGAGCAAAGTGCGGCCCATTCCGACCCATCGGGCACGAGCACCACGCCACGGCGGAAGTGCAAAGTCCGCGATGGCGGAAATGACCCCAAAACGGCCCACACCGCCGCCGTACGGCGCCCTAGGTGCAATACCGCCACCCCACTCAGCGGTCACCGCAGTGTGCGCCTACCGGAAAGTACGGTGACCGGAAATATACGGAAACGGAAGTTAAAACATGGGCCCGGAACGGGAAACATCCCGGCGTACACCTGTAAAAACACTAAAACCACACAACCACTAAAATCACCACCCTGAAACACACCCCAACCCGTCAACCACCCTAGCGAAACCAAGAAAAATGGGAAAAGTAGCGAAGAAAGCGTGCGACCGCAAGCGGCAGGTCCACTTCTCCCGTGAGGAACTCACCGTGCTAACAGAGACCCTCCAGGAGAATGCTGCCGTCGTCTTCTCCACGCAAATGACCAGGACGGCACTTGCAAACAAGAAGGCCATATGGGCTCTGGTGGCACAGCGGGTAAGTGCGGTGGGGACCGCACCCCGCACCCCACAGCAATGCCGCAAGCGATGGGACGACCTGCGGATACGCGTCCGCAGCATACTCTCTGCCAACCGCAACATCGCCACAGCCACCGGGGGAGGTCCTGAATCACCCATCAAGTTGACCCCCTGGGAAGAAATCTGTGCCTCCACCATCGGAATGGAGAGCATAGAGGGAGTCGGAGGGATGGAGAAAGGAGTGCAGACATCCGAAGAATCAGGTAGGTGGACCAGATAAAACAATGCCAAATCCACACAGTCCATCCATGTGAAGTACCATGCGTCCACATAGTGCAACAGAAACACATGTCCAGGAGAACGTCCACACACATCGGCCTGATAGCGCACGTTAAAACCCACAATAAATACATAAATAATTAAAAACCCCTAAAACACGCACTACACGTGCAGCAGGCACACCCTAACTGCAGGCTGCCAAACAACTGCACCCTCACTCCACACACAAATCAAAGCACCTCCAAGGCCCCGACCCAAATCACCCTCAGGTACCACCCCAATGCATGTGATACAATGCCATTCCAATTCCCACAGACCCATCAATAACCCTCGCCCTCCTTTACTCCACCACAGGGTCCGATCCAAACGACGAGCTACAGGACACCCCTACCAGCACACCTGCAAAGAGGGCCAAGACCAACGGCCAGAGACCCTCCACCTCAGCTGCACGCATCAAGACACGGCAGCAGCACAAATCAGGTGGCAGCACAGAGGAGGGAACATCAACAGGCACCCCAGCAGCCAGCATGCCCACAACACCACCACCACCACAGGTCCCCCCAATGGATGCCACAGAAGGCACTGCCTCAGGTGGCAGCAGCACCATAGGCGACACCTCATTGATGGCAGCATGCTCGGACACAGAAAACGGGGATGCCGAAGTCAGATCCATCCATGACCTGTCCCAATCCCCCTGTCTGTCCCATCCCGTACAACATGAGGATACCACGCAGGGGCACCCACAAGACGACGACTGGCCATCCCCCACAAGCCCTGTGGCAAGGCAACATGAGGACAACAGCCCCTCTGCGACACCCCCGCAAATGGCCATGGCCCAGCAGAGGCAACAGTCCCTCGACCAGTTGATCGAACAACAGCAGCAACTGGCCACACTCCTCAAGGACCATGCCGATGAATGTGGGGGCACTAAGGCAGACATAGAAACATCAACTGAGACACTTAGGGCAGAAATGGAGAGAGGCACAGAGACGCTAAGGGCACAAATTGAGAGAAGCACCGAGAGCCTGAGGGGGGAACTGCATGCGACGTCCAAAGACGTATGTGCCGAACTTGCCGCAGTGCGCCGTGTGCTCACTGAGCTCTCGCAAACCCTTAGGGACATGCATGGACGTGAGCAGGCAGACACATCATCCGTTGCAAGTTCCGTCCAGGGCAGCCCCCAACGTAGATCTGGAAGGAACCTGCGCTCCACAGGCAGGGGTGCCCCTGATACCCGCAGAGGGGGCTTGCAATAGCGACAGCCCACTTACAATGAGCATCTTTGGACACTGGTGTTCGGGGGGGAGGTAGGAGGGTGGAGGGGGTGTGTTGGGCTCACTTGGGTGGCGGGTCGATAGGGTGTTCAACATGATATCACATATGCCATAAACAGTGCACGATCAACCAATGAGATGTGTGGACATTGATCTTTGTGTACTAGGCCATCATAGGCGTACAGTCCATATTGTGCATGTCCCAGACACACACAGTGCCACGAGTCCCGTGTCCATGTATCAGCCACCAGGCGTGAGTGCTAGAAGCATGCATCAATGAGATGCTGACGAATGTCACGGGCCTCCGGTGCCTCGCAGACTCCATGAGGTGCTGCCACATCCCCACCCTCATCATGACCATCATCAGGTGCTTGCAGTTCTGCGTCAGGGGGCATGGGCACATTTCTACGTACGCACATGTTGTGGAGCATGACACATGCCATGACCATCTTTGCAACCTTCTCATGGCGGTACAGGAGTGCCCCGCCAGACCTGCTGAGGCAGCGGAAACGGCCCTTCAGTAGGCCGAATGCCTGCTCAATGACTACACGGGTACGTGAGTGGGCATGGTTGTAGTCCTCCTCATGCTGGTCCCGTGGGTTCCGGACTGGTGTGAGGAGCCATCTCTTCAGTGGATATCCAGCATCACCTGTATGTGGACGAGAAACGTATGATGTGGAATGCCATTGATACGTACGCACACCCCCCCCCCCTTCCTGCAAGGTCATTGCCAATTCACATACCCCACATCATCATGCATGTAATGAGACTCACCGAGTAGCCAGGATCTGTTCCCTGCGCGTCGCTCCATGTAGCGTGGTATTGTAGAGTTCCTCAAGACCATAGAATCATGGGTTGATCCAGGGAATCGGGCACAACAATGCGTAATGATCCTGTTGGAGTCACACACCATTTGTACATTCAGGGAATGAAATTGTTTTCGGTTGCGGTACTGGGCCTCCATGGCATGTGGGACGACCAATTCAACATGGGTGCAGTCGATGGCACCAATGCAACCCGGTATGCCGGCAAGTGCATGGAATCCCACTTTTGTGTTGGTAATTTCCTGCTCCGAGCGTGGTAGAGAGATGTAGTCGTCTGCGTGCTGCAGGAGGGCATCGAGCACTTGCAATAGTGTCCGTGAGAACAGTGGCTGAGAAATGCCATGCAACTGTCCGACTGTGTGCTGGTAGGTGCCTGTGGCCAGGAAGTGTAGTACAGACACCACCTTCAGTAGGGGTGGGATGGCGGTTGGGCTATCTATCATGCTGACTAGGTCAGCCTGTGTCATGTCCACAATGGCGGCTATGGTGTCCCGGTCCAGACGGTAGAGGGTGTGGATCTGCTCATCAGTGAGGTTGAACGGATGTGCTCGGAGGCGTGGGATTGCGGGCTGCCTGCGTGGTGGTAGTGGCTGTGCTGCTGGGCCTTGCTGGCCCTGCCTTGGCCTCCTCCTCCTCCTGCGTCTCCTCCGTGCGGCTGGTTGTAGTTGTTGTTCGTCTTCTTCTTGGAGTCGGAGCACTTGCAGTGCTATCAGGTCCCCCAGGGCCAACATCGCGAGTCCTGCCGGTAGCATTTCGGTGTGGTTGTGGGAGGAGACTGGCTGTGCAATTTATGTGTTTCCAGGCTGTATGGCCTCCACCTGTGGTGATTAATTCCACCTGTGCAAACTGCTCTCCCCTTTGGCCGGGCACGTCCCGCGCACAACGCTGCAAATCGGGTAATGGTATCTTGCTATTGCAATCATGTATTTGTACCCGATGGCCGTGTAAGATTGGTTGATATGTTCATTCTGCTGTGGTCCCATTGTTTCCCATACTATCTGTGCAGTCGCGAACGGACTTGTGAAGGGTCAGTGGAACGTAGTACTCGAGTAACGGTGGGCCCTCATGCATCACTGTACCGAGTTGCAACGACGGGCGTGGCTTCCCATTTGTGGGTGAAGGCAGTTGCCATTTTCACACACAGCCGCACTCGATGGAATAATTAGTGATTTCAAACGGCCACAGATGCCTTTTCGACGTGATGTTGCAAATGAGGAATTCGAAGGGCGGCGCTTTCGGTTTCCAGCTAGCGGCGAGGAGATGCCCACAGGTCTGACTGCAAATATAACGTTCTATTGTTCTATGTCCTTGAGACAGGGCCCATGGCGAGGGAGCAATGATTGATATGAATAGTTTGGGATGCGCAATAGCTACGTGGGCGATGAGGCCGTCCGTTCCCAAATTCATGTTACTTCACAACACTGGAATTACGGGCTGGGGCACTGTGGATTTAGCAGGCTGCATTACGCACAGACTCAATGGATGTTTCTAATGTTATGTGAGTAATTATTCAGGCGTTTTGATCCCGGGATGAGGGAATGATGAATGGATGCATGGGCAGGTGATTTGATACAGAGTTTGCCATGTACAGGGCTTCTTGGGATCTATCCGCCTCCCCTACGCTATGTGATGCAGGGCTGCCATAGTGGGACCATCGTCTATCTGGCCTTGTTGAGCCCTCCCTGTCTCGACGCGCCCTCAGACACTTGTGTCCATGCACGTTAACATTCCCATCTGATGGATTATGTTTTGACAGACGCATGCACAGGTACACTCGTTTGTGATGGTGTTTGCACCTCGATATAGATGGTCATGAGTCGCAAGTGGTTTTGGGGTGGTGATGATCCTTTTGAGTGGGCTAGCATGCATATGGCTGTGGATTTCGTGTGATCATTGAAGTGAGTTGTTCGAATGCAGTTCTGATGGCCATTCTGTTCTTGTTCTTTTCTTTTGGTTGACAGGTATCTCCTCCCCTTTTGCCACTGCCATCTGTATGCCACTCCTGCAGATGGATTTTACTCCCGACACCTGCTGCTTCGTGTTAATCGGTGGAGCAGCATTACGATCTTATGGGACGATCGCCAATGGCCCACATGCCCTTACGCAGTACTGGTGGCTCGGAGCAACATTTCGGCCTTTCAGCTGGACTAGTGCCTCCCCATTGGGTCGGCCCTGCGGTTCTGTGCGCTTCCATGTTGCCTTTTCGTACGTGAATGTGGCTCTGTGTACCATGGGGGAACAGGGCGACACACAGGTAGTGGCTGGTCATTTCTTGCGGATGCAGCCCACAATGGTGATTAGTGTTTTGTAGTTCATGGCCTGATGGCTGTATGGGCTTGGTGACTTTGATGTGCATTAAATTTCTATTCTGATTTGGCCCGTGTAGCTTTTTTCTTTGCAAGTGATGTGGCATATGCCTATTTGGGGGGCGATGTATTGTGAGGAGATCTGCATTGGGTTCCAGCTTCGGGGTTTAGTTGCGTGGTACTGTGCTGGGCGCGTTTGCCTACGAAGCACAGTGAGGTCAGGGATGGGGGCTGCCAATATGACTGTTTGAATGTTGTCATGCTCAGGGGCGGGGGATTGGGTTTTGTGTAACAGATGCCGGTCAGCCAGGTGGACTGGTGGAATGATGTGTTTTTCGGAATATTGCTGGTCACAGGTGCCTGTGTTTGCGTGCGTTTCTTGGTGGGGGACTGTGGTCATGTCCATTGGGATGGCTTCTGTATTCGTGCCATCTGTGCCCTGCAGCTCCCATTGGCCCCTCTTGTGTTTCTTTTGTTCGTTGCCATGCAGGGGTGACTTGTACATTTCAATGGTTGCATTGTGACTTCATTGCACCTACGGGGAGTTGTACTTTGTGGGCAGGGAGCGGTGTACAGGCACTCAGTGGGGCCGTTTACGGTTGATTCGCGATGCCGTACTTCTCGCCATGGCGGAATGGTACATTACGCCATGCCTGATGGCGTTAGGTACATGTCCGCTAGGGTCGGAATTGGCGTACCCTTGCGCCATGGTGGTGTTTGCGGTTTGGCATGGCGCGCGCGTGCTTGGTGCAGTTAGCGTTGGCGTTCACTACGGTGTCGCTAATGGCTTCGTACTTTCCGGTGACGGGTCATAGTCGCAACGAGCGCTATTCGATGGCGGAATTGCATTTCCGCCATCGTTTTCACCTTTCCGCCAGGGTCGTAATGAGGGCCATTTTCTTTCTTGATCGAGACAGGGGCCAAGACATCCTGTATTAGAGAAGGTGGATTTCCCCTATCAGGCAAAGCAATGAACACAGGGATTTTCTGGGGCTGTCCTATCAGTTCCATACACTGAAGATTTGTGTATCAAGGTAGGTAATCAAACTATCTGCTCCCTTGTTATACTGCAAAGATACTCCAGGGAAGCTTTTGGGAAGGGACGTCATGAGCAAGCTTAATATGTCGATCACATTTTTGAAGGCCGCCATATTATGCTCAACTCCAGGATTGTACCCATTAAGAGAAGCAGTGCTTTTCCCCACGTATTGCAGCAACAGTGCGACTAGGGGGGTGCCAGTACATTCTGCATTATTCTTTAATGGGGTAATGATAGTGTTGAGTTGGGTACCTGGAATACGAGATCAGACATGGCAGATTTTGAGTGTGTGACCTGATCAAGATGATGCTGATCACAAGGCCCAGTTAACATGCGTGGACACGTTGTTCTATTGTTAAAAAGTTTGTTTGGTTATTTAAATATAATGGCTTGATGCGCTTGATGGTTGCAATTTTTTATGCCTATGGTAATGTAACATTTGAACATTGTTTTTTCTTGAATGCCAATAAGTTTTAAAATAAATAAATAAAATAAAAGGTCGGATATGGCGGATACCCCTATAATTTTTGTTCCGGTCTGCTGAGTCACAGGAGATAACGCCAGGGACTATCGTTATCATTCTTCTAGAAGCCGTGGGTGTGAAGAAGGACAGGGTGGTTCTTTCAGGCACCGATGAGGAAGGAGATGGATGGCGCATAGTGTTGTGTATTGATCCGACCTCATCGTTTAGAGACGTGTCCGATGAGCAATTGTTCAACGACGCAGAAGACAGAGGTGAAATGGTTTTTGAGATTGGGGTGTCAGGTAATTGTGGAGCAAAGTGAGGTACCACAGACTATATTAACTGTGAGAAAAAACATTGCCATACTGGAAGGAGGATTTGGAGAAAGTGCTGAGTCACTTATGGACCAGCAATCCCCATGATGTGGGGCTACTGAAAAGTGTAGGGGCAAATAAAATTAAAACAAGGAAAAATGTTACCAAGGTTTAGGCAATACCCAAAGTCTAAGGAGGCATATAAAGGGATTTTTTAGACCATTATGGCATTGGTGAACCTTCCGCCCCTGCTGCAAGTTCTCAAGGAAGCACAGAAAGAGAAGAGTCTGATTGAGTGGTCAGATAAAATAAGAACTTCTTTTCAGGAGCTCAAGACTGCGATCAGTAAGGCTCCAATTTTGGTGACACCAGATTACCAAAAGCCATCTTTTTTCACATACAGATGGGAAGGTAACAGAGAAATCATCATTAGGTCACAAACCCTTGGCCTATTATAGTGGGCTGACTCAGTTATACTGGGTCAGTTTCAGTGTGAGCAATCTCTTGCAGCAGTGGCCTTTGCATTGCAAAAGTCCTCAGCCATTACTATGGGCTGCCGGTGATACTGTACGTGGAGCATGCAGTTTTTTCAATTTTGGAGAAGTCAAAATCAACTACTCAGAAAGTTTCTCGTGCAAGGTTATTTTGTCAAATGCTTCCGTATGACCAGTGAGTTGTCACGTAGTAAACCCAGCGAATTCTTTGGCTGACGCAGTGCAGCCTGGTGATGTTGTCCTTGATTGTGTGACCTATGAGGGAGATGAGGGAAAAAGTACAAGTGTTAAAGAAGATGCTTTGGAGACACTTTTTGTTGATGGATTATCAATAATTGATCAGGGCACTGGTGAGAGATATACAGGAGCAGCGGTGGAAAGTCCAGTGGGTGGTGAGTAACAGCTGGAGGTGGAGAAGCGATTGCCGTCACATTCATCTGCACAAGCAGCCGAGTTGATGGCACTTATTGAGGTGCTGGAAATGAATAAGGGGAAAGCAGTCACTATCTATTCCGACTCTGCGTATGTTACCACAACAATACATTCTGGGTTATCTAGATGGCAGAGAAGAGGGTTTAGAAGATCTGATGGGACCACTCAATGTCCAACATGCTGTGCTGCTTTCACGATTGACGCGTTAACATTGCCTATGGAGGTAGGGGTTGTTAAATGCGCTGCGCATACTAGTAACACTGATTTTGTATCACTTGGTAAGGATGGCGTGGACCGATTGGCAAAGGGTGCAGCTTTTTTGCCCCTCCCAGATAACCCAAAAATTGAAATTATGCCCAACAGGCACAGTTGCCGGTCACGTATACTGCAGCCCCCTTGTTACAAATTGTCGAACTGCAGGGAAAAGCGCCACAGGAGGAAAAGAAGCTTTGGGCGATGAGTGGGTGTGTGCTCTCACCCACAGATTTGTTATGAGGCAGGACCTGATGGGGAAGGTAGTGATGCCCGAAAAGTTGCTTCTTGTGGCTTTGGAGCAACTGCATTACCCAGCACATACTCCTCGGTGGCAAAATGCAGCGGAATTTCAGAAGGATTGGTTTCTGCCTAGCCTCTCTGTGCAGGTCAGTAGATTTATTGGTAATTGCAAACTCTGTAAGGAATTAAATCCAGGAAATACTATGAGGGTGGTAAGAGGGGTTATACCCCGACCTTCAGGTCCTTTTAAGGAATTACATGTTGATTTCATTGATATGGTACAAAGGTGCAGCACCTAGCATTATTTAATTGTGGTTGTGTGTCAATTTTCCCGATGGTTTGAGTCTGGACCCTGCGTGCAACCTGATGCCAAGTCAGCGGCCAGATTCTTGGTAAGGGAGGTATTTCCACTGTGGGGTATTTGTGGAGTGTTAAGGTCCGATAATGGAACTAACTTCTTTAACGCTTTGTTCACTGAAATTACTTCACTTTTGGGGATACAGCACAGGTTGTGCTCGCTGTATCACCATCAGGCCAATGGTGTTGTGGAGCGTCTCAATGGCTTGTTGAAAACTCAACTGTCAAAACTGTGTTCTGATTAGCATAAGTCATGGCTTTACTGCCTTCCCCTGGCACTGATTTGTTTGCAGAATAAGCCTGGAAAAGATCATCGCCTCAGCCCCCGTGAGGTGGTGGCGGGTCGTAGAATGTTTACACCTCTCTCACTCGCACGCATAGCAGAAATTCTGGGAAATTAATTTGGGGACTATCTTGGGGACTAAGGCTTTAACCAAGAGTGTCAGAATTGTGTCCTCACAGGTAACTGCATCTCATCAGCAAAACAAGATCGAAGGTGCAGTGGGGCCAAACAAGCATCAGCATCCGTTGTTACTACACGCTCTTTTGTCTGTTGCTGGAATGGCCGTCGATTCTACGGACCCCATAAGGTCATCTTCTCCACTCCTACGGCTGTAAGAGTGGAAGGAATAAAATCTTTGGTGCACCTCCACAATGTTCGAAGGGACACCGGTACGCCACCACCGATGCCTGAGGAACAGGAGTCGACTAATAATTAAGTTAAGTAGAATCTAAGGAATCACGGTTCGTTCCAGCTGACAGGGGGGAAGAGAGTGTACGAAAACCTAAGAATTTTTAAATAAATTATCTTTATTATAAAATGTTCTTAAAATGTAGACTTGTTTTAGTAGGAATTGGTTGTAGAGAGACAGTGTGTTCAGCAATTTATAGAGTTTTCTTTTTTGTTTTTGGGTCATATGTGTTGGATAAGAAATGTGTACAGGCGGAGGAAACATTGGGACAAATTTTCGAAATTGATTTTGCATCTGATGATTCTGATGGGACTTTAGAAATTGTAAATGACGCACACAGTTTTGCAGCTGATAATATATGGTACCAGCACATGAAGAGAGTGGGAAGGGAGAGAGTAACTGAGTCATGTTATATTTGCTCCCTCATTCCCCACGCCTCTGGTGTTCCTAGACTATTTGTTCCTGATGAGGTAGAATTGGCAGATGCAGGTTGTCTGGTGCACCTAGCCCTATGCAGGGTTCGAGGGCAGTTTCAGGAGAGATCTGTAGCAGCTTCTGTCCTTCCGATCGATGAAGAATATTCAAACTCAACTGGGGAAGATTGCAAAGATGTTTGTTGCACGCAAAGAGTGCAGCTTAACTTTGAGGGTTTGATACTCGTGAACAACAGATGGGAGCAAGGGGTAATGAGTTGCAAGGCTGGAGGGATGGTGGGACTCTCTAAAGAAGGCGTGGCACAAACTAATTTGGCATGTGGAAATGTTTGGAGAAAATATCTGAATTTCCTGGCATGGCTCAAGGAGCCTGAGAAACCTGTTAAGATCCAGTTACTTACATGTTTTTTTGTGTGTTTTAAGGGTGATGGCACAGTGCCTGGCTGGAGGTACGGCAGCGATTCTCGATTTATTCTGGTTATGTGGACCCTTTTCATACAAACAATTACCTCCGGCCTGGAGAGGTGTATGCAGCATCACCACTTTGCATGTGCCTGTCCTTAAGGTTCTGCAGAGCCATCTGACACTGTCTGAATCCACATGTCTGCCCGCTTTATCCCCCGTGCCCCCTGCATCCCTTGTGTCATCGGACATGGACAGTCTACGAACTTTGCAGCACTCTGAAGAAACAGACTTTTTGAGGAGATCGAACAAATCTAACTATGTGTCAACAGCATCTTCTGAGGCTCTAAGGAACATTCCTGATCACTTTTGACTGTTTAGCCGTACTGAAACATTTTGCTCCTCTCTATTGGCCTCAGGCCTGCAATCCTCTGTCAATGCAAAATGGCTCAAAATAACTTGTTAGGAGTTGCTACTATTCGTCAATTCCGCTGTGTTAGCATTCAGTGCCATTTTGCGTCTTGTAGCCCTACAGAATCGTAACATCCTGGACCTCCTAACAGCTATGGAGGGTGGATTGTGCCATAAATTGGGCAAAACTTTCTGCACATATGTGCCTCCAAATGATTCAGATAACGGAACTTTGGCTCGAACAATTACTGAACTGCAAACTCTGAAGGGGCCATGGCGAGGGAGATGAGAATTACTCATGATACCTTTTTGGACTCTCTTTTCGATGCCGTCACGGATTAACATAATCTTAAAAGTACTTTCACCTTGGGGCGTGGCCAAGATGGTGG
Organism: Ambystoma mexicanum; assembly: GCF_040938575.1. Lineage (NCBI taxonomy): Eukaryota > Metazoa > Chordata > Amphibia > Caudata > Ambystomatidae > Ambystoma > Ambystoma mexicanum. The sequence goes on along the minus strand of NC_090926.1, from coordinate 755,249,794 downwards.
GTATAGAGCGGACGTGTGGAAGATGAGCTCTGTCCCTGCCTGTGAATCAGCGAAATATCCAGCATCAAGGCACACCTACAGCCAGTGAAAACAACGTGAGATACCAGAGTACATTTAGGGGTAGTGCGAAACCCCCGCTCTGGGAATTAAAAAGGCACATATCGAGTGCAGGTCAGCAGAGGCCCTGGATCAAAGATGGCGGCGGCGCCTGACAAACTTCGAGGGAAAGAGCAGAGCCACATCTTATCGACCGCGGGGCCGGGAGAGAGCCACCGACAGCCGGCCCAGCGGGGGCCGCATGGGAAGGAGCAGCAGCGCTGGGTGAAACGCCCAATGCAGGGACAGAAGTATATGGGGCTGACCAGGCAGGATCATGCAGCAAGAGAGGAGGAGCTGGGAGAGGAGGAGCGCAGCGGGAGGTACCCAGTCCGTCCTTGTGCCGGGGGTTGTCCACCTAAAGCAGGAGCACCAGGTGCCACAAGTTAGGGAGCAGATATGCCATGTGATATGTCCCGAAGCTGGGACAGAAACATACAGAGGCACTGGGGGCAGGCCTGAAAGGAGCACGCAACCCGACAGGAAGAGCAGAGGAAGGAGAAACACTGACATCCATCCACTGGAGAAAGCGGTCATCTAAGCAGCGCAAAGACCTTGCAGCAACGAGGTGAGGAGTTGAACCGGGTGGCACAAGCGCAGTGTGAGGAGCAGAGGAGGCACCTGAGAAGTCCAGAGTCCCGGGGAAACAGGCAGTGAGACACTAAGGAAATAAGTGGTAACCCGGAGCACGTGACTACAGGGAAGCAGAGCCCTACAAGAGCTAGGAGAGGGTACACTGAGGCAGCAAATCTGCAATGCACTAACAATAGCGAACACAATGGTCAGCAGAAAGTCTTGGGCTGGGGATTAACAGGCGCCCTGGTACAGAGCAACCAGCAGCACAGGGCAGCCCAGGGGTGAAGAACAATCAAAAGCTAGGGGGAAGTGTGAGGAAAAGAAGAATAACTTCAACAAGGCCCCAGAGAAGCGTGCAGGGCCTCCTACCCCTGTGTATTGCTCTCCCCAAGGTGCACGGAACAAACATAAATCACCAATGCAATTACAGAGCAAATACTTTGAACGTAGACAGACACAATAACTCACAGCCACGCACTCTTAGAAGATAATCAGCTCTTACACGGCTATTTATTCAAAGCTTAGAAATACATAGAAATAACTCACAAAATAAAATATACACACTCCACGAAGGGGAGTTACTTCTCGAACCTTCTGGAAATTGCACTTGCGCAGTTGAGGAACAGCCGTCGGTTGCCAGCTGGGTCAATCGTGAGCTCCCCCCAAGAAGCACAGTGCCTCCCTTCTCTAAAAACATGCTCCACGGAGAACAGTAGCAAACCATAACAAAGTTAGCTTTCCCAGCAGAAATGTCCTTGACCGCATACCAGGTTTGGAAAACATGTTTTTCTCAGCACCGTGAATCTAACACTCAGCAAAATGTGTGCAGCTTTTCACTGCGGCATGAAGTAAATATCCATCATGGCTTTGAGCGCTCCCAGAATGCATTGCGCACCAGCGCCATTTTAGTTCAAGCATAACAATTCCACCCTTGGATATTTACCTTCCATAGCCCGGTGTTATGCTCACCTGGCTCCCACAGAGGTGTTGATCGGAACTGGACAGCTGCGGTCTCCACCAATGTGACACATAGGGCCGAGATGACGGACTGGACTGGCCCACCTAGCTTCGTTTGCTTGGCCCGTAGGAATATTCTTCTGCAAACGGAGAAAGGGAATTAACCACCCGTGCAGTTGAGCGTAAATCCCCCCACCCCCGCTGTTCTCCCCAGAGATCACCTTTGATGTCCCCTTTTATAGTCTCACCTGATGGTTTGAAAAGATGAGCTCTCCATCCTGCATTTAGCGCAGGGGCGTGTTGATAACCAGTTGCTTCACTGGCTCGAAGGAATTGGTGAGTTCCAGAACAATATTGACTCCGAGATTCCCGGCAAGACGCCGTAAGTATAAAGTTCGTAAGAGTTCAAATGCCTGACTTTCACTCTTGTCCGATTCCTTGCAGGTTGCAGCTTGACCCTAATGAAGAGTTCCTCGTGGCAACCGGTAGTATTCTGGTAAGGATTTGTATTTTCGAACACAGTTTGATAAAATAATGTCAATATGTAACAGGTTGCTTTCTCCCTTATTCAGGCGCTGAGAGAAAGTATGAAGTCTCGGGAAATAATACCTCTGGCGGTAAAATCAGGTAAGTCTATTGTGGTGAGGAGGGTTCCCCTTGTTAGTCCCTTTGTTTCACCTTGCTGTCCTTTTGTTTCCCCTTAGGGGCTGGGGTTCGGCGAAGATGCAGTGGAAGCTGCGCCGACCCGTGAAGAGGAATAGTACCTCCGGTGGTAAAATCAGGTAAGTCTATGGGGGGGGTAACTAATATTCCTCTGTGTATTCCCTTGGCTCACCTTGCTGTTCTTGTCTTCTCCTTAGGTGCCAGAGTGCGGCGGGAACATGCAGGAGGGTGCGGTGGAATGTGAAGATGCTGCGAAGGCCGGTGAGTTCAGCGTGGCGCTGCAGCAGGCGAGGCGACGCGCATAAAATAACTTCTTCCTTCCAGCTCGGAGGCGCGATGGATCGGGAATTCAGGTAAGGATTAAAGGTATTGCTCTTGTTCTAACCTTTTCTCCTTCTTTCTCCCTTTTTCTAGGAGCTCCAAACTCGAGGCAGGAGTGGCAGAAGGCTGGATGCAGACTTGCAGGCACGGTGAGCGTTACAGTGCTGGATGCAGAATAACGCAAAGCGTGTGCTGCTCTTTGGGCGTGGTTTAAATAGCCCCCAAAGTAGTCCCAGGTAAGAATTCCTCCCCAGCCCACCCGGGTAAAAAATTGTCCCTAAGTAAAGTAGCCCCTTCCAAGCCTCTTTTGGCTTGGAGCTCTTGCAGCATGGTCTGCATCAGGTAAGTTTGCAGCATGGTCTGCATCAGGTAAGTTTTAATCTATGAGCCTGGCGCCTGTGGCGCCAGGACTGACTCTCCAAATGAGCCTGGCGCCATAGGCGCCAGGACTGGACTCAAATAGCCCCTAGCAGGGGTTGTTGGGCTTGCTTAGGATAACTTGATGCCTGCTTCCGGGGTTGCTGGACGTGGTCTGGGTCCCCGGGGGTAGGCATCATGACACCCAGTGGCACAGGAACCGGTCTCTGAAACCTACGAAATGTTAAAACTAAATTTGGAATACATTGAATGCAACAACAACAAGCAATTATGATTGATAATATAATAAAAATGCAAGCAAAAACGTAACGCATTGTACCCCCAATATCAGGTATCCATGAAAATAACCAATCCCACCAATTTCTATTACGATCCTGAGAAACTTGAGAAATGAGATCCCTCAAACCTCGAATATGACTTTCAATAGATCGTGAATGGTCACTTAAATTGAAACAACACATACCTTCAAATGCGTTACACCCTAAATTATGTTTTAGCAATAGATAATCAACAGCAGCTCTGTTTTGCAAAGTTGCTTTTCTAATAACTTGACTATCAAGGAGTAATTCTTCTAAAGCCTGCGAAGTATGATTAAGGCTTTTGACTACTAAACATACTAATTTCATCAAAGATTTGTAACCTCCAGCCGCTAAACCCCAAACTCCCACTAATGAAAGGGTTAATGCTAGTACCTCAGCTTCTGATAACAAGTGTACATGTGAATCACAGTCAGGAGATAGACTTACAGATTCGAAAGTTTACCTTTTACCTTGAGTTATCGCTGGGTGTAAAGGAAACATTATTAGTCCTAATCGAGTTAAAGTACATGGACCTCCAGAAATGTTAGCTGCAATATAAGTATATGTGATATTACCACATGAAGAGAGCCATCCTGTTGGAAGTTTCACATGATTCAAATGACTGGCAGTTATCACTGTATGATTACAAGACATAGGGCCTCATTACACGGTAGGCGGTGGACCAAGGTGCTCTTAGTACCTTGGTCCATGCCAGTAAAATACTGGCACCGCCTTGGAGGAAAGGGGAATTACCGCCCTATTCCAAGGTTGGCAGGGGGGTAATTCCCCCTTCCCCCATTGTCCTTCCCCATTCCCATTTTTGCCCCATAGGGCATAATGGGAATGGGGAAGGTGCTAATTACGGTACCGCAAATTGCGGTACCGTAATTAGCAACCTGGTCCCTTTGCGGGTTGGTTTTTAACGCCTGCTAAAAAGCAGGCGTTAAAGTACCAACCCGCAAAGGGACCTCGTAGTAAGGCGGTAAGGGTTAGCGGTCACCGGTACCATTACCGGTGACCATTACCCCTTACCGCCTTCCGTGTAATGAGGCCCATAGTGTTATTTACACTGGTGCATTTGCGTGGCATTAGTGAACATAGTTGTCTCTCAAACACTGTACGATTGTGCCGATTGGTCAACTCTATTTGGCGGCATTTGCCAATTTCTTGTGCATTGCATGTCATAACGTAACATACATCACCTTGGGTTATATTATAAGTAATAACACGTGTCAAAGTTCTCCATTTACGGTCAGTCTCTTGGCAGAACCTACAGTATTCGTAGACTGAAAAAGATTGCCTAATATCTGAGCCTTGAACTAAAGAATCATTGTGTGTGACGCTGAAGATATGCTTTAAAACCGGAACAGGCGTCGGCACTGCTACTAAACACGTAGTCAATAAAGCTTCAGCATTGGGCACCTCAGTAAGACAAAAGTGTGATATGTTCAGTACTTGCTGTGCCAGATATATCCACATATTCTCCTCTTGCGTGATCATAGGAGAATGTTTTCACCTTCCTGCAAACGCATCTTAAGCGACTGGCATCATGGTTGTTTTCACTGGCTCCTGATGTGTTTGTCGCATTTCACGAATCCATGTCTTCGGTCTGGCTGGCTTTCACTCTCTCAGGTAACATTTGTCTGCGGGTACATATTGCCATTTCTTTCTACCAGGCTCCATAACTAAAACTACTTGATCTTTGCCTGATGTAATGACATCTGCGGGCACTGGTGGGCCACTAGGCTTTTCCACCCACACCTTTGCACCCGGTACCATACTGTCTGAAGAGCCAAAACCGCGGTCCCCACGGGTAGTTAATACTGTAGGAGGCTCGCCCTTCTTAATCATGGACAACTTAATTGGAATGACTATCAATTGGGCCACTCGATCACCCTTGTGGATTGATAACAATTGATCCCCACTATTCATTAGGATGACTTTAATTTTGCCTTGGTAATCAGCATCAATTACCCCTGCCAACACTTGAACTCCCTTCAATGATAGGCCAGATCTAGGGGCAATCCATCCCATATGCTCTGGGGGAATCTGTACTCCAGTCCCTGTTTCAATTACAACTATTCCTCTTGGGTCTAGTCTGATTTCTTCATGGGAATGCAAGTCTACCCCTGCTGACTCTGGAGTTGCTCGATAGGGAGCTAAAGAACCTGGAGTAATTTCCCAGTACAATAGTGTTTCTCTAACTGAATTGGGTTGAACCTGTAAAGTAGGAGTCATTAATCGCATCAAAGGAATTTCATGTTCATACACAGGCCTATTGTTTAATACCTGCACCGCATCAAACACACGATCACGCCAGCCTGCCAAACTGCCGTCTCCAGATTTGCGCAACTGTTCTTTCAATAACCCCTTCATTCGTTCAATTAAGCTTGAAGAAGCTGGGTAATATGGAATGTGTTACATCCACTCGATGCTCTTTTCCTGACAAAACTCCTGGATTAATTTGCCTTTGAAATGTGACCCATTGTCACTTTGAATCTGCAAAGGCACTCCATAATGTAGTATGATCTGATCTAACAACCTGATGGTGTTCAGTTGGGTTGCACGTTTGCACGGCAAAACCATCAAATATCCTGAGTATGTATCCACAATAGTGCATGCATACTGACAACCTCTACTGATTGGCATGGGACCGATATAATCAATCTGCCAAATTTGACCTGGTAATTTTCCTCTTCTCAATGTGCCTCGAACAATTTGAGGGATAGGTCTATGCAATTGGTGTTGGCACACGGGACACTGCAAAATGATCGTTTTCACTACTTCTAAAGGAAGACTGATTCCTCGAGCTTGTGCCCACCTGATAGTAGCTTTTTCTCCAAGGTGCCCACAATTCTGATGGGCCCATTTGGCCAAACCCTCAAAATCGTCTTTCTGAACCTCTGCATCCACAGATGAAATCTTGGTGTGTTCGTCTGCAACAGAATTAAACCAACGTTCTAAGGAGTCTGTGGCACAATGCGCGTCCACATGATATACAGTGACTTCACTTTGTAATAACATTTCCGCAATATCTTGCCACAGTTCTTTTCCCCACAACTCTTTTGAATGAATCTTTCACCCATTCTTTTGCCAAGTTGGCAACCACACTGCCAATCCATTTGCCACTGACCATGAATCTGCAAACTGACTGCTCTTCCCTTTCCCTGTCGTTGTCAACATCTTTTTTGTTTTGGGATTGTACGACACTGCTATCCAGTACCGCTCAGTTCCCACATATCGAGCTGAACATCCGTGAACCAAGCATGCTCCGTTTGCTCCACGGTCAAATCGCTGTAAGGTACTCCCATTTCACAGGAGACTCACGTTTTTCAGGCACTTCCGGTGATATGTAATTTGGGGGCGGTATGTTGGCTACTTGCTCATGTAGTTTTGCCACTCCACCCTTTTCTGATTTGGCTCTGTCTTGAATGTACCATTTCCACTTAATTATGCTGGCTTCTTGAGCATGTCCTATTCTATGCGTTTTAGGAGAGCTCAGTACCCATTGCATGATTGGTATTTCTGGTCTCATGAATACATCATGGCCCACCGTCATCTGCTCGGTATCAACAAGAGCCCAATAACACGCCAGCAATTGCTTCTCAAACGGAGTGTATGAATTACCCGCGTCAGGCAACTTACGACTCCACAACCCTAATGGCACACGTTTCCTGTCTTGTTTCTGCCATACACTCCAGTTAGCATAATTGTCTTGTACAGACACATTTAATTCCACTTCGCCTTCCTTCAAAGGCCATAAATCAAGCACCTGCTGCATGGTGTCTTTTGCCATTTCAAAGGCTTTCTGTTGCTCCTCCCCCCACTGAAACTCATATTTCTTTCTTGTAGAGGGGGGCCAATATCTGCCCTAAATGAGGAATGTGCTGTCTCCAAAACCCAAACAGTCCTATAAACTGCTGAGCTTGCTTTTTGTTCATTGGAGTGGTGAATTCAAGTATTTTCTGTCAGGCTTTTGGCACCATTTCTCGATGCCCATGATGCCACTGAATCCCTAGGAATATCTAAGTGCTCTGCCACCAGCCGGTGACAGATAGTCGGGCTGTGTATGTACCCCATAGGTAGTCTCGTGAAAGTGTACTGACGTCCACTCCACGAAAATGCAAATTGTTCTTGACACTCTTCAGCAATTGGCACGGAGAAAAATGCATTAGCTAAATCGCTCACTGCATACCAAGTACCCTCAAACTTTTGGACATTTTCAATCAAGGTAATGGCATCTGGGACTGCGGGCACTAAGGGAGGAGTATGTTTATTCAACTCCCTGTAATCCACCGACATTGTCCACGACCCATCTCCCTTTTTAATAGGCCAGAGAGGATTGGTTCCATGAGGTGGTAATAGGGCGTAGTACACCGGCCTCCACGTACTCTTTGATGGTGTCTGAAATTTCCTTGTGCCCCCCAGGAATGCGGTACTGTTTCATTGCTACCCGCTTGGTTGCCACTGGCACTTGCACTGGGGGCATCTTCAATTTGCCTACGGTAATGGGTGTACAGATTAATGCACTCACCCCAAACTGGTACCTTTTACCGCCAAGTCCCAAGGTTAACCCTTCCAAAATGTCAGAGCCAATTATATATTCAGGTATCGGGACAATCAACACTTGGTATTTCTGCCTTTTAAATTGCCTTTTTTCATCTCCACTTTCGTTTCTACTGCGGGGGTCTCCTTTCCCCCTAGACCTTTAATAGTAAACTGTTTTCCTTTAAATCGTGTTGGATTACCATGAATCAAAGAGGCCTCCGCCCCGGTGTCTATCAATGCTCGCACCCCTTGTGTATTTCCTGGCCCCCAAAAAATCTTAACATCAACATGAGGCCGCCTATCCACTTTCATGGGGGCAGACGCAGCCGGAGCTTGGCCGAAGCCCTAGTCAAACTTCGAATGAGTGTGACTCGACTCCGCCTCTAGCATTGCACTCACCACCTTTCTCAAATCAGCGTATGTTGGCTGGTACGGGGAAGGTGCCCCCATAGACCCTTCATCTGGTTCTTCTGCAGGGGGCGCAGAAGGTGAGGTGTCACCCTGTGGCGTGGTGACTACTTGTTTCTTAACCTCTTTATAGCGCTCTTTGGCTGCAAGTCCTCGTTTTTGTGTATAATTCATACATTACTCTGGTTTCACTGCCATCAATTTCTTCGTGTGGCACCCCATCTTTTAACAAAGCAAAAAACATGTCTTTTCGTGACACTCGGGAGTCTCCACTATCTTGCCGCCTGCCTTCGGTTCTTCTCTCACTACGCCCCTCTCTGTCCCGTGGCTTGTTATCGCTCTTATCCCACTCCCCCAAATCTGCAAGTTGCCGAATGGCATCTGCTACCTCATCAGTAGCCTTGCCCGTCATACCTACGAGCAAAGTCATAATGACACTTTTGTATGCGGGTGGCGCAGTTCTAATCACCATGTTTCGAGTTGAAACTGAGAGCGGCACGGCTCCCATGTGATCAGGGGCATCTATGTGAAAAGCCTCTTTCATAGCATGCTCTCTGACTTTTTGAACTGCTTCTCTCAACGTATACCACTTCATTTCTTCACTAGGCCAATCTGTGGTAATAGGGTATTTACGGTTACATGCTTGGGCTATCAGGTGCAACAAAGACACCTGCGTATCTTGACCATTTGCATCAGGGGGCGGTCCTGCTCTTAAGACCTCCTGTACATTGGTGTCAATTGACAGGGGTAAAAAATGCTGTGAATCCGTAGAATCTACCAACAACCCTGCAGCACCCCCATCTAGTAGTCTCACCATCCATGTCAATAAAGCTTCCCCTGATTTTTGCCTCAAACGGGTTATAATTTCCCCAACCTCCTGTTGTGTATAATCCTCCAGCGTGGTTAAATCCACCATTCCGCCCGCAGGATTCTGCGGGTGGGGTCCGGCTCGCCGTCTTCTAACGGGCTTAGCCGCCACTGTTTTCTGTTTCACTTCCATTTTGGGGTCAGACTCATCTGCGGAACTACTTTCTAGACTGGTCGAATCAAAAATATCACCATCCCACTTATCTGGATCCCAGTCTACGCCAGCGGTAGCGATTACAGTTGCCACCTTTCTTTTGTTGACCCCTCCCCGTCTTTTCCTATACTTATACCGGGCTACTCTGACTGCTGCCCTCTTGGCCACCGCCTGATATGTGTCGGCCTTATCTTTAAACAGTTTCATTTGAATCTGCTGCATTAACGCAGTCTGCCATTCTGCAGCCAGCTCTCTCTCTAATCGCAAAACCTCATTTTTCATTTCCAGCTTCATTTGATGTATTTTCCAATAAGCATGCAAACCCAACCCAACCTCGCCTACCTAATGCCGCACATTCTTTGCCACGTTCTACTGGAACTTGTTGCAAGCATGCCATTACATCAGCCGGATCGGCATCTCCCAATCCTTGATCCCATGTTTCACTTAGACCTGCACCACATGCCCACGCCTGAGCCAATTTATCATACGGACTCTTAGTCCATCCTGGAATAACAACATCAGAACAGTCACTGCCAGCGGTAACGCTCTTCTTCCTGAACAAGCTACTCATTATCGCAAACAAAACAAAACCTTGTTGAATCTATATATTTTCTTCTCCACGCTGCAATCACTCCCACAGACACTCACACACTGGCAAAAAGGAAAAAAAAACTTCCCTTACAAGACAACCAAATCCTATCTACATTTCAACAGATTCTTGAATACTCGGAACAACTCATCACAAGTATCCTGTTTGTGACGCCAAAAATGTATTGCTCTCCCCAAGGTGCACGGAACAAACATAAATCACCAATGCAATTACAGAGCAAATACTTTGAACGTAGACAGACACAATAACTCACAGCCACGCACTCTTAGAAGATAATCAGCTCTTATACGGCTATTTGTTCAAAGCTTACAAATACATAGAAATAACTCACAAAAATAATATGGACATAGATCACAAAAGAAGTAAAGAATTCAAAAGGAAATACATCACTGTGAGCGTAACAGGATTCCTCATCTCGCTCAGAAACGGCTGGAAGACCCCGGGAACAGCCAGGCCGAGAGCACCACAGCTCACAGGAGGGCCGGACGTAAGCGTCCTTCTCCGGCTGAAGTCTCACCTGACCACCTCCGGGCTTCCGCATATATACACACTCCACAAAGGGGAGTTATTTCTCGAACCTTCTGGAAATTGCACTTGCGCAGTTGAGGAACAGCCGTCGGTTTCCAGCTGGGTCAATCGAGAGCTCCCCCCAAGAAGCGCAGTGCCTCCCTTCTCTAGAAACATGCTCCAGGGAGAACGGTAGCAAACCATAACAAAGTTAGCTATCCCAGCAGAAATGTCCTTGACCGCATACCAGGTTTGGAAAGCATGTTTTTCTCAGCACCGTGAATCTAACACTCAGCAAAATGTGTGCAGCTTTTCACTAAGGCATGAAGTAAATATCCATCATGGCTCTGAGCGCTCCCAGAATGCATTGCGCACCAGCGCCATTTTAGTTCAAGCATAACACCCTGGCAATAGGGCAGTGGGGGAACGTTGAAGGCGGAGACCCATGCACCTCTGGAGGTAGACCCCCAGGAGCACACAGAGGGGGACAACTCACTAGAGAGGAGTGCGGAGAAGGACATCAGGGAGAGCCCCCCAAGGACAAAAAGAACTGACCAAGAAGAGCAAGGAGTGGGTGGCAATCCACAGCTAGAGGGAGCCTCGGCAGAGCGAACCCAAGAGAAGTGGACAAAGGTGTCTGAAAGAATGGATTAGGGAAATGTAGATGGGACCTAAAAAGAAGAACACCACACCAGGAGTGCGAGTGCATGAGGGACGCCAAATGGGACACACGCAAACAAAGCTCCCCTTTGAAATTCAAAGAGATGGCACTTACCAAGGAAGACCTGCTGGCAGCACTGGCGGGGAGCTCACATAGATATTTAAGGCAGAAGGAGCCAGAATAAGGGAAGAGCTTTCACAGGTGATTACAACCAACAGCAGAAACAGACTCACTAGGTGGCCGAGTGATGGAGATACAGGGTCACATTACCAAGCTGCACAAAAAGGTATCCGAATGGACACAGCAGACAAAGGAGGTGGATGAGAGAATAAGGGCCCTGGAGGAGAAGTGTGAGGACCTAGGTTGGTCTGCATCCGAGAGATGTTTGAGAATCTAGTTAAGGGGGAGCAGGGCCAAAGCATGGTGATAGAAAGGGTACACAGAGTGGGCAGCCGGAAAGCAGACCCAGGAGCAAGACCGTGGGATATCCTAGTGAAAATGCACAACTATAAAGACAAAACACAGCTCATGGAAGCGGCCAGAGTGAAGGGGAAAATTAAACTAAGAGGGTGCGAAATCCAAATGTATGATGATTTGCCCCAATCCACACTGGCAAGAAGACGGCTGTTCAAACTGCTCACGGAGGAATTGAATAAGAGGAAGATGAGATACCAATGGCTCTTTCCAACAAGGCTTCAATTTCGAATGGGCAATGAAGAAAAGACTGTCTCCCAGGTTGAAGACGGACTGAGAGAGCTGGGAGTGGCCCCAAGAGAAGTAGGGGGGGGACATTATAAAAAATCTACAAGGAGAAGTGACGTGCAACGCACGATCTAGCTCTCAGTGGTGAAGCGCCAAAAAGACAAAGATGACATGAAGAGGGGAAAGTGGTCCCGGGAGGACTGCAGAACTAAAAAAAAGTAGCCTGATGTAGGGTAAGGAATGGGAAGAGGGACGGAACAGCCCTAACAAGGGTCACAATCCTGCGGGAATTCAACAAAGAAGGGGTGTGAATAGTCTGTCTTCAGGTGACACATTTAATGAAGGGAGATGAGGGCTGCCTATGCAGCAGGGATTACCCACTTCAGTTTCATGCAGCCGTGGGAACCAAACGGGCAGGGGTGGCAATCTTATTCCACAAATCCATGCGAGTATAAGGGATTAAGGTGAAGCGGGATCCCGATGGGAGGTATGTGCTGGTAAAAGGGAATATGAGTGGCCTGACATATACATGGGCATCAGTCTATGACCTCAACCAGGCCCAGGAAGGGTTCTTTGAAAGATTCTTGGAGGAGTTGGGCAGGTTGGGGGGGGGGGAGTTAATAGTGGCTGGGGATTATAACCTAGCAGTGGAACCGGTTCTGGCAGGTCAGACTGGCCGAGGGGGCATGCAACAGGGTCAATGTCCAAACACCTGAGAACATAGCTTAAAGAGGAGGGGCTTAACGATGTGGAGAGGATATACCACCCACAGGAAAGAGACTACTTCTATTCACACGCACACAATACTTACTCTCGAATAGATTATATCATGGCAACGCGGAGGGTGGTTCAATCGACTAGAAAGACGCGTATAGGGAACATGACAATCTCGGACCACGCACCGGTCACAATGGAATGGGAGGGAGGAAAGACACAGGGGGCCGGGGATGGAGACTGGAAGAATATCTCCTCAGGGATCATGAAGTGAGGAGGCAAGTAGAGAAGGAAATATGCACAATTATGTAGGATGGGAGGGAAGAGAGACACATCCCGGGGGAGAGGTGGGACACGTTTAAGTAGCATATTATGGAACACTTCATAGTGGCATCGAAGCAGATAAGGGAAGCAAAGAGAGGCAGAGAGAGGGCTGGAAAAAGAAATACAAGAACTCGAGAAGATACACAAGGAGAAGGAAACAAATAAGGTCACCAGGCAACTGGCACATGCGGGAGGACAACTAAAACAGTTATCAAATAGTGCAGTGGAGAGCACCCTCCTAAGGAGCAGGCAGTAGTTCTATGAGCATGGAAATAGAGTGGGGACAGTTTTAGCTATACAGATAACGGCCAGAGAACAGAGGGCATTTATAAACACTCTCGAGGATAAAAGAGGCAAACAAGTAGGAACGGAGAGAGCTAAGCACATGATAATCAGGGAATTCTTTGCAGACCTTTATGGGGAGGAACCATCGTATAAAGAGGGGCAAAAAGCATACTTAGCAGGCTGGGAAGGACCAAGATCCCCCGAACAAAAAGGTCCATTAGCCCGGGGGAGGATGGGCTAATGGCAGCATTCTACATAATATTCAGCCAGCTGGGGGGGCGTGGCTTGCAGCCAATGGAGTAGGACAGCTTCTTGGACTGCTCCCGCCTGATCCTTCATGATCCAGTATGAAAGCAAGCTGTAAGGAGTTTACGTAGCCTGCAATTGATAGGGAACACGAGCGAACCCCTCGGGACTGCCCAGCAGAGAGGGAAAGCGTAGAGGCTGGGTTGCGGGCGAGAAACGAAGCGCAAAACAAAGGACCCACTGGCGGCACCAGGAATAAAGATGGCGCGTGCACAATAGAGAAGATGGCAAAAAAGTGGGCAGATGATTGGGAGGCCCGGGCAAGCCTGCTGATCTCGAGTGGGGAAGGAGAGAGCGGACGAGGGACAGGATTACTGGAGAGGGCCGTGGATCGTGTGCAGAAGAGGAGGTACGCCAGAGACCTGTTTCGCCCAGCTGAGGAATGAAGCGAAGTGAGGTACGACAGCAGAACGCTGGAGATATGCGACACAGCAGCTGGGACAAACAAGGTCTACGCGTGTCCCACAGGAGCGTCGGATCCCTTCCTGGGCAGCGAACAGACAGTCAGCCATACGTCGGCCAATATGGTGAGGATCCGGAGCTGCTGACTTTAACTTTGGAGGTACGCAGAGGAGCGGTACGGGCTCCATTGTGTGCCACCTCCTTCCATCAGGAGCAGTGAACGCATGCGGCGTGTGGGGAGGACCTGAGAGGCACGCATGAGAACCTGGGCTGAGCGGTGCATATAGGAAGACAGTCCCTGTCGAACAGGGCCAGCAGCCATAAGAAACAGAGATAATAAGCACCCGGACAGAAACAGCTGTGTGTAAGGAGAATACAGGAACCAGGGCCGAGCGGTGCAGCCACTAGAATGTTCGCTACCACATTAAGCCTGCAGCAGTCATGCAAGAAGGCAACAAGCCGGCGAATAATAGTAACTACTGCAGGAGAGCACCTCATGATCCTGGGCTGGGGGGGTGAAACCCGGAGCACAGCCCCAATCGTATCGTGCCAGTAGAGAACAGGGTAGGAGACTGAAGACTGCCTGACAGAAGGAAGAAAAGAAGGTTAACAAAATCAGTTTGCGGTAGGCAGCTACTAAAAGGCAATAATATCTCACACTGACATTAGCAAACAAAGCACTGAGGAAGCCACTTGAGCCTGAGGACTGGTGTGCACCCCCCTTCTAGGGTACTGCATGCGTTGAGTCTGCCTGGGAGATCTGTGGCATCATAGTTCCTTATAACATTGTATGGGCTTCTAGGCAAGGCGTCCTACGTGGTATACACCCAGAGGCTCACACAGTATTGCCATCCTAGTGAGAAACAACTGTGGCCAACTGGAGAGAGAGGAGGCTGGCTGAATGCCTCCCAAGTCAGCTAAATCCAAAGCTAACCAGCCAACGTTGGACAGCTTTACCAGGCCTAAGCAGCAGAAACCTGGAAGAAGGAGGCGTCATGGAGTTGCACAACCAAGTGATGCTAGCCAAAGCAGATTTGAATGCTACATTGGAGACACAGATTGCAGCAGAGAAATTGGACGTGGGACTATTGCGCCAGGACGTGCAAGGATGGCAGAGCGCATTACCACACTGGAGACACAGGTCAAGGAGAACTCAGGCACGCTGCGAGACACACATGTGGATGTCCATGTTCTGCAACAAAAGGTCAATCTGATGGAGAACAGAGTGGAAGAGGCAGAGGAACGGGCCTGAAGAAATAATATTTGCATAGTAGGCCTGCCTGAAGGTGGAGAGAGACCCGACAACATACATAGAAAACATGCTGCTCTAGGAGATTTGGACCGAAAACCTCACACAGTGCTTCACAATCGAGAGAGTGCATAGGGCCCTAACTAGGCGCCCCTACCCCCCCTGGGAGCACCCCCAAGACCGATCATTGCTAAGGTCCTGAACTATAAGGACAGGGAAAAAATAGCCTCATTACGAGTCCGCCGGTCCAGACTTAACGTTGTCGGTATAACCATACCGGCACTGTTTCCGCGATCGCCAAATTCTGACCTATGCCCCCGGAAATACCACCACCATAACCGCCACCGTGAAGTTAACGCACCCGTGAACTGCTTCGGCAGGGAACACCCCCCCCCAGTTACAGGCAATACATAACACCGTGCACATCACGAGTCTCACGGACATGGAAACACCGTCACAACACTGGCAGAAACACTGTGTACACGGTGGCAGTACCGGTGCCACCACAAACATGACGTTAAATAGTGCCTGGTGAGCTGAATCAGGCCACAGGTGCACCAAATGAGCCCAGCTGGACCCAGCAGGCCACTGGGAGACTACAAAAGGCCCACACCCAGGCCAACTCCAAAAACAACTATGCAGGCAGCAGCTGTAGCAGCATTGGGACTGGGGCTATTGAACCACCAGGCAGCACTGCACATGGTGGCAATAATGGTGCAGAGGAGGATGAGGCAGAGGTGGAGGAGGCGGCAGTTAGCAAACCCTGCACCCATGCCAAACCCAATTGTGCAGCCGGCACAACCCCGCAGGCAGCCTGCAATATCCCCCATCAGGGCCTCACCCTGGAGTCTGACCCCAGGACAGATCCACACATTATGTTGGCTGGACCATCCAACAATCATGTACATCACCACCATGATTGAGGATGACATCAGCAGCCACATAGGCATTTCGACCGCAACCCCCCCCCTCCTGAAGGTGGTGTCGGTACTGCATTTCCTTGGCACCGGAACTTATCAGCACACTGTTGGTGAGCTGTACGGGCTCTCACAACCCTGTTTTTCAAAAATATTGGGAAAGGTACTGGATACCCTGCTGCGCCATGTGTCGGAACACATCACCCTACCCCGTAACGTTGCCCAGGTCATTGCCACCAAGCTGGCCTTCCATGAATTGCGGTCATGCCAATAGACTGCACCCAAATAGAGCTGACAGTACCACGTGCAATGGAGATGGTGTACCGCAATAGGAAACAGTACCACTCACTGAATGTACAGATGGTATGTGACGCCGGATAAGTGATAACACATTGCTGTGCACGTTTCCCGGGGTCAACACATGACTCAATGGTCCTGCGGAATTCGACATTGCCACGGTACATGGAATGCTATGCTGGACAAAGCACATGGCTATTGGGTGAGTACAACTGCCAATGCACATGCCCTGTGGAAGGGGGGTGTGTGTCCAGGGCAATGACCTGTGTGAGTGGGCTACTACAACTGTACATGCATCACCCCCGGCCCATGTAATGGACAGTCAGCACAACCCACACATCACAAAGCTACACATGACAGGTGCCCGTACACACCCTGCCAAATGAGACACACAACCAATACTAGCACAAGCCCATACAACTTGAGCCACTCAATACAGCCACCCACACTATGCACCACTGCCCCCCCAATACACATGATGCCTGCACAGGAGATCCTGCATCGACCACATGATCACAGTCTATTGATTGACTCCTCCATGTGTGTACATCACTGCACAATGCCATACATACCAACCACAATTGTCCGCAAGGGAAACTACGTATGCCCAGCAAGTCGTTGGGCAATGTCCAAATGCCAATGTTGACAACAATGCCCCAGGAATGGTAATCACCCACCGGTCCGACCACTGCTTGGCCCACATGGATGAATGAATGATGACACAAGATTGCACGGCATCTGATCAAGACATGATACCGCAAACACTGACATGTCCCCCACATTTACATCCCATGTAGGTGATGCAGGATATGCACTCACGCCATGGCTGATGACGTCTATACGGAGGCCAAGGAACAGGCATGAGGATGCGTACAACAGGGCACACGTCCGCAAACGTGGCATGATTGAGAGGAAATGTAGCCTTCTGAAGGCCAGGTTCCGCTGCTTGAGCAGATCTGGGGGATCACTGTTCTACAACCCAATGAAGATAGGTAAAATTGTGCTTGTGTGTGCCATGCTGCACAATCTGTGCATGCGCAGGAACATTCCGCTGCCCCCAGACACAGAGGATGATGATGGAGTTGATGATGAAGATGGTAATAGAGATGGTGACTGGGATGGGATGGCTCCACTCCCTCCCGGGGGTTCACGAGATGGCCAACAAGCTCATTCGCATTTAATTTTGAGAGACTGCACATTGACAGCATTGCTTGGATATGACGATGCCGGTTAATAAATGGATTGACTGCAAATGAAATGACGGATGTCCACTCATTATGGAATTTTTCAAAGGTGATATATTGTAAACAAAACAGGAAAGAAGGTGCATTGGGTAGTGACGCTGTACACCCGTGCCCACCCACCACCCAAACGTACCCGCCCCCAGCCAGGCCCCAAACTACTAACCCCCTAATGAACCTCCCCCACCACCCAAACGTACCCACCCCTATACACCCATTGTGTCCCCGAATGCCATGTCTATCGTCATCCCCACCCGGCGCTATTTCCGGGGACACTTATACGCAGAAGTGTCCTTGCTGGCGGGTCCAGTCAGCCGACTAGAGCGCCTCCGTGGGCTGGCAGTGGCAGAGCTTGATGGGTGGTGCTGGTTGAGGTGACTGCTGGTGTGACTGAGGGCACACCTCATGAATCGCCTGCTGGGTAACCAACATTGACTCCGCTATGCTGGATTGCACACTGTTGCCTTCCCTGACATGGCGTGCCAGGGTGACGATGGTGGAGGCAAAACGTCTAATGGCCCTGGGGAGCCGACGCACCGAAGTTGCATTGCTCTCACGCTGCAGTTTCGCCTCCCCCCGCTGCTGCATGGCCTCTTCACACTGCAGCTGTCCTCCTCCAGCTGCCTTTCCACGAGCTGCGTCAGGGTGGCAGGTACTGAGCTCAGCCATGGAGGGTGTTGGTGAGCACATGGGGCTGTGCATTGTTTGGGAGCTGAACTGTAGGCCATGGATAGATGACAGCTCATCTGTGTTGTCCCCCTCACCCGGTTGTACATCTTCGGCCTGCATGGCCGGGGCACTGTCATCACTCGATGCAGCCTCCTCAGCAGTGCAGATGGGCTGCAGGATGGCATCCGGGGCCATGGTGGGTGACTGCATGGGGATGGTGGCGTCCGCTGGTGCATCTGTGCCTGATGCAGCTGGTGCTTGTGTGCCAGAGCAGCTAGCATTGTCCTCCTGGGCAGGAGTGCTGCGTTGGGCGCATGCAGGTGGACGCTGCATCGCCTGTTGGCCACCGTCGCTGTCACTTGACATGGCTGTGGGGATACAGAGGGCATGCTGTTAGTTGTGTGGTGTTACGTGATGTGTCCATCACATGCATTAAACTGAACTATCTTACACACGTATGACTGTTGATGCACTCAGGTGTGTGTGTCTCTGCTTTTACTCAGGCACGCACTGTGTGCATGTCCTGGGGACATGCATTGGGGGTGTGTTACTTGTCATCTGGGTTGTCAGTGGGTCCATTGAGTTACTCCTGCCCTGGCTGGGGGTGGGGGGTTTCAGTGGGTCCATTGGGTAACTCCTGCCCTGGCTGGGGGGGGGGGTGGGGGGGATTTCAGTGGGTCCAATGGGTTACTCTTGCCCTGGCTGGGGGGAGGGGGTTCAGTGGGTCCATTTGGTTACTCCTGCCCTGGCTGGGGGGGGGGGGGTTCAGTGGGCCCATTGGGTTACTCCTGGGGTGCATTCACACTTATGGAATTGTACTTTGTGCACTTACCGGCATCTGCAGGTAGGCTCACTCCTGCCTCTGCATCTCCGATGCCGTGGATGCCCTCGAGGTGCAGGACACTGCTGCAGCGCTCCTCCCACAACTGCAACTTGAGAGGGGATGCAGGGCCTCCACCGGTGCCAGTGCTGTTCTGGCGGTGTGCAGCGATGAGGTTGCGCACCCTGAGCCTGAGGTCATCCCACCTCTTATGGCAGTCCTTCACAGTGCGTGGCGTCACCCTGACCGCTGTGCACTTGCGTGCTGCTTCGGCCCACACGTCCTTGCGGCGTTGCTGGGTAGCGTGCCGCTGGTCTGCGCTGAAGAGTATTTCTGCATGCTCCACAATGTGTTCGACCAGTACAGTCAGCTCGGCCTCACTGAAGCGCTGCTTTTGCTGTCTACGTGCTGGAATCCTGGATGCCATGGTGGTAGATGTGTTATCAGTCTCAGGGAGGTGTTCTGACCTGTGGTGTCTGAGGATGGCAGTGGAGTGTGCTTTATATAATGGCGGCCAATTTAATGATGTTTTATGAAGTTTTAATCATCTTGTAAATTAGAAGTAAACCAAATCTCCCTTTGTGTGATGTTAAATATGCAGTTGATACATTTTGTAAAGGTTGCTTTTTTTCTTAAGTGAACCAAAAACAAATAAAGAAAAAACAAATTATAAAAAAAAATAATGGCCGCCTCTCCGTTTCCGGTTTTTTCGCTGTCACGTTATTTCCACTTCCGGTGATTTTGTGTCTGTGACGACGGGGGCGGGCACAGGTTTTACACTGCTTTTTGTGGCAGTAGGTGTGTGCATGGGTGTTTACGTGGCGACGGTGACACCGTTTCCGCCTTGGTGTGTTGCCATAATCGGCTGTTCATTCCGCAACCTTACAGTTGCGGAAACGGTGTCACTGTTGTCACAGAACCCCCGAATTCCGGACCGGCAGACTCGTAATGAGGCCTATTGGCTTATTCCAGGCGGGAGGGAAATTGAAGGGAGCCTCTGCAGACCTGGCGGTCTACCCCAACTATATGTTTCAAGCGCAGAAGAACAGGACACAATTCTCAGCAGCTAAGACTAGACTCTGTATGGCTGGGCTGAAATACATGTTGACCTACCGAGCACGACTTAAGATCATATATAAAAACAAGACCTGGTTTTTTGACATCCCGGAGGAAGGACAGGCATTGACGGATAAGGTGAGGATAGGACCCGGTGAAAAGGAGGGACAACCGAGGAAGACGCAAAGGGATCCCTACCCAACCTGAGGCGTGCGATAACTAAGGTACTTTGGCCTGCATTATCTGCACAGTTGAGTGCTCCGGCGGAACTGCACTTGAACAGACATCCTGGGACCAGAGGGCTCTTATTAAGGGATAATTACCCTGGAATAGGTCCTAGACGCGTGTAACTGGTTTGTCTTTTCATATGGCGAGGTCTATTAGCAGTCAAAGCTTTACAACAAGTATGAGGAGACTGTCCATGACTGCGTCCGCCACACCCTTCAGGTTCTATTTTTTTAGGGCACTTATTTTTGGGCCCATCCGTTGTGTACCAGCCCCAGGCAGGGCAGCTTGGGGCGAATGGGGGAAGCTGACATGCCTGAGCAAGGGTAACAAAGCTGGGCAGTTTTATCTAGTTGGGGAAGTTCATGGGGGGAATGGGTTGCCTGCATGTATGTTGAAAGGGATGAGCAGCACTGCATTCCGGGAAGGGCACAACGTGGGTGGATGGAGAAGCCTATTGTTATGTCAGAGGCGGGAGGCCGATTAAAAGGGGATAGAAGAAAATGGCAGGAACTATAAACATACTTACCTGGAATGTAAGAGTTTTGAATGTTTACGTAAAGAGAAGTAGGGTATTTGTATATTTCCAGAGAAGGAAGGTGGACATTGCCTTGCTGCAGGAAATACATCTGACGATTAAAAAACAGGCATTATTAGTGAGTAAATGGAGAGGGCAAGTATTTGGTTCCAAGTATTCCGCTTATGCTCGTGGGGTATTGAAATGGATAGCGCCCTCGGTACCCTTCAAAGTCACTCACATTAATGAGGGCAGGATGGTGCTAGTACAAGGCCCCTGGAACAAGTAGACACATGTCTAGTCAACACGTACACCCTCAGTCACATTGCTGCCATGTTAAACCCAACCCTGGACAGATCAGACACCAAATATACTAAATTAGCTCCGCCTGCTAGAACCTTACAGACCCTCCTGAATTCCTTTGCTTTGGAAGACGCTTGGAGAGATCTCCACCCAGGCGCAAGACATGATTCACACTTCTCAACGCCACACGCAGTACATATAAGGATAGATTACTTTTTTGTGGGGAGAGTATGAGGGTATTGTCGGACCATGCCCCCACTTAGCCTGCAGTGGCAATATGAGCCCCCTAGGGCCCCTATAACTACGTGGAGGCTTAGGAGTGAATCGCAGAGAGATCCCCCATTTCGTGATTGCATCAAAGACTGCATCACAGACTATGTTGCGCATAATTTGGGTAGTAGGAAAATAAAAGTCTTGAAGGGCCTAGCAAACACAAATCCACTGGTAACAATTATTTAGGTTCCAGCTGAAAACATCCCCTTACAATTCCAGCCACGAAAATAGCATCAATGGTAATCCTGGATGTCTTCTTTCTAAGAATATTTGCCACAATTCAAAGAATATGTTAACAACTTCTTCTTCTACAAATGTACAATTGGTTAGGATCGCTGCAGTACATTTGGTATATTTGTTAGGCTGCATCTCTTGGGTTGCTTGACAACCATCCTTCTACTACTGTTACTGTGGAAACAGTCTCCTTTGTTCAACAGTATGCCACTACTTCAACAAACTTCAATGTGACATTCACTGACAGTTTTATACACCGCCACAGTTCAGGTACTTCTGCTCCAACATTAGACTTCATAAAGACAAGACCCTTCGACCTCTACAGGTAAGCAAGGCACTCTTCTTTCTTATGCTCCAAGGAAAGGTCAGCCTCTTTGCCTCTTCTGTCTGCCTTACTGCCACAAGCATAATCTGCCTCTGCCCCAAGACTGACTTTCTCACAACTTCAGCAGTCTTCAGCATTACCGATTATTTTCTTACTCTTCTTTACAAGCACCCAGCTCCCTTCCCCAGCTTTTTTCACACCATCTTGGTTCCAGTGATTACGAAGAAGCTGTATTGTCACTCTTCTAGCTCCAGGTAACAATGCCACACTTGTATCAGAGGATACTGGACCTTTAACAACATTGCAAATCAGGTGGATAGATCTGAATAAGAATTGTTTCACTATGGAAAGCGTTCGCCTCTTAGCTTGGCTAATGTTTGTTCTCCTTGTCAGTACAACTTCTGGAATTAAAGAATAAAGTTCTGAATACTATAAGGTACAATCGTCAAAGGGAAAACAGATTTAGGCACACAAGACCACACTATGAGGTAGATCTTTATTCTTAATTTTTGACAAGGAGTACAAGGTGGACAAAGAGAAATTGCAGTATTGTCAAAAGAAATTGGGTTACTTGGGGCAGATTGTGTCAGTAGATGGGAGAAAAATAACACCAGAAAGGGTTGAAGGAATACATAAAACACCCTCACCTAAGTGAAAAAAATGCAACAGTTCCTGGGTTTATGTAATTATTGCAGAGCATAGATTTTCGATTACTCTACATACACCAGGCC
The DNA here is from genome assembly GCF_040938575.1 of Ambystoma mexicanum. NCBI lineage: Eukaryota > Metazoa > Chordata > Amphibia > Caudata > Ambystomatidae > Ambystoma > Ambystoma mexicanum. The sequence goes on along the minus strand of NC_090926.1, from coordinate 755,227,159 downwards.
ACTCCTCCAAGCACTCCACGAAGCTCAGAAAAACAAAAGCAACATAAAATGGACATATGAGATTAACAAAAGTTTTGATGAGCTCAAGCATGAACTGGCACACGCACCAGTATTGGCTACACCCAATTATAAAGCGAAGTTTCATTTATTTTCCCATTCAGACGGTAACTTAATTACAGCTGTGCTGACACAAAAGAATGGGCAGGGACACTAGACCCAGTGATGAAGGGACAATTTCCTTGAGATCAGGCACTTGCTGCCGCTGTATTCGCAAATGAGAAAGCATTAACAATAATGATGGGGTGCCCAGTAATTCTGTACATGGAACATGCATTATTCTCCATACTAGAGAGATCCAAATCAACATTGGCAACCCAGAGAGCGTCAGGTTATGAGATTATACTAACAAACACTGCCATAGAAGTGGTGAGGTGCAGGTCGGTAAACCCAGCAGAGTTCATTGCAGAACCAATAGAGGAAGGAGATTGTGTGGCATGTATGGACAGGAATGAAGGGAACCCCCTGGTAAGAGTCATCTTTGACTCCTCGCTTTCCTTCCTTCCTCACATTCAGGACCTTGCCAAGAAGTCTCACTTTCAACTACATCTCCTCAAAGGAATTCTTCCTTTCCTCACTTTCTCCCAGAAGCTCAATGTCTCTAGAGCTCTGGTTCTCTCTAGGCTAAACTAGTACAATAGCCTTTCCCTTAATCTACCCTCCTCTTCTCTACAATTCCTCCAACTAATCCAGAATAGGGCTGTTAGGGAGAATTCTCATTTTATGGCTAATTTCCTTTACCTATAGAGTCACCCAGCAGCTTTGCTGGATTTGAAGGGTTTGTTTTTTTCTCCTGCTAAGAGTGAGACTATTTTTCCCACTCTTAGGCATATTTACTGTGTGTGTTCTAGGCTATTTTTGTGTTTAATGTCTATGAGGTTTTTTCTCACCCTCATAGGAACCATCTTTATACACATGTGTTACACAGCACCCTCAGTGCAGTGACACAGGGGTGTCATAGTGACCCCCAAACATAGACTCCATACCCTGGGACTGACTACTGTCTCCCAGGGCATGTAAAGTCCCCATTGACTTTACTAGTCAATTTTTGTGAACTAAACCAGTACAACCCATCTTACTATAGAGGTACTGGGAAGGGTTAATAGTTTTTCCCTGGTGTTAATTTTCGAGAGGGTACCGTACAGTCCCTCTCTCAAAAGTTTCTGGCTGGTGGCAGTGGTTACTACCGTAAATATTCAACCGCGAATATTTGCCTATGGATTTTCCCAATTTTCAAGGCTACCACATTTTCTGACAGCCTCTAACATACCACCGGTGTATTTTAATATTAACTTTACTCCGGTAGGTTTTATTTGCCAGAACTTTAATATAACTTCTTTCTCGTGTCTTTCTCTAAACTCCTAACCCAGGTCGGGGATCCTTTGTTTGTCCTTTAGGCGGGCTTCTGCCAAGAAGCCCTCCTTTCGGCGCCACTGAGTCTGGGGTGGGTCCATTTTGTGGGGGGGGGGGAGTAGGACCCCTGGACAAGGTTACCTCAGCAACCCATGTTGCACTCGAACCTGATAGGCTGTAGGGTCTCCCCCCCAAGATGACCACTCCACTGTGTGAGGGACAGCTAGGCTGTATGAATGGGGATCTTTTTGCATAAAAGCAGGGTCCGGAGGACTGGAAGAGCAAGACGTCGCCAATGGAACTAAGAGGCCGAAGAGGAGAGAAGCCAAAGACATCTGCAACGACTGACCACCGGTGAAGCCCTGCTGCAGCGTCTCACCACTTTTCTCCACACAACGAAAGAAGATCTTCACCTTCCTGGACCTGCCTTGGACGAATCGCCATTACCCTGTACTCGGAGACCGGATAGCCAGGCATCCGTCCACCCGGACCGTGATTCAAAGGAGCGTACCTTTTATTCGTCGAGCAACACCGCGGCTGGTTTCATCCCTGGGTAGTGCAGTAACTCGAACCTTCCTCCATGACGAGAGTCCCTCTTCCTCTGATGGATCACCCGAACTGCAGAAACTACCAGGAACAACCGCCACTGCAGGAGCCACTTCTTCATAAGGTACATTGTTCTGCCAGGCCGCCCTTTTTCGCGTGGTACTAAAGGTGTTTTAAATCCTTTACCTACCTGTTGGGTTGGTCGGCCCTATCTTCTAAACATTGTCTTTCACCTTCTGAATCCACCTTTTTGAAATCGTTAACCAAAGACTTGACTGCAGCTACAAGAAAATGTTGCTCCTGGGCCCTTTGCCCTGTACCACTGACTCTGGCACAGGCCTATTGACTCTGGCTAAATTTGTTAGAACTGCCTTCTCTAGATTGCTTCTCAACTAGAACTGTTTTGGTGTACCTACTTCTTATAACCACCTTTTCCTTCCCACTTTTAAAACTTGTGAAGTGCTATTTTGCTCGGTTTTCAGTTAAGTATTCTCTATGCTAAAGTACTTGTTCACAAACTTCTGGGAAGTGTTGCTAGGGTGTTTAAGAAGATATTTCTGTATAACTTGTACTTTCCCTCCCTTGTGAGAAATTGCTAGAGTGCCATTTGTGTTTGGTTTTCACTGTGCCCTTTTGCTCAGTTTTCACTCTTGCTCAAACTTGTCTACAATTTAACTAGGGAGTTGTGTATACTTTTCTTGACTGATTTTAACTTGCTTTATTAACTGTGATTAATGTGTTGAACTAGAAGTGTGTAAAATAAATATATATATTCTTTTTAATACAAAGCTTTGGTCAGTGTTCCCTTGTACCATGGTACTGTAGTCCTATTGTGTAAACCCTGAATAGTGCTCATCTCCCTCTTGAGATAAGTCTGACTGCTTAGCCAAGCTACCAAGTAAATCTTTGTGGTACAGACTGATACCAAAGGGGATTTATTGCTAATACCTGTAGTCTTAATCTTCTGTAGTGCCCCCTAAGGGAAGTGCACAGGATTCTGCCTAACAAGGGCTGCAAGACTTATTGGCTCCCGGTTGCTGCAATGATCACATTTAAATCCCTCTGCATAATCCATAAGGTGTTCTAGGGCAGGGCACCACGCTACCCACAACTGTCTCTCACTGAATACTCTCCTTCCAGATATTTACATTCCTCCGGCACCAACTCCCTGTGTGTCAAGCGCTTTGCTAAACAGCAAGCTGGTGGCCAATCTCTCTCCCCGACAGGCTCTCTCCTATGGAACAGACTTCCCTTCCTCTTTGTCTTGAGCCGTATCTCCTCAAATTCCGGAAGCTCCTCAAGACCTTCCTTTTCACCTCCTGCTTCCCTTCCTCCCTCCTCTGCTAAACCCCACAGTTGCTGAGATTGGTGACCAGGGCCCTTGTGTGTCCTCCTGGGCCCTAGCCTCCAACACCCAATCGCCTTCAGCCTCTGCCCGGTCCCAGCACTTGCCTAGGCACCCACTGGCCTATGCCACCACAGGCCTGCACTTACTTATTTATTGGCAGCTGACCACTCTCCCGACACTTAACAGCTGCTTCTTCCCCAGCACTTCCCTCTTTTTTTGAATATATATATATCTTTTATTGAAATTCAAATGTACAACATTAGTAGTATCCCCAACAACACTCCATTTTGTGTCATCGGAATTTTTCATATTTTCAAAACGTACCCCCCCAATCAACATACGACATGTAAATTAGTAAATCAAACCAACATCAAATTAAACAAACCTGATTCAATCCAAAATCTTCCCACTTTCCAAGGTTCCCACTTCCTTCCTCCCCCTCGTCCCCTCAGTCCTGCTTCATTAGCTCCGGGCCTCTCTTGTTCTCAGTTTTGTAGCAGCAATCTCAAAATTTGTGGGCGAAAGAAACACTGCTTTCTGTCCTGCACAAAGTCAAAAAATGTACCCCAGATAGGGGAGAACCGTGACATTGTCCCTGTTATGTGCACTGTTAGTTTCTCCATAGCAATAATGCCCCAGACTTTAATCCAACAGACGGAGACGACTGGATCCTCTTTAGTTTTCCAGAACTGGGCCTGATTCAATTTTGCTGCCAGTAAGAGCTGGATTATCAGATCGGCCCTGGGTCCCGAGCCGGATATATTCCATCATCGGGTACGTCCCCCAGGAGCATGACTTTGGGCCACATTGGGAGCGATATCCCTGCAATGTCCTTAATTCCCAACTTCATTTCTTGGTCTGAATCAACAGGCATTGCCACCACATATGAAAGAAGCTCCCCAATTGACCACACCCGTGGCAACAACGATCTGAATAATCCTTGGATATCATGTGTAGGCGTTGTGGAGACATAAACCACCTAAGGCAGAGCTTGTATGTGCATTCTTTGTGCCCCATGCATTGGAACACTTGTTGGCACGTGCCCAGATTTACTGCCAGGAGTTATCTGGGATATCCCCGCCCATATCTGTCTCCCACTGCTTCATATAGGAGAGTTCGTCCCACAACTGAGCCTTATCCAACAACCAATAACACTGACAGATCCTATGAGAGGTTTGCCCTTCTAACAGTTGCAGTTCGATTCCCCTTGGTGGCCGTGCACTGAGCTGTTTCACTGTATTGCTGGATACCCAATGTCTAATCTGGCAATAACGGAATCGCTCCGATTCTGGGAGCGTGAATTTAGTTTTACACTCTAGGAAGGTCAGGGGGTTCTCTTCTTTATATAAATCCCTACATCTCAGGGGTCCAGATGATTCCCAGGCAATGAACAGCTCCCCTGTTAGACCCGGCTAGAACTCTGCGTTTCACAACACCAGTGTCAGTGGGCCTATCCCAGTTTGATTCCCAGCCTAGCTCGGGCCCTATCCCATATATCTAATGCCATGCGTGTGAATTCGAGTAAGCCCATTCTGACCTGTCTAGTCAAAAAAGGCAAATGTGCTAACGGTATATCTGTCATCCCTTGCTCTATCCTCTTCCATTTCTGTTCGGGTCCCACCGATCCCCAGGTAAACATTGGGGCTAATTGGGCTACCTGATAATATCTCTGCAGTGAGGGAACTCCCAAGCCCTCCAGTTCTTTTGACCTAAGGAGTGTTTGCCGTGGGATTCTCAGGCGCTTCCTCTGGCAGATATACCGTCCCACAGCTCTTTGCAGGTCCATCAGCTGTTTGTCTAAGATGTGGCCCATGGGGCCTCCATACGTACTTGTGATATTTACCCCCAGGTAAGGCGGTTCTTTCTCTACCCATCTAAACGGAAACGCCGCCCGAAGCTCTAACTGTAAGTTCTGTGCGAGCCCTATGGACATACCTATCGACTTGGTGTGATTATTGCAGACCCAGAAACCTCCCGAAACTCCTCTAGGAGCTCCAATAGTGGAGGCAGCGATTGCTGGGGGTTTGTTATAAAACAAATCAAGTCGTCCGTATAAAGTGCTACCTTGTGCATGTCTCCTCTCTGTTCTAAGCCTTGTATCAAGGCGCTGTATCAAATTCTCTGCCCCAGCGGTTCCATGGCCAATGTAAAGACCAGTAGTGACAATGGACACCCCTGCCTTGTTCCTCTATGCAGCGGGATCAGAGACACATTAATCCCATTCACACCAACCACGGTGGAGGTGATTTGAAAATTTGCAAGGATAAACATGCTGATGTTTGGCCCGAATCCATATTGTGGCATATTGTGGCGAGAGAGATTGCAAGAAGTCCCACGCCATGCTATCAAAAGCCTGGTGCGCATCTAGGGAGATGAGGGAGAACCCACTCGGAAACCTCAGGGCTAAGGTTACTAAATCGATCACCCTCCTAATGTTATTGTGAGACCCTCTATTCTTAATGAACCCTGTAAAAAAATGAACCCAAGTTCGGGAGAACCGTGTCATCTTCCCTGTTATGTGCGCTGTTAATTTCTCCATAACAATAATGTCCCAGACTTTAATCCATCAGACTGAGACGACTGGATCCTCTTTAGTTTTCCAGATCCAGAACCGTGTGGGAGCACTTCTCTCAGCCATGCCACCAGTATTTTGTTGTACAACTTTGCGTCTGTGTTTAAGAAGGCTTTAGGACGGTGGGAGGAGCAGCCCTTTGGATCTTTCCCTGGCTGCCATTGTGGTTGTGGAGGGGGACGTGGGTACATGGCTGCAGGATAAGACGTGCTCTCCATGAGCTCCTACTGATCCGCGCTGATCCTGCGAAGATGATGCACTTTAAACCCACCATGCGCAAATATTTTACATCTGAGGAAGCATGAATAGGGAGGCCATACATCAAGCCTTAACACAGAAGAATTTGCAGGGCGAGCAATGAACACTGTCACATGGAAGTTCTGCAAAGCCCGATCCGGGGTGAAAGACAAAATGGCGACCTGAGAGAACAAAGGGCCATTAATCTGACGGTCCACCGCATCACGGCGAAAGGAGAAATGCGCGAGGAAATGAAACGCCAAGTTGTAGATGACATCTGTTGATGTGGGATGCTTGCGGAAGAAATGCAGTGACTCAATTGGGGACCACGAAGCGCCAGGGAGAGTGAGAGCTGGGGCTGCTGCACTCGCGCGACATATGGCTGGAAGTCCTCCCATCCATGCTGCAAGGAGAGGAGGTAAAGCGGATTGCCCCCCCCCCTCCCTGCAACAGTATTTGGGCAAAGGGCAGACAGGAGACAGGAAGACATAGCTCGGCCGCCAACAACCCGATCACGGGAACACAGCTGCGGAGAAAGTAAAGAGGTAATTGGCTCGGAGGCATTCACCCACGGACAGAGACATGAACACGGCTCGCGGATCGGGACGGAGCTGCTAAAGGAGCACAAATAGTGCAATTGAGGAACTGTGGTGACAGGCAGAAACCGATGAGGCACCGGAGGAGAGCGGCTTGGGGTGGTGCTAAAACGGGTGCAGTGAGCACAATGGAAGATGTGGAACTATTAGCATGGACAATAGAAATTTAAATATAGCGCACAGTGCACTGCGAACGCACGTAGTGTAAAAGCAGCAGGCTATCCCATGGAACAGCTGGACTGGGAGCCTGCACAAAGTCCAATAAAGCCGCTGGGCAACACACAGAACACTAAGAGACAGCCCAGGACGGAGCAATAGGCGAAGTGCGCCTGTGTGGGTGGGACTAATAAACAGTACGAGTGCGGACCACGGGAACAGCTGCTGAGAGATTGCAGTGCACTGTGCAAGCGCACACTAGAGCGGAGGGTGCCCCCCCACCCCTGGCCACTCTTTGGGACTGTGTGGGGGCTCTGGCCTCACCCCAGCATATAATCAGGCACAGGCCCAGTGAAGAGCTGGCCTGAAACATTAAACACGTGACCAGTGCCAAGTGCAGGCTGAGGAAATAGCTGAACGTGGCAGACAGCACTATAAACTACGGTATACAGGATGTTGCAGACTATGCGCACAAAGTGGATAAGACAAGTAGTCAGCAGATAAGAGGTGAGAGGGTGGTGGGAGCGCGGGGCCCTGATTGAACAAGCGGAGTGCCCGCGGATGAAACAGGCATCCCCCCTGCCACTCTCTGGCACCATACGGAGGATATAGGTCCCGTCCTGCGCACAACCAAGCTGTGGCCCCATCTAAGCTGAGCCCATGCACAAACAGTAATACCCCAGTGGCTTCACAAAGGCTGGAACAAAATAGGGCGGATATGGCATCCAAGCTGCCAAAGACAAAGGGAAAGCAGCCGACGACAGAGGACTACACGAAAACACCACAGGCAGCAGAGGGGGCCAGGAATAGAGAGAAGAACATCCAACCGGATATGGCACCAACAAGGAACGATCAAGCTGGACTACTGTAACAGCCTCTATCTTAATCTGCCTGCCTCCACTCTCCGCCCTCTGCAACTCATCCAGAACAGAACTGCGAGACTTGTCCTTGGCCTCAAGCCCAGGGACCGTATCTCTCCAGGACTGAAATCTCTACACTGGCTCCCAGTGGCTGCGAGGATAAAGTTCAAAACCCTCTGCATTGTCCACAAGGCCTTCTGGGGCCTGGGTCCTAAATACCTTCAACTCTCTCTTCCCAAATATCTTCCTTCCCGAGCCCTTCGCTCATCCGCCTCCAATTCCCTCAGGGTTAGCCGCTTCTCGAAGCAACGAGCTGGGGGTAGATCTCTCTCCGCGGCAGGGGCCTCCCTCTGGAACAGCCTTCCTGCCTCCCTGAAACTTGAGGAGAACCATCTCCGGTTCCGGAAGCACCTCAAAACCTTCCTCTTTGCTTCTGCTTTCTCTCTCCCTCTCCCCTGCTGAACAGCTAATTTAATTCCTCACTGAAACTGCACTGATCCTGCAACTGGACCACTCTAAACGGCCTCGGCCCTGGGCCCTGCCACTCTCCACTTGCACTGATGCCCTGGAACCCCTTTGCACTGCGGGACTGTCTCTGTATCCCTACAGCCCCCCCTCCCCCAGCACTTGTTCTGCACTTACCTCACACTTGCCACCAGCTGGCCCTATTTATTTATTTATTACGTTACGCCACTTACCTTGTACTGCACTTCCCCCCCTCCCCTTCCCCTTGCACTTTTTCCCCCTCCCCCACCCCTGCACTTGCGCGATCTGAATGACACCTGGCCTAGTAAGATCGTTGTCTGTCTCCCCTTGTCCCCCCCTCCCTGCCTCGTCGCGCCTTGAAACACATGTGTATAGGCGCGTTACAAATACCATATCATATCATATCATATCATATCATATAACAGATTCTGGAGGCGATTGCAGATCTGAAAGCAACATAGGAAACTAAGCTTGATGCAGCTATGGCAGAACTTAAAACGTTGTTGGAATTTAAGATAGACGCAGTGCAAACAGATGTCAATCTATTACGGCAAGATGTGAGAACACTAGCGGAACGCACAAGTGGGCTGGAGAAAGAAGTGTAATCAAACACAGCCACCTCTGCGTCAAACGCAGCAGAAGTCCACACAGTTTGACAGCAAGCGAACACAGGGCGGAGGAAGCCAAAGGACGAGCTCGAAGGAATAATCTACAGATTGTAGGACTTCCAGAGGGGGAAGAAGGATCAGACCCCACGAACTAAATTGAAAACATGTTGTTGCAAGAAATCAAAGGGGGGAACGCTCACTCAGGGATATGCGGTTGAAAGAGCACATAGGGCCCTAACAAGAAGGCCACCGCCAGGAGCCTCTCCGAGACCGATTATTGCCAAAATTTTGAACTACAGAGACAGGGAGAAGATCCTGGAGCACTTCTGAAAAGGAGGCACCATTCAACAAGCATGTACGTCCATCACGGCGTACCCGGATTATACACTCCTGGTGCAGGGACGGCGACTGAACTATGGGACAGTGAAGAGAAGACTATGCGAGGCGAACTTCAAATACATGCTGATGTACCCAGCGAAACTGAAGGTGCTCTACAAAAACAGGGCCCTATTTTTTGAAACCCCGGAAGAGGCAACAGCGTGGCTGGATGCATGGAACTGCCTGACAGCAGCAGAATGCCAAACGGAGAGCAAAACAAATGAAGCAGTGGTCCTGGTGCCGAGGTGCTGTATAATATGTGACTTTGGGACTTGATTATAGCACATTATAACAGAGGAGAGGAACAATACATTGGAGGGTGGGAGATGTAGGCAGGCGTGGTATATTGTGGCATGAGTGCAGGAGATACAGAGGCATGGAACTCCTACCCCAATAGTTAGATTAGTCGGGATACTCATAGGGCGGTATCCCCCTGCTGTGTTCCAAGTATCGGCGGAGGCCAGGAAAGGACTAGATGCGGGGTAGCCTGAGATTCAGGGATGGAGCGGGGCAACAGTTGGGGACGGGTAGGGTGGGGGGTAAGTTGGAGGGGTTGGAGGTGGAGGGAGGATAGTTGTATTTGAAGTTGGGTTTGGGGGAGCAAGACGGGAACGGACGGACCGGGAGGGAGTTGAATAGAGGCAAGGAACAGAGTCTGCAATCACAACTAGGTCTGCACAGGAAGAAGGCAGGGGTGCTGGTGGGAGGGGTAGGGTACAGTTGATATGGGGTCTTACGAATAGTGACCTGGAACGTACGACGGCTGAACAGCTATATTAAGCGAAATAAAATTATGATGTACTTGAAAAGGCAAACAATCAATATAGCACTGTTACAGGAAACCCACTTGACTAAGGAGAAACTAGGAGTGATACAGAAGAAATGGAGAGGGACTACGGTGGGAGTCACCTAGTCAGTATGTGCTAGAGGGGTCGGTCCTCACGTGGATAGTACCCCATGTCCCTTTCAAAATATTACAACAGGGAGTAAAGCCTGATGGGAGGATGGTACTGCTGAGAGGGCTGGTGGGCAATAAGGAGGTAAATATGATTACCATCTACGCACCAAATAATGACACAGCGCCATATTTTAAAAACTTGTACACCAAGATCAGTCCGTACATAGATGCAACAGTTATAATGGGGGGAGATTTCAATTGCACACTGGACCCCAGGCTTGACAGATCTGATGATAAGATAGTCAAGAAACCGTCAGCGAAAGCTCTAGCCAAGCTGATGCAGGATTTTCATCTGACAGATATGGAGAAGGCTTCACACACAATATAGGGGGTACTCCCATTATTCCCCACAAGACCTGCATACCAGGTTAGATTACATCTTTGTTACTAATACCCTGATAGAGGACATAACAAGTGCGGAATACAAGGCAGCAGTCTCATCAGACCACGCGCCGCTGGTGGCAACGTGGCAGATTTCCCCGCTAAGACCGAGGATACCAACATGGAAGCTTAGAGCTGATGCGCTGAAAGATACCATGTTTAGAGAAGACTTGAGGAAGTCCATAAAGGAGTACTTTGAACTAAATACTGGTAGCGTGCAGTCGCCCGGCACACTATGGGAGGCCTTTAAGGTGGTGGTGAGAGGGGAAGCGATCTCAAAGTCGAAAGGGTTACAATGGGGAATACTAGAGAAGCTAGCTACAACGCACGGAAAGGGAGATTGAGGATAAAATGAGGGAGGAGGTGGATTGCACAGAGAGGACCGAGGCTATACGACAATTACAGGAAAAATATAAAGCCCATTGGAAAGGTTGTGCAACCTAAACTATAGGAGATATATAGAAAGACAGCATGCAGAAGGTGATAAGCCGGGTAGACTGCTGGCTTGGCTGTGTAAGAGTGAGACCCCGACACAGGCGATCCGAGAGATACACAGATGTGATGGCACAATAGAGGATACTCAAGAGGGGGTGAATGAATGTTTCTTTAGATACTATCAGGAACTGTATGTAGAAAAGGTTGAGGAAGAAGAAACAGGTATAAGGGATGTACTAGAAGAAATCAATCTGCCCAGGCTTGAAGAGGCAGATAGAGAGAGATTAGATACACCACTCACATTGGAATAACTATAACATGTGATCCGGACCCTGCCCACTGGGAAAGCCCCGGGGGCAGATGGCCTTCCGAGTGAATTTTATAAAACGTATGTGTCTGATCTAATCCCGCCAATGTTGGCCATGTTAAACGAAGCGTTTGACACTGGTAAACTACCAGGAACCCTTAGGGAGGCGATTATCATCCCGCTTCTTAAACCAAGCAAATCAAGCACTGATTGCGGATTTTATAGACAGCTGTCGATGCTAAACCAAGATAGCAAGATCCTCACTGCGGCAATGGCCAATAGACTGAAACCAATGATAAACACCCTAATAAATCATGACCAGACGGGGTACGTCCAGCAAAGGTGCATCTCCGACAACATCCGGCGGCTACATCATGTTATAGATTAGTCAGAGGGGAGTTCTTGTGAAATAGCGATAGTCTCACTGGATGCTGTTAAGGCCTTTGACTCTGTCAAATGGCCATGGTTGATGGCAGTCCTGGAGAAATGTAGGATGGGACTAGCATACCTCAGGTGGGTTGAACTACTGTACAGCGAACCGGTAGCTCATGTCTGGACTGGGTCAGTCAGCTCTGGAAAGTGGACACTAAGTAGAGGCACAAGGCAAGGATGCCCCTGGTCTCCAATGCTGTTAATTTTAGCATTAGAACCTCTGGCGGCATATCTGAGGCACTACTACAGTGAGATGGGTATCAAAACGGGAGGGGTGCAGCATTTGATATCGCTATACGCGGATGACATGTTGCTGTATTTACAATACCCGGAAGAAAACCAGCAATATATCCTGGAGGTGCTAGAACGTTATGCGATGCGATAGGGCATAACGGTTAACCCGAGGAAGTCCGTTGTGTTCCCCCTAGGTAGATATGTGGAAATGCCCCAACATGACTTGCCAGTGCTACAGATAGGGTGGGCCGCAGACGCCTTTCGATATCTGGGGGTGGATGTGTATCACAACGTAGAGAACAAGCACAAAAACAACACTGAGAAAGCAGTAAAAGGGATAGAACGAAGTGTAGAATTCTGGACCTGGCTGCCCCTCACCATGATGGGAAGGGCGGCACTGCTCAAGATGATAGTATTACCCAGACTGCTGCACAATTTCGCAAATGTCCCATATATGATTCCAAAACATTTTTTCACCAAAGTGCAGAGCATATGTAGGGGGTTCATCTGGCACAACTCCAGGAACAGAATAGCCCTATGGAAATAGCAAAACCCATATGATCAAGCAGGGATTAGACGGCCCAATTTCGAGGTGTACTATTTGGCTAGCCAGCTGCAATACGTAGCAAGATGGCTATCCGAGGACACCACATCGGAGACCAGATTGCTGAAGTCGGAATGCGCATCTTACTTCTTGAACAAGTGGATATGGGTAGCCGACCCACCAATGGGGAAGAGAGAGGCACTGTTGGTCTTGGGAAGGAAGATCTGGCAGAGAGCCTGCACAATGATGGGGTGGCCGTTGCCATGTTCCCCGCAGGTCCCCCTGGTGACACTGAAAGGTGTCGATGAACAGTTGAGGAGGACCATCAGGGAACATTGGAAACCAGTAGGAGTAACAACTATAGGAGATGTATGGCAGGAGGGGGAAAGGATGGAGTTAGATGTGCTAGGTAGGGACACAGGCTTACACAGAGGGCAATACATAACATATGCTAGGCTGATGAAGTTAGTGAAGAACGCATGGTCTGAGATAGAGCTGGCTCAGTAGCCAGACGCAACCGTAGAAACATTTCAGGCAGTGTCAGAAGGCAGCCATGAGATCTCCCGAATTTATGGAATATTGATGTCTAAGGTTGGCAAAGAGGTGGTCCAGATAAGGAGTGACTGGGAAGAGGAAGGGGGGAGACTATAAATGATGGACTATGGGCGAGGATGCAGAGGTATCACAAGAATGTATTGAGGAATGTTAGACTACAACAGATTCAGTTATATATTACCCACAGGGCATACATGACCCCCAAGAAAATTGACAAGTTCGCAAATGCAGCTACGCAGCAATGCCCGAAATGTGGGGAGGAACACGCTGGGGTGGTACACATGTTCTGGGCATGCCCAGAAATAGCGAGATACTGGGGGGAGATAGCAAACCGGCTGGCTGACAAAGGGATCAGATTTGAAGTGGATTCTCTGTGGGCGTGCATGGTGGGGTGTTTTCAAGACCACGCAAATGTAAGCACGTGAGCAAACTCAAAGATTTGGCTTATATTCTAGCGAAGCGCAGCATAGCGATGGGATGGAAGGCAAGAGAGAGACCAAGTGTGGAAATCGGGTGGCGGGATCTCTTGAAATGGGCAGACGCAGAAACAGTGGCCTGGAGAGAAGCAGTGGGAAGGGGCGGGGAAGAGGAAGCAGTGTTGCTGACAGCCTGGCTGCACTTGGTGGCATCATTAACGAGCCTGGGTCCTGAAGAACCAGAAACAAACAGCTTCCTAGATAGCGAGGAAGGGCGACAGGCACTGGCTAGAAAATGGAAGTTGTATATTGCGGGACTCTGGGAAGGGGCAGGGGAGGGAGGGTAGGTTAGTAATTGTGTGGATATTTTTGGTTTATGCTTTCCTTTGTTTTTACATGCACCATGTTGGGGTGCAATGTTTGTTTATTGTTGTGGAAACTAATAAAACACTTAAAACAAAAAAAAACAATGTGGTTGTGGATTCCACCATAGAATCTGTCACCCCTCCCGTGATGGAGAATGAATTAAAGAGGGTTGTGAGATCGGGGGCTAACTGGTCCGCAAATATTTTATAATATCTGTTTGTGAATACGTCTGGCCCAGGGGCCTTCCCCCCGGAAGTGTACGGATGGCCTGAATCCCTTCCTGTTTCGAGATGGGGCTATCTAGCGTCTCTCTCATCTCTGCAGGGATCTTCGGGATGTGGGCTTGTCTAACAAACTCCCTAATCCGATCAGGATTCCCCCCATGTGGACCGGAGACCTTCCTAAAAAAGGCTTCCATGACCTGCCTCTTTCCTATTTCCGTAGTCACCCTCTGCCCAACCCCTGCTCTCAAGGCGCAAATATAGTTACGAGTGGCCTTCTTCCGCAGCTTGGCTGCTAGCAGCTTATTCGCTTTATTCCCTTTAGAATAATAGAATTGCTTCGTCATGAGTAATGACTCTGCTGCTTTCCCCATTAAGTGAGTTTCTAATGCCTGCTTGGCTATTCTAAGGCCTCGAAGCGCACTCCTACAACCTCTACTGGCATGTACCTTTTCTTTCTCCCGTACCATCTCTTGCGCATTAGTTGCTGTGATCTATTCCAAGCTATTGTCTCTCCTATTATAACCCCCCTGACTACTGCCTTCCCAGCGTCCCACACCGTGCTAATGTCTAACTCCCCTGTAGTGTTCTCTTGGACGCAGTGTGTTATTGCGCTCTCTATTGCTGCTCTGGCACCTCCCGTGCCCGAGAATGCATTCATTCAACCTCCACAGAGGTATTGGCCGCGGGATCCCGATACCCAGGTCCAGCTCCATTACCACTGGGGAGTGGTCAGTTAGCGTCCTCAGGCCAATTTCTATTGTGGAAACCATTGCTATGAGACTGGGGGAAACCAGAAACATATCCAACCTGGAGGGACCCCCATGGACTGCTGAAAAAAAAGTTTTTTCCCTTTCCCCTTGATGGGCGAAACACCATACCTCAATCAGTGACAGCTCCCTCAATAAAGTGGTCATGGCATAGAAGTTGGATCTATCATTATTCGTCAGGCCACCCAGGGTCTTGTCCCTAGTTGGGTCCACCACACAATTAAAATCCCTTCCAAGTATAACATCCCACTCCATGAATCTCCTGACCATCCCCCTAAGCCCATCCAGGAACTCCCCCTGCTTCTCATGCGGACCATAGATTACCCTAAGCGTGACCTTCCGATTACCCAAGTCCCCTTTGATTAACAGGCAGCTTCGCTGTGAGTCCTGTAGCACTTCCCTTGTCCGGAGCCGTACCCCTTTGCGTACTACGATTGTCACCCCACGTTTCTTCTGATCACTCGTAGAAAATTATGCCCTTGTGTACTCCTTCCCAATCATGCGCTTTCCATCCTCCTTTTCTAAGTGGGTTTCCTGAATGAAGGCTAAATCAACCCCCATAGAAGAGAGCCTCTGCAAAATTGCTTTATGCTTTAGCTTTACGAATGAGTTAAGACCCCTCACATTCAGGTTCCAGCATTTCACGCAGTGGCCAGCCATCCCTTAATATGACCTTAACAGTGGCCATTTCCCTCTGAGGTAGCATACCTGCGCATACGTTTGGAGTGAGGAACCGAGAACCATTTGCTTAAGGAACAATATTGTGAAGAAGGATGTAAACCAGTAACAGGAACCAATATCCCATAGAAACTTTAACCCAAAAAACAAATCTCTAACCAACCCAAATTATATTTGCACAGATCTTTCATCCTGTACGTCAACAACCCTGCCATACTCCAATTGAGATGACAAATGAAAACCCCAAACTTCTGGGAGTCAGCTCCCTCCACCCATGCCCCATGTACCACTTCTGTGGGAGTATGGACTCATTTAACCCTCTAATATCTAAATGGCTTAGCCAGTTAGGACACTCAACACCCACTCTTGGTTCTTCTCCTCTCCTGAACAGCCCAGGAGTATCGCCTCACAAGGCTTTAGCCTTTGTCCACATTAAGTTCTGCCTCCATGAGTTTTCTACTCCTTGGCCTTCTTGTTTTGTCCTTGATCGACCCCTCCTGCTCTGAGACACTTCCTATTGGGACTGGCCCATCCGCTGGCCCGATATCAAATCAGCTGCCTCTTCCTCGGATCCAATGGCATGCTTCTGACCCTTAAACTCAAATAGTAGCCTGCAGGGAAACCCCCATCGATATTTAACCTTCTGTGCCCGTAGCCAAGCCGTCACAACATGCAGCTTATGCCTATTCACCAGGGTGCGTGGTGCCAAATCTTGGAAAAGCAAGATCCGGTTCCCTTGAAACTGCACCGGCTCCGCCCTCCTTGCCGCTGCCATGATCCTCTCTTTTTGTTAAAAAAAGTGTACTCGGGAGAGTACATCAGGAAGGAGGTTATGACGCTGCTGCTGTGAAGAGTACTGTCTAGCTCCAGTGCGGCCGCCTCTGGAAGGTCCAGCAGAGTCCGGAATAGATCCTCTAAATAACTCCCTAGGTCTTGGTTAAGCACCTCCCTCAGCACTCCACGAATCCTGATGTTATTGCGGCGAGAGCGGTTCTTGATATCCTTCTGCTTGGCCAACATCCTTTCTATTTGCTCTTCCAGGCCGAGGACTCTTGTCAGCGAGTTCATCTTGCTTTTGTGCTTGTTTGCACAGTGTATCCTCAACCTCACTTACCCTCGTTCCAGGCCTATCATGTGGGAGTTTAGGTCAACCACTGTCTTCAACATGGAGTCCTTAGTATCCTTGATCTCCTTAGTGAGATCCTGTTTCAGCAGGGAAAGCATTTCCAATAGGTCCTCCTTTGTGAAAGATGTTGGCGTCGCCATCTGAAATGGGGGTGGATTAATCTCCAGGATGGTTTCTTTGACATTTCCTTCCTTCGCCTTCTCCTGACTTCCCAACAGCGTCTTAATGTCCCTTGACCGAGCCCTGTGCCTCATTGCTCCTTTCGACATCTTCCTCGCCGCCGGAGTGTCTGACGGTGTCGATGGCCCTCTCTCCACCAGGTCAGGACAATGTGCAGACTGATTGATTAGTATTGGGCCCTCCCCCCCGGGTGGACCCCGTGTGGCTGTCCCTCAGTGAGGAGTCAGGGTGCCCAAGAGGTTTCTGGCAACTTGCGTCAGTGCTTTCCTGGCCGTAGACCAGCTCAATGGGGTAGATCTCACCACTACCTGCTCTATAGCGCTCCAACGCTTACTCCTGCACTGTAGGGTTCTATGTTCCGCAGGCTTTATAGGTGCTCCACAAGCTCAATGCCCCAGGGGTGTCCTCCCCCTCCTATGTCTGTATGTCCTTGGCCATCACATTTCCCTTGAGACCACAGCCACCGCCATCTTGCCCCATAAATTCCTTTTACCCAGCCGGCCCGCTTTAGGAGTGGTGCGCTCACCTTAGTGGGTTCTCTCAGCCAGTCCTGCAATATGGCCCACCACACTGCCAGAGAGCCGTTCCACTTCCCCTCCAATCATTTCACCCAGGCTGCCCAGGCTGTGTGCACTGCAGCTGTCCTTCTTCTCACTTTCCCCCGTCCTCAGTTCCAGGGAACCTTTGGATGCACTAAGGGAAGTTTTATGGCTCATGTGCAGTGCAACCACACAGCTTGCAGTGACTCGTTCGGCCCTCGCTCAGTGGCAGTGCAGATCCCCAGGGCCGCATGGAGCGTGGGTGCTCCTGCGGAACTGTCCCTCATCCTTCGCCACACCAGCCCTCCCGGCTGGGTCCCCAGGCTGCCCCTGCTCTTACTTGGGGGTGCCCATCTTCCTCAGCTTCGCTGCGTCTCTTCCTCCCATGAAGGCGCAACGGGATTGAAGCATCGGTCCTCAGCCCAGCGGTTGCCTAGGCCCTCCCCCTTGATCAGAGCCACTTTTTCCCTCTTGCTGCTCACCACGGCCCTGCACGGGTTAACACCCTCTTGCACCTCATTCCCGCTTCAATCCTGTGCGGGGGACTGCCAAACTCTGCTGTTACAGCATGGGTAGGAGCAGATCTACCGTCCTAGGCAGCCATTTCTCTGCACCCCCTGGTGGATCTCCCCAGCACTTCCCTCTTTTGTACGCCTAGCACTTACCCCACTTCCTCATCTCTTCTCTCTCTCTCTCTCTGCACTTGCACCTTCTGAATGCTCACAAGGCCTAATAGGTCAGCCTCTATCTTTCATTGTTATATTTGCTTTCTTTCACATGTTCCCTCCCTGCTGCCCTGTGGGTGCTTTGAAACACAATTTACTTAAGCGCCTTATAAATGCACAATAAATAAAAGAAAAATAAATAAAAAAGAGATAATTGAGAGGGGTACATGATCTTTATTGATACAAGCTCAAGTATTGACCCATACTTGGGACAAAGGCATTCTGGTTCAACAGTAGTGGGACACAGACATGAAATTCATAAGGAAGGAGAATTGATAGTTTTCCCAAACACGGCTGCCAGCACACTACTCTGCACACCCAGCAGACTCGGTGGCATCAATTGAGGCACTCAACATGTCAGAAGGGCATGCAGTAAAGATATTTTCATACTCTGCATACGTAACGTCCGCTGCACATTTAAGACTAGCAAGGTGGGAAAGGAGAGGATTCAAGAGAAGTGATGGCACACCAGTACAACATGCAGCACTTCTGAGTGAATTCTCACTCCTCATGAGATTGTTACAGGCTGGAGAATGCATGCGCCTATATCACCGGCACATACAATGCCCAATGCTAACTCTTCTTCTAACATACTGGGGTAGGAGTTTCACATGTACCTCACAGAACTTACAAAATCGCTTGTGTATATATACCAACAGACAAACCCAAGGGTACGAACTGAGCAAACAGGCGAGCAGGGAATTTCTGAAAACAGCACTTCTTTAACCTGGGGTCAAGGTCTTCAACAAAAACCACGCCAGGAAGTGGAAGGAGGACAGGTTTACGGGCCCACACACTGATCTACTCAACGCTAACTGCTGTAAAGATCGAAGGACGCTGAGGAAGAGTCCCTCTCACCGACGTGCGCAGGAGTAAGAGCACTGGCTCCCCCAGAGAAGAGGGGTAGAGCACAACATGATAGGGAGTATACATCAGCTTTCATTAACTTTTCTCAGCAATAAGGTTCTATAGAAGACCAACAAGTGAAGGAGGAGAGGGCGATGTGCAGGACAATGTTTTTATAAACAGAGGGCAACAAATATCTGCCGCTTGGAGTGTGATAATATTAATATGCATTAGTATAGGATTAATATTGTTGTTATGCTTTTTACTTAAAGAAAAATGTGATGCACGTACAAACATGGGTGTGAAGAGGGAGAAAAGAAATGTGTTCAATGAAGAAGAATTCCATCATGACACTGAAAAAGGGCAGGCAATATCATCAGGAAACATCTGGTACGATGAAATGTCATGTGTGGAAAGCGAAAGAGCAAATGGCACGTTACGTCTGCTCCCTCAGCCCACACCCAAACTTTTTCTGCCTCAGGCTGTATCATATGAGGAAGCAGGATGCCTAATGCACCTCTCCCTCTGTAAAACTAGGGGTCTATTTGAAGTAACAGGTGTCTCTGTACAGTGGATAGATGAAGGAGAAGAGGTGTACTCAGGTAATTATGTACAAATTGACAGGATGGCAGAAAAAAGAGAAACGAAAAAGATGATAGAATATATAACAGAAGGCTCTAAAAGGGGGGAGCAAAGGATAAGTGAACACAGATGACTGCAGTGTACAGATAAAGAGGGGTGCAGAATTCCCTGGTGTCATTCAAGGCCATTAATGAGTAAGAGGAGCAGAGTGGTATGGTGGCCAATGGGAGGGAGGAATAATGCAATGTTGTGCTGAAGGATTGTTGTGATTCGATAAAAAGGTAGTGTCCAAAATTACCAATAGCTGCAAGGCAGTTTGGTGAAATATGTGTATGCATTGACTTGGATAGGTCAAACTCAATCAGTTTACAGATTCCCTTTGCGTTTCAGGTCCAGTGGGTCCATCCATTTGGGAACTAATATCGGCTGTGCCAAGGTGATGAGGAGTACTGCGCTGACGCAGGGGACAGCTGTCATTATGGACCTGTGGTAGGCATGTGGATTAAAGGCCTACGCCCAACTTCCTCCAGATTAGAGTGGGGTTTGTGCAATCGTTACACTGCACAGCCCTGCCCTGGTGGTGCCCCGAAGCAGCAGTGACATGGGGCTTTTGCTAAATGAGCAGTCAACCGTGCAGAAGGAAATGGTGATGCAGCAAAACAGGAAGAAAGCATTACTGAGCGGAAAAAGAAAGGCGAACGACTACTCGTCCGAAAAGAGTGCTTAAAAGGTGGCCGCAATTCCTGATGAGTTGCGACTGTTTTCCCAGGCAGCCACTTTGTCTTTGCTGTTTTCGGATGTGCAAACTTCACCTAATGCCAAGTGGCTCCAGCTCACATGGTACGATTTGTTACATCTGGCCAATTCAACAAAAAAAGTTCTAAATGCAGTAAAGGAAGAGTTGAGAGCACTACATTTAGTGGCTCTTCAGAATAGATATGCCCTGGACCTTCTCACTGCTATAGAGGGAAGAGTTTGAGCCAAATTCAGGAGCAGCTGCTGCACAGTAGTGCCCAGTGGAGAAGCTCCAAATGGAACTTTTAAAACAGCTATCAGTGAAATACAGACAGTCCAGGAACTGATAACAAATGAAGTTAATGAAGTGCAGTCAAACAACTGGCTGGACAGCATTTTCACGTGGGTGCCCAATTGGCTTTCCATAGTATTCAGAATGGCTGTCCCGAGTTGGTCCTCATGCTTGTCACCTTCTCATTGGCAAAACTATTCTTAGACTCTATACTAACAAAAAGAGAGGAAAATTCATCCTGACCCTGAATGTTAACGAGGTAAACGGTAAACATAAGCATAGTAACAAAATAGCCAAGGACGAAAAAATTGTGGATGAAGTTGACTGGGTCAGAACACAACCCACAGATATAGAATATTATGAGGTCTACTGGATTTCATGTGATAAAGATGGGCCGGGATCATAGATGGACCATTAGAACATTGGGAGGAAGATATAGGAGATATGAGTAGACTAAAAAGGGTATGGATAACTAAAAAGAAAGTAACAGAATGGGGGTTGATGGGAGGAAAATAATTAGTTATTGATGGATCAATAAAAGGGGGAATAATGTGGTAAAAATACAGGTTCAGCACGGTAAAGAGGCGCAAACCTATTAGCTGTAGGATTAGCCCACTAAATGGGATGGAGCTTTGTTGATAGTCAATGTAGGATTAGCCCACTAAATGGGAAGGGGCTTTGTTGATAGTCAAACAGTCCTACACTAGGGTGGCCTCAAATAATTGTGTTCGAAGCAAAATAACTTATAGGTAATAAAGTTTGAATTGCAGGTGAGTATGCAAGACTTAACATTAGACATAGGCACTGCAAACAGGCCTTGGTGCTTGCTTTCACTAGAAATTAATTTGCATTTTGATAAAATTGCCCAGAAGCCGCAGAGCCTGGCAGCTCATTGCAAACTACATGTTGCCAGAATCTTATGGTAAGAAATTAAGCAGCCTTCAACACTTTCGAAGCTCGTGGGTGCCAGGGGAAGGCTGTGACTGCACGATAATTTCCTAATTTGGCATATTAGTTTATGAAACGGGTCTACTGACGTTTTCAGAATGCCCCACGGCAGTTTCAAAAGAGGTTCAAAGAGTTTCTAAGATGCAACATTAAAATGGTAACTTGTCAATGGTGCAAGGCTCCTTCAGTGTCATGATCATTTACGTTCTCATGAGAAACGAATGGAGATGACAGGTGGCAGATGAATAAAGATCCGCTGGTCATCTCAAATGTCTCAATGTTTTGGCACTATGATGTGGGTTGGGGGTTGGACTGATGTCACCGAGGTGGTCGAGGGTGGTGTGGTAAGATTTGCAGGGCCCAATAATTGTTGGATAATGTATGTCCCACTATAAGGGAATAACATAGCTCTACGAATTAGCCTCACTCGGAGGACTGACCTAATGTTGCAATGTGACTTGATGCTAATTAGTTTGTACAATTATAAACGTTTTCCTTTTGGGTACTTTCGACAGTGCATTTCATGCAGTTCTGTTCCGCATTCTGCTCGAATATTGCTTTCCCAGCTGTATCTGAGCCCAGAAAAAATTGTGTTACTTCTTGCCTGGTGTACACTCCTTTTTAGACGACTTTTGTACTTTTTACTTGCGAGTTCAGTGGCAACCTGCAGTACACCACCAGGGATCGCTCCTCTATTGTCCGGCCTCTGACATTGGCGGCACAAACTCTCTTGTGGATGACTCAACTGCACCTGTCTGATGTCTGGCAGAGATTACATATTGGTGTGAGGGAATATACCTATTACTCTAGAGTCCACAATTCTATGTATTGGATCCACTACTGGCTTCTATCCGCAGAATGGGTGGAGAGGGTACATAGGTGCTCTCTGCTTCCACTCACATTCTCTGATCATTCACCCATCGTGCTCTCTCTCTGCCCTTCACACACTCACATAAACCATGTCCCCTCTGGATTATGTCTCCTGCAACATCTCATGGAAGCACTTTATGCCAAAATTGAGGAGTTCTTTAGTAATTGCGTAGACTCATGGCACGTCATTCTATGGTTCTGGAAACTTTTAAAGTGTTTATGAGGGGTGAACTGCTTTCCAGTGCTAACGGGACCCTTAAGTCACTCAGATCCGAACTTCGTGAACTTGAGCAGCAGATTAGGCTGCTTGAACATGAAAATGGTATGACTAATGATAAGGCATTACTGGACCTAATCAAGGGCAATCTGCTGAAATTTCAAGAACTAGCTGACAGGGAGGTTTACGTCACCAAACCAGTGCTCGCATGTAGGTATGGAGAGTCTGATAGACCAGGGAGGGTTCTTGCTGGGGAAGTGAAACTTAACTCTGCCCCCTGGGTAATTACTGGCATCACCGGGACATCCAGGGTTACCCTGACAGCTGAGGCTGTTACTAACTCTGAATTCCGAGCATACTACGTATCACTTTATGCTCTGAGATAGAACTCACACATTACTTGGAGACCACTGACCTACTGGCGTTGCCAGAAGAGGCACATTTGGTGCTCGAGTGCCCCATCACCCAGGAAGAGATTTCCACTGCTATTTCTGCCCTGATTTCGGGAAGGTACTCGGGGTCAGACGGGCTGGGGATTGAATTGTATAAAGAATCCAGGGCAATACTGGCTGCACATCTACTGCAAGTGTGGGAGGAGTATTTTATTGCAGGCTCCCTCCAGCCTTCAGTGAGGTGATAATGACAGTCCTTCAGAAACCTGGTAAGCCGCCATGTGAGGTTGCTCCATATCGGCCGCTGTCATTGATAAATGTTGATGTGATGTGAAGATTTTTGTTGAAATCCTTGCTTCTAGACTCCTCCCTTATATGGCTGATTTGGTTCATCCGCACCAGTCAGGATTTATCCCGGGTAGGTCCACAGTGTTAAATCTCTGCCGGCTAGTCAGCATTATCGCCCAGATCAAGCCACGGGCCAGGGCGGTTGCGGCATCCTTGGATGCTGAGAAAGCCTTTGAATCTGTATCATGGAAATGGAAACCTATTGAGGATCCTGTAGCGTTATGAATTAAGGGCTTACTTGCTCAGTTGCGTGCAACTACTCTTCTACTGCCCCACGGCCGACCAACTTCACGTTGTCAACATGTATGGGGTTATACAGAGGGACGCATTGGGGATGCCCCCTACCCCTCATACTGTTAGCATTGACCATAGTGCCTGCCACAGCTTAATAAGATCTAATCATGGCCATAGAGGATACGTATGTTGGGGTTACCACCGGTCTCTGTTCGCTGATGACACCTTACTGTATATTTGTGATCCGTAGGTGAACCTTTGCCCTGTGATGGACAAAGTGCATGCATTCTCCAAGTACTCGGGCTATATTGTGAATAAATCCAAGTCAGAGTTGTTCCCCCTTATGGATGCTACGCTTCTGATGCCCGACCTGCAGGGGTTCTGGTGGGTGGATTCGCTGTTCACATAACTGGGCATCAACTTCTCTAGGCAACAGTGTACACCGTATTCAGATAACTATGCTGAATATATGCAGTTCCTGGAGGCCGAAGTTAAGATCTGGGCTAAGCTGCTAATCTCGCTATATGGCAGGCTATCTTTGCAGAAGATGGTAGTTCTTCCCAAGCGCCTATATTTTTTTTGTAACATCCCTTCCTGGCCCGGTAGGGTATTTTATTCTTCCATTCACTCTAGGATGGTAGGGTTTCTGTGGCGGTCAGGGGCAGCCCGTATGAGCAGGGAAAAGATTACGAGCCATATCATTGGGGGTTGGGGGGGTCTGGCGGCCCCTGATATGGAACTAAACTACCTGGTGCCACAGGCACAATATGCGGGGTACTGGTTCTGCCTAGGGCCTGAGGTTGTAAATGTGACACTTGAGAGATATAGTGCGTCCCCCTCTAACCTTAAGGCAGTAATATTCAGCAGTAGGCACATAGACTCTTGTACTTTCGATCCGGTATGCACCAACGTTAAAGCCTGGGCTAGGTTATTTCAGAGACTGGGTCTCACGGTGCCTTATCATGCAAAAGTCCTGTTGTGGAATTTTCAGGGCTTGGTCCCACTTTTGATCTTGATTTGCAAAAATCCTGGGGAGCGAATACCGATTTGATGCTGGGTGACCTCTTTCTGGGAGGGTGCTTTGTGTCTCTTGAAAACTACATGGCTAAACCTGGTAGCGGTCCAATTCTCCTGTAATATTACAGAATAAGAGCTGCTGCAAAACGGTTATGGCCAGTGTTCCTGCACAAGCCGGAAACCCATATGTTCATAGATGCTTTTGTCATGGGTGGCAAACCTAGGCGAGTGGTGTCTAGACTGTATACGCAAATGCTGGATGCTCAGCCTACGAGGATTACAATACAATTAAGATGGGAACACAACCTGAGGGTCCAATTTTCAGATGTCCAATGGCAGAAATGTTGAACGCATACTAAAGAGGTGTCGTCGTGTGCCCGATACAGGTTGATACAATTTAAACTGCTGACCCAGCTACATCACACACCGGAAAGGTTTGCTAAATGTACACCGGGTGTCTCTGATGAATGCATAAAATGCAGTTGAACCCTGGCTGACACAGCGCATATGTTCTAGAATTGTCCTGTTGTATACTATTTTTGGGAAAGTGTGGCCACAACTCTTCATGAGGTGTTAGACATTCCCCCTACACTAGCACCAGTCAAGTACCTCTTGGGGTACATAGCCAAAGTGTCGGTGGTGGTCAGACGACTTTTAACGCAGCATGAATAGTAGCCAAGAAATGTGTTCTTGGGTATTGGAAATCAAAAAGTAGACTGACACATGCTGAGTGGTTGCGTGACCTTATCTATAACTCCGATAGGGAGGAAACATACATAACCTCAAACTCTCTGTTCTGTAGGCCCAAAGATATTTGGACTCCCTTGCGTGTCTTTTTGGCATCTTCAGGTGGCCCCCGGTCAGGTGAGGTATGATTCAACAAGCTGGATTGGCTCCCATTTAGATGCTTCATTGCATTCTGCTTTCTGCTCTTCTCTCTCCTCTCCCTATTATCTTATGAATGTATGTCAATTTACTCAGCTGTACTCTTAATGTATACCCGGCGTGTCTTATTATCTGTATTACGCTACTTCATTACTTTTCGTGTATGTGTTTACTGAACTGCCCTGTGATGTTTGCCTTTAACTTTAAATACAGTTTTTAAAAAGAAACTGTTCAGTAGCTATTGTTGGATTAGAAGCTCTTTTACTAAGCTTTTCAAATTTAAGGGTTACCCAATGTGTATCAAATGAGTCCAATATCACTTCTGACACCATATGTGAGGGGTCAGTAATGTGAGGCGGACAACTGCTTGTGTTTTTCTCAAGATTTGACATTTTATTAAAGAAAATGTTTGTAAATAAGTCCTTGCTTGTCCTACTCTATAAGGGAATTCCCTACATGGTCTAAAGACTAAGGGAATAACTGCTAACATACACAAACTGGCCCTCACACTAAACAACAAAACATTCAAAGGTAATCATAAACAACATACAAGAATAAACAATATTTAAGCAATATTTTAGATGACCTTCACTTGTGCTGTGTAGAACCCTTCCCCAGGTTTTTCCAAAGTCAACTCCCCAAATGTTCAACGGAAAAGAAAAGTCTTAAACCATTTCTCATCAGTTCTTCAAAATATTCAAAAGGAAAGAAAAGTCTTAAACCAGTTCTTGTAAATTCTAAGTCCACACAAGAGCTTATCAAACAAAAATCCACTGGTAACAATTCTTTAGCTTTCAGTTGAAAAGATCCCCTTCAAATTCCAGCCAAGAAAATAGCACCAATGGTAATCCTGGATGTGTTCTTTCCAAGATAATTTTCCACGGTTCAAAGAATAGTTTAACAACTTTTTCTTCTACAACATTACAGTTGGTTAAGACCTCTGCAGTATATTTGGTATAATTGTAAGGATGCTTCTCTTTGGGCTGCTTTCCTCTTGACAACCACCCTTCTACTACTGTTACCATGAAAACTGTCTCCTTTGTTCCACAGCATGCCACTTCTTCAACTAACCTCAATGTGACATCCACTGACAGTTTTATACACTACCACAGTTCAGGTACTTCTGCTTCAAGTTTATACTTTAGAATTGTTAGGCACATAAACACGAGGTAGTCAAGGCACTCTTCTTTTTTATGTTCCAATTAAAGGGCAGCAACTTTGCCTCTTCTGCCTTACTGCCACATGTATATCCTGATTCTACCCCAAGACAAGGGTTGGTCACCTATAGTTAACAGACTAGTGTCTTAAACATATAGGTCTTGTCTTGACTCTACAAGGACAAGGACCTCGTCCATATATTTGTATCTGCACTAGAGAACAGTGCCTATTAGACATGTTGAGGCCTTACTACAGTCTACCACCATCCTTTACTGCATGAAATTGTTGCAAACGAATTCTATGTATTTCTGCATTTGTTGCTTTCTGCTTTCATAATCATCAGTCTACAACTAATGTGTTCTCTTGATGTAGTACAAGTACATGTGAACACTTTTCACTTCTGTAAACGCTTTGCTGCAGAAGGTCTTTCGGTTCCATGTCTCCAAAAATGCTACCTGATTGTTCTCGAAAGCATGAAATTGTCACACCTTGATTATTGTTGATCAATGAACTTGTTATAATAAAATTACACTATGTCTAACACTTGTGCTTACATGTACGAATGAATGTGCGTGTAGCCTTTATCAATTTGGGGTCTTTTAGACTTTGACATAAGCTTAGATTAACGGTGACCTGTGCAAACACCATAATCCTCTTATTGAATAATAGCATACAGTTCTAATACTATGCTCTAACTATTGTCAGGCGGCTACCCATGTTTGTTACATATATCTACCCCAAGACTGACTTTCTCTTCACTTCAGCGGTTTTCAGCATTACAGATTATATTCTTACTCTTCTTTACAAGCACCCAGCTCCCTTCCTCAGGTTTGTTCACACCTTCTTTGTTCCAGTAATTACCCAGCACCTGTATTGTCACTTTTCCAGCTTTAGGTAACAATACCACACCTGTAACAGAAAATACTGGACCTTTCATAACCTTGCCGATAAGGTAGAAAGATCTAAATAAGACTTGTTTCACTATGGAAAAGGTTTGCCTCTTAGCTTGGGTAATGCTTGTTCTCCTTGTCAGTACAGCATCTGGAATTAAAGAATACATGTGCAGAATACTACAAGGTTCAGGCTTCAAAAGGAAAAACAGATTTAGGCACCCGTGACCACTCTTTGAGAGATCTTTAACCTTACAGGGTTGCAATTGAACACAATTGGCCCCACACGACCGTCCTTTGATGCTGCATTCACTTGTAACACTTGTGAAAGTCAACGTTAGTTTTTCGGAATGGTTTTGGCAGACGTTGCCTTTTTAATTAGGGACATGTCCACTACGGCAACATTAAGTTGTTCAACAATGGAAATAGTATGCCTTTCTTCTTACACAAACACTACGGCTCTCATTATTAGTGCATGTGCTCAGGGTAGTTTTTCACCAAAATACCTGGGGTAGCGGAAGTGACATCACATGGCCCTTGACCTCCGATGACATCACAGGAAGTGATGTAATTTGAACCCACCCCAAAGTGACATCACAGGAATCAATGGAACACGGACGTGTTGTCCCTGTGCTATCCTTGGTTGACAAAACAGGAAGTGGCATTAGATAGCATTGTTTCTAAGTACGCCACAAAAATATGGTTACGGTATCACTGTAAAGTGATATATATTTATAAAAGAATGGATCACTGTATGTATCATTAATATCAGCGCGTATAGGCCCATATTACCAAATGAATGTGAATGCAAGCAGACGTCCAAGGCCGAACGATTATGATGCGTTCTTATAAAGCACTTAGGCGCTTCATATAGAACAAATATGCATACAATATTACTCAACCTGTGTTGGTACTCATTTATCAACCTCAGCAGGATGAAAGGCTGAGTTGACCTTGCCAGGAGTAGACCCTGCAACCTGCAGATCACACACACATTACAGCAGCGAGCGCTAATCCCACAGAGCTATCTTAACAGCTATAGCTAAGCGCTGCATGCTGCTGGCCACATCCCAGGACCCTCAATTTAATTTTTTAAAGAAGAGGGTTTTTTCTTTCTTTTTTGTTTTAAAGGGTAGTAAGGAAGACCACAGGGGTAGAAAGTGAGACCTCAGGCGACCCCTAAATGATGTCCCTGCATGTGCTACATTTCCATTGTTAGAAAGGATTTCCAAGATTTGCAGAGTGAAACTGAACGCTGAGCTTCACTCATCGGCTCCAGGAACACTGCGGTTGCAGGCTGCATCACATTCCTGGCTTCTTGAACTTCTACTACTGATTTAGGCACACTTGGGACCCACACCCTTGTACAGCATGGGTGTCTTTGGTCCGGCCACGCCATTTGGGAATCTCCGTCACTCCTCAGTCCCTCGGCTTGCCTTCTGCTATGGGCCTTGGGCTTCCGCTCGATCACGGCTCTGAAATCACAACCACTTGGCGCACATGGGGGAAAACTCCACTCTCAGCACGTCTTCCTCTGTGCAACCACAGCAATGTAGGTTTTGAGATCAGGTCCCTCTCAAAACTTGTAGGTGAAATCTGCTGTCTCCACGTTCCGGCGTCCCTTCTGTGATCATAATTCCTCATGAATTGCCAGCCCCGGGCTCTTCTGCTAATACTTCTGTTGCCAGCCTTCCAACTCCTGTTCCAGCTCCCTCCTTCTCTCCTCTTCTGCTGCATCCTTTTATGCCTCACAATTAGTTTAAATTGTCTGACCCTTGAAAAGGCTGTTAGTCCTCTTCAGCCCTCTTTCTTGTCTCAGTACCTATAGGATTCTGGTACATGTAGTTCACTTCATCCAAGTTCGGTTTTTCTACTTCTTGAGTTTGGCAAAAATCCATAAAAAGGGCTAAGGGAGAGTTAAAAAGCGTGCATCACAGTCTTCCTGGTCTGTTCCTCCCACCCCCATGGGATCCTCCCGCAATACACCACCCAGGGGTCGGGATCAAAAGTGTCTGCCTTTCCCTGGTCACGAGAGGAAGGGTCCATACCAGGTTTCTGGGGAGAATTCCATCAGATTCTTCACAACAACCAGCATAATTAGATGGAATTCCCATACAACATTCCAGGTTCTTCCCAACAAACCGAGGTCCCTCCCTACCGGCCCTCCACATCTGCATAGAAAGATTGAAAAGAAATGTCAACTGGAGATGTCTGAGATGTGCTCCCACATGACAGGATTCTTGCTGCCAATTCCTTGCACACAGGATAATCAGCAATTTTTCTATCTTGATGTATTTCTTAATCTTACATCGCTAAACAATGACTACTGAATTTTTTCTTTTTCTATTTCCTTTTAGGCAATAGGAAAATGAACATTAACCCAAATCTGCAATAAATAGGTGTGCTATTAAGTCCTCAATTCCCTCTGTTACCTATGTGTGGGAAATCTCTTCAAGCACCAAATATGTGCCAAAGATAATATATAGCATGGCAGGGAGACCATGCATATTTTATTTACTTATTGAATTGTTTTTTATAACGCACCTAATACCGTACCTGAGTTCGGTTTCTAAGCACAGAATCCAGGATTTGAACCTCCGTTGCTTTGTGGTCTTGCTGCCAAGACCAGCGTGTTGTCCCTGTGCTATCCTTGGTTCACATATCCCTTATGTGCCCCCCAAGCAGCCACAATCATACTTTCAGCGCATTGGCCATAATAAGTTCACATATAGCCACCGACCAGGAGTGCATTAATTGTGTCAAAACTGCACTAGTTCAATGTGTGTGATTGGCATTCAGGGAGTTATGGGAGAGAGGGCTTAAGGCTGAAAGTGAAAGAACAACTACTACTGACAAAAGTGAGGTTTATTTATGCTTACACCAGAATTCTTCCATTACCTCCCAGGATGAATATTCCAAAGAAGGGGAACAATAGATAGACAAAGGTAAAAATCATAGCGCCAGCACCTTTTGTATAGTATTACAAATCAAGAAATACATTGAAAGAATTTAAAAGAACAGAGCCATAGGGAGCCTGGAGGCAGCAATGATTATATAGCACTGACAGAGAGGCATGACGTCACACATTTATTTAGGGTTCCTGGCACCTTCAAGCAGATAGCTGAGTCTTCTTTTACAGGGGACCGCTGGAGACATAACACAAATTACAGTCATTTGTGCATACCTGACCTTCCTTATGCCCACCCACACTTAGGCCCTGCGCTCACCCCTCTCACATACTACCCACCCTAAGCTTTGCAATAGTTTCTTGCCAACTGTGTTTATTGCAAGCACACTGATTGGGGGGGAGGGGACATTAAGCAAAACAGGCAAACACATATATTAAGTAATCATACGGATGAGAAATTGCATTTGTATTTATTTATTAGGAAACTGAATGTCATTTCAAACAGTGTGTGGACGGTGGGGAGGGAGTGGGAGATAGAGAAGAATAACAGGTCTGTTACCTATGTTGGTGGGTTAGAAGCTAAGTAGGAGGTAAAGTCATCATCATTGAGAGAGAAGGAGAGAGAATGGTTTGGGAGAAGGGGAAAGCAAGCCAGTAGGGTCATGGATAGTTGGCAAAGGCGTGAGAAACTAACTAGCATATAGACCAGAGTGCATTATCTGTCAACAAAACACAGTCCATGTACAGTACAAGATCATGTATGTGTTTCTTAAACTGCTCCCAGGGCAACAGCTAAAGCCATACAGGTTTGTATTTCTTTTTAGCTGCAAATTCAAATAAGTATTTGCTTCCCCATCTCAGGAGTTCTGAAATGTTTACATTTGTTCACTGCACTGACACTTTTCAATAGTGTCTCCTAGAGTGCATAGATGCCCTTCTGCGGCTAAGCAGAGGGTCAATTCCTTTTACCGGGATTTCATCTTTTTGCATGCTTCAGAAATAGTCCCTTACCTTGCTCCGGCTCAACCGGGAACCTTCTGAGATGCCTTCCATCTAAAAAAAAATAAAGGCATGTATAAATACTTTACATTTATATTGAAAGTCCCAAAGTTCTCTTCAGTAATGGTTCCATTGATGATCATCTTTGTGAACTGAATGTTTTCACTGCTCTTTATGCTCCCTTCTCCTCTCACTTCCATCTTACTACACTCACTCCTAAATCCTCCTCTCTACGAGCTTGGATTACACCTCTCATCTGCACCCTGAAAACAACAATGCAGAAAAAGCTTCGCACTTGGCAAAGGTCAAGACACTGCTCTGATATCTCACTGATCTTCAAAACTATTCCTCTACTCGTGACTCTGCCAAAAGTGACTTTATCTCTCTCCCATTTCGTCTCAATCCTCCCAACCCAAAAGTATCTCAACTCAATTTTCTCTCCCCTCCTAAACTCACCTGCATCTCTGCTACTCTTTCTGCAAATGGTCTTGCTCTGTGCTTTGCTTCTAAAATGTCTACCATTTACAATACCATTGCTACTTACCTTCTCTCTACTTCTCCTGCCCACTTTCTCCACTACTCCTACCCTCCTCTCCTGCTACTATGTCTTCATTTGCTCCCACCAACCCTGATGAGATTTTTGCTCTACTCCTCAAGGCTAACCCTTCCTGTGCCCCCAGTGACTCACTGGCCTTGCACATTGGGGCGCACATAGCTCCTAGTGTTGCTCCACATCTTGCTTCCCTTGCTATTGTCATCCCTCTCCTTAAGAAACCTCTTCTAGATCCTAACTGTCCTGCCATCTTTCGCCCTGTCTCTCTTCTACCACACTATTCCAATATTTTAGCGCCAGTAGTATTCAATCAACTCACTGAGTTCCTTGATACTCACAACCCCCAGGACCCTCTTCAATCTGGCTTCCGAACTCTGCATTCTACTGAGACAGCTCTCCTCAATGAACTTCATCTCTTCTGCTTGCCATTCAAACCTTTCATCTATTCTTATTCTTCTTGACCTCTGCAGCCATCAATACAGTCGATCATTCACACCGTCTCTCTACATGATCGCTACTTGGCATCAGCGAGAAGGCCCTTGCTTGGTTTGCTTTATACCTTGCCCCTAGACACTTTCAAGTGTCCTGGAATGCCTTATCGCCCCACTCACCCCCTTACTGTGGATATCCCCAAGTGCCTGTCCTTGGTCGACTTCTCTTCACTCACTATACTGCACGTCTTGCCACCCTGATCTCCTCTTACAGCTTTTCTATCAACTCTTTGCTGATGATCTTTTTCTCCCTTCACTCCCTATCCAACAAGCTGTTTTCAAAAATGTTAAAATGTTTCTCCATCATCAAATACTAGTTAGCATCTCACTCACTCATGCTCAACTCCACCAAGACTGAAGTTCTCCACTTCCCAGTCCAACAGGCTAGCTCTTCCTCACCTCTCTTTCCCTTCTCTCCCGACTAACTTCCTTACTCTGCTTCCGCTCATAACCTAGATGTCATCTTCGACCCATCACACAACTACTTGCTCTTCATCTCCAAATCTGCCATTGCAGCCAGACTCAACCTTCTCAATGTCAGAAATATTTGTCATCTTCGTCCTTTCAATACTAGTGAACAGATAATCTACTCCTTAGTCCTTTCTAGATCTAACTACTGTGCCAGTCTCCCCTGAGGCCTTCCCAACTATGCTTTTTCACCTCTGGACAAAGTCCTCAGCTTCGCGGTCCAGACAATTTTCAACCTTTCTCGCTTTACCTCTACCTCCTCTGCCTTTTGACATATTGGTTGGCTATGTATGAAATAAAAGGCTAAGTATAAACTTCTTCTCATCATCTACAAAACTATCCATGGACTCGCCCCATGCAACTAATCTGCTCATCTTACTCTGCTCATCTACACCCACATCCACTAGCAG
Organism: Ambystoma mexicanum; assembly: GCF_040938575.1. Classification (NCBI taxonomy): domain Eukaryota; kingdom Metazoa; phylum Chordata; class Amphibia; order Caudata; family Ambystomatidae; genus Ambystoma; species Ambystoma mexicanum. The sequence continues at coordinate 755,193,852 of NC_090926.1, read as the reverse complement.
CCTGTTCCTAGGTCATTCTGTCCTATCCTCGTCCCTGGTTTCAAGTCACATTTTCTCACCCCATTGTAAAGGACTAATGTCTTCTGCTCTGTTATCAATGGTAAATTTTTTTTATTTTTTTATTTTTTTATTATTATTTGTTTGGTTAATACAATCAACCTTTCAAATTTTCAACATACAAAAGAATTGCATTTCATGATTATTTACCAACAGATTTATACAAGAGCAGCAGCACGTGCAGTAAATGGATTCAACAATCAAGGCTGCTCAATTGATACTCTTTTTGATATTCAATAGGATTTGACTGAAGCTTATAGCATTTAGCAGGAAATACAGCATCCAAAAATTGTATCGTGGCTATCTTTATGGCTAGCTTAGGTGATGAAAAGATGAATTGCCACAGATCTTTGTATATATACCTGTTTTGGTCTTCCAGATAATTTTTAAAATATAGCATACGAGTGGCCGCCAGTTGAGGGCAGTACACTATACAATGTTCCAAGGTCTCTTTTTGGTCTAAAACTTTACAAAATCGGCAGTAATTATCAGCCTTCGGGATTAAGTTTCTACGAGACAGGACTTCTCGAGTTGGCCACAAATTCAGACGAAAACGAAGCAGCTTTTGACGTATTTTAGAGCATGGGAATTTGAGCAAATAATCAGCCATAACACTATGACGTTTATGACCAAATAAATTTCGTTTGAAGTCTTTATAATTTAAACATTTATTTTGGTTGGTACACCAATCATAATGTTGAATTTTTTTCCTTGCACTGCTTTCATTTGTTAATAAAAGCTCCAGCGAAATTGATGCATCAGCTAGTGCATTTAAAGTTGCCTTACACCATTTTTGGGTGAACATTCGATCTCTGCTTAATAGATGGACAGCCACTTTGCCCAAAATGTCTGTACGATTAAGAGAAAGAAGACATTTTCGGAGAAATGCACAGTATTTCCAAGTGACGTATGAGAAGATGGAAAGAGAGCCCAGTTCAAACCTTATCAATGGTAGCGGGGTGCTTGCCGGCAAATGTAGTACTTGCTTCCAGAAGGCCGATTCCAATCTATCCCACCAAAGTTCTTTTTTGGGGGCTTGGGCTTCTGACCCATAAGTTAAGATTGGAAGGACTTTCTGCATATAGAAAGTTACCACATGTTTTATTGTAAATTTGCCGAATTTACCCATTAGTATTTTGGCCTGTGCAACTAAAGTCTGTAGTTTGCCCTTAAGTTCAATATCTTCACTGGGGTTTGCAGGGGTGTCGGTGATCAAAATCCCCAAATATTTATATATGGATACCTTGTCAAGGGCAGAATTGTGCAATTTCCATCTAAATGGTTTGACTTTCGCTCCCAAGTGCCATTTGCAAACCATTATTTGTGTTTTATTCATGTTTATATTTAAGTGGTTTGTATCTACATACGATTCCAGACCATTTAAAAGATTTTGTAAACCACTTTGAGTTTTTGAAATGAGGATCAGGTCATCTGCATAAAGGAGATATTGGATTTTGGTCAAACCCATTGTCGGAGAGTCACTGCTTATCTGCTTGAGAGCAATACCCAAATCAAAGATAAAGAAATTGAATATAGAGGAGGCCAAGATGCACCCCTGTTTCAATCCTCTGTGTGTTGTGAATTTGGCCGTCAAATCGCCCCCCAGAGCAAGTCTCACCTGCATGGTAGTATTTGTGTGAAGGAGAACTATTAATGATGTCAGAGAAGAGGGACAATTGTGTTTGATTAATTTTGAAAATAAAAGCGCTCTGTCGACTGAATCAAAAGCGACTTTAAAGTCAACAAAGGCTAGAAACAAAGACTGTCTCTGAACAGTATGCTCGGAAATAAGTGTATTTAAGGTAAAAATATTAGGGATAGTACCTACTTGTGCCACAAAGCCTGCTTGAAAAGGATCGTTAAGTCCAGCCTGCATGGTCCATTTTTGAAACTCTCTTAAAATTAGACGAGAGAAGATCTTACCGGGGGCGTCCAATAACGCTATGGGTCTGTAACATGTAGGATCTTTCCTGTTCCCTTTCTTAAAAATAGGAATAATTATTGAGTGAGTCCAGGAAGGGGGTAAAGTTTGCGTTTTTATAATGATAGAGAAGATTTGAAATAGTATTTTGGCCCAGATTTCTGGATGATCTTTAAACATTCTGTTAGATAGACCATCAGGGCCGCAAGCACCAGATCGACTGGACGTCTTAATAAACAGGCGAATATCGTCCAAGTCAAAATTTAGATGAAAATTCGTCGTGAACTTGTCAGATAATGGTGCAGAACCCCCTTTTGGAATACTGTATAAGGCTGAGAAATGGGAAATCCAGTCTGCCTCGGTGACTTCATTGGCTTGTACTATTACCTGTGGCCCAATAGTGGCATGATTGAGCAGGGACCAGGTGTTAGCAATGTTCTGGCTTTGAATAGTGGCCAATAACAGTTGGCTGTCAAGATGGTATAATGTGGCATGCCTGGATTTAATCCAGTTTCTGTAACTGGTTTTAATTTTTGTTAGCTGACTATGACGCATACTATGAGGTAATTTCATGGCTTCCCTTTTTTGAAGTCTGAATAATCTCTTATGATTTCTGACATCCAAATTGAAATTATGAAGAAAGGAAGGACGGGTCTTAGATTTAAATAAAGTGCTCGGCAATACAGGTCGAAAAACTTGAATCATGTCAGAATAACAGATGTTAGAATTTACCACGTTCAGTTGGATTTTGTTAGCTTCGTGATTCAATTGTATGTAAAAGCCATCTAAAGCTTTGTCCGTCCATCTTACTTTGTTACCTGCATTATTAGAGGTCAATTGAGAATGTTGATATTTATCTCTCTGTGAGTTTGGGACACCCTTAAACAACAATTTGGCCGTCAGTTGATTGTGGTCACTCACATCAGATTTTATAATTTCGAAGTCTATCACATCAGAGAAACAACTAAGATTCATGTACATATAATCTATGATGGAGGAAGACTGCCCTCTATGCCACGTTGAACCCGGGGGGATATCGGATTTAAACGCACCATTGAGTCTAAAAAGATTGTGATATTTTACAAATTGTAACCATTTCTTGGTTCTAAATTGGGTATTTGAGGTTTTCCCAGCTATACAATCCAAATTTAGGTCACCAGCAATCAAAATTTTGTGTACTGTATTGTCTAGACAAATGAGGCTGATCATATCGCTCAACGTATTCAGAAAGCATTCATCCGTTATCCCCGCCGGATTCCAGTATACATTTATAATGGCATACGAGGTGGCAACCAAATTGAGCCGGGACATTTGAATAAAGGGATTGGGTGATGACCAAGAAGTGAGACTGGTATTGGTGTTCGCTTGAATGGCTGTTAATAGACCACCATATGGTCTACCACAAGTACTCTTACTAGCAGTGTTCATTAAAACATCATGTGTGTCCCAAATTGGCGTGTTGGTCAGCCAGGTTTCCTGTAACAGTATCAGATTGAATTTGCTTAGTAAACTCAGATCATTATTCAAGAGGTGAGAGAAACCTCTAGAGTTCCAACTTAAACATGTAAATTCACTTGGGGTCAGAGCTTGATCTAGTTATTGTTGGCATTCAGATCCTATAAGAGCTCTAGAATCTTTAAACCCATGAGAATGACTTTCATGTGTAACATGTTTTGACTGACTCAGGAAGTGTTGCTGTTGAGCAACCTGTGGATTAAGATTGAAATCAGAATATACTTCGAAACCAAGATCGAACAGATCCTTTCTTGCTAACCATATTGCGTTTTGGATTACACGAGATTGCATCCAAAGTCTCACAATATGTAAGTTAGAATTGTCAAAAAAATCTACTAATGTTAAATCGTTCGAACTAATATCCTCAAGTGCCACTATGTCTGCAAAGATATTCAGAATAGAGTTTCTGTTCAGGACGAACTGCTTATATGGCAACGATCTACATTTTAGGACTAGACAGAAATTAGCTAAACGTTTTGGAGGGGGGTGAATGGTACTGGATTTGTTATTGGAATCCAAAGAAACCGAGTGACTAGAGGTAGGTTTTTTGTCACTAGTTAAAGCTGTACTGGGTGACATTTGAAGATCCTTAGAAATCGCGGCTTTAAGTAGGGTGAATAATTCAGGGACGATTTCAGCCAAGAGTGATCTCCCAGACTTATCAGATAAGGGCATGGGCAAAATATTAGTTTCAGAACAATGCTTGATAGAAGATGCCTTGGGCTCGCTAATGGCAGACAGTGGGTGACTCGCAGGTTGACGATTTTGTTCAACGACGGTCTTTACCTGTTTGTTCTGAATTGATTGAGTTACAGGAACAGTCTCATGTTTGCGAAAACCCTGATCTGACATATAGGCATCAACAGCCCGCCGAAGTTCCATGCGATGGAACTCTGATGAAGGACTGCTTACTTTAGAGGATGAGGGATTCGGGGTAATATCTCTTTCATTTAATGGTATAGGGTTTAATAATTTAGGTGCATTAATTGCTGTCACCAGAGCATCCAAAGGGGCATAAGACGGCACAGTTGGCGCACTCTTGGAGTTATTAGTCAGGGAAATGGTCGAGGTGCGCAACAAAGCCATTTGTTGATATTTTTTTGATACTGCTGAAGCAGCAATTAAAGCATTTTTTTTAGGCAAATGAATCTGGCGAATAAAATTTTTAGTTTTGGATGCATGGTCTAGATTGGTGATCGTTTGATTTTTTGTTTTTTTTGTTTTTATTATTTTTGACCCCGCCCTCTTGATAGGAACCCCCTTACCAGCACCTGTCTGCGCTCTATCTGTGAATATTTCGTAAGGGACATTAGCGGTTGATGAGGTGCCAGAGTCAGTCTGAGTGGAGGGTTGACCTTGTGCAAAAGCACTTGGACAAACCACGGGGCTGTGAATTATGCCTTCAATGTATGGGACGGCAGAATATAAAAAAGATTTGGGTGGTGTACTATGTTCAGTATGATGATTCACCGAAGTTTGCAATGGTCCAGAAGTTTGGGTACCTAAAGAAGCTTTCAATACTACAGGCATATCACTTGGTTCACATACTTTCTGCACATTAGCATATTTAGAAAATAAAATAGGTGCATGCTCCTGCCATTCCAAAATTTTGTCTAATTTTTGGGTATGTTCAGTGGACTTATCTGTCCACGAGTCAAATAGTTTTGTTAATGTTTGGAGTGAGGTGTGCATGGCAGCTAATGTCAGGTTGACCAAGTTTTTATTTGTCATTTCTGAGTCCACCTTACATGATAAAATTGGGGATTGTAGATGTTGTCGTGGGGTGGGAGCAAGATAAGAAGCATCAATAGCAGAACAATTTGACTCACAATTTGAGAACATAATGGGAGATTCAGAAAGACGAGGAGAAACGTCCACAGAAAGTAATTTGGAAGACAGGTCAGCATGACTCAAATTTAAATTTGCAGTAACATTTTTTGCTGCAGCAATAGGAGTTTGAGCTCCTGCAGGTGGAATGGGAGCAGAAGAAGGTATGTTGTGTAATAGTATGCTATCCGAAAGGGAACCATATTGAACCGGCCCAGGCAAATTAGGTGTTGCTAGCTTGGTGACTATTGGCACATCTTTGGTATCATTACACAAAACAGGATGAACATTTAAATCAACAAAAGTTTGATCATGAACCATATGAACCATAGGCAAAGGTTTTGGGAGACTTAAAACTTGCGGCTTTGCGCATCCTTTATAAAATTGTCGAATGTCCTGCAAAGGAGGCCCGAGAGGAACAGCCTTGCGACCTCTGCGCGTTCTGCTGGCTATTGGCGTTGAGCACAAAGACAGTGGTGGATGTTGTACAGTTAATGCTATAGAATTTCGTGAGCACGAGTTGCGTGCCAATTGAGATTTTGGGGGCAAGGCCATTGTTATTGACGGCAATCTTGACTGCATGATAGAAAAGCTGGTCAGTAAATCCTGTAAGTTTGATTATAAATGCAAAATAAAACTAATAAAAGCAGTCCACAAATCACTTTTAAGTGTTATTAAAATCCTTCGAGTGGTGCGCCACTTACCAGAGCACCTCGATATGCAGGCTCTGCAGTCTCTATATTGCAGTCCGCTGCCGCCCACGCCAAACAGCCAAACAGCACCAGCCCTTCTACCACCAGGGCTTACGCCGCGAGGGTGACCGTGTCGGGAAGATATCCTTCCTTCCCAGTCACGTGATCCAACACGTGACACACTGAGGCTCCTCCCCGCTCTGGCAGCTGTGTGCGGGCTCTAGGCGGCAAGAGCGGAATGCTCGCAGTGCGGCCAATTCAAGGCAGGGACAAATGGAAATGCTGCTTCGGTGCTTTCCAAAATGCGCAGCTCGTCCCCAACAGTACACAATGGTAAATTGAGTATGTGTTTTATGCCAAAAACGCATTGCTTTCCCTGTGGCTTTTAAAAATAAATAAAAGAAAATATTTGAATACTACAACTTTTATTGTTTTATTTCAAGGTTGTTTGTATCTGTAAATACTTTGTTTTCTCTGGAAAATTCCCATGCAAGCAGCGGAGAGCAGAATTTATATGATTTCTTATTAATTTGATGCTCACTCAAGAGCTCATGGAAGCAAGAAAAGAAAAAACCTCAGAAACTATGAATGTAGACTCTGTGAAGGGAAAAGGGAGACGCTGTTCCACTTGACCTTGCTATGTCCCGATTTAAAGCAGCACAGAAGTAGATGGTTGGGGACATTTTTCTCGCAATTCACTACGAGGTCAGTAGAGGACTGGTGGTCAGCTTTACTTCAAGGTGAAATCATTTCATTAACTCTTGCCCTGCTAGCATTCTTGAAAGAAGTGTTTGTAACGATAGACAAAATATTGCTACAGAAGGTGTCCGTTGATTAATCAAGGGAAGCAAGGACCTTGTGGAACCCATGCAGATTTTTCTGAAATGTTATTATGTTTGTTTTCACTGACCTCACTATGCTTTTAGCTAATGAAATGGAATATCCTTTTGTTTTGTTTTGGACTTGGTTTTTCAGGTTTCCTGTGTCTTTATTTCGTTCTTTTGATGTTTTACTGTTTTTCTGTGACATTCTGATAAATAGCTTAAGGTTTATAATTGTAAAACCAAATGCTAATAAAATAAAATAGAAAGAACTAACAAATTCTTTGTTTTCACCGTTAGTCAGGGTTTCCAGTCTCAGAGGAATTAGTTACAGAAGCTAATCACTGTGTAGCCTGTCAAGAGCACAAAAAGGAGATTACAGAAGCAAGGTTAATGGCATTGCAGTTACAATTCAAGGGCCAAGGGACTGCAGGGAAATGCGCAAGGGCTGAGGAAGGCTCAAGAGAGAGGTACTATGATTGTTCCGGGTTTAACAACTAACAGCAGCACTGCATCAAATTATTGAAAGCAGGAGGGTCAATAAAAGCTTGGATGCCCAAACTGATTAGAGCAGAATTTTTCACCCTCAATCCCTAATGCAACACCGTTCTCCAAACCAAAAGCACCTGTTTTTTCCCCGCTGAACACCTTATCACAGGAATGTTCTTGGAGAGCATAACTTTGTCATGAGTAATGAATGCCCATTTGTGAAGTGTTAGAGGGAAAACCCCATATGATGTCTCAGGCACTGGGGCTAGCAAATCTGCCCTCCGAGCTGAGGACTTTCACACTGCTCTTTCTTCCACCTTTGTTAAAGCTGTTGGAATTTCTAATCAACCTGTTATGCACCTTGTGAACTAACCATATTTCTGTTTTGCTATGTCTGATCACTAACAAATGTCTCTTTTAAATACTTTACCCACTGTTAATTTGCTAGGCGAGATGTCCTACGTAACCTAATCTGTACCATCTACAGTACACTGGATGGAGAATGTCTGGATGTCCCCTATACAAAGAACACAGAAATCGACCTTGCCTCTGCAGGAGGGACCATTTACACCTATTATCTCAGCGAATGTGAACATTACCCATTGCTCTCCTAAGCCCCAGAGTGCCTGTGGTCCCAACATGATAATGAAAGAGGGTGCTTACAAAACATACAGCCCATGAAAATATGAGTAAATCCCTCAAAAACCCTCTTGAAAATTCCAGCGGCACCTATGCCCTGAAGCAGAAGAATGACTAGAAACTGTTTATAACTCACTATTACAACAGGGAATTGCTGCCCAGACTTTGGTGCACCCACATAGTTCTCCCATCCTGCATGCAAAAAGCATGGGAAAAATACATATTGATTTGTGCAAGACTTACATGCTGTGAATTCTGTAGTATTGCCCCCCTTAATAGTAGGTCCTAATCCTGACACTATTCTTTCCTGCATACCACCTGTAACAACTTCCTTCACTGTCACAGACTTTTGCTCTGCCTTCTTTGAGTCGCCTTTTTTATACCACAGACTGCAATACACATAGAAAAGGATTCCTCAGAGGTTCACTGAATCTCCCACCCCTTTTCTTCTCAGGTACTTAAAAGCGCCTAGACGTCATCATATTCGCAGGGAACTTAGATGAAGCTTTTTCAGCATGCAGGTAACTTACATTTAGCTTTACTCTAATGATGCATGCAAAAAGGATATAACAGGGCCAACAATTGCTTTAGCTATTAAAGGAGACAAAACCTTCAAACAGAAAATCAACATATGTCAACAAAAGGTATATTATTTATGCAATGATATTTCTGCAGACACCCAACATTTGACATACACCCATGTTGCAGCTATTATAAAAATCCAAGACCTACCACTATAACCCATATGCAATCTATGCAAGGAACTGCAGGATATTGCCAAAAATAGAATAACTTTACAATGCCATATTTAAACCATTGCACAATCTCATGCATTTCAATACATGTGAATCTTTACAGTGGTTATCAGAAGCCGAATGAGCATTCAAGATTATAAAACTCTACTGCACCAATGCTGGGCCTGCCTGGTTAGGCAGAACTTTTCACATTCTTCAGCCAGCACCAAGATGGTTTTGCTTTAGCTGTACTCGCATAGAAACCACATGATATACACCACCCACTAGCTTATTACAGCACTGCGCTAGGCACTGCTGCCCCTGCAATACCTTCCTGTCATCAATATTTAGCAACTGACACTCTGGCAGTACAATTATCAGAATGCTTAGTTTTTGGCTCACCTCGGACTGTCACAATACCACACACTGTTAATGCTTTACTACTCAAAACAAAAAAAATAGCATATGACTACTTGCAATTTACTAAGTACAAGCTGATCCTATGGAATTATTCTCATATTACTTTGACTTGCTCTCCTGTCATAAAGCTTGCATCACTATTTTCAAGCCCTGTTGATGGAGAACCACATGATTGTATTTTTGTCCCTGCCAATCTCGCGCAACTTTGAAGAGACTTTCGTGGCGCACCTTTGCAGAATTTTGAGCTCATTTATTTCCTTGGGGGCGGGGGGAGGAGCTCATGCTTTCAAAAATATATAGTTCAAATAGTTGCTCAAAATGCTGTATGTTCTTTCACAAACATAATAGAAAATGCACATTTATCCAATGTGTTCTCAGCTCAAGTAGCAGACGTTACTGCTTTAACAAGGCCACATCCACTAGCTGCGAATTAAACAGTCACCATATACACTAATTCCCGCTAAGCTGAGTCAGCCCAATGTCCAACTGAAGTCCACAAGAGACTCCTCTCCGAAAACCAAACAAAAAGAAATTGCCACATCCCAGCAACACCAGGGACAAAATCAGAGAGATCAACCACTGATGGACTAGGCGATGAGATGACGAGAGCATGTATCATCACTTCTGGTTTGTAGCTTAACTTTCTGTCTATAACAACACTTCCTGTAGCCATCTGGGTTTGGTAACATCACTTCCTGTGGCCACTGAGACCAGTGACATCACTTCAGGTGACCATCTTGGTTCGGTGACATCACTTCATTTGACCATCTTGTGCCGGCCCAATCTCCAGCTGAAAGGCCACAGCAGACTCTTCTAGGAACAACAAAAAAGAAGAAATCACCTCATCCCAGCAACACCAGGGACAAAATCAGAGGGACCAGCCAGTGATGGACTACACGATCAGGTGACGGAAGTGTGGGTCATCACTTCTGAATTACATTGGGGCGTCCAGCTAAGGGCGGAACAGTGAAGGGTGAAGACCAGCCATTGACAAGCCTCTTTGCTTTTGAGCCTTTGCTTTTGCCTTCCTCCCTGAGGCACTTTCCGGTACTCACCTATTATGAATTCACTCCTGCTGCTCTTCCTACTCACTTCTCCCTACGCATTCTCCAATGAAGCTACAACGTCCTCCTTTCCTATCCATATCATAAAACTTGCATCTCGAAACTCCTACCACTCCAACTATCTTGCACCTCCTACTTCCAAAAAAACAAAGCTGACGAGCTAACAATACCTATCCACCTCGCCTCTCTTCCTCTGAGACTAAACTTCTCTACTCTTCCTTACTGCATCAACTGAACATTGCACTCTGAAATGCTCAGTCTGTATGCAACAAAACATCCTTTATCACAGACTATTTTCACGCCAGCCTTTCACTCCTATACCACCTTGCTATCAATGATTCCTGAATTTCTCCATCTGACACTTTAACTCTGGCGTCCCTACATGACTCCAAACTATCCTTCATTCACTTTCCTTGTCTGAGTGGCAGAGGTGGAGCTGTTGAACACCTACTCTCTTCCTGCCTCAATGTCTCACAAATCTCCAATGCTATGTCTTCTCCTACCTCTTTTCAGTTCACCATTCCTACTATTTCTCCGCCTCACTTGGTTCACATCATCTCCATCTATCAACCACCTGGTCTCACTGGACCATTCTTTGCTGAACTTGGGAAACTCCTTGATTCTCTTTCCACTAAACATCACCTCATTCTCTTAGGTGACTTTAACCTTCCCACTCCATCCGAATCCCAGCAATCTTAATTTCAGTCTTTTCTTAGTGACCATGCTCTCCACTCCATCCATACCCACACCAGCGGAAACTCTTTGGATCTCTTATTCATCTCCACCTCTCACTCAGTCACAAATACTAATGTCACAGTATCCCTATCTAATCACTCCATTGTTTCCATTACCATCTTCTTTCCACTCCCTGACCTCTCCTCACCACTTGCCCCACCTATCACTAAGAGGAAATCAAAACCTGCCATTCCTCTCCTTTTCTCGAACCTACAGTTCTCATCCTCCTCCTTCACAACTGATGCATATTCCACTAATACAGCCTTCTTCAGCTTCCAATCACACTATATGACTCATTCTCCATTCATTTTCTTTTCACATCCCACTGCTAACTTTCCCCCCTAAGTCTCAGTGTCTTCAACCAATGGTCAGCTCATTCGTACGCTCTCTCCGTACAGACATGCATTAGTTGCTGAGCAAATAGAGACATTGCCACTCACATGAGGACCTCTCTGCCCTAAACTCTCTCAGGGACTCTCTTGATAGAGCTGAAAACTGAATTCTACCTCACCCTCATTGACTCTCACTCCACCATCCTTGCCAGCCACAGGAGACCCTAAACGAACTCCTCCTAAACCTATGACTATCAACTCCACTCTCATAGCGAATGACCTAGCCAAATACATCACTGCAAACATTCCCTAAATTAGAGACTTTCTCCTGGGTTTCCTAACACTGCCTCCTTCTAAATTCTACACTCCACCTACCACTCCATTCTACCATCATCCTCTGCCTCTATCTGCTACACTAGTCACACTAATACTGAAGAGGTCTATCTTTGCTGATGAAGGGTAAACCCTTTTGTGCCCCATAAGACCCTCCTGCTCCTCAGCTATAAGATCCTATTGCCCCTTTAGTGGCATCTCACCTTGCTGAACTCTTCAACCTGTCCTTCGAATCTTGCTTGCTTTTCCTCTTTTTTCAAAGCGGCCAGTCATTCCATCCTAAAAAAGCAAAGCGGTACCTGAACGTACCTGCTAACTTTCTCCCTGTGTCTCTTTCCACACTACTTAAAGGTGTTTGAAAGGCTTGTGTACAACCGTCTTACAAATTTGTTAGACTTCCACAATCTTTGCAATGCCCTACAAGCAGGTTTCTGCTCTCGTCACTCCACGGAAACTACTTTCATGAATTTTTGCAACTTCTTCACCTCTGTTAAGCACCCCAACGCATATTCTGTCCTAATTTTCCTCGACATGTCAGCTGCCTTTCACACTGTTGATCACTCTTGATCACTCTGATCTTCTTAATACTCCCTTTCTTCTTGGGAATCATGATCAAGCTTTCTTCTTGGGAATCATGATCAAGCCTTTGCCTGGATTGAATTCTACCTAGCACCTCACCAATTCTCTGTCTTCTGGAGCAACAACACCTCTCAACTCAATCCTCTAACTGTTGATGTTCCACAAGGCTCTGTCTTGGCTCTGCTCCTCTTTACACTCTACACATATGCTCTTGGGGTACTAATCTCCTCCTTTGGGTTCTCATACCAACTCTTTGTGAATGACACCCAAATCATTTTCTCTTTTCCTGACTTCTCCTCTGATCTCTCAATCAACATTTCCAACGGTTTGTGTGCCTGCCTTTAAATACTGGATGGCTTTGCACACTGATGTTAAATTCTACCAATACAGAGGTGCTCTTCTCCACTGACAAATACTCTCTCTCATATCTTCCCCTGCCTATCTAGTTCTCACCTGACACTCTCCCCTATTCTTATTCAGCTATAAACCTTGGCACCATCTATAACCCTTCTCACATCTTCTCTACTTTCATCGCCAAAACTGCAATGGCGGCTCGCCTCAACCTCGTAAATATTAAGAAAATCCGGCAACTCCTTCCTTTCAACACCATTAAGCATGTCCTAACGGTTATGGTAATTTCATCTAAAACCATTGCATCTAATGCCATTCCATCAATTTTATCCATCTAAAAAAATGTCCATCTAATTCATTTAATTTTATTTTTTTTAATCTTTTTTTTGGTGGGGTGCCCCCACCCAGAACCACTGTTTTTTACCCTTTAAAATGCACCTGAACAAAAAGTAACCCTTCACCCCGCAAAAACATGCATTAGATGGACATTTTTTAGATGGAAACATTTTGATGGAATGGTATTACATGGAATGGGTTTAGATGAATTGACTAGATACCTGTCCTAACCACTCTTGTTTCTCTAAACTGGGCTACTGTGCCAGCATCCACAACTATGCTTTCTATCCTCTCAAAATGATCATCAATTCTGCTACCCAGACTCTCTTTGAAATCCCTTATCTCACACCTACTTCTTAGTACCATCACCATGCTGGGTGGTTGACGATGCAAAATAGGACCAGATTAAAATTTCTTCTCATGGTTCACAAATATATCCATGGTAAGGCACCAACCTCCTCTCTCCAACTCTATAAGCCTTCTCTTCTCTGCTCTGCCTCCTCGACTACCCCTGTGGTACCTCGCCCTCCCTGTGCATCCTCTTGCTTCTGCTCTTTATCTCTTCTTGCTCCACTTGCATGGAATTCTCTTCCCCAGACATCTGAGAAACATTCTGCACCAAACCAAATTAAAAGTCTACCTCTTCACCTCAGAGTTACCCTCTCATCTGCGTTCTATCTAGTCAGGCCTTGCACATTCTTAAAAATCCCACTAGACCTACAGGGTGAATTCCTTGGTTAACATACTCGACCTAAGAGAAATGCACTTGCCCCATGGTGATCAGTGACAAAATATTGACCAGTGCTTTCTGTAAAATGGATCATGTCAACATAAGCACACCTCATATTTGGTGCAATTTTCCCAACCAAAGGCCAGCCATGCACAATTAATCTTTTAAATGCCATTTACAGTAAACAAAGCTTGTTTCCAGTAAATGTCAAATGAAGATTTAAAACATCTCATACTCGCAAAGAAGGTCGAGTACCATGCAAATGGTTTGGTTTTATTTGCCATTTACAGTAAACTGTAACGCTCGCCTCGTATCCACGAGGACGCCACTCAACCTGGATGGACCCTTCACTCCCTCTCGAACCTCTTCCCTTGGTAATGCTTCAAAGAGTTGGGCTTGCAATACAGGAGTGCTGGGTTCAAACTTAATTGTTCCTTGCTGCTTAACCCCCGCCTCCCTTGAAAACCAGACCTTGCCTCAGACCTGTCCTAACCTTGATTTTTTGTACGATTCGCTCTCCGTCCTGCTTCTCAATGCAGGGGCGCGTAGATGGAGCGGGCGTGTTGCGACTGAGTTACTTCACTGCCTGCTGTGACTCCAACTTTGTTAAGGTAAAGTTGCTTCTTCACAGTTTAGATTTTTCAGTCTCTCTTCTTTCTTTCTTCCTCCTTATTCATTTGCTAATGTCTCTGTTTTCTTTCCTCTAGGTGTGGAAAGTGATCTTGGTGTTGCCATGCGGATCGGCGTGGTGCATGAATTGGTGAGCGAATGTGCGTTGTGCTGCGTTATTCCGAAAGTAATGTGTGCTGTGCAGCGTTAATTTGCCTTTTTTGTGCTAACCTGTGTCTCCTGTCTTGATTGCAGGTCGCTATGATGTTCCAGAACGGATCCCGACCACGAGATGGTCGAATCAGGTAAGAGTCTTGTACTTCCTTAACAAGAATGATTAGGTGCTCACTAATAATGTTCTTTCTCTCTCTCCTTTCCAGGTTGCGGTGCTCCGGAGGAGGATGTGGCGCCTAGGTGCTGGTGTTCCGGAGAAGGATGCGGTGCCTAGATGCTGGTGTTCTCTGGACCGGGTAAGAGATGGACCGAAGACAGGATGCTATTCACAGGTAAGTGCTGTAGTAATGATGTTCTTGTTCTTTCAGGGTGAGCAATGCCAGGATTCAGCAGGTAAGGAATTCAGGAGGCAGAGCTGGACACGGTGAGCGTCACGCTGCTAACCGCAGAGTAACGCAAAGCGTGTTGCTCTGTTTGGGCGTGGCTTATATAGCCCCAGGTATTCCAAGGCCCGACCACACCCAAAACACTAGACAGCATGGTTCAGTTCTTGGAACTGAGCTATATGGGAGCCTCCATGTTGGATCCAGCCCATTACCTTCACATTAAGCAAGAGCCTAGTGCCAGAGGCACCAGAACTGACTCCAGGAGAGTCTTTGGCAAGGCAGCAAGGCCTTTGAGGCCATATAGGAGACCCTAACTTGGCCCCAAGGGGAAGACTGACTTGCCTATGATGGTTGGGGGTAGGGATCATGACATAAACAAAGCTTGTTTCCAGTAAATGTCAAATAAAGATTTCAAACATCTCATACTCGCAAACAAGGTCGAGTACCATGCAAATGGTACTCGCCCTTCAGAAAATCTGCTTGCCAATGCGAGTGGGCTAGAGGATTTTCCAATCCCTGCTTCTAGCTAACATTTTTCCCTAGCCTATAACCTGCCTCTGTCACTAACTTTCTCTTAGAACTTCATCCATCGTGGCCACATCTCTAACACAGCAGGCAGCACCACCTACCTGCACTTAAAAATGTCTAGTCTTGGTTGTCATTAACAAATGGATGTCCACCCATGTCCCCGGTGACTGTTCCATTTATTCCTCCCCACAATCTGGTCAGAATGTCAATCAAACTCACCCAATTGTAAGAAGCTCACTGCACCCCATCAAATTTGATTTCTTATCTACTGTATGCTCTTATGTTATTAAAAAAGCATTGCTTGTCCCTGTATATAAATAAATAAAATATGCTTTTGGTGCAGTTCATGACCATGGCCTTTTGTGGCAGCAAAGAGGATTGCTAATGTCGGTAGAGATCACCAATTAAAAATGCAATGCATGTTTCTGTCCGTCTTGATGCACTCATGTTGCCTAAAGAAATGCATTTTGTAAAGTGAATGGCGCATCATTATCTTCAAAGGAAATGCAGTAGCTGACTACAAAGCCAAAGAACCAGCTCTCTTCTCCTCCCAGGCTATACATTCCTATAGACCGAGCAAAAGCAGCAACCTCCATTGTATCAGCCTCCGCTGCAACCCCTAAAGGATCTTGCTAAAACCGAGCACCTGAAATAGAGAAGTGAATATAGAATGTCGCAAGATGCCTTTTACACCCCAACCACCTTTGGCACTCCCATGCCAGCCGATTGGTTTATTAATTTATTTGGAAGGCACCGAAAGCCTGTGGTCATCTGGGCGCCCATAACACTCACACAGCAGGATGACCATAAAGGAACAGGACAAAGGGGGAGCGTACAATCAGGGTGGCGGGGGGGAAATCACTTGAAAAGATATGTTTTCAAAGCTTTTCTGAAAGTTCCTAGTGCCTCTTCCGACCTCAAGATAATGGGGAGAGCGTTCCAAAAGATTGCTGCCTTAACTGGAAAAGATCTGCCAAGTGCATTAGTACGTCTACGACCAGGGAAGATAATCTGCTTCTTTCCACTAGAACGCAGAATTCTTGGGAGACAATACTGTGGAATGGATGATTTTAGATATGCAGGGGCTTGTCCAGAGATACATTTGAAAACCATATTTCCTGTCTTAAACAGGATTTGTTCCTTGACATGAGGCCAGTGAAGGTTATGTTGGTGATTGGAGATGTCAGCACGGCTAGCAACCTTTTTGACGATAGGTACAGCATCGTTTTAAAGAACATGAATTATTTTTAGGCATGTATTTGAGGCTCCAATCAATAGGGTGTTACAATAAAGTAACCTCGAGTTGATTGTTGCTCGAGCTATGGTGGCACTTTTCTCTTCCGAAATGTTCAGACGAATGTTTCTGAGAAGGGGCAGCTGGCAATTACAATTTCAGATCAGCTGATTGACATGTGCCTCGGAACTCAGAGTGGCCTCCAGCTTTTGGTTGCACTAAAGGCACTATCACATTACTTTACACATGTAGCAAAAAGGGGAGTAGCTGTTGTCAAATGAGACTGGTATGCTTCCTTGACTCACACCACAGTGGACCAGTTTTGTGATCAGTGCTTTGTATGTCAAAGTTATAATGCTGAGAAAAATGGCAGGGTAAATATTGGAGTACACCACATCCCATGGGCTTATTGTATAAATGATCAGGTGGATTTCATACAGATGACAATATTACACAATCGCTACCAAAGAAGCGCTACCAAAACCACCAGAGCAAGTCTGCCATTATCTCGAGCCTGGGGACTGGATTTATGACAAGGTATATCAACAGAAAATGGCTCTGGCGCACTGCCAGGATTGTCCCTGCCAAATCCTCCTCACAACTGATAACTAAGTGAAGTGTCGACAGCTACGTAAATGGATACATGTGTCACACTGCAAATAGGTAATGCAACCAAAGTATGATACGCCTTCTGCTGAGAGTTGATGTCTTATTGATAGTGGAAACTGGGTTTGGTGTTGAGGGAAGACAATTGATGTGTGGCAAGAAGGAGCATTCAGTATGTATTCTTGGTTTGGTGGCATGCAATACTATTAAGGATTTCTTCCAGGGTTTGCTGGATGCACTAAAGCACAAATTCCCCCTGATTACCTGTGGACCACATAATTGAATCTCTGATGAAAAATATCAGGAAATGTTGTCTTCAATTTACCAAATCCTGCCCCATAGACAATGGCCTTATTATGAGTTTGGCGTTAGCCGTGCCTGTTTTATAGGCACGGCTAACGCCAAACTCGCTACCGGCACCGCCTCCCACGATTGGGCAATAAACGGCCCATTACGAGTTGAATGGGCCGGTAATTGCCCATTCGCCGGTGGCTGTGGCGCCGGGCTCCCAATCCTCATTCTGCCCGATAGGGCAAAATGGGGGTGGGGAGCATGGTTGCACCGCCACCGTTGATAACGGTGCCGGTGCAATTACGAGTTATGCTCGCGGGTGCCGCACAGCCTGCCAGGTCTGACCTGACGGGCTGTCTGATACCCACGTGCAGAACTCGTAATTCGGCCGCACAGTATGAACGGTGCTGGTGCCTTACCAGCACCGTTCATACCGTGACCGCCAACATTATAATGAGGCTCAATGCCCACTGCTCATGATGCTGTTATGTTGTGCACAGAAGTAAAATGGCCAAACCCTTCTCACAGGAGTGACTAGATGCTATATTGTACTAATGCGCTTGATTTTGTAGATAATACAGATGAAACCCTGTAGGCAATCTCAGTCCACCATTTCTTCTTCTAAAGACAGAGATGAATCGTGCAGACGCTGAACACCAAGTCTGGCTGCTGGCACTCACAAGCGACTTTGGAAATATGATGTATCTGTTGTCATTGCACACACTCTGGAAGCTCTCTGAGTAGTGGTGCAATCTCAATGCTCCATTCAGTGCACTGACCCGTTCAAAGAGTGTGGGCTCTTACCTACTGAATACTGCCAGGACCATATGTAGGATTAGTGGGAGTACTGGCAGATTGAACCTCCACAGCTGCAACATACTAATTCCAAGTGAAATATTAGTAATAGGATACCAGGTATGTTTGGTAAGAGAAGGTAAATGATTCTCTTAGGATGATAATTATAGTGATACCATTTTACGTGTCATTCATTTCACACTGAACACCAGGTCTAGGGAACACACTGCCTACTTGTGAGAGAGGTAAGTGTTAGCTATGAGATTCCCCGTACCTGGGCTTTCCTAGTACCTCAGACATTTGCTTATTTGAGCATGTGCCCACAGACTAGGAAAATCTATGAATCATAGAAAGGAATACATGAGCTGCAGGTCACATACGGCACTGAGTAATGTGTTTTCCAAGCAGCATGGTTTGAAATTGAACTATTTAGCTCCCGCTCCTCGGGGAGTCTGGTTAGCTTGAAAGGAGCAACAGCTACCAGGAGCTACCTTTGGCTCTCCAGGTCAATTGTTAACTTACAAACATGCATATGTGACATTAACTTTGAATATGGTTGAATTTTAATAAAAACTATTAGAACATATCTATACATATTTAAACAATGGGCAAAATGATAAAGTGTGCATCTCATGTGGAAATTAGATTCGCAGTGTGCTGGGTACTTGCTCCTGGTTCCACAGTGGTAGTTTCTACTGGATGGATGATGTGCATCATCATGCAACATCCTGTGATTTGTAGAAAAGGCAGTGGATCAGTCCCAACATTCCATGCAGATACTCCTGTTGGTATTAATAATGTTTGCATTTATAATATACTGCTACCCGTAGGAAGTGTAAATGTGTAAAAAAAAAACAATTACAGCGAACCCATGGAACCAAGAAACCGTTTCATAGATTACAGAAAGATAAAAACAAGCTGAAGCACATTCAAATTGTATGACTTGAAAGTTACAAAAGAAATTGTGCTTTTTGGATGCAGGGTCAGTTAAATAAAGGTCAATATAATGCACGTGATAAACTGGCGAGAGAAGGCAGAAGAACCTTTCTTAAGAGGAGCTGTTCCAGTGTAACATAAACCATTCTAGCATATTTTAAAGGCCAATATCGGTCAGTAATTCATAGGGTCACTTCTGTCCCCCTTCTTAAATATAAGAATTACCATTGATCACTTCCAGGAAGGGGGCGTTATGTCCCTGCAACTTATTAATTAATGGTCATCATCATTAATGATGTGTCTTTGTTGATGCATAATTGCCAACCTTGTTCCATTGCAGAGTCCCCGGGATAGCATAGGATTGCACATTATTTACAACCCCTACTTTCAGTTTTAGCTCATGAGGAAGCATTCATTTTACAGCGTCACGCTCTTTAGAGACTAAAACGTTGAGCCGGTAGTTAACTGATCATTGACACTGGAACCACCGTGCCCTATATGAAGAGAAGTGGGGTGGAAAGAAGTAACTTCCGAATGTTTGCTATAGTGGAAGGTGAAGGTGGCTGTGTAGAACCGTGCTTATTCTTTGTTGAAATGGAAGCTGTTGTTGAAGTGGGTGCACTTTGCCATTTGGACAGCAGAGGGCGACCTAACACTGATAAATTGCAACAGCTGAGTACAGAAACATACCTAAGCATTTTATATATATTAATTTTTCGCTCATAATGGGGTGACTTGAGCAGGGGACCCGTTTGTTTCTGAAATCTTTTCTCACAGCGACCTGTTCACATGTTAATGTGGAGCTTTATGGGATTGAAGTAAAGATAGGGGGCCTATCCTGTGGAGGGGATGTTTGTGGCGTAAGAACCATTAAGAGCCCATTTTGGATCCAACCTAGTGAAAGAATTTGTATTATCTGGGCTTCAACTTACAGCCTGAAAGAGTTGCAGAGCTGGAGGGAATGGATCTGAAAAGGTGTGGGGCACTCCAAGTCTCATGTAATCCTGCCATTCATGGCTTAAGATCTGCCAAACTGGTCGGAACACAAGAGGATGTGGATGACCAGAATTGGGTTCTAGTCACATCCTGTCAGGAATAAGGGTTGTTGCTTGTGGGCTAAAGGGGGACGAGAACTGCATTTGCAGGCTAAAATGGCCTGAGGACTTCATTCCCCATGAGGACGTGGGGTTTTGTGGACCGGCGCATGCGCACGAGTTCGCATACTATTTAAACCCTTGCCAGCCCGTGCTGCTTGTTGGTGATTGTTGGCATAGCAAACACGGGCCGGCAGGGGAGCAGATGACAGAGGTCTGAAGACCAGGGCTGCGGTGGTGAGAAGGTGGCAAGACACAAATGGCAGAGCTGATGATGTTTATGGGAAAGCTTATCCCTCACGGGGAACGAAGCAGACGGATGGCGGCGTGACCGCTCAATGCAGAATTCAGCTTTGCCTGGGGTGGTGCCGTCGGGCCCGCCTAGGCCTCAGTTAAGTGCTCATTTGGAACCAGGGAGGGTGTGTGATGCCCAGAAAGGACTGTCTGTAACGTTTGGGTATACAAGCCTCATGTTGGTCATGCACACATGCTAATTTACGGCAAGCCAAGATGCGGTGTGTTGTTGCAGCCACGTGAGTTCGCTGCAGTTTTTCTCACCAACTTCATCATGCATGCTGCGGAAAGCAGAACTTTTCAGGTTTTTTTTAGCATTCCCTGTGTTTGAACTGGGAGTGAGGGATGCTACATGTTCTTTGTGGCTGCTTGCGCTTGTCAAAAACTCCTACAAAGGAGGAAGATGTGTAATGCTTGTTACTGGTTCAAGATGCATCCATTGGAAATAAGCTCTGCCAAGTGGTAGGCAAAGGGTGTCAGAACAATTGGGGGTTCTATTACCACGTGCAAATGTATTTGTTATTTTTCACTTTGTGTGCTAAAGCTGTTATCAGGAGGTTATCCTGTGAACACATCATGTCCTTATGTCAGCCGTTGGTTAGGAATGAGAGGAGTGTGACACAGGGTTTCCAGGGGCAATATCCTAATTAAGAAGGGTGTTAGCAATGTTGATGCCATGCACATCCTGAGACTGAGTAATATAATTCTAATTCAGGAGTCATGGTTGTTGCAATCTCCAGCTGCATGGGGAAGCAAAATCGACACGGCCATGGTGGAGCTGAAAGCTGCACTTGAAAACAAAATTGACGCGGCTAGTGTGGACATGAATCTTCTAAAACAAGATGTAAGGAAGTTAGCGGAACACACAAGTGGCCTGGAAAAGCAAGCACAGACCAACGCGGAGACCAGCACAGCCAATGGCTAGGAGGTGCATGTATTACAGCAACAGGTGCGTAACCTTGAAAGCCGTGCTGAGGAAGCAGAAGGTGTGAATGGAACTTAGGGGTCGTTATAGTAGATGGTGCGCTAATAGATACCGCCAAAGTAATGCAGATGCAATTAGTATACTACTAGTCGGAGGTGCTGCGTCAAAAACACTTCTAATGTTACCCCCTAGAAAGTACCGGGAAACATTAATTGAACAGCAAAATGAAGGTAAATTCGACACACAGATCCCTCGTTTTTAGTTTGGCCAGGTTATTCAATCCTTCATTGGAAAAAAATATTCATAAATTCACAATGAGTCTTTAACTGTCACAAGTCTTAGTATTTATTTAGCTTGAAGAAAAGTCAGCCGACACGTGTTTCGACCCTATGGGTCATTGTCAAGGCGAGTGTCCTGGTAGGAGGAAGAACCAATTAGATGAATAGGTGGTATCCACCCTGAATGGTTGGTAGCAGTTATTCAAATGTATATGGTGGTATAAGGTATAGTCAACAGTGAAAGAAACTGTTCCTGTGGTGAAGTACTGTTTAACAGATTAAGGGGCCTAATACTCAGCACGAAGTAGAAAGCGCATAGTAACGGGCATGGCGGAGCTGAAAGCTGCATTCGAAACCAAAATTGACGCGGTTAGTGTGGACGTGAATCTTCTAAGACAAGATGTAAGGAAGTTAGCGGAACGCACAAGTGGCCTGGAAAAGCAAGCACAGACCAACGCAGAGACCAGCACAGCCAATGCCAAGGAGGTGCATATATTACAGCAACAGGTGCGTATCCTTGAAATCCGTGCTGAGGAAGCAGAAGGGCGAGCATGTCACAACAACATACGAGTGGTAGGCCTGCCGGAAGGGGAGGAAGGTACGGACCCCACAAACTATGTGGAGAACATGCTGATACAGGAGATCGGAGCAGGGGTGCTCACACAAGTGTTCACAGTGGAGAGAGACCACAGGGCTCTGCTTAGGAGGCCCCAACCAGGACCCCCCCACCCGAGCAATTATAGCCAAGATGCTGAACTACAAAGACAGAGAGAAGATCCTTGAATGTTTCCATAAAGGCGGAACGATAAGCAGATCATCGGCGACTGTCACAGCATATCCAGACTATACCATGCAGGTACAAAGTCAATGATTACAGTGTGGGGCGGTCAAGAGGCGGCTGCGGGAATCTGGATTTAAATACATGCTGCTATACCAAGCAAAACTCAAAATCTTGCACAGAGGAAAAGCGTTGTTCTTTGAGTCACCCGAAGAGGCAGTGACCTGGCTAGACACACAGGGTTATCTGGCGGACACAGGAGGTTGAGATCAGAACGGACAAGATAAGTGAATCAGCCACGCAGGGGATGTTAAATGTGACTGAGGCTAAACTAACGGATAATATGATGATTCAGCCATATTGAGGGGGAAGTCGGGCGAAACCCTCTGAGTAGGGATAGAAGGTAGAAGCTATGGACAGTGGGTGAGACCAGGGAGTAGCTCGAATAGTAGAATTGATATAGTAACCAGCAAGCGAGTGAGTAAAAGAAATGAATGGCACATTGCCATTAATGCAGGAGCAACAGAGACAGCAAGTTCTTACCCCTTGAAGTTAGTGTAGTTGGGACATCACTAGGGTGGACCCCCCGCTGGGGTCTATTGGCAGGACTAGATGCGGGTTAGCCTGAGATCCAAGGATGGAGCTGGGCACCAGTTGGGGATGGGAGGGAGGTTGTGGGAGGGGGGAGTTGGGGCAGCTAAGGGGTGTTTTGGTTTGGGGGAGGGAAGTGGGGGAGGGAGGGATCAATCAAGATGACACATGAGCTCAACATGGAAGGTCTACAAACACAACTAAATCTGTACAGGAAAAGGTTGGGGAGAAAGGTGGACGGAGTAGGATATAGCTGAAATGGGGGACCTCAGAATTGCGACCTGGAATGTACGCGGGTTAAACACCTATATTAAGCGCAACAAAGTCATGGTGTATCTACGCTGGCAAAAGATAGATATAGCAATGTTACAGGAAACCCACCTAACTAAAGAGAAACTAGAGTTGATGAAGAGGAAGTGGAAAGGGATCATAATGGGGGCTACATACTCAGTATTCGCTAGGGCGGTCCTTATATTGATTGCGTGCCACGTCCCGTTCAAACTGTTGCAACAGGAGGTAAGAGAAGATGGCAGAATGGTGCTAGTAACAGGTATAGTGGGAAATAAAGTGGTCAACCTGATTAATATCTATGCCTCGAACAATGATACTGCACCGTATTTTAGAAACCAGTATACCATTGTTAGCCCATACATGGAAGGAGTGGTCATAATAGGAGGGGACCTTAACTGTACACTAGACCCCAAGATGGATAGGTCAGACGACAAAATAACCAAGCCTAACCCGGCTGCAAAGGCCCTGACCACACTCATACGAGAATTCCAGTTCACTGATATATGGAGGAAGCTCCACCCCAAATGTAGGGGGTATTCACATTATGCAGCCCCACATTATTTATACACCAGGTTAGACTACATACTAGTGTCTAGTTCCATGGTGGAAGAGATCAAAGAGGCGGAGTACAATGCAGCAGTACTATCAGACCATGCGCCACTGTTGGTGACATGGCAGATCTCGCCACCCAGGCCTAGGATTCCGACATGGAAACTTTGTGCAGAAGCACTGAGGGGTGTCATGTTCAGGGAAGACCTAAGAAAGGGAATACAGGAATACTTTGAACTAAATGTTGGAAGTGTCACGCCAGCTGGCACACTTTGGGAAGCATTCTAGGTAGTAATAAGAGGGGCAGTGATATCAAAGTCGACTGGGCTGCTGGGGGGCATATCGGCAGATCTGCAAACCACAGAAAAGGAGATTGAGGCTAAAATGCAGCAGGGTCCAGAATCCCCAGAAAAGACTGAGGCGATAAGACACCTGACCGCAAAATGTAAACCCCACTGGGAGAGATTATGTAACCTCAACTATAGGAAATATATAGAGAGACAGCATGCGGAAGGGGATAAACCAGGCAGATTATTAGTCTGGTTGTGTAAAAGTGAGACCGCGAGACAGGTGATCCGGGAGATGCGCACTAGAGGATACACAAGAAGGAGTAAATGAGTGCTTTCAGAGATACTACCGCAAATTGTATACCGATAAAAGAGAAGTAGAAGAAATTGACATAAACAAAGTGCTGGAGGACATTATCCTGCCCAGGCTAGAGGTAGCTGCTAGAGAATGGCTTGAGGCACCACTGGAATTGGAGGAACTGGAATATGTAATCTGTAACCTACCCACCAATAAGGCACCGGGGGACGATGGCCTCCCAAGTGAATTTTATAAGACATATATGGCAGACCTGCTTCCACCATTGTTGGCCATGGTGAATGAGGCGTTCGAACGGAGTAGGCTGCCAGAGACTTTGAGAGAGGCGGTCATCGTTCCGCTTCTCAAGCCGGGCAAAATAGACACCGACTGCAGATCCTACAGACCATTGTCAATGTTAAATAAGGACAGTAAAATCCTTACCGCAGTAATGGCAAACAGATGTAAACACCTGATAAGTGCCCTGATACATCAGGACCAGACAGGATATGTCCCCCAGCGGAGCATTTCTGATCATCTCAGGAGATTGCCCCATGTTATAGACCAGACTGCTGGAAGCTCCCAAGAATTGGCGATAGTCATGCAAGACGCAGTCAAGGCTTTTGACTCTGTTAAATGGTCCTGGTTACTAGCAGTCCTAAAAAAGTTTGGGATAGTACCGGTATATCTGCAATGGGTGAAATTATTGTATAGTGCGCCGATTGCCAGAGTCCGGACAGGGTCGGTGATTTCAGAAAGGTGGACATTAGGCAGGGGAACTAGACAGGGCTGCCCCTGGTCTCCGATGCTGTTTATTTTAGCACTAGAGCCCCTGGCTGCATTTCTCAGATATCAACATGGGGATGTGGGCATCACAATGATAAGTGGACAGCACTTGATATCCCTGTATGCTGATGATATGTTGTTGTATCTAAGTTACCATGAAGAAAACTTACAATATATACTAGAGATACTAGATCGATATGCACTAATATCGGGTATAACGGTAAACCCAGGGAAGTCCAGGATATTCCCACTAGGGAGATATATAGGAATACCTCGAGATAGGTTGCCGGTGTTACAGATCGAATGGGCGGTAGACACCTTCAGATTTCTGGGGATAAATGTGTATCACAATGTGGGAGACGAACATAGGAATAATACAGAGCATGCAATAGAAGGGATTCAACGCATTATGACATTTTGGACAAGGCTGCCCCTAACCATAATGGGGAGAACGGCATTGCTTAAAATTATAGTATTGCCCAGGCTGCTACACAACTTTGCAAATGTCCCGTACCTGATACCTAAATGCTTTTTTAATAAACTCCACAATATGTATAGCGGGTTCATCTGGCATAATACTAGTAATCTGGTAGCTCTATGGAAATTACAAAACCCACACGATCGGCAGGGTATCAAACTACCCAATTTTGCAGTATATTATCTAGCGGGCCAATTACAATATGTAGCTAGATGGCTCTCCGAGGACACCACCTCGGAGTCCAGGCTATTGAGAGCGGAATGTACACCATATTTCTTAAATTAATAGATGTGGGTAACTGAGCCCCCGAAAAGTAGGAGAGCGTCGCTACTGACCCTGGGTAGGAAGATCTGGCATAGGACCTGTGTAATGCTGGGAAGCCGGACACCGTGCTCCCCGCAGGTCCCTTTGGCGACATTAAAGGGGATGGATGATCAACTGAGACGTGCTATAAGGGAACAGTGAGAGTTGGTGGGGTTGACAACAGTAAGGGATGTGTGGCATGGAGATGGCAGAATAGAGTTTGATAGCTTAAGCAAGGACGCAGGCCTACAAAGCGGGCAGTATATCACGTATGTGAGGTTGATGACACTGCTAAAAAAGATGTGGTCTGAAGTAGACCTGAACCAGCAGCCAGACGAGGCAATAGAAATGTTCGAAACGGTGTCAGACGGGGGTCATGAGGTCTCTAGAATTTATGAAATACTGATGTCTAAAGTAGGAACTGAGGTGGTTCAGACGAGGCGGGACTGGGAAGAGGAAAGAAGTGAAACAATGAGTGATGGGCTCAGGGAAAGGGCACAAGGGTACCACAAAAAAAAGTGTTGAGGAATGCCCGTACAACAGATTCAATTGTATGTTACTCATAGAGCATATATGACCCCCAGGAGAAATGCTAAATTCACAAATGCGGCCACACAGCGATGCCTGAAATATGGGGTAGAAAACGCCGGGATGGTACACATATTCTGGGCTTGTTCTGAAATTGCGAGATATTGGAGGGAAATAGTGGATCGACTGACTTCCAAGGGGTTTTAACTAGTGGTAGACTCCTTGTGGGCATGTATGGCGGGGGGCTTCCCTAGACCGTGCAAACTGAAGCATATATGCAAACTCAAAGACTTGGCCTATATTTTAGCAAAAAGAAGGATAGCCATGGAATGGAAAGCTCAGACGAGACCAAATGTTGATACCTGGTGGTGGAGGGACCTTCTGCAGTGGGCGGTGGCTGAAACACTGGTCTAGGGGGAGGCAGCATGTAGAGGAGGTGAAGGGGAAACAGAGTCATTGATGGTGTGGCAACATCTGATTGCATCTCTGACGGGCCTGGGACCCAAAGAATTGGACACAGATAGCTCCCTGGATTATGGAGAAGAAGAGACAGTTGTGGACTAGTGGACCGTGTTGGCCTTTTTATAGTGACTTTAAGGAAGGGGAGGGGAAGGAAAAAGCGGGATGTTGGGGTTTGAGTAGTTTATGCACCATGTTAAAGTGCACTGTTTGTTTGCTGTGAAACCAATAAAATGTTTTTTTTTTTAAATGGTTGTTGCAATCTCCAGTTTTGGATGGCTATCAAGTGTATACTCAATTGACAAGGCCCACTAATGGGGGGAGGGCCTCAGGGGCCCTGCTGATTGCAGTCGGCTCTACCTTAGGAATGAGGGCCTCTCTGAATTCTAATCTTCCATTCGGGGTGATGGATTTGGCATTAACTTTTCCTGAAGGATCAATGAATTTGCAGATTATAAATATCTATTGGCATTTGGGAGTGGCAGATTTGCAAGACTTCCTCCAGGTCATATCTGATTGTATTAATACATCGGCTAACTCTTACCCAGAAGGAAGAATTGTTGTGAGAGGAGACATTAATTGAAACTATTGCTTTGGAAAAACGAGATGAAAATTGGGATGTGATTGGGGCGAGCTTGCCAAACGTGCCAAAAGTATGAAATGGTTGGATGTGGTGGTCAACCATGGAGTCATTGGGTTTGAGCCCAATTCCCATGTCAATGGGGGAGGGAAAAAATATCCCAACGTGGCGATGAGGAGAACACTCCTCAATTTTGGATTATATTTTTGCTGATGCATTCTTAACTAGCTGCTATGCAAGTTTCTTAGTTCAACATAACTGGAGTGACCACACAATCCTTATTGCTGAATTCAATTTCCAGACTAAAACGCGGTCACCTCCGTCTGTGGGGAATTTAGAATCTACATGTGCAGGAAACGCTATTCGGTGGTCAGATTAGAATATTACTATTATGAATGAAGATTTGAATGGTGTTATTAGAGATACCCCTC
This sequence comes from Ambystoma mexicanum, assembly GCF_040938575.1. Classification (NCBI taxonomy): domain Eukaryota; kingdom Metazoa; phylum Chordata; class Amphibia; order Caudata; family Ambystomatidae; genus Ambystoma; species Ambystoma mexicanum. The sequence continues at coordinate 755,165,771 of NC_090926.1, read as the reverse complement.
TAGAATGGAAGTTGAGGATATTTAACCTTCTGTGTGGAATTGAATGAACGAGTAAAACAGAATCATAAATTCACTACTAACGTCGGGGGGAAAATACTCATGTTTATAATACTGACATGGTAGAAGCGAAGAGGAAACTGCAAGAGACATTAGGAATCTAAAGCGTGGTAATAAGGGGAGCTTAAATCTTGGGTCTGAATTGAAGAAGTTAAAACAAAAATACAGACTCTTCTGTAAGTCAAAAAAAGTAATTCTCTTACAGTTGGATGCAGAATGTATGCTCCGCACCTTAATTAAACATGATTCTCGTGCCTTCTGGGTTTTAGTTAACAATCGGGACCCTTCGATTCGATTACAGAAACCTAATGGGTGGATTTTTTTGGAGATATCTACGGGTATGGATCAGTAGCTACTGAACTAGACTCAGACATCAGTAATTACATCACTGAGTCCCTGTGGCTATTTAAGATTGAATGTGAGGACATTGGGGAACTAATAAAGAGGTCTAAGAATTTGCATGCACCTGGGCCTAATGGTCTTACAAACTACACCTTGAAATTGGACCCTGTAAACTGGTCTAGGGTGTTGTATATACTGTTTGGAAGTGTAATGGACTCAGGTATTTTCCCCGTGTCATGGCGTACTGCTAACAGTGTTCCCATCTTTAAGAGAGGCTCAAAGTCTGACCCAAAAAATGATCGGCCTATTTCATTAATCGATGCAGCTTAAAAAATGTTCTCTTTGCTTCTTCTAGGCCATGTAGAAGATTGGGGGAAGCTTACTGGTTGACTTAGTCCTTTTTGGACAGGATTCCGGAAAGGACACTCCATCAATTGAAATGGTTTGATGGTGAAGGCCCTTCAAGCATCGGCATGGAATAAGGGGAATGCATGCACTTACTTGGCATCCATTGACCTCTCAATGGCCTTTGATAAGATATCTAGGAACAGACTGTGGAATAAACTTGCTAGTTGGGGTCTCCCTGGTGGATTATTGAGAGTCTTGCTGAGCCTCTATGAGGATTCTGGTATCTGCGTCAAATTGAACAAGGATGGTGCCCTCTCAGAGCGTATTAAAACCATTGCGGGTTTGAGACAGAGATGTAACCTGGCACCATGCTTGTTTAACCTTTATTCTCTGATGTAGTAAATTACCTGGCAGAGACGGGATTGATTGCACATAGGATAGGCTCGATGAGAGTGGAATGGTTGGCATATGCTGATGATTTCTTATTATTTGATAACTCTTGGACCGGCCTACAATGCCTCCTGGCCAAATTCTCCTTATTTGCTAAAGATAATGGACATGTGGTTAATCCCAGTAAGACCAAGATTTTAGCCATCAGCCAGGGAAAGAAATTGAAAAGAAGGGTCTGACCTTTGGAGAACAAGGTTATTGGGGGCGTGGCTAGGCGGCCATGCGGTGAGGAGCACGAAAGGGAAGCTCCCGAACGATCCTGATTTAATCCGCTTTAAAACTAACTTACTCGGCTGGAAAGTTTACCGACGGGTGTAGGAAGATCCACCGACCACCCGATCCAAGCCCTGGGGAGATCCGGACAGGGGAACGAGGCGAAAAACGGCAGCAAACACGCGGAGCATCGAAAGCAAGATGGCGGCCCGCTAACACACAGCCAACGGCCCAGAGACCCAGAGCGGGAGACTACGAAAGGCTGTAGTTCGGAGCTGCGAACCCGGGAAGGAAGGAAGAGGGGCCGCGGCAGGGCGGCTGAGGAGAGCAGGATACGCCCCCCAGGCAGCGGAACGGCAACAGCGAGCGCCTGGTGAGAGGAGAGCAGCGGCGACAGGACGCGGTCGCGGGAAGGCTGCGCGGAGGGAACGCAACAAGCTCCGCAAGCCGAGGAAGATCCGTGCCAAGGACAGCGTCACCTCCAGCCCCTGCCGGCCTCGCTAGCACGAGAACTGGGGACCCAGGGGAGAGCAGAGGGGTGAGACGGCTCTCCGCTGGACCACCGCTGGACCACCTCAGGGCACCGGAGAGATCCAACAGCTAGCAGGTGAGGAGAGCGCCTGCAGGCCCGCACGGCACCCGGGGAGGCGTGTGGAAACACCCGACAACACAGGGAACCCCTGGCGGGAGGAGAATAGCACAACGGGCAGCCCCCATCCAACTAGAACCGGACCCCACAAGGACTCGGTGTACAAGCCACAGATAGCGGACAAGAAGCAGTGCAGTGCAGTACCCAAGGCCCGCACGGCGAGTATGCCCAACAAGAAGGTGGAGGGGAAAACGAAACAAGTCAGCATGGATCACTTTGCCAAAGCACCAGACAATAGGCAGCCGAATTCATCGGAGACAGCATTGGTGGAGGCCAACACCCCACACCCACCAGGGAAAGATGGGCAAATCCTAGAGGCAATCGCCACCGTACAGGCGACGCTTGAGAAGAAAATGGATACGGCCATAGGGGCCCTGAAGGCATCTCTGGAACAAAAATTGGACACAGTCATGGTGGACGTAGGCCTCCTTCGCCAGGACGCGAGAAACCTGGCGGACAGAGTGACAACAGCGGAGCAGCAGGTATAGCAGAACACAGCGGACTCCGCCACCACGAGGACCCAGTTGACGGAGGTGCTCCAGAGAGTCAAGATCTTGGAAAGGAGAGCAGAAGACGCAGAAGGGAGGGCAAGGAGAAATAATATCCGCATAATCGGGGTTCCGGAAGGGGAGGAAGGGAACGACCCCACGGAATATATCGAGAATATGCTCCTGCAGGAGGTCGGAGCTGGAACCCTGTCCCAAGGCTTTGTGGTGGAACGGGCACACAGAGCACTGATGCGAAGACCCCAGCCGGGGGCCCCTCCCAGAGCCATGATCGCCAAAATTATGAACTTTAAGGATAGAGAAAAGATACTGGCGTTCTCGAGGGGGGGAGGAGAGATTATCAGAAATTCATCCAAGATTACCATATATCCGGACTACACAATGACAGTCCAAAAACAAAGGGCACAGTTCGGCCCCACAAAGGAACGCCTCAGAAAAGCAGAGATACAATACATGCTCCTGTTTCCGGCTAAATTGAAGGCGATACACAAGGGGAAGACACACTTCTTCGAGTCCACGGAAGAGGCAAATACGTGGATGGATGCCCAAGGAATCCCCCAACTGGAGCAGCCAAACGTTAACAGAGGCAGAGCCCAGCCCGGGCGAGAAATCCGCAGATAATTAGAAGTTAGGAACAGGACAATAAATATGAAGGGAGCAACCAACCCTAACAAACCGCACTAGCCTAGTACGACGCACCCCCAAGAAGTGCGAACGAGAGTTCAGATGCCAGTTTTAAGGCATTACGCTGCAGCAAGCTGGCCTCATCCAGAGGAGCAAGGCAGGAGAAGCGGCGAGGCCCGAGCAGGGGGAGGGTGGCTGGGCGTTTGTTGTTTTTTTTTAGTCACAGTTCAGGTTATCGATAGACAGGAAGAATCGGAAGACGGCATTGGCGTTGAAGGAATGGTTAAAGACTATGATGGGGAGACACCAGCACACAGTGACTGGAGCGAACCACAACAAGCATCCAGGAGACGGGGCCTACAAGAGGAGAAGAGAGCGAGCCCCACGCGGGTGATCCCGGTCAGCAGCAGTGAACATGGAAGCAGGGAAATGGGCAAACAAACAGGGCCATGGGACGACGAGGCCAGGACTGCAAACACCCATGAGCCGGGATGAGTTAATGATAGCAACATGGAACGTGAGAGGCCTTAACGCGTACATCAAGAGACTGCGAGTTTACGCCTGGCTGAACAAAATGAAGGTCAAGATAGCAATGCTCCAAGAAACGCACCTGACAAGAGAAAAGCAATCTAAGATCGATCAAAAATGGGGAGGGCAAGTGTATAGTGCCACATATTCCAACTATGCAAGAGGGGTACTGATTTGGATCGCCCCGGGAGTGCCATTCCAACTCATTAAAAAGGAGATTGACCAAGAAGGAAGAACGGTGATAGTGCATGGCATGCTGGAGAATAGGGAAGTGTGCCTAGTGAACACCTATGCTCCAAATCACGTGACGAGAGAGTACTTCAGAAAACTTACACCTAAACTAGCCCAGTACAGAGACACAATGTTCATCTGGGCCGGGGATTTCAACTGCGCCCTGAACCCGCTCCTGGATCGATCGGATGACAAGCTCAGGAGGCCAGCACCACCAGCCAAGGAACTACAGAGGGCACTAGACCACCTGAAGCTGGCGGACGTCTGGAGACAGGTACACGGGGCGAGAAGAGGGTACACACACTACAGTGCACCCCACGGAACATTTACACGGATAGATTACATACTCACGGGCACTGAATCACTACACGAATTCACAGGAATTAGCATTAAAGCCCGAACGCTCTCAGACCACGCTCCAATACTGACATCATGGGCACACACACAGGGGAGAGCCCCGATACCTATGTGGCGACTCCGGGCAGAAGCTCTGGACGAGGGAGAATTCCAAGAACACCTACAGGGGGCAATAGATGATTACTTTGAACACAACACAGGGAGTGTGGAGAGTAATGCCACACTCTGGGACGCGTTCAAGGTGGTATTAAGGGGGGCAGCGATCGGTAAAATGGGCGGTTTAAAGGGAGCGGCCATAGCAGAACTCATCGACCTAGAAAAGCAGATAGGAATAGAGGAACTGAGGGTGCAGGCAGCGGGGGAGGAGCCAGAGGAACTGATGGAGTTGAGAATGGGGTGCATAGAACTCTGGGAGAAGCTGGGACGGTTGAATTATGGGAGGTATTTACAAAGGTTACATGCAGAGGGGGACAAACCCAGTAGGCTCCTGGCCTGGCTCACTAGGCAAGAAAATAAGAGGGAACCCATTACGGTGATAGAAGACGAGACAGGGGAGGAGGTGAGGGGCCAAGAGCACATCAATCATTTATTTGCGGAGTTCTACGAGGAACTATATGCCCCCAACCCGGAGGTAGACCCTGAGGACATAACCGATGCATTAGCAGAAATAAGGTTTCAAAAGTTAACAGAAGAGCAGGCCCAAATGCTTGATGCCCCACTCACAGAGGAAGAGATAGCGGGTATAATAGCAGAGCTTCCTACAGGCAAGTCCCCGGGCCCGGACGGACTCCCAGGAGAGTTCTATAAAAAGTTCAAAGACACTATCACCCCAAGGTTACTGGAGACATACCTAGATGCATATGAAAGTGCACGATTACCGGCTAGCATGTCGGAGTCAACCATCGTCCCGATCCTTAAGCCAGGGAAGCTGCCCACAAGGTGCACGGCATACAGGCCAATTTCCCTTATAAACCAGGACGTTAAGATACTAACGGCGGCTCTAGCTAACCGTCTGAAGCAGGTGATCCCCACATTGATACACCCTGATCAAACAGGTTACGTTCCTGGGCGGAACACATCATGGAACCTCCGTAGACTACACTACGTGATAGATAGAACGAACCAGGGACGGGGAGAACGTGCGATAGTGTCTCTTGACGCTGTCAAAGCATTCGATTCAGTGAATTGGGGGTGGATGGTGAGGGTCCTCGCCCACTTCGGCATTGGCGAAGGGTTCCTCAGGTGGATCAGACTACTGTATAGTGAGCCCAGAGCCAGGGTTAAGACAGGGAGATATATTTCAAAGGAATGGAGGATCTATAGAGGAACGTAACAAGGGTGCCCACTATTGCCAATGTTATATATCCTGGCCCTGGAGCCACTGGCGGTCTTCCTTAGAGCAGAATATGGAGACACGGGGATTGAGGTGGACGGGGTGCTCCATCAAATCTCGCTGTACACGGACGATATGTTATTGTTCGTAGAAAACCCCTGCACTAACCTGCCCTGCCTCTTGGAAGCAATAGGAGCATACACCAGACTCTCAGGCATAGCAATAAATAAAGAGAAGTCCCGGATCTTCCCCCTGGCAGATCTGAGACGGGCCCCCCCAGAGGGACTCCCAGAAGTGGGCCTAACATGGGCGCCACAATCCTTCAAATATTTGGGGATAGAGGTCCACCATGACATTGCAGACACTCACCGACACAACACGCAAGCAGCCCTGGATACAACACGAAAATGCATGGCCTTCTGGAGAACACTCCCACTGGGGATGATAGGCAGGGCCGCCCTCTTGAAAATGGTAGTACTTCCACGCCTGTTGTACTTTTTCACCAACATCCCATATAGCATTCCCAGGACATTCTTCACGAACCTAAACACAATAGCAAGAAACTACCTATGGGCAGGGGGGAGAAACAGGGTTGCAATGAGCACTCTACACAGAGACTACGTGGGAGGAGGCATTCGTTTGCCGGACTTTGAAAAGTATTATCTGGCTGGGCAGTTACAATTTGTGGTCAAATGGTTAGGGGAGGATGAAACAATGGACAAAACCAACTTCCAGCCCGCGCTGGAAACACATTACCTGAGGGAAATACTGTGGCTGGACAAACCCCTGCTGAGGACTTTACCGTACATGCTAAATCTAGCAGTGAGATTGTGGTGGAGAGCATGGAAGCTGCAGGGGACGAAGGACCCCTACTCAGCGCAAATAACCCTGGCGGGCCTGGTGGGCACAGACATGAGCTTGTTGGCTGCGTTCCGAACACAATGGGAAGCCAAGGGGGTAGCGCAAATCGGAGACATGAGAAGAGAAGGGAGATGGGCAGACTTCCAAGAGATGAGGGAACAATATGAAATACACGAGGGCCAATTCATCCTGTATAATAGACTAATCCTCAGAATTAAAGATAGATGGCCAGAATGGGAAGACCTAGAAGAACCGGCAGGTGCGTTGGACATGTGGTATGACATTTCTGAGGGGACACACACGACCTCCAGACTATACGAGCAGATGCTGAGACCTCACACAGAACAAGAACTACACATAAAACAAAGTTGGGAAGAAGAACTCCATAGGCCACTCAGCGACCATGAATGGAACAGGGTGCTGAGATACCCCAAAACAGTGTCCAGGAACGCAAGGTTCAAACAGACCCAGTTGTACGTGACGCACAGGGCGTACCTCACACCTAAGAGGATGAACGTGATACGCGGAGGTGACCCCAGCGGGTGCCCACGGTGCTCGAGCGAGGAGGCAGACATGGTGCACATGTTTTGGATATGCCCGGTGATACAGACGTTCTGGGAAGGCATCAGGACCAAAATAGCGAAAAGCGGCCTTCAGATACAGACGGAGCACCCCGAATGGTACCTGCTGGGCCTCTTCCCTCGAGGAGGCAGGGACAGAGTGCATCTAGCAAAAATGAAAGACTTGATATGCATATTAGCCAAAAGAAGGATAGCCATGTCCTGGAAATCTAGAGGAGGCCCGACCATAGAAGCATGGTGGGCAGACCTCCGAAAGTGGACACTAGCGGAGACTGCGGTGTGGATCAGAGCAGTGCAAAGAGGGGAAGGGGAAACGGCTGGGAAAATAGCGGCATGGAACTCCCTAGTGCAGAATCTATTTGGACGAGAAGAAGAGGAAACCGACGAGGAGGATCCGGAGGAGGCTGGGGGATACCAGAGCGCCCAGGACAGGGAGACACAAGGGATGGTAGAATAGACACCGTTGTATGGACACGGAGGCAGCTAGCGGAAGCAGCCACAGACAGGGAAGATAAGCTGTTGGACACTTTAAGACGATGACCCCACGGCAGAATCCGCCGAAAAGCCAAAATGCCAGCTGAATGTTCGTATGTTTGTATGTTGTATGTATTTATGTTGTTAATTGGAAAATAAAAGAAATTAAATAAAAAAAAAAAAAACAAGGTTATTGTAACAGTGGATTCTCTGGTTTATTTAGGCTTCCAGATTAGTGCTCGGCCAGGATAGTCTAACATCAGAGAGAGCCTATTAAACAAAGGGAAGCTCCCGAATAATCAGGTGCTGAAAATTGATAGGCAATATAGGCACTTTTCAATCAAACCAGCTCTTATCTTTTAGGATGGTAAGATTTTCCCAAAACTAACTTATGGCCTGGAACTGGTGGATGTATTTATCTTTAAAGTTCTTGACCTTATTGAAGCAAAAATTTGGTGTAAAATATTGAAAGTGCCAAATGCTATGCCGTTAGCGGAAATCAGATTTCAGTTGGGGATTGTCTGTATGAGGGCATGTGTGCAGTGGCAGAAAATTGCCTTATATTCAAAACTATTTGACCCTATTCCTCATTCCCTTTATGAGCTTTTCGAGAAACGACTACTATATGAAGAACAATAGTCACTTCCTTTCACAGTTGGAAGTAAGGTCCTTAGCGATCCTGGAAAATTTGGCAATAGATAGGGCTGCTTTATTGGCTAACCCAAATAGAATAAAGAAAGCTATACATGACTTTCATTGGGTCACTAGCACTGACTCATTTCACTCGTTCCCATCCCTGCATGATTTTGTATTTGAACATAGAAGGCAGGGGAACCCATCTATGATTCTCTCTCAGTTCCCAAACTACTATAGAATGAGTTAACTTATACTAAGATGGAATCTTTCACTAACTAAAGAGATCCTGTTATGAAGAGGAACAATCTCTGAGCTAGAGACCAAATGCCGATTTTGTAACCAGGGCCCCACTGAAGCTGCGCGACATCTGGTCTTGCAATATAAGTAGGATGAAATATTTCCCAACTATTTCTGATCGAGTCTACAAATTAGGCTCATTGAACTCTGATTATATCTGCAATAGATGTCTTAATATTAACTCTATTAAAGAGGGATTAGCCGTGGCAGGCTTTATTGCGGTGGCAGGTTTTATTAAAACTATGAATTTGATTAATTGAATTTGATGAATTGATATCTCTTTTTTAAATACTTCTGTGTTGGGATTATGAATTTGATGAATTGAACTTGGTGAATTTAAGTCTTTTAAAAAAGTGTGATGTTACTGTTTTTAGGATTATGAAGATTTGATGATGTATTGTTTTGAGATTTTGCCTTCAATTTTAATGTTGGCTTTGTCCTATTTGATGTATACGTATTAGTGGTGTTCTAGATTGATTTTGATTTTGTAAACGATTTCTTTAAAAAATATATAAATAAATAAAAATCGCTATGGCCCATCTGTGACACAATGATATAATGGCTTGCACTGATTGATGGTGCCAGAGATCTCAGTACAGGACTGGAAGAGAAGGTGTTGTTGGTGAAAGAAGCACATGCAGTTCCTTACGTTTAACAACAAGAGACAAGAAATAGAGATTTGCTTCACAAGTGACTGCTCTAGGTTGGGGGCGTAATTTCACATATTCACTCTGTTAACTTCTCCTGAGGAAGGATGAGAATCTTTGGATGGAAAGCTTGGACTTTACAAAAGCATATTGGAACTGTTCGGTTGATTTACTACCGTGACTGCGTTGTTACGTCTGGTACTGACTTGTAACCGTAAGCAATGACAATGAACACTTCCAGCCTTGTGCACATCTAGATGTTCTGGGTGTGTCACATCTGTTAGAGATAAGAAAGCAGTGTAAGAAACCAAAGCGTGTCTCAAAGGGGTGGACAAGTGCGAGAGGATCGCCTGGGTGAGGGGTCCTCTGGAAGTGGGGGTGAAACATCCGATGGCAAGACGCGGTATCCCTCGCTTCACAACACATCCCTACCCAACACTGCTTCCTCCACCTTTATAAGTTGTTGTAAGTCTTGTCCCATTACCCCCTACCAATTTCAACAGGTACCCACATCAAAGGGAGGCATAGGAGAACAAACACAACACCCTATATCTCACAACAGCAACGTCGGTCACCTTATTCTGATGATATTTTTACCACCTCGCGAAAAAACTACAACTCCCACAATTCCTAGCTCCACTCTAGAAATCCCCTTTAACAAACCACTGGGATGAAGAAGAGGTGAGAGGGAGTTATGAAGATTACCAATACAAATCAATGCACCAGGGATTCCTATGGGCAGTCGCCACTTTCTCTCGGTAATGAGGCCAGGCAAGGTCAGGCCTCCCTTTACAATCATTCCCACCTGCAACCTGTTCACTCTCCCAGGAAGTATTAAGGGTGGAGCACACAGACACACTTTGAACGAGTTCAGGATGCTGGATGGTGCACAGAGTCCCTGGAAGGCCTGGAGGAAGAAAGACTGCCTAACTGCTGGGCCTGTGAGTACAGGGTAGGCTGCAGTGTGGAGAGGGAGTTCTAACTCCAGGGAGCCAAACCAGAGGCAGCTGGTGGTTACCTGGCGCTGCCCACACCGGGGTTCCTCCTCTGGGCAAATAAGGAAACCCCAGGTCTTTGAGTGGCCGGTTGCGAGACCATGACCTCAACAAGTTATCCCCTTTACCTCCTGCAGCTCCCAAAAACCCAGAATGCTGTATAGGGGAGCTGATGAAATGGGAGTGAAATAAGAAATGTGCATTCTGGGACATGACGTCCAAAGACCTTAAAATGTTGCAAATCAAGAGGGGACCAGAGCCGACTGATGGAGACCCGTGTGACAAACTTTAAGGAGGAGTCCGAGGAGCCAGGCTGAGGAAGACCCCTAAGAGGACAGAGCGAAAGAGAACAGTGCCTTCAATATTGCATTCGAAAGATACCAGCAGCCCTCCTGGGTGAATGACCGAGTTGGGGAGGTGAAGCTGCAGTTGTAGTATCGTCCTTGGCTCCCAAATCAAGGAAACGAACAAAGAAACCAACAGAGGTGGTGAGTTGAAGCGAGCAAGAGACGAATAATAGCGATACAGTATAACAAAGTGGTCCGGCATAGGGACAGTGCACAGTTGAAAGTCTCTGTTGCATGAGTTCCAATGTGAGCCTAAAGGATATGAACTGAGTTTGGTTTCAAGGCAGGATAAGCCTAAGGAAAGTTAATCAAGTTCAGTTGCAATGTGAGAGGTCAGACCCCGACTGAGGGAGACCTGGGATGAACTGTAAGTGATTGAGAAGTCTGAGCCCGGCAGAGGGAGACCTGTAGCAAACTTTGAGAAAGAAGAAGTGATCCTGTGAAGGTCTATAGTAAAAGCATTGCACATTCGAAGGTCTTCGACATCAGTAAAAGGTCCGACCAGAAGTGTGATAGGGGAGGGCCAGGGAATCCTTAACGAATGTGAATTAAGCCTAGGAAAGGGAACACCTGCAAGTGTTGTTTGAAAGGTCAGAGCCAGTGGAGGGAGACCTAAGTGAACTTTTTGCTGAACTGTGAAAGAACTTTTGGAACGCTGGAAAAGTGACTTTAACGTAGAAGGCCTGGCGGGCCACGATCCACGTTTTGAACTGCCTTTGTTTTGAGAACCTGAGCCAGAGTGTGTTATCCTGTCTACAGGGGCTGCTTTACTCTGTGCTGTCCAACATGGGGAGGAGAGCTGACTCAGCCATCTTGATCTTTTATCTTATAACATTGATTTTCCTTTACATACACCTTTTTCCATGCACCCATTTATTGTAATAGCATAAGTGCAGGCCATAGGTTTATTTAGTATAGGCCACTTTATTTTGACAGACATGACGAGGACTGTGTTGTTTATTATTTGATGGTACAGCGTGCGCCCATCTTTAGATATAGGGCCAGATAGGAGTTTTTCCAACCTTTGTTTTTCAATAAACATTACATTACATAGCATTTATAATGCGCGCTATAGACCCATAGGCATGAAGGCATGGACAAATTAACATAGAAACAAATAGGACAACCAGATAAAGGAATATCTGAATCAGGTATACAAGGACTCTAAGCTGAGATCGCTTCTGGCCACAGAGAGATCAATTTGTCCTTTCTCAGATAAACAAAAGTGTTTTCAGGTCTTTCTTAAAGGTCTGTAGAGAAGTATGACTGCGCATATAATCTGGCAGTTGATTCCAGAGGATGGGCGCTTAAAGAAAGCTCCATTCTCGGCTTTTGCTGTTTTACATCTTGGTTGCACTAGGTAGTTTTGAATGCCAGACCTCAATGCTCTTGTGTTGACTTTATCCTTAATATAACTCTGCAGATAGGGTGGCATCAGTTGTTGTTTGCATTTAAAGGTGATGACCAGTACCCTAAATGTAATCCTCGATTCAATTGGTAACCAATGGAGAGAGCGCCTGGCCTCTGATGCATGGTCTTGCCTGGAGAGGCCAAGGAAAACTCTAACTGCCCAATTCTGTACCACCTGGAGCCTGTGCAAGTCAAACATACTGACGCCCAGCAGTAGGCTGCAACAATACTCCACTTTAGCTCCTATTATTGACCGAGCAATGGTTTCAGCACTTTCCCGGGAGATCAAGGGTCTCAGTTGCGATAATAATTTAACATAATAGACTGCTGCTGAGACGACCGTAGTGATATGTGCCCTCATATTTAGTGACTGGTCGAGTGTCAATCCCAAAACCTTTGTTTTGGACAAAGGAGATATAATGTCGTCTCCGAGTTTCAATGAACTATAAGATTGATAGAGTTTGCGCAGGGCATGTGGACTGCCCACAATCATAAGTTCTGTCTTACTCCTGTTAAGGGCTAGATAGTTGTCCAACATCCACTTCTCAATTAGGGAAAAGATTCTATTAACTTCCAACTATTCCTGCTCGTGGAAGCCAGTAAGAGGGACTACACATTGTGTATCATCTGCATAATTTGAAAACACAACCCCCTCCTCTTCTAACATAGAGAAGAAGGGATCCATGAAGAGATTACACAGACACAGCAAAGTGCTGGCCCCCTGCGTAACACCATAGAATACTGGGACTGGTGTTGCTTCTGCTGTATCAGAACAGACTCTACTGCATCTATGCTCGAGGAATGAGGCAATCCAAGACGCTGCTGTGTCTGAGAAGTTGCCAACATCCCTCAATCTGGAATTCAGGATGGTGTGTTCGATTAAATTGTACACAGCCAATTGGTCTAAAGAAATGATAAGGGAGAGTACACTCTTATCCATCTGAGGAGAATGGATATCAGCTCCAGGAGTGATGTCTCTGTGCCAAATTGTTTCCTAAATCCAGACTGATACGAGTGAAGAATGGGATGCAGTTCCAGATGCTCTGCAATCTGACTATAAGCAACCCGGTCCAATATTTTAAGTAGAAACGGAGTCTTCGATATGGGACGAAAATTGAGAGGGTTATCCCTGTCCAGCCCTGGTTTCTTGAGAATAGGGGTAACCATTGTTTGTTTTAGCTCATCAGGCACCTTACACCCCCTTCAAAGAGGCATTGATAAAATACAAACAGCTTTGAGAAGACGAGGGGTGCATGTTTTAATTATCATGGATGAACATGCATCTCCCCTGCAATGAGAAGATTTCATCTGTTCGATGATTTTGGTTAATTCCATCTCTGATATTGGATGAAAGTTAAAAAGAGGAACCTGGATCACGAAAATGGACTTTAGTTGGTTCCTTGACAGAGGATATTGGTGATGTCCAAATATTATACAGCTTGTTTTGGAGTCCATCTTGAATAAATTTACACCGGTGTTTATCATTTTTTGCTAAGGGGCCTAGGGGAGCGGGAGTTATTTCCTGTTCTTTCAGGATCTTAAATATTTCCTTTCTATCTGACTTAGCATTGCAAATACGATTATTATGAACATTTCTTTTAGCTTCAAGAATGGCGTTTTTATAATAATAACACAAAACTTAATAGTCACTCCTAAATACCGGCTAACACGTGTTTCACACACATGCAGAGTCAATCTGCTGCTCTAGTGCTTCATCAGAGCCATAACCAGTTTTCCCCAAAGCCTGCCATTGATCATGAAAAAGCCATGTACGAAAAAACCATGTAAAAAAAACAATTTAAGCGAGAAAAAAAAGGAAGGTGGGTGGGGCGAGGGGGACAAATCAAAAGAGAAGGTAAATGAAAGCAAGTATCAAAATACTTTCATCAATAAATAAATGCAAAAGGCGCACTACACCATACAATACACTATGTTTTTACCTGTATTATTTCCTTGGCATTTCTTAGGTCAAATATTATGTTCCCAATATGTTATGATGATCTGGTGCATACTCCACTAAAATTACAAACTTGGCCAAGAACTCTGAAGGGAAGCAATAGTATCATTAGAATGATTAATAATCAACCTCTGTAATCTGTACAACACATCCTGAGCCATATAGACTAGTTATGTCCTCACCAAACATGGTCTCTTTTCCTTCAAAATTCAGTATATATCCTGTTAACATATTTCCTCAACTTCATCCTTGTTCTGAAAAAAACCCCATAAAAAGCAGTTCCTTTACAATTCTAAACAATTGTAAATTATATTAAAATAGCAGTTGGAGCCATTATCTATCTTCACTTCCTTTCCCTGTCAGGCAGGTCTATCTTTCAATGTGTTCAGATGTGAGAATGTGTGATTATTTTCACTAGAATTGTAGGTTACAGAAGCGCACTTGTGAGAGCCCAAAACAAATTGCTGTGCATTTTTTGTTCTTTCATCAGTAGTAGGTTTGATGTTGTTTGCGACCAGGTAGCAGCTTCTTGCAGTATAAAACACAGAAACAAGAAATGTTTAAGGTACAGGACAGCGCAGGATTGGAAGTAACCTATCTGACCTTTGTCATTGATATAGTTAAAGAGTAGGCGGAAAGTGTCTGATAATATTTTCAAGACTTTCCTACCCATATTAACAACTCTGTGACGCATGTGCGGTGTGACAAGAGAAACCCTCAATGCTTTTATGACTAAGGCTCTAACGCCGCAAACTGTGTGTCCCTGCAGCTTTGAGTGGTTTTTGCAGAGAGTTCTGCATGAATGGCTACCAAAAGGAAAGCCTGTGCAGACATGCCCTCATCGAAGTGGGCGAAGAAGTTAACCTGGCTCTAATGCCAATTATGGAGGCCAGCAAGCTCCTAAACGAAATATATGTCTTGCTCAGTGCTTTTCACCGGAATATTAAAGATAAAGACAAATACTTGCTGGTTCTGAAACTCGGCATTCCAACAGGCAGTCTAAATTGAATTTTAACAGGGACTCAATTACTTTCAATTAGCAAAGCAAACTTGACACCTACCCCAAAGGATATATCAACTTCTGAAATTCCCAATGGCCAACATCAAGATGGTGGGTGTGTGTTTAGGCTGTGGGCCTAAGTGCATGATCTTAGTTCCGGACGGACAATAACCCCTATGAAGGGGGGTGAGCAACCGAATGAACACTCCATTGGTTCCACTAATGACTTGGATGCTCTTGTGATGAATATTTTTCTGCCATTATTTAATGAAAGCCACAACCGAGACTCTATGTCACCCATAAACCTAACAGGGACAGCTATTGACACAATGGCAAACGTAACATCTTGTTGAGGAAGCCCCAATTCATGATTTCATTTACAGTGCTCCTCTTCCAAATCTGCTGGTGCTGACACTCTTATTCCTAATTCTAAAAAGGACAAAGAGGTTTATTTGAACTCATTTTCATGTAATTTTGAATATGAAGCACAACATAACCATAAAAAGCGCAATCCAAAATCTTTCTAATTTTCTCCTTACAGGATAGAATATTAATGATATTCAGGTAAGGGGAATTTCTGCCCCTGCAGTATCAGTGATCTCAAGAGAGGTTGATGAACCAAAATGTAACAAGCAAATTAAGGCTATCTGTAGTAACTCTGATACTGTGGATCTGGGAAGATCTGCCCAAGACATTAATACAAATGCAGAGGTAACTTTGTTACTGCTATTGGAGGTAATTGACAACTTTCAGAGATCTAGGGAACTGATAACTCTATTTAATTCATTCTCTCTACTGGGGGGAGTAGATAGAGTGAATTAAATAGTTACTAATTCAGATACCTCACGTGATGATAATGTTCCCCCACAAGATAAGGAATTTACTTGTAAGAGCCAGGTGAGGCAGGTGAGGCAGGATGCATCTGGTGCAGTTCTTCCCAATGAGCCCTTTGACCAATTACCCCACAATGCTTTCATTATAACTAATGCAGCCTCCTAGCTTGATGATAGTCGCTTGGAGAATAAGGAGTTCCCGGTGAATAAGATCGCACACTGAATAAGGCATAGAAAGGACTGCTTGTATACTATCAGGGAGGATATAATCAAAGCACAAAAGCTACAATATCTCTCATCCAAGGAGAAATATGAGATGCTGGTGAAGTTGAAAACTCCAGGCCTAGTTGAAGTATTAATGGCAATTGACGATCTCTCCTGAGGTAGGAGTACATATCTCTTTTTTTAAAATATATTTATTTGGTGCATTAGTCAAGTAACAAAACCTTTTACCCCAGATAATTCGAAAAGAAAAGAAAAAACATCAATAAAAACATTGTACATAGCAATGAAAAAATCCACCCATGGCTTATAAAAGCGCTCGAAATTTCATAATGAGACACTTCCTAATATAATCCAAATTAATAAAAATATCTAATCTGTAAAAGGAATTTCTTCTCCATCTCCAGCCAGATATGGTACGCATCAGCATTAAGAACAGACCAACCTATAGAATATAAACCTACCCAAAAATAATCACTAGATATATTGTCCAAATAGCAGACTATTTTTCCATACCTTTTTTATATACATCTACTTATTTTACACAATAAATTAAAAGATTGTTTTATTTCAATATTTAAACCACATAATCGATATTTCCTCAAATGATGCAGGATATTTGCCAAGCATCTAACCGGAAATTAAAGCGTACCTTCATGACAGATGTTCTGATTCTCGAATCTTGGGTCCTCACAATATATTCAAAAGGTTTATTTATAAAAGATCCTTGTAAAATATGTTTTGTATGTAGATTTAGTAGATAAACAATCAATATTATTACTCCTATCCCAGTCTTCGGCATTTGATTTGAATTATTTACCAAAAAAAGGATTAAGAATTGTATAATCAGACTCATTCTCCCTCAGGCAGCCCCTTGTCGTGTAGGGCATTACTTACTGCTGTATTCGCCGTTTCAGAGCCTAGCTGTTTGTTAAGTTGCACGAGTTCTGACAAAACCAGAATTGAGCCAAGAACAGAGTTGCACTATTGTAGAGCTGCCGTGAGATAAAGCACTCTCATTAAATTCCTTTTTGACTTGTATTCTGTAGTTGCGGTAGTTTCTGGGAACTACATCTCCCAGACACCCTTACTACATTTATTGGTATCCCAGGCACTTCAGTGCCGGCGCTTCAGCAGCAAGCCAGTCTTCGCTGGTCCTGCTGTTTTAACACTGATACAGTCCTGCAACTGTTTAGACTCATTTGCACTCCTGTAGCCACTTGCCATGTAGGGCATTGTTTACTGCTGTATTCGCCGTTTCACAGCCTGTTTGTTAAATTGCATGAGTTCTGACAAAACCAGAATTGCTAGGACATCCTTCCTTTCCATTTGTATGTACTGCATGTTTGTATCGCACACATAAGACTCATTGGAACGTTGCACTATTGTATTGCTGCCGAGAGATAAAGCACTCTCATTAGAATCCTTTTTGACAGCTTGTATTCTGTAGTTGCGGGAGTGTCTGGGAACTACATCTCCCAGAAACCCTTACTACATTTATTGGTAACGCCGGTGCTTCAGCGGCAAGCCGGTCTTTGCCGGTCCTCACCATACTCGGTGTGGGAGCTCCGTTCTGGAAGCTGCAGAGGGACTCGGATTCCCCTGTAGTGCTCCCACATCTACACCCATGGCTGAGTACCATTGCGCACAATGGGCCATTCTACAATCCTTGATCTACTCATCGCCTGCCAAAGAGCTATACGACTGGAAACAGTCTCCAATTACCTAGACCTAAGATCTGACATCCAGAATAACCCTCCACCACCACGGGTTTTCCCCACACCCTTGAGTGGCACAGACCTTTTGGTGAGTCTCCCTTCTGATATCCATGAGGAACCATCCCCAGATTACTGTCTGCTGAACATCCCGGAGTGGATTAGTAAAACGCCAGCACTGCCGAAGACCACTGACAGTCAACGAATTGAGAACAAGCTCAACCCCCCACTACCAAGGCCCCACAAATAAACTGCTCGAGATTAGGGAATACTACACTCCAACGCCCATTGCCCATCTACCTCGCCTACATCTGGAACTGAACAAAATGAAGCTTCAGTTAAACGAACGACCAAAAAAAAAAGAAAAGTTAAACGAACGACCAATGGCAAAATACTTAAAGTAGCCTTACTTATAGTATAGTAGCTAGTTTAACATGCTTTTGATATTCATGACTACATCACTGGCAATGAGTTAGACCTACTGTTTTTGACAGAACCCTGGATTCCCGAAACCTGTGGGCCCATTATATCCCTCAGAGACCCAGATGGCTATACCATCTATTGCAAAAATCGAGAAGAGAGGCAAAGGGAGATGGGGGGCCGGGGGCAATTATTGCCAAGAACCATCTTTCTCTCTTTAACTCACCGAGATTTTGCATCTTAAACTCAGCCCAACCCCCTGGAGTTGCATACATTTTGTCTTAATCTACGGCACCAAACCACCATGGAATCCTTCAATGAGGAAATCCACCACATACTGGCAAACCTCAAAGAGACAAACCGTGCACCCCTATTCCTCGGGGACCTTAACTACTGGTGAGGTGCTCCATCCGATAGAGAAGCCACCCTACTTGAGTCGAACCTAAACAACATCAACCATCATGTCCTGAACGCCGACCCTGCCAACGCGAAAGGGAACATCTTGGACTGGATTGTCATCTGAGAACATTCTGACCATCAGATATGGTTTTCATCCGAGCTCAGATCTCTAAAGACTGACAAGAGAAGGCCCGAGAGGTGCTGGCTCAAATGCCCATCCTCTGACAATAAAAATGCACAGAAGACGCTTGAAAAAACCTATAGGGACTCTATCACAGATGCAAAAAAAGAACTACTACAACCAGCAAATTGTAGAACCCAATAATAAACCCAAAAGGTTTGAGATATTAAAGCTCCTTGAAAAGCCTAAGGCCTTATTGACACAGTTTATTCCTACAAATACAGACTGCTCTAAATTATAGAATGCCTTTAAAGAAAAAATCCTTAAAGCAAGAGACAAAATCAAATCACAGATCATGGCACGCCCTAACCTCCTAAGCACATCCCCCCGGGAACCCCCAGCCCCCTCACCCCCACCATCAGTATATCCACACAATGGCACCCTCTTTTGCTTTACGCAGGTATCCAATGCAGACCTACTGCCCAGCCTAGGTACAATGCGCCCGACAGCTGGCCCAGACAATGTGATTCCCCCAAGAATGATCCTGGATAACAGACATTTTTGCACCCTTTTTAGCACAATGTATTACTGCCTCGTTGTGGACTTATGTAGTTCCTGATGGAGGCAAAAATGAAAAGCCAGGACTGGACCCAAAGGGACGCAGCCACCTTAGAGCCATTACAAACTGCGATTTCTTTTTGAAAATCTTAGATAAAGTAGCCACTCGACAGATTCAGCCCTACATCGAATCTACGAATATCCTGCATCCTAGTCATTCTGGTTTTCACCCCGCCTATAGCACAGAGACAGCCCTCAGAGATCTCCACCGCCAGATGTTAGGTATTATGGGCCAGGGTAAGTCTGGCCTCTTAGTTATATTGGACCTATCAGCCGCATTCTATTTGCTAGACAATGAACGTCTCCTTCTCATATTAAAGAACACCGGCCATTTTTCTGAATTAGCATATAAATGGATACACTCCTTCCTGGCTGGAGACAGTCTAAAGTCTGCTGGGCAATGACACCACCCATCCCATTCTCTTCACATGCGGGGTGCCACAGGGAGCATGCATGTCCACCACCCCGTTCAACCTCTACATTATATCTCTATGTAGTCTCCTAGAAATATCTGGAGTATTTTGAACCAACTATGCAGACGATGCACAACTGGTCCTGGAGATGTCTGGGGACTATGCCGCCAACAGCCTACTCCTCTAAAACATCTCTAACCAAGTAGACACCTGGATGGCGGACAACTGGATGTGCCTCAATAAGGACAAAGCTGAACTCCTTATCTTTGGCTCTTCTCAAGCTAGAGCCAAACTTCCTAACTGCTATCAGTCCTTTGCCATCCTGGACTGTAGCATCTTAGTGAAGAATGAAATTAACTCTGTGTACAAACCGACTGCTCATTGAGTGCAGAATCCCATGTGAACCTAGTTGCCAAAAATTGCTCCTACTATCTAAAGCTACTCAGGATCATCCGGCCATGCCTCAATGAGATCAATTCATCAACTATCGCTCAGGCAATCTCTCTCAAGAATAGTTTATTGTAATGCACTCTTTGTAGGGGCAGACAAGAAAAGCACAGAGCACCTCCAAGTCATTCAAAATTATGCGGTCCTGATTATCAAAAAGGTCCCAAGAAGATGCCATATTTCATATTTAAGTGTCTGTATGGGAAAGCTCCCATCTACCTGAAGTCAACCACCTTGTGGTATAAATCACTACCTTTGTTAAGATCAATGAACACCAGTCGTGTTGCTTGACCATCCTTTAAGAAATCGAAAGGGCTGGGCAGATCATTCGCAAACTGCTCTTCTAGAATCTGGATTAGCCTTCCTATCTCCTTGCGATGAGACCTAAACGTGAGCATGTTTAAGAAAGCACTGAAAACCCATCTTTTCACTTAGATCTTATTCATGCTATCCCTACCTGCCTTTGACCTATTTCTGTCTGTTGTCTGAGTGCACCCTGATGCCTGCGTGCTCTGACGCGGTATAAACAAATAAATAAAATAAAATCAATAATTAAAAAAAACATTTTACATCCTTTGTCCAACTTTTAAGGGCACCAAGATCTGTTTCATCTTTTCATAGGTTCTCCAAAACTAGAGTACAGAGACAGTTGGTTATCATTGCATCCAGTATTTTGAGGAAGAGTACACTTCAGGCTATTTTGCATCACGTGAGAGGAGCGGTCAAACCCATCTTGTTGCAAATAACCTCTATTGGGACCAAATTAGGAAGGCCCAAAGCTGAACGCCACAATTTACCTTACAGGATTTTTAACCAAGTAATCTCTCTATAACTGAAGACCTCCAAACCATACATGGTCCAAGGAACAATGCTAGCCTTGTATATTGTAAGTAGGCCCTCAATAGAGTAACTACTACTATTAGAGACAAAGGATTTGATTGCATTAAATGTCCTTAAAGTTTTTTTCATCACCTTATTGGCTAAAAAGACACTATTTAAGGTATTGTAAATAGACACACCTAAATACACATAATCATTGACTATTTCCAGCGATATATCATTAATCTTCCATTTAAAGACAGGGCTCCTCCTCTTATTTGCCCTAATTATCTTTATTTTCGTTTTTTTATATTAATCTTTAAGTCATTGGAAACAGTTATCAGACAGGGCTTGTAAGCTGCATTGCAGACCTATGGGTGTAAGATCATAAATCACAGTGTAATCCGCGTATGTAAATCGTTGGCCTATATGCGGAGGAAAGTATTGGCATTCTCGTAATGTTTTTTCCAAGTCAGATACATAGATGTTATACCGGACTGGAGCAAGAACACATCCTTGTTTTAGGCCCTAATTTGTGAGAATATCAGAAGAAAGTTGCCCTTCTTGGTTTATCCTCAACGAGGAAGTAGTGTTGGAATATAAAGAGTTAATCAAATGCAGGATTGAAGGATTTAACCCCCAAGTTTCTAGTTTGCTCTACAATATTTGTCTATTAAGAGTGTCAAAAACACCTGCATAGTAAATAACATATATGTATAAACGTTTCTTCTTATCAAGCATGGTAGACAAAACAAATATAACACATATGAGACTATATCACAATTCAACATGGAGGCCTATATCATGCCCTCATAGCACCCAATGAGATTACATATGAGATTAGTCCTGCAGCTTCAATTAATCCTCTGCTCTTTGCTGTTGACGCCATCAAGTTAAGTACCATCGTTTGTACGCACTAAACTTGCGTGATGCAGAAATGTTGATAAACTATCGCTTAAACTATTGTTTATACCGGGATTTTGTTGTCACTGTGGTTCACAGCAGTGACATGGTATCTGGAGTCTTGGCGCAAGCTAAGATGACGCTGAGGCTTGTGGTATATGGAAGGTGTATCTCAGCCTGCGCATGCTCACGCGGGACCTTGTGGTCCATTCATCAATGTCCTGCGCAGCTTACAGTAACCCACCGAGCATGATAGTGGAGAATATCCCTCACAACGCGCTCCCGTTTCCAATGCGCTCCCGTTTCCAATGCGCTACTATGCCAATACCTTTAGTTAGTTTCACACCATTGGGCTCTGTTATTAGGGAATTGTGTTCTTGTGTCTGCTCGGTGTGCATTGGGTACTTCAGTGCAGGTGTCTGCTCGGTGCCCTCCAGAGGTTGCAGCTCATTGATGGCCGTAATGCTGAGTGTAAGTGGTTTTCCCTTAAAAGAATTCAGTTGTGCCTCTGGGTTGGAGGGCTTTCCAGCAAGTTGCAGACAATGTCATCATGTAGAGGATTAGAAGAGAATATGCCCGATGCTAGCAGTGGGTCTACAATTTCAATCCCTGCTAGTGGTTCCAAACAATCTGCTATTATCGTGTATGTGGGTGGGGGATTGCCTCAAGAAGCAGGGTCAGCAGGCCCTTTCCACCCTCTACATCTATGGCCAGAGGTGTCAAGGAGACTATGAGAAATGCTCAATCTGGACCTGCCTTAAGTGCCATGGACGAGTATGCTCGTCCTTTTTGCATAGACTTGCATAATAGCCTGGCACTTTTATTAAGACACGGATAGGCTCTTTGATATACATTCAGGCATTGAATCATCCTCCTGCCAAAGAATAAAATGGACAGAATACGTCAAGAGATTCATTGCATCCTAAAGAAAGATTTGTCTCCCTCAGACAATAGGTAAATATGTTGGAGACGGTGTCAGCTTCCATTAATGCTATCTTCCCTGTCCGCTGCATTTCATAGCTCTACAGTGGCTTCAATCCAGACACCTACACAGGAGCCTCTCCTACTCCCAGTTGATAAGTCTCTGTGGAGGTGAAAAATAACTTATTTTGTGGTTGAAGCATCAGGAAGCGTGAGATAGGAGGGCAATTTGTGTTCCCTCTCCCGACATAGTGTTAGCGTCAGAGGCCATCCATTTGGGCTGGGGAACAAGAAGTGTCCACAGCGGTGCGGGGGTGAAGGTGGAGAATGGTCACAGGAAGAGGGAACTCTCCATAACAACTGCCTGGAGCTTTTGACAGGCTCCTTTACATTGAAAAGCCTTGTAAGGGATTGGGTGAACTTGTGTCCTACTTATGACAAATGTTCAGTGGTCTGTTAATCACACAGGGGGGTAAAAAATCCAAGGATCTAGCAGATCTTGGGATGGAGCTTTGGCATACCTGCCTTGCTGGGGAATATAAACCTCCAGGGGGAATACCTCACCAGGTCGGGTCAACACCGTTCCAGACTGGAATTCCAGACATCTGCAGAACAGATGCGATTGTAGGCTGGATCCAGAGGCACAGCCAGGGCAGAGTAGGAGGGCAGTCGCCCCTCCAGTCTCCTCAAGAGTGCCTGATTCGCTACCCCACCTCCTCCACACAGTGCTTAGATAAATGTACATAAACAAAAAAAGAAAACACCCTGGAGTGTCCGAAGGTAGTCACAGACTTGCTTCTAGATTGCTAAGCAATCACCAATGTGGATTACATGGTGCATGTCCTTATTCAGCAGCCCTGGCGTGCTCTGCATGTTCCAAGCCTTCTGGGACACGCCAGCATCCTTGATGGTTTTGCCCAGTGAGCATAGCCCATCCTATTTCGTTTCCAAAGAGTGGATTCTGGCTTAGGGAAAACACCCATGGTAATTGTTTTACAATAAATGAATGCATGTGTGTTTGTTTGTATGTAATGCATGTAATGTCTCTGTGCAAGTGTAAGAGTTGAGTGAGTCTGCAGGTGTGTGTGTGTGTACGTGTGTGTGTGCGTGCCAGGGTAGAATCGTGAGCGTGAATGAAATGCATCCATATGTGATTGTTTGTATGATAGGTGTGCATGGTGGGGGGCCTGGGGCAGTAGCAATGAAGCTGTCCCTAGAATTTGCAGGCCCCTGCCCAGCAGAAAGATATGTGGGCCCCTTCGGTGTACGGGCGTAATCCCACCACCCCCCCCATCTAAAATGGAAGACTGCAAATACCAGAATGCAGTTCAGTGGAAGGCTTAAAAATGGCCCGTTGGTTATGTAAGCGCAGTTTTCAGACTTAAAGACTCACAACAAAAGAAAATGTGTAAAAAGGTAACCTGGTTGCTTTTCATTGACAAAGGTATGCTTCATATACGTTGAGAATAATTTGGCATTCTACAAAAACAATGTTTTGGTGTATCAAATAAGAACACATGAAAATAAGTAACACAGTTTAACTTTTTTGTATGACAGATATGAACTTCCTTGGAAGAAGACATAGATAAATCTGAGCGACTAAGAAGTGCTTTGTGTTTGCTTTCATAATAAAAATGCCTCTGTTGCAGTTCTTTCCACCAAAAGGTTAAGAACTCTTGTCCAAAACAATGCTTAGTTAAATTATCCATAATTCATAACAAACTTCCACCTTAAATGCTCTGCCAAAACAAAGAGTGACAAGCAGTCAAGTATTTATGAGGCCCCAGTGGGTCTTTCTGTCTCCAGTGCATTACGGGTTGGATGGTTGGGGGGTAACTACAGGGCCTTCCTGGGATGAGCCAAAAATAATCTTGGACAGCGCAGCCCCTCTAGAACACAATCAATGTAATTCCATATACACATGACAGCTGGTCGAGGCAGGGCCCCCATGGCACGGGGCACTGGGCTACGGCACAGACCAACCATACCTAGGGGCGGCAATGAGTAGCAAAGCTGATTTGTTGGCTCATGCTAAGCCCCATGAAAGTTATTTACAATTATTATGGCAATAAAAAGATTGCGGCCGCAACCTGATGCAAGTGATTTACAGTGATCATTATTACTGGCATAGATAGGCCGTGGCAGAAGCCTCATTAAAATGTTGTGAAATGCCACTATGTACTGTTGGTGGTCAAGCATTAACTGGAATTTTTGCATGTTATCCAAGAAAACAATTGTAGATTGTATAGATTTTTGCCACATATTTCACATAAATTGTGCTGTGAAATGCACCATTTCAACTCATGGTATTAAAAATGTTTTTGAGAGTAAAGCGCTCCAGAACCCTCCTGCATTAGTTTCCTGGCTATGCTTGCACGAATTTTGGAAGTAGGTGTAGGCCCCTCTGACTTAAACAGACCTGTGCTGTGACTAACTGTAAATAATGCCATTTATTGATTTGTTTCATGTAACTTTGGATTAAATTGCTTCTCGCTGTTTTTTGTAATCAAATATTTGCTGTAAAATGCACCATTTCAACACATTCAAATATTGTTCTCGGAGAAGAGCAGCTGCGATCCCCCTTTATTATTATTTATTTTGTTTTGGTCTACCTCGCTACGCTCTGTTACTCGCACTCATATGGGGAAATATATAGGCCTCACCTCTGAAACAAATCACTAGCTGTTACAGAATGTAAGGTACAAAATTGCAGATTACCAGTCAGGCCTAAGAAGTCCCTTGCCTCCACATACACATCACACAATTTCATTCTCGTCAAAGAGTCAATTATCACTAGTTAAATGGCTAGAGGATGTTAGGCAGAAACCTGTGCAGTTCCCTTAGGGACCACTGCAAAATGTTTAAGACTACAGGTGTTAGCAGTAAACCCAATTGGTAGCAGTCTGTACCACCAAGATTTACCTGGTTTTCTCAAGAAGAGTTAGGCAGTATATAGAGTATACACAATAGGGCTAAAAATACAGTAGCACAAGCAAACACTGACCAGAGCTTGGGTATAAAAGTATATAATTATTTATTTAAAAACACACTTGTAAAAATACACTGGCACTAATATGGCAAGCAAGTTCAAACACAGTCACTAGAAATATATACACCTCCCTAATTAATTATTTGACAAGTCTAGGTTAATACATCACTTATTTAGCAAAACAGAGGTGCGCGCGTAACCATAGATGGCACTATAATAATTATTTAAAAAGGGAGAGAAAAGGCGGAAATAGGAAAAACACACAGTACCAACACTTTTAAGGACCCACAGCAAGTCAAGCAAGGCAGGGTCTCCTGTAGAGCAAAAAGTTCATAGGCCAAGCCCACTCTTGGAGAGAGCAAGACGGAATGTGCCCAAGATCACACAGTGGAAATGCACTCAAAGTCTTTGCAGAAAAAGTCAAAAGAGGTTGGATCAAGTTAGAAAGGTAATGTTAACAGGTCCGAGGTCACCCCAGGATAGAGAGTCAAGGATTTACGGGACACCTTGGACAGTCTGTTGCAAGGGAGACCAGGCGGGACGCAGTACCTGAAATGGTGAGAAAGCTCCAGCGGGGGCGGTTGTTCCTGGCAGCGTGTGCAAGTTGGTGCTTCGTCCAGGGGAAGAGAAGATCTCGACGTGGCGGAAAGCTGGAGGTCGTTGCACTGCCAGGGAAGAAACCAGCAGCGGAGTTTCCCGGTTAAAGGTACTACCCTTTTATTCGCGGTAGTGGTGAAGCGTGTCTATCCGGCTGCCGGGGTGCTTGGCACGGGCGATTCGACCACGAGAAGATCCAGGAGGCGAAAAAAGGCAAACTGGTTGGTCCCACCAGCTCAAAGGGAAGAAGACTCTCCTGGAAGAAGATCTTCTCTGTCGTCGGGCAAGTTTATGAGTTTGTACAGCAGGGCTCCACCGGTGGTGTCGTCGTTGTAGATGGCTCAGCTTCTCCCCTCTTCGAATTCTTTAGGTCCTGTGGCGACTTCTGAAGTTCCAGTCCCCAAAGCCCTGCTTTTATGCAGAAAACCCCCATTCATCAGCCTAGCTGTCAATCAAACATGCTAAGTGGTGAGCCAGGTGGCTCACCACTGGGCCAATCACACAAGGGTGCGACTTGAGTTGCCAAGGCAACTCAGTCCAGGGTGCCTATTCCACCCTTCCACACATCCTGTAGACCCAGACAGAGTGGCACCACTTTTGGAGGCTTCTGTGCAGAAGCCCGCCAAAAGTGGAACAAAGGGCTCGACGTGGGTTAGGGTTTCAGAGGCGAACACACACGCCATTTTAAAACTGAGTCCTGGCAATAAGACCCAACCAGCGAATAAATATTAAATAAATAACCCAGCAGTATCTTTAACATTGCACTAAAAAGCGTTGCGTTTAAAATGAATGGGAAAATCCCATAGGAAATATTCCGGGGGTATATTTTGCGTGGTATCCACTGCCACCAGCCAGAAACTCTTGGAAAACAGACCCAGGGGCAATCGAATTACCCCTACCAGTACTTCCACAATATGATGGTTTGTAGTGGTTCTGTTCACAATTTGAGACTAGTAAAGTCAATTGTGACTTTACATGCCCTGGGAGACAATAGTCAGTCCCAGGGGATGGAGTCTATGTTTGGGGGTCACTATGACACCCCTGTGTTACTGCACTGAGGGTGCTGTGTAACACACATACCAAAAACACGTGAAGCCCTATGGAGTAAAAGACCCAATAGCCCATAAAACACATTACAAAGTCAAAGGACATTCTCAAATAATGCCTAAGAGTGGGAGAAAAGGAGTCTCACTCTTAGCAGGAGAAAAAAATAAATCCCAAAAATCCAGCAAAGCTGCTGGGGGACTCACTAGGTTTGGGAAATTAGCCTTTACAGAGAATTCTCCCTAACAGTGGAGAGGGCACTTTTTGAGGCCTGGCTGACCGTGAATCATTTATAATCCTGGTGCTCCTCAAGGGCCATCCGCCTGACACTCCTTTCTGGCACCAAAGGCTTCATCTGCCAATGGCTGGATCTCAGCCTGTTTGTTTTCCTCCAGGCCTTTTGCTGCAGATTGAGTGAAGTAAAGTCAGTGGCAAAGACATGCCGCGGAGCATGGAGCTCAGTAATCCATGGACCCCTTTCACGTGATAGTCAGGTATGCTACTCTACTTATGTGGCAGGTGCTATTTATATATTGTCTGTATAATTTTAGTATTCTTACAATTTAGGAATGCAATAAAATTGATTTTTTTTGGTACGTGTGCTTTGAACATTTCAACTGTTTATAAAGGAAATGTTGTGCTCCATGAGGAATTGCTAAATCCAGTGTCAGCTCCTCACACTGCACTTGAGCACCTCACACTGTTCCACCACCCTAAGATCCTCTCACTGTCCACCAGTACAACATCAGTGACAGCTTCTTGCAACATCTAACAGTTAGATAATCATTGAAAGGTCCTCACACTGCCCACCCCTGCCAGGTCCTCACATTGCCTCGGGCGAAAGCCCATTACCATACCTGCATGTAAATCACGGTGTCTGAACCCACTGAGCTATCTTATAACGACAAACATAATTTAAGGTTTAATGCAACCAATGTCACCGGAAAGACCATGACATGAAAGTGCACTCATTTAGATGCTTTATTTCAAAATGTCCTGAGGGTATTCCCCTCTACTGTCCCACCTCCTCCTTCACTCTGCCCCTTTCTTCGACTGCCTCACAACTTTTCTATCATGTAACATGTCCCGCCCCAACAGCCTTTTCAGAACATTACTTAACTTGACTAGCTGGGCGTCCTCTCTGTTCCTCGTGTTTAGCAGTGTGTCAGCACTACAACAGGCACTGACGTGCTAAGCGCCGCGTACCTCGGACAGTAAGGGTGTGGCAGTGGCGCGAAAGGGCGTTGTAACCACAGCGTAGGTAGATTTTCAGGCATAAGGCCTCAACCATCGCTCGCTTCCATTACGTCATGGAAGCCACTTGGATAGTTCATTTCCCACATTACTCACAGTCACATATGACAAGGGACGCTGGATTGCAGTCGAAAAAGGAGATGGTGCCAGTAGTAGGGTTGAGCGAGGCGAAAAACACCCGTCATGCGTAAATCCGGTAAGTCAGAGGGAGAGAAAGTCATCCACACAGAGCCAGACCCCGGTGCATCGACCTGAACCTGAGAGTAGACCGACTCTTCCTCTGCCCTGCCAGTGCCACTACCATTCTTATGATTCCCGCCCGTGTAGGCCGTTAAATGAAATAGGGGAAAAAACGCGCACATATCGAATCTCCGACACCTACTTCTTCGTTTTCCTCAGATGACGGCGAAGAGTCCGGAGTGGGGTGGCGGATGTCAGGCTCCATGTTGACTTGTTCTGGCGAGCGAGGGTGAACGGGGAGACGTAGATTGCGGCGCAGAGGACGCCAGCCACGTTTTGAAGAGTGGGCTGAGCTGCAGCACGTTTGCTTGCAGTGGCAGCTCAGGAAGGAGGAAACCACAAGGCCCGTTATCTCACCTCTTCCAGCCTTAAGGCGGGCGGAAGTCAGCAGGGAGGTCGGCCTCTGAGATAGCCTCCTCAGATAAATGGGTGGCGCGGCGTGGGTAGTTGTTTAAGACCTACAGCTACAACCCCTCAAATTGAAGATTTGAAGGAAGAACTCATCTTGATGGCCAGGTGAAAGGATGTGACAGAAGCCCGCCCTGCCCATATCAATATGACTTCCCTCAGTGACCAAGCGAAAGACTTAACTGGTGTGGTCAGGTTTGAGATAGCTCACACCCCCTGATGATTATCAGGTCTCCATGACAGTAAAAATTGTATTTGGAGTGAAACATGGAGCAAATGTGCCAAAGAAGAAAAGTGTAATAGATATTCAGCCTCCTGGTCACAGAGGAAGGTTGCTTGGGGCTGGGGGAGCAGGGGAGGGGGCGGTCAAGAGTGCAATTGGTTAATGCACCTACTGCAGATATCTATATGTATCCTGCAAACAACATATGATATGATATGGCATTTATAACGCGCCTATACACTAGTGTCCTGGGAGGATAGCTGAGCAGCAACATGCTTGCCTTGGAAACAAGACAACACAAAGCTACACAGGTTCGATCCCAGGTTCCGTGCTTGAAACCTCTGGGTATTAAGCACGTTATAAATACGCAACCAAGACGTATTCCTGCAAAAGCGCCTCAATGCCCCCGGGCTGTGTGAGCGCTTTAAAAATGCAAATAAATAAAAAAATAAAAGAAGTGTTTCAAGGCGTGAAAAGGCAAGGGAGGGGGAACAGAGGGAAGACAGACAACAATCCTAGGCCAGGTGACATTCAGATCGTCCAAGTGCATGGGATGGGGTAAGGGACAGTGCAGTACATGGGATAATAGAATACATAAGTCAAAGTACGGCCCTCTGGTGGCAAGTGCAGGGGTAAGTGCAGACATCAGGTGTCAAGTGCTGGTAGTGGGACTGTGGGGATACAGAAAAACAGTCCCCAAGTGCGGGGATTGCCAGGAAGGCAGTGCAGGTGTGCGCCTGGCAGAGAAGGGGACCTGGGCCCGAGAACAGAGAGTGGCCAGGTAACCAGTGCAGATTCAGTTTCAGCCAGGAAGTCAGCAGGGGAGAGGAGAAGCAAAGAGACAGGTTGTGAGGTGCTTCTGGAACCAGAGATGATTCTCCTCAAATTTCAGGTAGGGAGGGAGGCTGTTCCAGAGGAAGGTCCCAGCCGAAGAAAGATCTAGCACCAACTTATTGCTTGGAGAAGCGACTGACCCTGAGGGAGTTGGAGGCGGATGAGCGAAGAGCTTGAGAAGGAAGATATTTAGGAAGAGAGAGTTGAAGGCAATCAGTCCACAGGATCCAGAAGGCCTTGTGGACAATGCAGGGGATTTTGAACTTAATCCTCACAGAGATTTCAGTCCTGGAGAGATACGATCCCTGGGCTTGAGGCCAAGGACAAGTCTCGCAGTCCTGTTCTGGATGTGGTGAAGAGGGCAGAGAGTAGAAGCAGGCAGATTTAGAAAGAGGCTGTTGCAATAGTCCAGCCTAGAGAGAACCATAGCTCTGGAGACAGTGAGCTTCTAGGGGAAGGAGAGGAAGGTAGAATGCCTCTGAGGAGATGCAGCTGGTAGTGTGACTTCTTAGAGACGTCAGAGATGTGTGGAGAGAAGGAGAGTGTGGAGTGAAGATGACCCCCGAGGTTTTTAGCCTTGCAGGCGGGAGCAGGAAGTGGGCCAAGAGAGGCCGACAAGAGAGTGGCAGGAAAGGAGGGAGTGGGTGTGCGGATGAGGAGAGTCTCGGTCTTACTAGCATTAAGGCAGAGATTATTGGCGGTACACCACACCTGGATCGCGAACAGACAGAGATGAGAAAGGGAGAAGGGATGGCTGAGGGTAGCCTGAAAATGAGCTGGGTGTCATCCGCATAGCACTGGAAGTTGGGGCGAGTGCAGCAATGCAGTGGGCAAGAAGTGCCAGGTATTGGTTGAACAGCCAGGGAGAGATGTTACACCCCTGGGGAACACCACAGGTAGAGATAGAAGAGAGGAAGGACCCAAGTTGAGAGGAAAAAAGTCAGCCACACTAGGATCTGACCGGTTATACCCAGGTTATCACGGAGATGGTTGAGCAGGATGGCATGGTTGACAGTGTCAAAGGCAGAGGAGAGATCAAGTAAGATGAGGACACGGGGTGTTAGAATCAAGGTTGGAGAGCAGGTCTTTACAGATGTTCAGGAGAGCAGTTTCCATGCTTCTGGCAATTTGGAAGCCAGACTGATGACCATGGAGACAACCAACAGATTCAGTGGTCATGAAAGGATTGATGGAGATTGGGCGATAGTTAGCCAGGCAGGATGGGTCGGCAGAGGGTTTCTTAGGGGGTGCACAAGTGAGTGCTTTATGGGGGAAGGGAAGACTCCAGTGGCGAAGGAGTGGTTGTAGAAGTCAGCCAGAGCAGGAGCCAGGGAGTCAATGTGGTCTGTGATGGTTTTGGAGGAACAGGGATGAACCTGTTTTGACGAGACTTTCATAGATCGGACTTGTCTAGAAACCTCGTCTGTGGAGAACAAGGGAAATGAAGAGAAGGAGGGAGGAGAGATGGCCGAAGAAGGGCCAGAGG
Source organism: Ambystoma mexicanum (assembly GCF_040938575.1). Taxonomy (NCBI): domain Eukaryota; kingdom Metazoa; phylum Chordata; class Amphibia; order Caudata; family Ambystomatidae; genus Ambystoma; species Ambystoma mexicanum. The sequence goes on along the minus strand of NC_090926.1, from coordinate 755,134,022 downwards.
AAGAGCAAGGAGTAGAGGGAGGAAGGGGAGAGGAGGAGAGAGAGGGGGGGTGAGAAAGTGACGGCAAAAGCCTCAACTGACATGCGCTTCATGGGTCAGATTACTGAGAAGTTCCTGGTGAGATACTGATAACGGTTTGCTTGCTAAGATGCGCCTTTAGTCACTTTATAGTGTCTCCAGAAGGGCCATGTTTGATTCCCCACAAGTAACTATCAGCAGACGCTCACCCCTATGCTTTACTTATAAAGGAGTGTGGGGGGTGGAAGCAGGCCCCAGCTGTCTGGCTCCCCCTCTTCTTGCATGCCGCAGCACTCTCCTTACCCTGCATTAGGTCTGCCACCTCAACATTGCCAGACCCGTTGCTGCAGTCCGGAGCTTCCAGCACAGCGCTCCCCAAGGCAAGTCACTGTTGGTGCCCACTGGCCCAGTCCGCTCCCCAGATTCCAGTGATCAGTCGGGCCAACTACATGCCTTAATCCAGCCTCCAGCTTTCTGTGTTCACCACAACGGCAGATCTGCCCCCTCTCATCTGGGCTGTCTCCCGGTTGCTGCAGAGGAGCTGTTTCGTCCCTCACTCTGGAGGCTGGTTCCTCGTCCCTCTCTTCAAACCCGACAGATCGGATGCACCTCCTTTTCACCGCCGGAGCACTTCCTCAGTTGATGCTCTGCAGTCGGGTACAATTCCCAGGTTTCATGATGTCGGAGAACAGCACAGGCTACTCTGATCCGCTCTCTTGCCGCCAGACTCCCGTTCTGCCACCGGGTTAGTTTCTCCACTCCCCGTGCAGGCTATCTTCAGGACACTGTCAGGTGGTTTTCCACGTCTCTCGCGTCCGCGGCCATTCTTATTCCGGGCCCGGCGAGTCGGTGTGACTTTACTATGTCGCCATCGCACCCGTCTCGTATTCCGCCGTTAGGGCAAACCGGCTTCCCAAAGTTGCTGTGGGCAACCCCCTCACTTTCAGATCCTGCTCAGGACTTCCAGCACTGATGCAGCAAGTCGAATTCAGCAGGATGTGGTCCGGATACCTGAGGGCTGTTTGGGAGCTCACAGGACTGTGGCCATTTTGATTGGGCTCTCTAGTGCTCTCCAAGTAATGGTTCCTTGTCGAAAAGTTCAAGGGAACTTCCCTCCTTGCGATCCCCTTCGGTTTCTCACGGACAGTTCACTGTCAGCGACAATGGACTAACACCAGAGCCGTATACCTGACATGTCCCAACACCATGGACAGGCAAGGTCAGGCAATCACACTTCCCGCCACGGATAAAAGGCTGAGCACGAAAGCATACTCTGAGCTAGGCAAACCACACGAGGAAACAGCATTTACAAGATGGCAGTTTAATACAAGGAGTAAGCCGGCAAGACCAGACAGAGTCGTGAGGAAGGAAGTACCCGTGACCTCTACAGATCGTTACTTTTGTGAGCCTTGGAAAGTAAGAAATAGAAGATCAGGAACTAATGCTGATGAAACCTGCACAGTGTGGCTGAGGTACCCGGGACTATCCCACGTCGATAACCAAGGCAGGGAGGAGCAATTGCCTCCATGGTACTGTCCTTGGATCTTTCAACAAAACAGCGCCAGAAAAGACAGCACAGCCGGTGAGTCAAAGAGACTGATACTAAACCAGCTTGTGTTTTGAACCAAGGTTGCAAGCGGCAACATTGTACAAACAGAACAGTGTGTGAGGCGTTTTCAAAGAGCGACGCAGATATGAGTGGAAACCAAAAGGAGTAATTGAACATTATAATTGAACTTTGGGAGGCCAAGAAAAGATACCACACACAGAGTGGTCTGGGCCCACGTGGGTGCTCATTCGAAAGTCTCTGTTAGGTATCCAACTGATGCTGAGTGTAAGAAAAAGGATTATAGAGATCAAAGTGGTCATGCAACAGGTCAAGCTAAACCCTGTGCACATTCATAAGTCTTTGATTGTATAAAGTGCATCACAATTGGTCCGAGCCTGGCTGAGGGAGAGTAATTGAGTGAAAGAAAGGGATATGAGCCCGGCAGAGAGGAATGAGGGTTGAACCGTGAGTCACCCGAGAAATAATTATCTGAATAAACTTTGGAAGAGATCTGAGTAGAGACATCATTTCACCACAATGCCAGGGGTAGGGGACATGACATCACACGACCCTTGACACCTGAGGTAATTTGACCCCACCTCCAAGTGACATCACAGGAAGTGATGGAAAACGAGATTTTTTTAGATGCATCTAGCACCCATGTTTTCAGGTGTTCTCATTTCAGCCAGATATAAGAACCGAGGTACAGAGGGAGGCGTGATTTGTCCACGATTACACATTTGGGGAATGCCATTTTCCAGATTTGACATGGGGTCTATATGTAAAACATACACAATGCAGTATTTCTAACAGGGTAACCGAAAGCTGTAACGCAGTCTACAGCTAGTGTATGAAACAGGTATAGATCAATGGACGCAGAAGTACGTGTTATCTGTGGCTTTGCTGTAAAACAAGCCAAAAAAGCACTGACCTGGGGAGGAAAATTGTCACGCAAGCAAGGCCTGAAAATCTAATAATTCAGCAGGATTTAGTATCAACAAAATTCCCTAGTTATTAATGTATATATGATTCAGTTACGATTCAGTTACCATAACCATAGAAGAAACCCATTAGACTAGTCTGCGTGTGCACAGAGGGGAGAACACCTGATAATGTTATTTTTGCTGCAGTATAATAACTGGGAATGCTTCTTCCAATATACCCAGGAGCCCCCCATAGTTTATTAGCTAAGCATAATACCGGGTGCCAGAGAACTTAAAAAAAAACACCATTTAATTTAATTTAATATCATTGCTGCACACTTACACTCATTGCACCACGCAGTTATTTAAAATTGAAAACACCCACAAGTTGCTTCTCACCCGGGAACTCACTGGCAGACTTCTAGGCAGGCACTGCACACTACCCCTTTGTCAGACTCAGTGGTGCCCAATGGCATAGCACAAAATTTGGCAGCTCCCCTGCAAGCCATGCTGTGGGAGCCCCCAAGCTCCCTAACAAAGCACAGGACATGCCACACCCCGGGCCGGTCCAGACCACCACGTGAGTGGAATGTCCATGATGATTATGCCGCTGCAGGGGCATGCACTACTGTAAGTGAAAGAAGTAAATATCCTTCTCAATCAACGTATAAATCTTTAACATAACAGAGAGAAATGGGTGGTGCCTGGTACACAAATATACCAGCCACCAGCAGTGACTGCTGAGTTTTTTTGGAGGATGAAAATATTTGCCACAAGTAGGTGATAGCGGCTGAGCATAGCGAGGGAGCCCAGACTAACTAAAATGGGTTGGGGGAAGCCCGGGGGATTCTTCTCCCTCCCCAGAGTAAATGTTTTGAATAATGGGTTAAAATGGTGCATTACAAAGTACACTTTCTGGGAAAATGTGTGTAAAAGACCAACAATGTGGGTGAAAGGCCAACATTTTGTAGGGTGTAGGGTGTAGGGTAAATCATGAAAAAAGTACAATATATGCAAATCACATGGTATTTCCCAATGCATTATCATGCTGGTCCCTTCAATATATGCCAGAATAAAAACATTTGTATGCTGGCTTTGCCCCTACATTTCCATGCTGGCTCCACCAACATATGTTAGTATTCCCACATAAGACCATACTTCTGTTCGCTTTAAGATGTTTTTCTACAGTATCTTTACTGGCACTAGGCACAAAACTGGCTCTGCCAATATATGCCATTACTCCTATGTAAGTACATATATACTGCTGTTAGTTTGGCCATTAAATGTGACATGTCACAATAGGAAAACCTGTCCAATCTGGTTCCAATGTACGCCAGTCTAGACCCATAAGAACTAGGGGTGTACCGAACTTTGGCTTTGAGTAAGTATTCGGCCGAATTCCGGCTGAAAAAAAGCTATTCGGCCCCGGCCGAATAGTTTCTAGCTATTCGGCTCTTGCCGAATACTTTGACATTCTCACTTGAATACAATGCAACATGAACTCAGAAAGGCAAATATAGACATAATTTTGCATAGAATAGAATTGGACCAGACAAATTGCTATCACACAGCTGAAAAATATCTTTTATTGAAATCTGCTCTTTAGGGCATCTTTTTTTTTTTTTTACAGATTCCTAGACAAAAAAGTGCTCATCTTTTATACTTAGCCTGCAACAATACAGGAACATCTTTTCTTTTGGCGAATGTTTATATGCAATGTGCACTTTTTTCAGTTGGAAAAAACAAACTGAAAGAAATGTGCATAGATACTTTCAGTTACTGTCATGTCACTTCCCATTGCGTACGTCATCGTCCCCTCTTTTCTTTTTTTAAGGACTTGAGTCCTGAGTTTAACATTATTTGATATTTTATCAGGAAATTATAAGTTGCATATGTTTGTGTATTCACGAGAGAGTGACTAGAAGGGAAAAGTGAGCAGCATTTGTTGTGAGATGGAGTTCACGCATTTCAGATTTCCTCTTGACTTGTGTCCTGCATGAGCCGACATGAACCATTTTATACATTTCTATGTGAGCTGCAAAGAAGTTTCAAAACTCAACCACATCGACTTTGCAACTGGATAGAGAATGCAATGCATTTGATTCACAAAGGCAGTCTTTTTGCATTTGTGAAGCCTCCTACTTTAACTGGCACGGAATATGCAACAATCTTCTGTACATTTGGTCCCTTCATTTTGGTTAAATGTGCTTTATTTCTGGCTTTTATACTTTAAATAAAGATGCTACATTAATTACAATGAAGAGAAATAAGTATAGAATGCATTTAAAATGTTGCTTTATTTGTGTTTTTAATAAGTGTGTTTTTTGAAGTTTGGGACATGATTTATTAATTAAAGCAACTATTCGGCTTCATATTCGGCTTTGGCAGAATAGTTGACAAACTAGTCGGTATTCAGCCTAATACTTAATATGCTATTCGGTACAGCTCTAATAAGAACACTTATCTTGCTTGACTCATCATAGATACTAAGTTAATAAAAAGTCATGCTAGAGTGAAGAATATCCAGGCTGCTACACCAAAACATCAGTTTAGCGAGGTACCACTACTTATCATGCTTGCTTTTTTAAAGATGCAGAGTAATACATGTTATGCCACAGTAAGCAATGGCTAGACCGACTGCACCAAAAAGCCAGTCTAGCCAGGGAATGGCACACATGAACTTGCCTTTGCCCAAAAATACCATTAAAACATGCAAAGTCAATAAAGGATGTGGCAAAAATGCTCCAGTGATTCCCAGTCTCTGGGGGCGTTACACACACGTGCATCCCCTTTCACCCACCGGTCACTCACCCATACATCTCCTCTTGCACACACTCACACTGGATTCACCACACAGGCACACACCAAACCCCACCCAGAACATTCAAACACAACACACAATGCCACATGTATGCTCATTCACCCACAAGTCACTCACTCACACCTTCTCTTACATGCACTCATTTCATTCTCTACACAGGAACACACCCACCCACCCAGAACATTCAAAAACACGCCATCACATTCATACTCATTCACCCACCAGTCACTCAATCATACACCTTTTCTTACCTCCACCCATTCCATTCTCTACACAGGCACACACCCACCGACCCAGAACATTACAAAACACACATCACATCACTTCTCATTCACCCACCAGTCACTCACACTTTCTCTTGCATCCACTGATTATATTATCTACACAGGCACATACCCACCCACCCAGAACATTCAAAAACACACATTACATCACTTCTCATTCACGCACCAGTCACTCACACCTTCTCTTACATCCACTCATTGCATTCTCTACAAAGGCACCCAACCACCCAGAACATTCAAAAATACACATTACATCACTTCTCATTCACCCACGAGTCACTAACACCTGCTCTTACATCCACTCATTGCATTCTCTAGAAAGGCATGCATTTAGCCACCCATAAGAGCATTCAAAAACACACATCACATGACTTCTCATTGACTCACCAGTCACTCTCACCTTCTCTTTCATCCACTCATTGCATTGTCTACACAGGCACACACCTACCCACCCAGAACATGCAAAACCACACATCACATAAATTCTCATTCACCCACCAGTCACTCACACCTTCTCTTACATCCACCCATTGCATTCGCACACACCTGCCCACCCAGAAAATTCACCAACACACATCACATCACTTCTTAATCACCCACAATTCACATACATACATCTGAAACACGAAACACACTTCACACATGCAAAACACACATCATACTACTAAAAAAGCAGTACCTTTTTCTTGCAGCTTCAGTCCGTCCTTCCAGGCCCCCTCGGCCCCTCCATGCTGCTCACAAATAGGAACCAGGAAGCTTTAAGAGCTTCCTGGTTCCTGTATGTGAGCTGCAAGGAAGCCGGGAGAGAAGGGGTTGGAGCTGAACGTGGCATGTGACATGTGCCACGGTCAGCTCCAACCTCTACTGAGTGCCTCCCCGCCCAGCCTTCACCCTGATGGGTGAGGACTGGGCCGGGGACCCACCAGACCTGATGTGGCAGGGCCTCCCACGCAGCGGAGGACCCGTTACACCAGGAGCACCTCTGTTTATTTGGGCAAAAAATTATTTTTGTCTTTTTTTTAAAGTTGGGGTCACAAGGGAGTGCCTGAGGTTGCAACTGTGGCCCCGAGGGGTCACAGTTGCAACCCTTGGTGACCCCCAAATGACGTCCCATGATCTGAGCCGGACTGAGAGGGATCCAACATTGAACTTTTGTTTTCGTTGAACTTTTGTTTTGAAAGGGATCTGAGCCTGGCTGAGGGGGATCCAGGGTGAACACCCAACTCGAATGCTGAAAAGGGAAAATAACGTTTTTGTGTTGCTTTGTATATCAGGCCCACTGAGTCAAGAGACTTGCAAGAAGCAAAGAGGCTTGGACACAGAAGCTCTTGATCTTTGAAAATGGAACTGTATCCTCGTGCCACAGAAGCCAGAGTTTGTGCTTTGCTCGAGTGAACTGCCTTGTCCCGTGCTGAAAACGTGGGCAAGGGAGGCCAACGGCCCGAACATCCTGACTTATCATTTTGTGAACACTTCTTTCTTTTCATGAACATCACCCCAAATTATTTGTAAATTAGTAGTAAGGATTGGCAATCGATTTTTTTATTATTGGGCCTCCCTTTTAATTTAACAAGACTCCACTAGGACTGCATTATTATTATTTGATGGTCGTAGCTTTCTCCCATCCATAGATTTAGGTTTAGATAGGTGTTTAACTCATCATTGTGATAGTTCAATAAATACCGTTGGACTGTGGTCACTTGTGTCTGTCTTACTGTTGATACCGCGCTTTCCTTGCAGGTGGTGTCAGGAGTGGGATGTGCCACAATTGAAACAAATTGGGGAACCCTACAATTCCAGAAGCTTAGTCATAGAGCCTCCAACACCTCTGTTGCCACAAAAGAATCAATAGGCTTCGATATCTGTAGCAGTAGAGAGGATACTATCCCTCCTGGGAAAAGAGGAATTATTGAGAAGATAGGGGTAGGGTGGCACTACTGTTTTATATACAATTATCAACAGATTGGTTAAATCTTAAACTGGTTCCAATGCAAGTTCACAGATTTCAGGTGCAAACGGGGGAAAACAAGTCTCAAGGTCATCTGAGACTCAGGAGCAAAAAAACAAACAAAAGCCAGTTGTTACCAACCGGCACCCCTAAACACACTCCTCAGGGATGTAAAATCCCCAAAACACTTATGACAAGCGACTTAATATATTCACAATGTAATTTTCACTATTACTGTCAACATGTTGTGATTTACAACAATCAACATTCAGTAAGTTTACTCAAAAATAGAGAGAACCTAAGAACTTCAAATCTGTTCATAATCTGTGAGGATATCACTTAACAAATGAGGAGCCCACACAAGTTTGTGTTTTTTCATACAAATATAATGTTAGAAACACATTTCATCAAGGAACAATGGTCTACAAAACTCAAAAGAGGAACAAAACATATAACACCATATTCAATGGTCGGTAAAATAAAACAATTGTGCAATACATAAGAAAAAGTTTTTGTTTCTCAAACAATTTCAAGTGAGAAATACAAGCACAATTGTGTCTCTCCTAATACACTCCAGTTTAGATGACAAGTGCCAATGTGTTTCGGATATATCTAAGATCCTTCCTCTGGGCCTTGGAGTCTATAGTTTCCTAGTCGTGACACAATATATTCAATACTTGATAGAACATCTGCAAAACAATGCAGAAAGCACATATCAGTGTGTTTCTCACTATAACAGACCAACTTAACCATGGTCAAAATCAATTTCACACAGCACTAGCCTGTGTCTGCATACTCCACAGGGGACAAGATTAAACAAGGAAGAGTGCAATAGTGCACTCACATAACTGTGGAGTACCATAAGGCCTGCTGAGCGGGTCATGACTGATTAAAATACAGAATGACAAATGCAGATACAGATGCAGAAGGATCCCTTAGTAAAAGGATCCCGCTGGCGGTAGGAGGAAGAGAAACACATCCGGAGCACCAAAGGTTATCCTGTTGGGTGCCCCAAGTACTCGTTACCCAAATATGTATCTGTGAAAAGAGCTGTTATGCAGCGCAGGTGCGCAGCTGTTGGCAAATCCAAAAATGTTGCGCAGTGCCTAGTGAATAGCTGATTCCTGTCTGTAGGGACATCGGAGGAAATAACGGTGTGCCTAAACATTGGTGTTTAAATGCTCATACTGTGAGTGTAATCCTCAATCACCAGGTGTTGTGCGGCCATATCCATATGTGGTGCGCAAGTGACATGATACATCATTAGTGAGCCTCGAGGGAACAGATACACCCCCCTTAGAGTCTAGCAGTGGTGCTGCAGCATTTTCCCACCAGCTGTTACATGGTCCACTCTTACAAGCAGCACATGTACATGACTTCTGTTTACAGTTAGATGCATATTAACAGAGGTGTTCTAGGAAACAAAGAGCAATGAAGGTATAAATCATTAAGAAATATTCCAACAAAGTTATTGCACCCATCACAGAAGGCTCGTCAAATCATCAATGAGCATGAGCCTACACAAAACACATTAGGTCATATTCAGAGTTCATACCCCTCGGGTAAATAGAATCCAGGAGGTCTATCCATGGTACTTCCCTATGCAGTAACTTCCTATGCAGAACACCTCCCCTTGTCCCCAATCTGACCTGCTCCAAAATCACACATTAGAGTTGCACGATCGTGTTCCTCGCTTCCAAAAAATGCATTGCCACTGGCGACTTGGGGCTTTTTGTACGGATATTAGACTTGTGTTCGGTCCATCGTGTCTTGGCTTTTCTCGTTGTGATTCCAACATAATAGAAGCTGCAGGGGCACTTTAATGCATAGGCCACATTCATGGAGTCACATGTGGGTGTGTGTCTTAGCCAGATTACCTTTCCAGAATGAGGATGTAGTATACTACTGCCTGTTAAGATGTTATTACAACGTTGGCGATTATGACAAGGCTGTGTGTCTTTGTATTTCTTCTTACTTATTTGGACTGGGATGGAGTTTCTGCTTTTATCAGGCTGTTTTGTAAGGCCTTGCTGTTCCGGTAGGTGAACGTGGGTAATTGTCGAAAAAGTGATTGTAACTGTGGGTCCATTTGTAGCATAGGTCAATTTTTTTGAATAATGTCCTTAATTCTGTAGCTCTGTACTGAATGGGTGGTCACATAGACCAAAGTCTCCTATTGTTTTGGGGGTTTAGGCGTCAGAAGATTCTCTCTGTCAACTCTCTCCACCTTTTCAGCAATGCTTAATATCAGGTTCATGTTGTAACCTCGGTCCCTAAATTTCTGTTGTAAAGTGACGGATTGGTTCTTGTATTAGTCAATATCCGATATGTTATGTCTATATCGAAGAAACTGACTGAGTGGGACACTCTCAATGGTGTGCCTCGGATGAAAGAGGAATTATTCCCACAGACTTAGTTTTGATACCCCCTGCTGGGTGTTATATAAGATTGGCCCCAAAATCTGTACTGCCAGTTCGATATAGATGTTCTAGTAGGCGTCATTGATCCCGACTTCCAGGGGGGAAATTAAGGAACTCTTACAGAACCATGGTGAGATCCCATTTGAAGTAGCTTGCAGAGAAAAAATTACCAAAGGGATTTTTGAAAAAGCTCTATTTCCCCATTTTGGAGAAAGTGAACCAGAAGAAACACAGAGAGGTACCTTGGGCTTTGGGGAAGCTGATGAACCATCCAACACTGAAAAGAAAAAGGGAGAAGAGCCTACCATCTAACCCGATTTAGACTGCGCCCAGTGAAATGACCCACCTCTTGCTGAGGCTTTTTTATAAGCAATTCCTTAAGGAGAGGGTGTAGAGAAGGGAAGCCCTTTCTCTTAAAGCAAGGATAGCTATATAGAAAAGAAACATCCCTAGAAGGGTGGAGTAAAACCCAGTTGGTGATACCCAAAAGCCACCGAAAGATTGTGCTCGAGATTGCCCATTGCCATCTGACCGGCGAAAACTTTAGACAATCCAAAACCCAGGCGCACATCAGCGGGAAGTTTTACTGGCCAGGTATCCATGCTGATATAAAAACCTTTATTCAGGTGTGTGAAATATGTCAGAAAACCAGTGCTCACATCCCTCTGAATCCTTTGCCAATCACAGAAGTCCCCTTTTCAAGAATTGGGATGGACATCATTGGACCTTCAGAAACATCTAGACTGGGCAACAAATATGTCCTCGTAATTATCGACTATGCGACCAGATACCCTGACGCATTCCCTAGGCAGAAAACCACTCAGCAAATTCTAAAGCACCTACTATCGTGTTTTTGCAGGGTTGGGTTTCCTAAGGAAATTCTGATGGATCAAGGTTCAAATTTTAAGAGCAAGCTCATGGGGGAAGTCAAGGAACTACTCCATTTTACCACCTAACGAACTTCAGTGTACCACCCCCAAAAGGATGGTTTGGTAGAGATATTCAATAAAACACTTTAAATGACCCTAAGAAAGTTGGTAAATAAGGATGGGAAGAACTGGGACCGTATGATCCCCTTGGCACTGTTTGCAGTGAGTAAAACCCCTCAGGCATCTACTGGATTCTCTCCTTTTGAGCTACTCTGTTGTAGAGAACCTAGAGATGCCCTGGAAATGCCCCGGGAGACCTGGGAAGAACGAGAAGAGGCCCCCATTCCCCTTTCGCAGACGGCTACCAGACTGGGAGAACATACAAGACCTGTTCGAAATTTAGTCTATACTGATAAGGAAAAGGCCCAAATCCAGCAAACATCTTCCTATGACAAAAAGGTGAGCGTAAGATAGTTTTCCGGAGGACAAAAAGTACTGGTCCTCTTGCACACCTCGGACAACAAGCTTGTCTCTAAGTGGCATGGGCCATATGAAATACTGGAATGAACAGGAACCTGTACTTATAAAGTATCACAACCTGACAGGAAACAGAAGGTCCATCTATATCATGTAAATCTCTTAAAAGAGGGGAAGGAAAACCTGTCTGCCACCAATGCCACAATACTATTTTGTTTGATACCAGAAGAGGTAGACAACTTTGAATTAATTCCTCAAGAGCTATCTGGTCAATAACAAGAGAATTTAAAATATTTAATTATTGCGTTCCCTGATGTATTCTCGGAGAAACCAGGAAGAGTGAAAGGCACCCATCACTATATTAGAACACCTAAAGGAAAAGTAGTTCATCTGAAAGCATATAGACTCCCGGAAACCCGCAAACAGTTAGTGGTTGAGGAAGTGAATAAAACATTAAGAGCGAATATTATCGAACCCTCTTCAAGCCCATGGTCCTCCCCTACTGTATCGGTCACCCAACCTGCCCATTCCTGGAGGTGTTGCATAGATTTCCACTAGGTTGTGACATTTCCTACTTCGTTGCTTATCCCATGCCACGCATCACTGAGCTAATTGGTATACTCAGAAACGCCACCTTTATATCAACCCTAGACTTAACAAAAGATATCTGGCAGGTCCCAGTGTATGGACCTGATAAGGAAAAGACAGCTTTCTAGACACCCCTAGGACTGTTCTAGTTCAAAGTCATCCCGTTTGGCTTACACAGGGCTCCAGCCACTTTCCAATGGCTTATGGACAAAATATTACAGCCCAACTCTGATTTCTGTGGAGCTTATATTGATGATATTGTCATTTATAGTAAAACTTGGGAAGACCACCTTTTCCATCTCTTTACCATTATGAGAGCTTCAGAGAAGCTGGCCTACCTGCCATTCCATCCAAATGCAGACTGGCCCAATCAGCCATGAAATACCTCAGCATCTTTGTACGGAATGTTAGTGTGCAACCTCAATGTGAGGACGTAAAAGCCGTACTAGATACCCCCACACCTAAGACTAAAAGAGATCTCAGAGCATTTCTAAGGCTAATCGGCTATTACTGTAGGTTTATCCCAAACTTCTCAGACAGGACATCTAGGTTGACAAATAAACTAAAGTACACCGAACCCCAGAAAATTCATTGGAGTGACGTGGGTGATATATGTTACAACAATCTAAAACAAACCCTGTGCCAGAACTCGATCCCAAAGGTAGTAGATTTCTTTAAAGAATTTGTACTGCAGACAGATGCCTCCCTTACAGGGCTAGGAGCAGTCTTATCACAAAATTGTGACGGATTGGAACATCCCATCTTGTTTACGAGTTATAAACCTTTCCCACGTGAAATAAATTACTCTGTACTGGAATCAGAGGCCCTTGCCATCAAGTGGGCCATTATCGATCTTAGATACTACCTCCTAGGAAGAAAGTTCATAGTCGTCACTGACCAGTCTCCACTAGTTTGGATTAGCCAACGAAAAGACTTTAACCCTCGGGTCATGCAAAGGTCCTTAAACCTGCAACCCTACTGTTTCACTGTGGAGCACCGAAAAGGTAAAGACCAAGGGAACATAGATTACCTTTCTGGGTTCCACTGTGAAACAGACGTGGATATATGAAATTATATGATATGATAGGACATTTATAACGTGCCTGTACAGGATGGCAAACTCTATAGTCCGATATTGAAGCCAATCATTATCAGTTAACCCCAGAAGGCCCTTAACCTGAGAACAAAGTAGGAGACAAGCGTCCTTCACCAGGTCAAGGATCCTCACATCTTGCCATATTGTATGCTGAAGCAGTTGAACTACAGTGTGTGCACTATAAATCAAGACGGCTCTGACTGAAGACCTAGATGGGGTCGAATGTGCATCTGTTCCGGCAAGCGTTCACATTCTGTGCTACTGAGCTAATGTGGGGCCCAAAATTGGGTGATTGGTCAGGGCCTTCAAATGTTTGCAGGGCGGTATAGCCAGAGTCTCCTTCAGGGAGAGCGGGAGGGGTGTCTGTATTTCCATAATGCGGCAGCTGGATTGTCATCAGCATTCAGCCACTCCTTGGCCCAGCAGACATGCACAGCGAGATAGTACATTCTCCAGGATGGAAGGGCAAGGCCTTAGAGGCCTTCAGGATATGTTTGTTCAGCCGTGCTTTCTTGGAGCACCATATACATTTCATGACATGCCGATCTAAATCGTCAAACAGAACTTTCGACTGTGACATTGGCAGCATGGTGGACGCATAAATCAGCTAGGGAGCACGTTCATCTTGAATGTGCTGACCCTACTGGTGAGTGAGAGGGTCAAGAGGGTCAATTTCTCCATATCTCGTTTAATCCGACATAGCATAGAACCATCATTTGCGTCCATCAACATCCCCAAATCCGGCTTGATCGACACGCCCAGATATTTAATCTGCTGACATTGCAATCGGAACAGGGCAACCCCTCCGGATCCTAGGGAATGGCATAACCTCTGATTTATCCCAGTTGATCATATACCCCGCTATGGAGCCATATCATTGTAGAACCTCACGAATTTGGGGGAGGGAGTCTGAGCATTGGCTAATATATAGCAGGATATCATCCGCGTATAGGGAAATTCTATGTTCCTTTACGCCCTTGGTGATACCTGGCCATTGGCTATCCATATGTAAAGTTCCTGCAAGGGGCTCAATTGCCAAGGCATATAGGAGGAGGAATAGGGGACACCCTTGTCTAGTACCCATGTGGAGGGGGATGGGTGGGGATGTGTGCCCATTAGTGGATACCGGGGCTCGTGGTCCATCATACATCAGGCGCACCAGTTGGACAAAGACGCCGACTAGGCCAAATCTTTGAAGAACTGCAAACATTTAGTCTCACCAGACTTATCAAAGGCTTTTTCAGCATCTAATGATAGGACTACATCTTCACAGCTCAACCTCCCCTGTATGATATGCAGGAACCGTCTCACGTTATCAGTAGAGTGCCTGCGCAATATAAAGCCTGTTTGATTCTTGTGCACAAGCTTGGGTAACAAAGATTCCAAGCAGCATGCTAAACATTTTGCCAGAATTTTTGCATCTGAGTTAATTAAGGATATTGGGAGATAAGAGCTGCAGGATCCCGTCCATGTTTGGGGAAGATGACAATGTTCGTAGTCAGCATAGATGCAGTCAAATTACCTAGTTCTAGCACCTCTCTAAACACTTGTCCCAGTCTGGGGGCCATGGAGTCAACCATTCATCTGTAAATATCTTTTGGGAATCCATCTGGCCTTGCGGTCATTTTCGAGGAAAGGCCCATTATTGCTCGTCCAATCTCCTCATCAGTGATTGGAGCATTGAGCGTTGACTATCTAGGCCAGAAGTGGTCATGACCGGAAGCACAGGCGAAGCACCTGGGAGTAGACCGCTGGTTCTCGGTGGACTTATCTGTATACTCCGGAGCCTGTAGTTCTGCAACCAGGGTTGCCTCCTTATCCGCCCAAGTCTTCCTCTTGAAAGCCCATTTAGAAATACATTGACCCCTCAGGAATGATGTCTATGCATCCCAGCAGCAATGAGAATTATATCCCTCTTGTATATTAGTCAGTCAGAAGCTCTCAGTATCTTGTATGAACTCCTCTATTATGTATGTATGCTGCAGAGCCATCAGATTCAAACGCCAGGGGGGGCCTCAGAGGTGTGTCCGGCATCGTAATGTGCAGGAGTACCGGCGCATGATCAGACAGGGTCATAGGCAAAATAACCGATTTGTCGACAGTATGGATCTGGGTCAGACACTCCCAGCAGAACGGCTGCAGACTCCAGAAGAAGAATGACTGAGTCTGTGTCTCATTTCATGTAGGCTGCAGGCCTATCAGTGGAGACACAGGCCTGCATGCCCTGATGCCGTGGGACCCTCGTGCCAGGACGGTGGCAGAGGTCTGCATGGTCAGCGGCATGGCAGGCTGTGCCCCCACCCCCACCGGTGCTGGAGACCTATAGAACCATGGGGCCTGGCGATGCTCAGGGCAGGCCCCAAGCCCCCACAGGCACTGAGCCTGTCGTGTGCTGATGTGTATGACACTATGGGGCCTGCCGATGTCAATGGCAGACCACCCACAACATCTGCCAATCACTTTAGGTAAGGACTTCTCCCTCTCCATTCTCCCCATTAGGCATTTGGACTGCCACGTTCACGACAAACTGGGAGTAAATATCAGACGATGCATGGGTCTTAAAAACCCTACGAGAGCTGTGCAGGGTACACTACCAATCCTCAATTCCCTTCCCCTTTCTGCTCTCAGGAGGGAAGATGGTGCTGATGGACAAGTAGGTGGAAGTCCTGGCCCATAAAGAGACTATTGTACCCTCTTATCTGCAGCCCAAAGGATTCCTAAGCAACCTCTTCTTGGTGTATAGAAAAGGAAAGATACACCCTGCCTGAAACTTTAAAGACTGAAGCTGGTTTGTTTACCAGCATTTCAAGGTGGAAGTCATCCATCTAATCTGCAACATTCTGGTAGAGAGGGACTGGTTGGTACAATTCAACCTCAAGGAAACTTGCCTCACAGTCTCGGTCTTCAAACCCCTGAGAAGATGTGTTCAGTTCTGCTAAAGGCCACAGTTTTGGGAATGTGTTACCCTCTCCTTTGACTTGTCATACACATCTTGTTGTTTCACAAAATTGATTAAGCCAGTGGCAGCCGCCCTCAGCCATCAGGGATGGGTATGATTATTTATCTGGACAATATGATTTTCTGGTGACAGGATGCCAAGCTTCTTTTAGATCAGGTGCAATCAGCCAAGTGTCTAGGATTCCTTATCCATTGGTAAAAGTTGGAACTGTCCCTGACTCAATGTCTGGAATTTCTGGGTGCATGGAGAGAGTGCCCGCAACCTTGCTTTTACCTTCTAGCAAAGTGAGAGACATTGAGAAGGAAATACAGGCAGTGGTGTGAGAGGATACTTTTCCCTTGTGTTAAGTAGCCAGAATATATGGTCTGCTAACTTCCTCTATCCAAACTATGTTTCCCGGCCCTCTAGAAGGTCTTGCAGTCGCTAAAATGGCATGCCTGTGCAGGAATTTGCCTTCCTCTCCTAGTTGCTTCATTACATTGACATAAGCAACGATCAGACCATCTTTAGCTCATCCCGGATTTGAACATTAAATCCAATAATCCAATGTGAGTCGCTCCCGATGGGAAACATGCTGCTATTTCAACAAATTGAAATCAGCCACCAACAAACTGGATTACAAATACATTGCCTGTAACTCCTGGTGGGTTTCTTTGAGATCTGATCCCCCAGAGGTGATCATGTTGACACATGTATACTGTGCAAAATTGACAATATCGCAGCAGTTTGTTACAATGAGATGAGGTCTAGATTTCTGGCAGAACTCAACAGGGAATTTCTTTTTCTCCAGGGCAGGGTCAAGAGGCCCTTTGCAGATAGACCTTTTTGTGTCCAGGCTCACAGCTCAACTAACACAGCTTTACAGTTGGAGACTGGACATCTTTGCCCTGGTAGCTGATGCTTTTCATCATCCTTAAGGGTCAGGGCAGAACCAATGTCTTTCAGCCTTCATTATTATAGCAGGGGTGGTTGAGAAACGGGGGATCTGGTAAAGCATCACTTGTGCAGGTGATACTCTGGTGGATGATGCAAGAGTGGAATCCGGTTCTTCTGGAACTTTCTACAGATTTTCCAATTCTAGTTCCTTGAAAACAAACCATTCTGGGGGAGTGGAGTACTCCATCCCCTGGTTGTGGACAAGACACTGTCCCTGGTAGCATGGAGGATTTTGGGCTGGCGCATTCCAGGCCTTGCACCCCGGCTACTTCCATAAATTGTGAAGCAGCTTGATCAACGTGATGTCACTTGTGTCTGGAAAGGTATTGCAATACTGTTTCTGCCCCTCTAATTCTAATTTGAATGTCTTGCTTCCCTTGTGGACAGCAGCAATTCCATCTGTAATGAGTTGGTATCTACTGTTTTGCCATTTCTAGCAGTCACAAGAAGATAAGTGGAAGGCCAGCAGGTGAATGCCACGTGTTTGTTGTTTCCTTAGTGGAGTTAACTTCATAATGCTGCCTCCTCCAGGCGCTCTTCATTTTGGGACATCAACACTGTGCTAAAGATCCTCAACGGCTGAGGGGATAATGTGTGTTTATTTTTTTTAAATGTGTTATCATTCGCTTGTTAGGTGTTTATTCAGCAAGTAAAATACTGTTTCAAAGCACCCAAAGGCCAAGGGGAGGGAACAAAGGAGTGGAGCACAATAAAAAACACAATATTTAAAAGCAGTGGAAGGAAAAAGGAAAAAAAGACGAACCTCCTATGCCTTGTGAGTATTCAGAACGTGCAAGTACAACAAGAAAGGGTAGACAGGAGCTGAGGGTAGACAGGAGCTGGTCGATTGAGTGTGGGAGGTGTCCTGGGCCCGAGGATGCATAAGTGCCCAAGACACCAATCACAGCAACTGAGAAATTAGCAGAGGTGAGACGAAGGGAAGGAGGAGGTAAAGAGGAAAGTCTTGAGGAGCTTCTGGAATTTAAAAAAGTCCTACTCAAGGCATAGAGGGAGGGGGAGGCTGTTCCATAGGAGGGAGCCACTGAGGTAAGCGATCGACCGCCTATCCTCTGTTTAGCAAAACGCTGTACACATAAATAGTTTGTGCCAGAGGAACGTAGTGGTTTAGAGGTAGAGTATTTAGTAAGATAAAGTTGAAGATAGTGTGGTCCCCGGGCCCAGACAGCCTTGTGGATGATGCAGAGAAATTTGAATTTAATCTGTGCAGCAACTGGGAGTCAGTGAAGACTTGTGAGGGCAGGAGAGGTGCAGTCCCTGAGCTTAAGACCAAGGATAAGTCTCTCTGCCCTATTCTGGATTAGCTGGAGGGGTCGCAGGGAGGAAGAAGGTAGATTCAGGAGGAGGCTATTGCAATAGTCAAGCCTAGAGAGAACCAGGGCTAGGGTAACATTGAGCCTCTGGAGGAATGTGGGAAATGGGAGAAAATGGGACTTCTTGCAATGTTCTGAGAGGAAGGAGAGAGAGGAGTCGAAGATAACTCCAAGGTTTCTGGCTTCAGCGGAAGGAGCAGGGGGAGAGCTGAAGGAGGAAGGCCAGAGTGATGGGAAGAAGGAGGGAGCAGGGGCCCTGATAGGAAGGATCTCAGTATTAAAGGCGTTGAGGAAGAGATCATTGGAAGTGCACCAGGACTGGATGGCAGATAGGCAGTCGGGGATGATGGAAGTGTCAGGAATCAAGGTGGGTTGGCTTCATCCCCGTATTGTCAGAAACAATATGGGTGTTCTAAAATGCGGAACTCACAGGTACCATTCCGTAAACACCCTCTTAATAGAGCACTAACACCTTGCAGAACAAGGCTAATACGAAAATATTCTTCTTTCTCTTCCCGCTGGAGGTTGCCATGGAAATTGAGTCAGAGACGCTGAGACTTACAACGTCAGACGCACGTTACAGTCATGTGACCTGAACTTCATAAAACTCCTGTTCGCTCGGCACTCTTCGTTTCTGATTAGTTCCGAAGTGTGTTACGTTCTTGCGTTCAAGTTGCCTACCTTCCTGATCATTGACCTTCTGAGAGTCTATTAAGAGACTTTACTATCCTGTGATTCCCGTACTCCCTATTACCTTCCCTGCCTCTTGTACCTTGTTTTCTCCCCTGTGTGTTTCCTCCCACTCCAGAGTTAACCCCGCTCTTCCTTCCTGATTCCCTATTGTCGACCCGGACTTCCTAATTGGATTGCCTACGTCTCCCGAATTAATAACTGTTCTCCAAGCACGTTACTGACCCGGACCCTCTATCGGATTGCCTTCGTCTCCCGAATCAATAATTGAACTTTCAAGCACGTTGCCGACCTGGACCGCCTACTGGATTGCCTACGTCTCCCGAATTAATTCACTGTTCCTCCAAGCTCGCTGCCGACCTGGAATTCCTCGGACTACTGAAATCACATTGGACCCGTCCCACCGCAAGTGCTCCCCGGGAAAAGACTGTTGGTACCATCCTCCTCACCTTTTTCCGGTACGGACTAGAGACTGCCATTGTACCTTATAGGAGAAAGGGAGGAGCGTCCTTGTTTCGTCGGGTGTCGCGTGCTGTCGGGAATAGTCCTATACCTACAGTGCCTTACAGTCTTAACCGGAGCACTTGTTTCACCTCTGGCTATTCATTGACCATCCCATGGTAAGAAGTGTCTGTCCTTTTGTTCTTTGGTTTTCTTGTACGGCTTGATTATTTGTGAGTATTCAGGATTCTTTCTGTTGTCTTTTTGTATTGGAAACAGATCTCCCAGGGCTTCCTTTATGTAATGTGATTTTCAAGCTTTATTACCTTGGGGTCTTGAGTATCTACTTTAAGGTAGTAAGCTTACCTGTTTTCCATATATTGCCCAGGAAAGAATAAGGGTTGTTGTTAACCATTCTTTTCCTTTCTGGTTTAGGAAGTCTCCTGCCACGCGTTTTGGGTCCATTCTTCCAAACAATTGATCCCTGGTGCTGGTTTCATTGTATCCAGACACAGGGTTACACTGTAGGGCAGAATTCTTCTGCTGCACTATGGGGGCAATCTCGAACAGGTGCCAGAGTATCAGAATGAAGTTTGAAAAAGAGTTGTGTATCATCTGCATAATATTGGAAGTTGGAGGAAAAAGAGGAGATGAGGCGTGCAAGCTGAGCAAGGTAGATGTTAAAGAGCCAAGGGGAGAGGATAGAACTCTGGGGGGCACTACAGGTGGAGAAGGAAGTAGGAGCGGAAAAGGTGCCCAGGATGACTTGGGAAGAGCGGTCAGTTAGGAAGTATGTCAGCAAGCCCAGTGCCCGATCCGAGATACCAAGGGTATCGCAGAGACTTTGTATGAGGATGGAATAGTTGATCGTGTCAAAGGCAGAGGAGAGGTCGAGAAGGATGAGTACAGCTGGGGAGTTGGAGTCTAGAGATGCAAGCAGTTCTTCACGGGTGTTCAGAACAGCAGTTTCCGTGCCTCTGGATGCTTGGAACACGGATTGATGGTCGTGAAGACCACCAAGTTCGGTGTGCCAGTTGAGTTGGGGCAGCAATGCCAGCTTCTCCAGCATCTTCCCCAGGAAGGGGTGATGGAAATAGGGTGGTAGTTGGCACGAAAGGTACGGTCTGCTAAAGGTTTTTTCAGGAGGGGGCGCACAAGGAAGTGCTTAAGGGAGGAGAGGAAAGATCCAGTGTCAAAAGAATTATTGTAGAAATCAGCGAGTGCAGGGGCAAGAGAGCCAATGTTATCCTTGATGGTTCTGGATGAGCAATGGGTTACATGTTTAGAAGAGACCTTCATGGATGTAGACAACTCTGGTAACTTCCTCAGGTGTGACATGAGAGAAGGAGGAGAGGGAGGAAGGAGGAGTTTGAGGGGCCAACGGAGGCAAGGGGTGTTGGATGGTTGGGAGGTGAGTAACAAGGGTGTTAGAGATTTCCTGAGTTTTGGTGGCAAAGTGAGGGGCCAGCGCGTTGCAGATGGCCTGAGACTGCAGAAGGGTTGGCTAGTTCCTTTTTTTTATTTCTTTCTTTATTGATTGGCTCACATCTTATGTACAGTGATCAAACATGTGAAACATACATTACAGTTTGAATGCGAAGTAAGCCGTGCTTCAACATTTACACTTCAAGCAATGGGTTCTGCGACCAGGCCCTTAGAAAACATGGAAACATAATGCATATAATTGAAGAATTACGGTACAAACTAATGAGCTTGACATTCTCAGGTGTTTCTGCTTCTCCCACCTGAGGGGCAGCAACTGGAGTAGGGTGTGACATTCCCAGACCTGCCGGTGGGGTCAGTTCTGGGGTCCTTCCCGGGTTAATAGTTATGCGGTAAAAGGACCCCAAATGTTCTTAGGCCAGTTTTGCATCCTGCACAGATTTGCATATTCTATGTCTGTGTCACTCAACCATGTTATATCTTTCAGCTATGTATTCACCCCGGGAGGCGTACGCGCTTGTCCATTTCATCAAAACACACTGTCTTGCTATCATGCTGGTGGAGAGTAGCTTGCAATATTGTTTAGCTAGCCCGGGGAGCCACCCAAACATGCAACATAACTGATCACTTGGTACCTTTTGCCCTATCATCTCAAACATGATTTCAGCCACGCCCTCCCAAAAAGGGCATATCTTAGTGCAGGCCCATAGCATGTGTACCAGGTCAGCTGTAGTCGCATTATATCTTGGGAAATTGGCAGATCTTGTGGTGTCAATTTGGTGCATGCGTGCTCGGGAAATGTATACTCTATGCAGTGTCTTGAGTTGGATCTGTTGCAGACAAGAGTTAAAGGCACCCTTGTGTGTCGTGCCGCATATCACCGCCCACTGTCTGTCTGTGATGTCCACCCCTCCCATTTCCTCTTACACTTCAGTGGCTCCCGAGGTGCATCATTCTGAAGTAGCTTATATAATGCCGATACCACCCCTTTACACCCAGGCGAGTTCCTAATATATTGCAGCAATGGGGTAGTGTGTGGTATTTCGGGAAACACCGGGGACCATTCTATAAAAGCCGCTTTAATTCTTAAGTATTGCAGTGTGCGTTGGAAGCCACCTCCTATCTTTTCCATGAACAGTTCCTGGGAGACGAACGTCCTCTCCGGGTACATATCGTCTAGACGGTTAATACCTGCTCCGCCCCAATCGTGAACAATGGTCTTATCGCAGGTAGGAGCGAGGATTTCTATAACCAGTAGGGAGATGCCCGGGTCAAACTGGCGGTCAACTCAGAGCCTTTTCAGGGCTCTTTTCCAGGCGCGCAATGTGCATGAAACCGGGTGAAATCTACACCTGTTCCGTGTATTGACAGATATCAACAGCCCCTGTAGGGAGTATGGGTGCACCGAGTCATGCTCGATGCATACATGAGGAGTCACCTGGGCGCCCGGCATCCAGAATTTTGTGAAGGACAGTTGTGCCGTTAGGAAGTACTGTTCAACATCCGGTGCCCCAATATCCCTGCACTCCCAGGGCTCAGTCAATGTCTCCCAATTTATACATGGGCTCTTTGGATGCCAGGCAAGCTTGATCAGAAGGGAACACCCATCCCCAAAGAAGCTCCCCTTCCCCCGGCCAAACCGGGACATTCTGGAAGATGTAGAGAAGTTTAGGCACTACAATCATTTTGGTGATTGCTATTCTACCCATGAGGGAGAGGGACAACCCACACTATCTTTCAACACTGGACTTTAATATTTGTAGTTATTTATTATGATTGTTCCCTAGTAGTGTTCTAGCATCCCTAATCACTTCTACCTCCAGATATGTAACCACTCGCTGTTCCCAGCCATACCCTTGGGTGTGTGGAGGTCGGACAGTATTCTCATTAAGGGGAAACAGGGAGGATTTGGTCTTATTAATTCAGAGGCCAGAAGCTACACCAAACTGTTCAACTTCCTGAGTTAGAGGAGCTTACTTATCTGCGGGATGTTTGATGTGCACAATCGCGTCATCAGCATACAGGGATATTAGTTCCCTTGACCCCCCCCCCATCACCAGGCCCCTGTGCCCATGCAGTCTGCGCAGTCGGACTGCCAGTATCTCAATTGCCATGGTAAATAGCAAGGGCGAAAGCAGGCAGCCCTGCCTTGTACCCAGTCCCAGCTTGAAGATGAGGGAGCGCATGTTGCTGATACTAATCTGGGGACTCGAGCCTGTATAGAGGAGCTGCACTGCTGAAAGCAAGTAATTAGGGAGCTCAAACTGTGGCAGTGCTTCAAATAGATAGCTCCATTCCACAGAATCAAAAGCCTTTTCCATATCCAGCAGTGCTGCCACTGCTTGTATATTGGGGTCTATCTGGGCTAGTATGGCAAACAGTCTTCGGAGGTTTAAGGATGTCGACCTCCCGGGAATGAACCCGGATTGGTCCATATGGATAATTTGGGAGACATGAGGCATCAGGCGGTCCTATCAAGGTTCAGTAAAGATATTGGGCAGTATGTGGAACATTCAAGGGGATCCTTGCCCGGCTTGAGGATCTATGTGATCACTGCTTTGCACATCGTGGGGGGGAGGTGCCCTACCGTCAGCCCCTCCTCCCATACGGACAGCATGTGCTGAGCTATTTCAGGTCCCCACTCTTTGTAAAATTCTGCGGTCATCCCATCTGTGCCCGGGGCCTCTGAGGAGGGCAGGGCTCATATCGCACTCAGGATTTCGTCAACCGTGACGGGTGTTGCCAGGATATCCACTGCCTCCTAGCTTATTTTCAGGAGGGCCACCTCTCTAATGTAGTCCTCCAGATCTGCTTTCGGCAGCGTTCCTTGTGAGGTATACAAAGACTCATAGAAACGTCTAAAAGCGTCTGCTATCTCACTTGGGTTCACCACCACCTCCCCCTTCGGTGTTTTAATCGGCATTATCTCCCTGTGGCCTGTCTCATGCCTCACCACTGCAGCCAAGCTCGTTATCATTTAACTGCCCCCTTATTTGTTTTAACACCCCCAGTTCTAGGGACAGGAACCCACCGTGAAGAACCACTTTAAACGTCTCCCACAAAGTGCCCTTTCCAGTAACTGTGTGTATGTTTCCACAAAAGTAGTTCTTAATCAGACTGTGAATTTCGCTACTGAGTACCAGGTCCCCCAAAGCCGCAGGTTTGAACCTCCAATGAGGGCGAGGCGGTGCCAGGTCCATACACAGTGACCACAGCACCGGGGAGTGGTCAGAGAGGGTTCTAGGGAGCAGCACAAAGTCATCTGTTCGATGCACTAGATATGGGGAAGCTAGAATGTAATCCAACCTGGGCGAGGTGTTGTGGGCCGAGGAGTGGTGTGAGAATTCCCCCCCGTCTGGCCTCAGGAGTCTCCAGACATCCCCCAGTTCTAACATGCCAATGCCACTAAGGATTGCTTCTGCGGCTCTGGAGCGCACCCCTCTCCCGCCGGGCGGGTGTTTTGTCCCTGCTCGGGTCTAGTGCCACATTGAGGTCCCCTGACCATACAATGTTGGTGGGTAAATATTTCTGACACAGCCTTACTAGTGTTTGAATGAACTATCCACATTGGGCCCGTAGATGTTGACTAGCTGCTCAAGTGGCACAGCGAGTAGAGCACTCGCTTTGACATCCGTGCAGATCCTGCTAACGCAGGTCCCGGCGGGGCCAAACTCAGCCTTTCATCCTTCCGAGGTCGATAAATGAGCACCACCCACTGTGGGTAATAATAAGCAACGCTCAGATACCTGAGGGCTCGTAGCGCTATATAAATGCCAAATTATTATTTTATTATTATTAAGTGTGATCATTGTGGTTCCCCAGCATCCTGCAACAATAACGTACCTCCCCTGTGGGTCAATGATTGTGTCACTTGTGCGGAATCCCAGTGACTTGTGCAATAGTGTCATTACCCCAGCTGAGTAAGCAGAAAATGAGGTGTAGTATTTTCAGTTTCCCCAGCTTCTGGCCACGCCTTCATTCCCTCCTCCCTTGAGGTGAGTTTCTTGCAGCATGATGATTTTTGCCCCATGTCGCTTGCAGTATTGTACTACTTTGCAGGCTTTGCACAGGTTGTTGAGCCCCCACACGTTCCAGCTAATGACCTTATGTGCCATAGCTAGGGTGAGGGCCATAGACATGGGCAAATCCTCCACACCCCTTCAGCCTGCTAGAGATCTGGCTCTTGGCCACTTCCACGAGATGCAAGCCTTTTTGAGTTAACTTAAACCGGAAACCCCATGAACTACTTACCCTCCCCCTCTATCTTCAACCCAGAACGGTCCTTTCTCCACCACCCCCCACCTACACTTCCCACCCACAACCTGCAGTGACTGAAACCACCCTCCCCAAATACACAAACAACCACATTACCACGGACAAGGGCTCAGGGGCGCTGGACACTGCTACCAAAGTGACCCTTGCCGTTTCGGACCTCGAGGGGAGGACCTGAAGTAATCAACCATTCATATAGGTGCAGCCAGATTTATCCATTACATAGTATGCAAAGAGTTATCGATACCCACCAGGGGGTAGCCCGTTGACATTATTTATTCGGCCCTTGCCTGTTCACAAGCAAAGCATCAGTAGCCCAAAAGTCTGGGGCTGCTTCAACGGTTCACTCAAAGAGTATATGTTGAATTTCTCAGCTGATCCCTTCGGCAGGGATTTGAGAAATTTGTGTACTGCTCCAGGGTCAGTAAAGAAGTGCGTCTGTCCGTTATGTTGGACCCTTAGTCTGGAGGGGTATTGCATTGAGTATCGTATCTCTCGATCTTGGAGCGCTCTTTTCGCTGCAAGGAAGGACAGACGGGCTTTCTGTACTGCTGGGGTGAAGGCTAGATAGAAAGATACTCTAGCGTTCTCGTAGGTGAGGTCTCTGAGTTCCCTTGCTCTGCGAAGTATGGTGTCTCGGTCCTGGTAATTCAGGACACGTGGAATGATTGGGCTAGTGTTCTGACCTGGTCTCGGGGTGATTTGTGACACCGATGTGCCCTCTCCACCAGAAACTGGGAGGACAAGGGAGGGCTTTGCAGAACTTCCATTATGAATTTCTCCATGAAGATCTCCATGTTTTTCTGCGGTACGGATTCTGGGACCCCCACCACTCTGATATTATTTCTTCTTGACGTCGCCTCCAGTTCATCGTTCTTGTCCCTTATGGATTTGACCCCTCGACGTAGTTCCCTGATAGCTTGCAATGATTGATTGCTAGTGTCCTCGAGCGCACTAACCCGGGTCTCAACCTTGGAGGTCCTGCTACTTTCCTTGTCTATGCGTTCTTGCATTCTGTCCACCTTGTTTTGTTGATGATGGCAAAGCTAGACCTCATTTCCGCTACGCACCAGGCTCAATTCCGATGGTGGGTTGCTCGCACTCATACCGGCAGTCTCTACCTACTGGGGCGCTGTGGGTGACATTATGGGGGCTACTTGGGGCGCTGCCAATTTATCAATTCCTTTACTTAGCCCCTCCTTTTGGGTAAATGGTAAGCGGGACAGCAGCTTGTTTCCTTTCACCATATAGCTTTAAACTGAGACCGTTTTTAAATTGACCTCCGGCCTAGGTGCTGTGCTGCCCAAGGGCCCACCCTGGGCAGTTGCAGGGCCTGGTTCAGATCGCAACCAGTAGTTCTTGTGTTGTTCCCTGGTCCCTCACAGGTGCTTTGCTGGTACCATATGGACCCTGTTGCGAATTCGTGCACTTCGTTCTCAATGTGGTGTCAGCCTGGGAGCAACCGTGCACCCCATAGGGCTGTGGCTTACTGTTGTCACTGTGTCTTATTCCATGATCCTCCTCTGTTCGCCAGTCGTTGCCGATTGTGGTTACACTTGGTTTCTGATGGTAACGGAATGCATCAGGTTCATCATCACCCAGTTAGTGCACTTGTTTGTTGACCTTTACTACAGGGCACCGCTCAATGTCAATGGTATCTCCCCCTCCTGGTGTTCTCAGGATCTTATCTTAGAGGCCGGCAGAATATGGAGCATCTGCAGCCATCCCGTACAGATTAAGAAGTTGTGGGACTCTTTGGGACTCCACATTAGTCCCCCTTCTAGATGGCCGGGATTGCACAAGGGACTGGTGAAATGCCTGTGCCTCAGCAGCGCAGCCCCAAATGTGGGCCTTTCTATGATGTGCAGTGGGGCCTTCGGGCTGGAGGCCCTATGGATGGCCACCACCCTTTTAATAGTGACTGGGGAGCCGGGTGGGGGAGCAGTACATGTATGCCAACAGCCTTGCAGAGGATAACGTGGAAGTGCCAACTTCCCGCATTACAGTGCCTTTTTAGTGTGTGTGATTCATGCCACCCTCACAGGGGGTGCTGGCTGTATGAATTCTGGTGGGGAGGGGTTGACCCGGGAGGGCCACGATGCTTCTGCTCACAGGCTACCGGACACACCAGGGGGGCCTGCCCAGAGCAGCTCGTGGGCACCCTTTAGCCCCTTCATCTTTCCGCAGTGGGCACGGTCAGTGCTGTCTCCCCAGCCCCAGGAACCACTAATGCCGTCTCTGGGTCCCGTGCCTCCCACTGGGGGCACCGGCCCGCCTCACCTGGGCTCCCCGATGGGCCACGGCCACCGGAAGCACTCTCCCCTCTCTCCTTTCCCGATGTTATGGCCCGGGCTGCTTCCTGCTGTTGGCCGCCACGGCATGCTGCAGCCGGTGGGGGGGTGGCCTCAGGATCTGCAAGGGGTGCGCCGCGTTCCTCGAGGCAACCTCACCTCCTCTGTTCCTCACCAATAGTCCTGGCTAACCAATGTTCATTCCCTGGAGCGTGCACAGGCACTAGTGTGTTTCTGACACCGAGCCTCCTTTCGCTGTGTCGGCTCCTCTCGGTTTCAGCACTTCTATGGCACCATTTATTTTATAATTTGGGCAGTCTCCTGTCAGGCCGATGTGAAAACTCGCACCAACCTATGGGCTCAGTTGGGCCCTGGTGGGCTGAGAATCAGCCTCCCCTCTTCTGGATCCAACTCCGAGCTCACTGCACCACCGCCATCTTGGTTGCACGCTCTCTAGCGCCTCCCTGCCCCGCAGGATTGGCTAGTTCCCTGCAGATTTGGAAAAGTTCAGCCGTGTTGTTGGAAGCTCCGGAAACCTGTGCCTGAAAGTGGGCTCTTTTTTTGGCACGGATGGAGAGTCCGTATTGCCTTTGGAGCAAGCGACAGGCCAGTTTGTCTGAGGATGTGCCTGAGGTTTGCCACTTAAGTACAGCCGCCCTGCACTTTTGTTTCAGGGCCGCAAGTTTGGTGTCATACCAGGTGTTACCCTTAGAGGCAGGTTTCAGGCGGATCCTCATGACTGGGGCAAGAATGTCAATAGTAATGGTGAAGGACAAGTGGAGGTTGCTGAGAGCAGAGTCAGAGGTAGACTCTGAGGTGGGGGTGTGAAGGGGATGAAGGTGGAAGCGAAGGCAGCAGCTGACACTCGTTTCATAGGGCGGATGTTTGTGAACAAGGTTGGCAGGGATTCTGGGGGGCAGTCAGAGGGCCAAAAGGGCCCAGGTGGGAAGAGAGCAGAGAATGGTCTGACCAGGAGAGAGGGGTGACTAGTGTGGGGGAGAGAGAGGTCACAGTGTATGAGGGTGTCCAGAGTGTGTCCAGCTGAGTGGGTTGGACCAGAATGGAGAATGGAGAGGGATAGAGAGGTGCAGAGATCGATGAACAGAGTGGATGCTGAGCAAGGGGAGTCAAGTTTGATGTTGGAATCACCCAAGAGGAAGAGGTTGGAGGTGGATGAAAGAAGGGAAGAACAGAAATCAGCCCATTCAGAGAGGAACAGGGTGGTGGCTCCTGGAGGCCAGTAAATGATAGCAATGGCCACGGTAGAGATGGGAGAGATGACCAACTTGCATACCTCTCAAAGGAAGAGTAGAGCTGGGTAGGTAAGATGGAAGCAGGGACCCACTCAGGGAAAACTAAGGTAACCGCACCGCCAGTGCGGTGAGGTCGAGGCTTGGAGATAGATCTTGAAGCCGTCAGGGAGAAGGGAGTCAAAAGCAGTGACTGAACTGGCATTGAACTACGTCTCGGTAAGAGCGGGAATATCGAGGTAAATGTCTTTGAGAAGGAGGCAGATGGCAGATGTCAGTGGAGTGTTTGTTGACTGAGCGGGCATTAACAGTCGCCAGATGGAGGAGGTCTCTGCCTTTTTTTTTTTTCCTTTTTTTTTTTGTAAATTGGTTTTATTGTTTTTCAAACCTAGAGAATGCAGTTTTCATTACAAAGAATACAGAATAACTCAACTGCTTTACATTTGCACATATTTAACGACTAACCACAACTTGACCCCCTCCCCCCTACCTCCACCCTGCAGCCCTTGAAGCGACAGTTGGTCTAAGGTAATTTTTACAGTCCGGCGAAGGAGTTCATAGGCAAAAGAATATTGGAACAGTGGCATTTGCATAAGACATTTCAAAACAAACATTAAAGCAGTAGGCAGATCATTGTAGTGGCGCTTTGGCTATATCATGTTGCACACTCAACTTTGTGCAATATACTTGGCTCGGAACTCGGACCATTCGTTGTCAATGGAAGTGCGGTCACCATGAATGGCTGCTGTTAGCTTGTCCATGTTGAAAATATTACGGGAGACGTTGATCCACTCAGCTTTAGTTGGTAAATTAATTCTTTTCCACACAGTTGTAAGGCAGGCCCTCGCAGCAAGCAAGAGCCCATGCGTCATTATGGGCAATTTGGTTGTTTGTTCTTCTGTTTCGACCAAACCAAATAGGATCAAGAGTGGATGCTTCTCCCTTTCCTCTCCTTCAACCTCTTTTATCCAACTGAGTACTTCGTCCCAATATGCCTGGACCGCCCTACATCCCCACCACATGTGCCAGTAGTCCGCTTTCTGGCCACAGCACCACCAGCAGAAAGGACTCACATCCTGATACATCCTGGCTAGTCGGAGTGGGTCGTACTGCCACCTATACAAAAGATTGATCCCGTGCAATTTGTACTAGCAGGAGATAGAGGTTTTCGAGGTCCTTCTACAGATCTTGAGCCATGTTTCTGGGGTGAGATGTCTCCCAAGGTCTTTTTCCCACTTTTGTTTCAGAGCGATTGAGGGGGTTGTGTTGACTCCAACTAGTGCTGCATACATTGCACTGATGAGTCCCTTGGAACCTATGTATGTGTCTAGAATTTTTTCGAACAGTGTGAAGTCTCTCTGTAGGGCCTCCCTCCATACCTCCCGGGTCATAACACCTTTTAGTCTTAGGTATTGGAAAACTGAGAGCCGACCTATGCCGAGAGCTTCTTCCAGCTCTTGGATAGTGATGAAGGCGTTATTCCTCCGTAATTGGCCTGCCCTTTCAAGCCCTGCCTCGTACCATGTTTCGAAACTGCCTGGATCGGGAATGTCATCTCGAATGCCCGGGGCCCACAAATGCGCCAGGGGGGAGGGCCATGTAGTGACTCCTTTCATTCCTTTGTTTGGTTTCCATATGGCCCATATGGTCCCGAGGATGGGGTGGTTTTTGATGCTATTTCGTAATTGGGGCCCAGGTACCCATAACCATTCCCCCACAATAAAAGGAATGAGATAGTAGTTGTCTAAGCCTATCCATTGGGGGTATTTTTGTTGTCTGACGTGTGGGATTAGTACTCGCAGTTGTGCTGCTCTATAGTACAGCTCTATGTCTGGGAGACCCACCCTGCCCTCGTCTTTCGGGAGGTGAAGTAAGGCAGCAGGGACCCTGGGTTTTTTGTTTTGCCATAGGAAGGTATGGAGGACTTTTTTGGTGGTTATAAAGAAGTCCCTTGGGAGTTGTATGGGAAGCATCTGAAATAGGTAAAGTAACTTTGGTAGGATTACCATTTTAATGGTGTTCAGTCGGCCCATCCACGAGATGGTGAGCCTTGTCCACCGTTCAATGTCTTTTTGTATTGTGCTTAGCATCGGGGGGAAGTTGGCTTCAAACAGGTCACCCAGGTTACGAGTCACATTGATGCCCAGATGGTGGTCAGTCAAAAGGCCGAATACATAATACCGAATGTCAAAAATCTCGAAACCAAAATCTTGAAAAAAAAATATCGAATTATTTATTTATTTATTTATATGTGTTTTTGGGGTCAGGTAAGTAAAAAAAAATGGTTTAAAATTAAAAAAAAGGAGGGTTGGGGGGGAACCCCCCCATTTCGAAAAAAAAAAGTCATAAAAAAAATTCGATATTTTTTTTTTTGGCCTTTTGTTTTCGAGATTTTGGTTTTCGAGATTTTGGTATTCGGTATTATCACTATGAACCGCCCAGATATCGCAGTGTAGTGAAACTAACCTCCATCCCCAGGGGTGTAAATCGCTCAACCTCTGAGTCCCTACTCTTGTCTAGCGGGAGGAGGACCGATTTCTCTGTGTTGATTTTCAGGCCCGCCAATTGACCATATTCGCCAATTATTTCCATGGCCGCAGGTATCGAGCTCAGGGGGTTTGTTGTATGCAGGAGGATATCGTCAGCATATAGGCCTAGCTTGTATTCCTGATACTCTACTGTAATTCCTCCCACCCTTTTATCAAGTCTAATATTCTGTGCCAGTGGTTCGAGAGACAACACAAACAGTATAGCAGATAATGGGCAGCCTTGCCTGGTGCCTCTCTCTAATGGGAACCACCTTGAGTAGCCACCGTTCACCGCCACAGAGGTCCGGGGAGCTGAATATATTGCCTTAATGGCACGGCGTAGTTTGGGGCCAAGACCTATCCACACTAGAACTCTTTCTAGGAACTCCCAATCGACTGTGTCGAAGGCCTTTTCGGTATCAAGCGACAGGAGGGTGGGGTCGTCATTCCTCCCCTGTGCCGCGTGTATCAAGTGTAATGTCTTCCTCATCGTGTCAGCTCCCTGCCTCCCCGCAACAAAGCCGACCTGGTCCGTGTGTATTAATTTCGGCAAATGCGTTTCTAATCTGGCTGCTATCACTCTTGCATATATCTTGGCATCTATGTTAAGGAGTGATATGGGGCGATATGACCCACAGTATTTGGGGTCTCTGCCTTCTTTTGGGATGACCGTTAGAAGGGCCTGAGCAAAGGACGGGGGTGCCTGCCCTGTTTCGAAGATGTGGTTGAATAGAGTCACCAGGAAGGGGGTAAGGAACGCAGTGAACGTCTTGTAGAAGCCAGGGGTGAAGCCATTGTCCCCGGGCGCCTTTCCTGACTTGAGACGTTTAATGGCATCAGCCACCTCCTCCTCAGTGACCGGAGTGTCAAGAGCTTCCGCCTCCGGGCGTGTAAGCGCCGGGAGATCTGCCTCTTTGAGATAGGCATCTACACTGCCCGGTGGGGGAGGAGGGTCACAGGTATATAAATCTTCATAAAAGAAGGCAAATGCCTCTCGTATGCCCTCTGGGGAGGATTCTGTTGTATCTACGAGAGTGCCGTCTGTCCTCTCTATCACGTCTACCCATCTTTCCGCCCTTTGCGCACGGAGCCTTGCCGCAAGAAGGGCATCGGCCTTGTCTCCTTTTTCATGGTCTCTGCCTTTTAAGGTTTTCTGAGGTGGGGTACAGGGGCGTGGGGCACCAGTGAAAGGGGGAGGGATAGAGATAGTAGTAGGGGGTAGTGCAGGAGAACAAATGAAGTTAATGAGAGACAGCAGAATCCAGTCAAGGAGAAGGAGGTTGGGTTGAGGACACTGAACCAGGATAGTGCCTATGTGATAGACATTAACAAAGCAACGTGAAGATGAGAAGACGGCTAAGAGGACTTCCCACTTGGTGCCACCATTAATGGGAGAAGATGTGGAAGGGGAGAGACTAGAGATAAGATTGGGGTCCATAGATCTCGGGAGGAGACAGAGAAGAGGACATGAGTGAAGAGCTCTCTGGAGGAAGTGCTGACATTGGTGTCTGTGATGGGAATGCCCGGGTTTGCACTCAAGATATCTTTTTTCTGCTTTTTCCTGCCGGACTTCGTGAAGGAGAGGGAATAGGTGATAGTGTAGCAGTTACAGAAGATGGGTGAGATAGAGAGAGCCCTAGGGGTGGCAGAGGTTAGACGAGGAATGAAGAAGAGTGGTTGCACAGCATGGTTCTAGCTAAACTCACCATGAGGCCTAGTAGAGGTAGTCACAAAGGAATAAATGCAATCCAGAAAGGAAATTGAGTTTCAAGAGACAAGAGGTGCACAGATGTAAAAGTACACACAGCTAAATTCGATTTTTAAAAAGGAGCCACACTTGCAATGCAAGAGGTGCACAGATGTAAAAGTACACCCAGCTAAAATTGTTTTTTTTTAAAAAAAAGGAGGCAGAAATGCAATGCAAGAGGTGCACAGATGTAAACGTACACACAGCTAAATGCAATAAATTTTTTTAAAAAGGAGGCACAAATGCAGTGAGACAGGATGTAGGATAGTTGAAGCAAAGAAGGCAGAATACATAGGCGCAGTAAATGGTTCAGGAAGATTAGTGGAGGTGGCAGTGGAAGAGTTCAGCCATCACTCACTTGCAGATCTACAGGGAGCGTAGATGTCCAAGGATAAAAAACATCGGGTAGCAGCAACTAGTCTGGAGACTGAGTCATAGTTTGTCAGGGGGAGAAGGGGGGCTAGAAAGGCCCTCCAGATCCTCCTCGGCCTGGACAAGCACAGACAGGAGCCTTAGGAGCAGGGCCTTTGGAAGTGGGCTCGCAAGCTTGCAGGCTCTGTGATTGGCCCAGGTAAGAGGGTGTCAGCCAATCATAGGCCCTCAACAGTGAAACACCCAAGGCACTCTGGTGCTCTTGCGACAGGTGGCCATCTTGGAGTGGCCTACACAAATTCCTTTCAGCTGTAAGACAAAGGCCCACCAGCAGATGCAGGCACTCGAAAAAGAATGGGCAGTGCACCAAAGAAGAAGAAGTCTGTTTCTCCATCCCTAAGAGGACCATGACGAGCATTCAGTCATTGATATATTTTTTGCAAACGCCCTCGTCTGTGTGTGCCACATTGCCTCAAACAATACAAGTTGGTTACAGCTCTCAAAAGGGAGCAGGGTGTAGTTCAGTTGTTTCTGGCATTCAGGCATCCCGTTTGGCCAGCATTTGCTCACATATTAGCTAGCTGGTTCAGGAATGGACATTTTCGGTTTTTCGTGCTCACTGTTCTAAGGGCACTATGGCATACGAAACCTTCAACTTAGGCGTGGTCCAGAAGACATCATGAGGTTAGCATACTGGTTAGAGGGCTCAGGGCCTAATTACAAGTTTGGTGGTATGCTGCTGGTAGATCCGGCGGGATACTAGCGAACGAAAAGATATCTTGAGTGCAAGCCCCGGCACTCGGTTTGGCAGAATTACCACCAGATTACAAGTACCAGTAAGGACAGTTACTCCCCATTCCATGGAGTCCTATAGGACTCCAAGGGTAGAGCTGCTGGTATTAACGGCACTGGTAATACCGGTGCCGATAATACAGGTAATTTTTGCTGGTGGGGTGCTTGAATTACCTCCAGCTCCGAACTGGCGGTAATTCCTGGCACCCCACCAGCAAACTCAGAGTTGGCCAGTACGGTAACGTGCAGGTAAACGGAATTACCAGCAGGTTAATACCATACCGGCAAACTCCGAAAGAGACTCAGGGCCTCACTATAAATTTGGCAGTAGCCTTGCCGGTAAAACTGGCAGGCTGCCGCCAAACATGCAAAATATTCCGGCGCCCACGAATGGGCAATTACCGGGTCATTACGGCCCTGCCGGACCCGGTAATTGCCCATTCGCGGGCGCTGGAATGTAATTTCCCCATTCCCATTTGAGCCCCATAGAATGGTGCCGGTGCATCCGACATGCTCTACTCGCGGGTGCCGGTACGCCTGCCAGGACAGACCCTGCTCCCGTAGTTGCACCCGCGAGCAGAACTCCTAGTTTGCCGGTCTGTGAACAACGGTACCGGCAAGCTTACCGGTACCATAGTTGACGGACCGGCAAACTCGTAATGACCCCCTCAGTCTTCAAAGTCCTCAACGTCTTTCATTTTAAGCCGAGCAAGGGGAATGCATCATTGGTGGTGAGAAAGCTCTACACAGGGATAATACTCACCTCTGTGTTTAACCGTAGAATATGGATTTACTCTATCTTACTATAGAATACGGTTTCACTATACCACGTAGTATCCGGAGTCCTATTAGCGCACAGAGGCGAGTCTATTACCACTCTAGTGTTTACTAATGTAAACGTGACTGCTCTGCTTGACTGTTTCTATCTGCTGTGACTTGTTTTGTGCATTAGTTCCCCTCCTCCTGATAAGATCCTATGTTCTGCCTGGGTGTGTAGCACAGGCCCCCAAACCCCGTCGAGAGCGAGGTCTGGTGTTTGAGGCATAGGTTTTGGCACTGTTCGATTGTATTGCTGTTTGCTCGAGACTTTTTCATGCTTTTATCATATTGAAACTGTTGCTCTGTTCATTCCAGCTCACGTGTCATGAGGTTAGGCATTTGGTTTTCCTCTATTGATCAGTTCGTGTTCAAAGAAAGAGGAAGTGGTTAGGAGAGGAAGTGAAGTCACAGAATTGGCCTATGGAACACGGGCTCTGTGAAAGTGATAACGTTACACATTTATGTGAAACTACAAATGACGCTACGTTTGCTGTGAAATGTAGTTTCTTTTGTTAAATGCGATTGCTGTTGAAAGTTTCAGTGAAGAAATTAAAGCAAAATACGCGCCTCAATTCCAGAATGTTACTGTTACATAGTAAGTGATATCTATATCATCTTCTTTTAGTAGTTTAAATACATGGATTTAAAAGAATGATATACAAATAAATGTACATACTATCAAAACGTCTACATATCTTTAGAGGTGTACCATTGCTTGCATCTCAAAATGACTTAGATGCCATTAATGCACATGTTGGGTAAACAGAAGAAAGACACATTTTCAAGGTACGTATAAAAAAAGTGAAGCTTACATATGAAAATATCAAAAAGCTTTTATCTTGCGTCATCTTTCCTAAAGGTTATTGTGGGCAGCCATCTCAAAGAACTTGGAAGTACAACAAAAAAGATTTTGTTGATTGACTTTTAGAATGTCCATGTGGGAAGCAAACGAGTAAAGTGCCGCGCTCTGACACAAGCGCAGCCTGCACATTTATAATTCCACTTCAGGGCCCACTTAGCCTTTCATTCATTCAAAGTTGATAAATCCAATACCAGTGCAAATTTAGTAATAATAACACCTATTATTTCAGCGCTTACAAGCTGAAGGAACCGTCAGGAAGCGCTATGAAAGAACACAAAGTATTATTATGATTATTATTATAAAACCATAGCACTACGTGTCAGGCTATATCTTCTCAATAGGCTTTAACTCGTTCTCCTAGCTGGTGTTCAGAATGTATTTATTTATTTATTTGAATTTATAAAGCGCCCAGCGGCCCGGAGGCATTGTGGCGCAGTTACAGAAGATTTACTTAATGTGAAGGCAACGTTACAATAGTACATGTTATAGTGACAGTGTTGAGAGGGTGTTCCGAGGTTACAATGGAGCAGTGGGGAGAACAGTACATTTGTAGTAGGTATTAGTTAAATAACTTTGTTTTGAACAGCTTTCTGAACACTGTGGTGGATTCTTCACTTCTTAGGCTGAGGGGCAGCGTGTTCCAGGCTATTGGGGCTAGGACTTCAAAGCTAGTGCCGCCAGCTTTAGCTCTGTTGAATGCTGGAACAGAGAGCAGGTGAGAATATTGGTCACGTTTGGGTCTGTGAGCCGAGCCTGGTGTATTCTGTCTACTAGGTATGTAGGGGCGGTCCTGGTGAGGCATTTGTGTGTGATGGTGAGGGCCTTGAATGTTATGCGTTCTAGGATAGGGAGCCAGTGGGCATTCTTCGTAGCATGGGAGATTTTCTCTCTCTTAGGGATGCTGAGGGCAGCTCTGAGGGCATTGTTTTGTGCGATTTGAAGTTTGTTGATGTTTTTAGCAGAGGTGCCTATGAGAAGGATGTTACAGTAGTCAAGTTTTGCGCCAATTGTGGCTCTGGCGATGTTAAGGAGGTTGCTTGGTGATAGATGGGGTTTTACTGCGTTTATGATTTTTGTGGTAAATGCAGCCGTGGATGAGATGGCACTGACTTGTTTGTCCATTGTTAGCATGGAGTCCAGGTATACCCCAAGGGTTTTCACTGAGGGAGAGGCTGTGATGGTAGTGTTCCCAATACTGAATGAGTTGTATTTCTCATCTAGTTTTTTTAGGGCTTCTTTGGGACCTACCAGCAAAATGTCTGTTTTCTCCCGTTTGAGCAGAGCCCATTGGCTTCCATCCAGGCCTGGATGCGAGCCTATGTGAGTTGGAGGGTGTTGAGGTCTTGCTCATAGTTCCCTGTTAGGGGGAGAAGAATTTGTGTGTCATCAGCATAGTTTGTGAAGGCTATGCCGAATTCTTCTAAATCTTTGAATAGTGGGAGTGTGAAGAGGTTGTAAAGAGTGGGGGCGGTGCAGGATCCTTGTGGCACTCCGCATTCAATAGGGGTTGGGGATGCTGAGGCTTGGTTGGAGAAAACTCGGCCTTCCAGGAAAGAGGTGATCCAGGCGGTGGCCTCAGGAGAGAAATGGGCATTATCAGCAAGGTGTTTGCACAAGATCTTGTGGTCAACCAAGTCAAAGGCAGCTGAGAGATCCAGGAGTAGAAGGAGTGAGGACTTGCCTTTGTCCATGGCTTTGAGTAGCTGATTCTTATGGTCAAGTAAGGCTGATTCAGTGCCATGACGAGGGCGGAAGCCAGATTGTCTTTTGCCAAGGATGTTATGAGTTTCCAGGTAGGACTGTATCTGTTGATACGCAGCCCTGTCCAAAATTTTTAGTAAAAAAGGCACGGTGGTGATTGGACGGTAGTTGTTAGGGGAGTCCGGGTCAAGGGTGGGTTTCTTTAGTAGTGTTCGCACCCATGCTTCGTTGAGGAGGTGAGGGACGGTGCTGTTGGCGAAGGAGGCATTGATAAATGTGGCGATGAATGGAGCAAGTGTAGTTGCACAATCTTTGATTAGATTACCTGGGCATATGTCTCCTTTGCATAGTGAAGGTTTGATGCGTTTAATGATTAGTAGGACTTCAGGGATAGTTACTTCCCTGAATGCAAAGGATGTGGGCTTGTTTGTGTCGTTTGGGGAGACTGTGACCAGCGGGAAGGTTGGGGGCTCTGGTGATGGCGGAGTGATTGTGGGCAGGTTGTCATATTGTGTCTTGATTTTGTTTTGGAGAGTTTTGATTTTGTTTAACATGGCTTGTTGGATGTTGTTACACCATGTTTCGTTTATCTCGGTAGGTTGTGTCGACGTAGGGGGGGTGGTCAGTTCGATGTAGATGGCGAATAGCTCTTTTGACTGGGAGTTGGCTTTCACTATTCTTGAATTGTATGTGGACGCTTTAGCTTTGGAGATGGCCTGCTTGTATTGTTTAGTGCATGTGAGATATGTGTCCCTTGTGATGGTCGATGGGTTTGCTTGCCAGGCGGTTAGTGCTGCTCTTTTTGTCGTTCGCATGTCCGAGAGTTCTTGTGTGAACCATGAGTTGACGTGTAGTCTGGCTTTGGCTTTTTTTAACTCGATTGGGGCTACTGTGCCTAGTATCTCTTTGAGAGTGGTGTTGTAGATTTCTACTAGTTCTGTGGGATCTTGGGAGGTAGGGTGGGCAAGTACAGATGTGTGGATGGAAGATGCTTTCTACGGTGAGCAATTTCTTGGACCTGGCCAAAGTGGCTGGTGCCGGTGTGTTTAAGTTGGGCGCTGTTTTAGTTGGTATGAAGAAGTGCAGAAGATGGTGGTCAGTCCATGGGCGTGGGGTATTGGCGCTGATGTCTACCTTGCAAGAGTGATCAGCGATCCAGTCTAGTATGCAACCATTGATGTGGGTGGGATCGTTGACTAATTGGGATAAATCTAGGTCTTGGATAGCTTTGGCGAAGGCTTTACCTTTCTTGTCTTTGGGGTCTTTGAAGCCCAAGTTGAGGTCGCCTAGGAGGATAGCGCGGGTATTTGCTTTGAGGCTGGCTCCTAGGGTGTGGGTGATGTGGTGTTGGAAGTCGAGTGTAGGGCCTCGGGCCGATATATGGTGTGGAGTGTTATGGTGTCTTTTGGTGATGGGAATATTAGTACTGAAGCATGTCAAAATTGTCAGCTTCAGTGGTTTTTAGTTGTCTGGCGTTGAGGGTTTCCCTAGTGATTATGGCATCACTAGAATAGCAGCCTTATACAGCCTATGGAAGGTATCACCTCTCAGTAGACTTCGGCCACCCTCTAATATACATCTCAGTTAACAGGCCTTCCAGAGTCTTGAACCAACCTCTCTCTCTTAGTCATTTAGGCTTCACCGTCTCTGTACAGGATTAGCAGTAACCTCCATTACCTCGCTCAGCAGAGTAGGTCTTTTCATCATGGCTTCCTGATCCAGGATTTGCAGGCTTCTTGGAATTTGCTAACATTTCAATGATTCATTGTACTTTCAGATTCACAGCACTTTCCAATCTACAATGCATTGGTGGACACACCAATTTTGGGGTTCACAGAACCTTCACGGTTCACAGTGATTCAAGGGTTTAAAGCACCCCGGAGTTTGCTGTGCTTTCGGGGTGTCCGCGATTCAATGGTCCAGCGACCTTTTACAACCGTCTCTTATCTTTCTCAATGCATGGACAATTCCCACAGGTATTCTTCTATTTCTCATCTTGAGGTGGTTGACAGAAATGATCCATTAGTCTTTCGTCTTTTTCAGTTTTTTAGGGATTTGTGTGACAAAAAGTGAACGCGTAAAATGCCATGTGGCTCATGTACATCCCCCATAGGTTTTATTAATTGTGTTTGTGATATATCTCCGTTTGGACTACTATATGTATTTGTATGTCGCATGTTAATTTTGTGTTTTTTAATTTTTCTGTAGATATGTTGCACCAATTGAGTTGGCAGCCAATGCTTCTTTGAGATTATATGTTTTTTTATATATGTAGAAATGTGACTTTTTATAATAACTTTGGTTATATGAAGGGTTTATTAACTATTTCCAATCGGTAGTACTGTCACATCTGAGGCATTTACCCAGTCTAGTAAATAAGCTCAATCGGCCATAAATTATACCTGCTGGGAACATCCCCTTTGGGTTGTTTTCTAGATACTCTCCAGTTCCCAGCGGTGAGGAGATTACCCTTTTGTGAAGAATTTGGGCATTTCCAAAGTTTCAAGAACTTTCAGAACTAGTGTTTAAGGATCACAACACTTGCAGTGCTTTTTTGCTTCAGAGAACTTTTGGTGTTCAAATCCCTTTTGAGGTTCAAAACACTTTCGGGGTTCCCGGTGCTTTAAAGGGTCATAGCAATTTCAAGGTTCACAGAGCTTTTGAGGCTCATCACACTTTTAGGATTTGCAGTGTTTCTGGGGTTCTGAGTGCTTTCAGGGTTCAGAGCACTTCATGGGTTCAGAGGGCGTTCAGAATTATAGCCAAGCACAGTTCAGGAGCAGGTCTTTCATGGACATGTTGTGTTTGCTCTTTTGCTTTATAAGGCGCATCCATCTCTTTTGTGTACCCACTATGCCCACCAGTGGACAGACAATTGTGTGGTAAGAGTGATCGAAAAAAGGTGTCTAAAGACCAAAGAAAGAACTCAAAAGGAAGAAAGAACATGTGAGCAGTATTTTAGTTGAGTATCTCTTCATTAAGGCTGATAATGATTCATGCAACTGATGAATGAAAAGAATAGCCGCAGACTGGTAGGAAATGCACCAAAATGTCGATCATGTAACTGCGACTATGCAGTTACAGCAACATTGATGCATTTCTTTTTACCGACTCCCATTACTGTGCCCAAGCTTGGGTGCAGTAACGGGAGTCGGAGGTTGCGGCAGTGTCCCCAGTTTACCGTTGTGGTAAGCGGGGGACAAGAAAGTAAAAATGCCGTAGGAATAGCGAGGAGTCATCGGCACACACAGAAGTGTGCCGCTGTAAAGGTAAGTGTGGTAGGGGGTCGGGTAGGGGATTGCAGTCCACGGGACATGGGCAAAGTGATCTATCTGATCACTGGGCCGCGCCGTAATTAGTGTCAGCATTTTAGGCAGTGCAGTTACGGGTGGCCAGTGATCATATAGATTCGACTGTTAAGAGTGAAAATGCAGGAAAAACACAGTTGCTGGACTAGAGGTAATGCAGAGGGGAAAAACACTTGGCAGATGCAGGGTGACGTAGAATTAAGGCACTAAACATTTAGGGTCTCATTACGACCCTGGCGGAATGGGTTTAACGGCACTGGTAAAGGTGCCGGCGCCGTTAAGCCCATTCCACCCTATTACAAGGTCCCCTTGAGGGACCCGCTTTGGACTTCTGGTCAGACCCGACATCCTTTGCGTGTCCCACGAGGGGACTAGCATGTTAACAACGGGCCCGTCATTAATGGGCCCATTGTTAACATGCACCCCATTCCCATTGAGCCCTATGGGGGCTCAAATGGGAATGAGGATGGTCCGGGTTCCCTGAATGGGGAAATACCGGGCCCTCCAAAGTCGGTATGGCCCAGTATTTCCCCATTCAGGGACCCCGGACCCGAGTTTGGAGGCATCCATGCCTTTTTGGATTATGGCATGGCTGCCTCCAGACTCGTAAAGAGTCCCTTAGTTACAAAGGCTATGGACATAGGAATCAGGGAGCATTCGATGCAAGGAAGGCTATGTTGTATCCCTTTTTATTCTTATCTGAAAGTTAGCAAAGCCAGCTTTGCCAAAATATTCCTGTCTATATGGGCTTTTGCATTGGTGTGAGGATATATCATAATTTGGTTTTTATTCTTCCTGGTTTGCATGCATCCAACATTAGTGTATGCATTCTTTCTTGCTGTTTTTTGTTTCGGCCATGTAAGTACCATCTTATAGCTAAAACAGTAATACAAAGGAGAGACAAAAGACAAAGAGTGTTGAGAAGAAGTCCTTCTCTTTCATCACGGTTCTTCTCCTTTATCACAGCCCTCCTACTTCGTCCCATTTTTCTTTGTTCACAATCCTTCTTCATCACAGTCCGCTTTCATCAGTCCTTCTCCTTCAATAGTCCTTCTATGTCATTGCCCTTCTCCTTAATCACAGTTTTCTTCCACATCACAGTCCTTCACCTTCATCATAGTCCTTTTTTCATCACAGACCTTCTCCTTCATCACAATCCTTCTGCATCATCAACCTTTCTCACAGACTTTCTCCTTGGTCTCAGTCCTTCTTCGTCAGCAGTCTTTCTGCTTGCTTATCAAAGTCTTTCTCTTTCGTCACTCTCTTCTGCCACAGTACATCTCCTTCCTCAGTCCTTCATTAGATTCCCACTCCTTCACCAGTCCTTCATCACAGCCCTTCCCCTTTATCAAAATCCTTCTCCATCACAGACCTTCTCCTTTGTCATAGTCCTTTGCCTTCATCCTCATTCTATTGTCTCAGGCACACTCTCGCAGTCAGTCACTGTCTCCCTCTCTCTGCTCACCTATTGCTTGGTCTACTTTTTCTTCTTTTCCCCTTCCAGGGATTTCTCTTTGTCTCACTTTCTTGTTGTTTCACATGCTCTAGTCTTCATCATTGTTAGGGAGAATTCTCATTTCATGGCTAATTTCCCTTACCTAGTGAGTCCCTCAGCAGCTTTGCTGGATCCCTGGAGTTGTTTCTTTCCACTTGGTAAGA
This sequence comes from Ambystoma mexicanum, assembly GCF_040938575.1. Lineage (NCBI taxonomy): Eukaryota > Metazoa > Chordata > Amphibia > Caudata > Ambystomatidae > Ambystoma > Ambystoma mexicanum. The sequence continues at coordinate 755,091,628 of NC_090926.1, read as the reverse complement.
GTGTGAGTTTTTCCCCACTCTTACTTGTGTTTTGCTATGTGTTTTGACCTGTTTTTTTGTGATTGTGGGCTCTGGTGTACACCACTTCAGTAGCCCCCTTCTTTGTGTGTGTCACCCAGCACCTTCTGTGCAGTGGCACAGCGTTGTCGTTCAGACTCCCCCGACTCCATTTCTGAGGCGACTACGGTCCCCCAGAAAAGGGTAAAGTTACCATTAACTTTACTTAGTGAAATTTAACCACAGATCCAGTACACACCATCTTACATGGAGTGCTGGAAGGGTTAACTCTTAACTCTTTTTATCTGTACCTCGCAGAGCATTGTTTAGCTCTTTCTGGTGGCAGTGGTATCTACCCTAATTTTCTACTGCGGTTATCTTATATAACCGTGGTAATATTGTAGGCTATTGTGTTAGCCTCGAACTTAAACCCGCTTGACCAAATGCTTTTTCTTTTGGCTCCGGTTCGGTTTATTCACCATTTCTTTTTGTTAAAACCCTTCTTGTGTTTTACTTTGTGCGGCAAACCAGGTTTGCCTTCTTTGTTCACTGTATTTTGGCGGGCTTCTGCTAAGAAGCCCTCCTCCAGGCGCCTGGCTGTCTAGGTGGGCTGAATGTGAGGGAGGGGTGTAGACACCCCCTGCACAGGGTATCCTAGGAAACACAAGTCGCACTTTGACATGATTGGGCAAGGTGGTTGTCCGGGCTGGACAACCACCCTGCTGGGTGATTGACAGCCAGGCTTTGTGAATGGGGGTTTTGCGCATAAAAGGCAGGTCTCCTGGGCTGGAAGTCAGAGAGTTGCCACTGGAACTACAAGGAACCGACGAGAAGTGGAGGAGAGGTTGACTCCTGCAACTACCCCATACCGGTGAAGCCCTGCTGAAGTCCTGAGCTATCTACCCTTCAACGACTAAGTGGAGATCCAGTCAGGAGTCTTCTTCCCTTGAGCCTGGTGGGGATAACCAGCTCATCTTCTTCAGCCAGAGGTCGCCTTCATGGTCGAAATCGCTGCACACTGCCGTAGTGGTCCGGATAACAACCTGAAGAACCTCTCCTGTTTTTAAGGAGCGCACCTTTTATTCATTGTCGCTGCTGCCGGCCTCATCCCTATGTGGTGCGGACCCCCTCACCGTCCTTCGTGCTGCAGCTGCAGGAAAGCGTGGGACTGCGGGAAACCAACAGGAACAACTGCCGTGGCACCAGCTTCGTTCTTTGAGAAAGGTACTGTGTCCTGTTTGAGGAATTTTGGGTGAAATCCCTATTTCTCTATTTTAAGGCTTGTCCTTAATTTTCCCTTCTTCTTATAACTTTTGCTTCCGAACATTGACAATATCAAAGTACTCTTGGCAACGTTGAATCTCGAACTGTCGGACTGTGTGATCCTCCACAACAGGCACCCGGTGTTATTTGACTTTGGCTCCGGCCCCTTGACTCTTGAATTCCTGTCTATATGTGTTCTTCGATTCTGTCTGCCTAACCAACATATTGCCTGTGATTTTTGCCCCCAACTCTCTCTGGGTATTTTGGGTGCTAAGTATGTTTTTACCCCGGTAGCATTTCTTGCCACGGATACACGTTTATCTAGTAGACCGAACCGTCAAAAAGTGATCGCAATTGTATTCACGGTAACCTGTTCTGTTTCATAACACCGGTCCATTCAAACACAGGGTACTTACCTCGAATAATACTGTACAAAGTGAATTGGTTAGTTGTAGTATATTTAACATATATTTTTGGAATTAATAGAAGTATTGTGTTAATAACAATTGGTTTAAAAATAAATGTAGTTATATTTTTTACCTGAAACCTTGAGTCAGTGTTTGCTTGAGCCACAGTAATTGTGGTCCCTTTGGGTAATCTCTGCTACTGCTCATATACTCTTGAGATAAGCCTGGCTGCTCCGCTACTGCTACCACTATAACCTAGTAGTACAGGCTTGTACCAAAGGTAAAACTTGTACTGCCACCTGTGGTCTTAATTGTGTGTAGTGGTCCCTAAGGGCACTGCACAGGATTCTGCCTAACAATCATAATCCCCCATCATCACTTTATTGTCTATCAATAACCAGTACAATATCACACAATGCATTATGATCCCAGAAATATTCACTGACAATATAATGGATAGACCACACAGCATGAAATAAGGGCTACTAAGACCCAAGCAAAATAAAAATTACAAATTACATAAAACAACACCCACCTCCTTATCCACAGCTCTCCCTATCTGTCATAGCAAGGCCCACAATGGCACATATTTTTTACGCCAGGCCACAGTGAGGGGTCAGACCACTACTTCTGTCATCTTTAGTGGATGTATAGTATTTCATGCCCTCCTTACGCATTTCTATTTTGTTTAAAGTAATGAGGGGTAGAGTCCCTTCCATCTGCATCTGTAATAATTCCGGCATAAGAGTGAGGATGGCACCATAATCTCATTGGTTTTATTATCACAGTCACAGAGTATGGCCCTAAGTGTCTTGCGGCACTTAGCAGTCGGATATCCCAGAGGGAGGCATCCCAATCTATGCTGCGTAAATAGCTCCCTAGTCTCCTTTTGTATACTTGAGGCCATCTAAACCTTCAACCGCCATATATCCTTACATTTTAAATACCAGGACAGTATGGAGCGTTTGTACACGATACTCAACCCCACCTTCTCACTTCCCAATATCTGTCCCTCACTCCGCTACGGTAACCCCTAGTAATCATAGTCGAAGACTCCCTTAGGCTTCCACAGACCAATAAGTCCATATTTCTCTCACCGAGGCCGACGAAGGGATCTCTATTCATGTATCCAAGCATAAAATATCTTTCATTGTGGCTTGGTATAAACTGTCCTCCTGGTAGCCCAAATCAATATGTAACTGGTAAGAGGACGATGCGACCAGCGATAGGAAACACTCCGGTCTCTAAACATAATGGTCCACTTGGAGTTCCCATTGGCAATGAAAGGAGGCTTCTACAGAAGGAGTTTTCAGCTACAGTCTCTGTAGCACATGGTGTGTAGCTCCAAACTTCAGCACTATATAAAGCTTTAGAGACAGGCTTATGTTGATAGACCTCAACCGCCTGCACAGGGGAACTCCAATTCCCCAAACTTCCTATTAAACCTCAGAACCCTGCCAGCAAATGGTCCTGATATATTCCCACTCTTTTTCATGTGTGGCTCCACCTTAATTTATTATCAAAGCGGACACCCAGTGAGATACTACCTCTAAACATTCAATGAAAAACTTCTTGAAAATGCAGTAATTACAAAAGCCCAATACTTTATACATTGCTATTTCTGTGCAATTGAGTAGCAGGGCGGTGTGAGAAAAAAGCAGGGGCGGAATGTCCAGGCCTCCCAGCTTCTTCACATCCAGTTGCTGGCCAACCCGAAATACACCCCTAAATTATTTCAGAACAAACCAAATGTTGTAGAAGCCAATAAGGCGGACCCAATAAGGATGCATTGTACACTGTGCCTGCCATGCTGGCATGGCATGCAGCATGTACAATTAAATGCTGCCTGACATGCTCGCATGTCGGACAACGTTTATTCAGACAACGTTTATTTGTAATTGTTAACACTGTTTACCATGCGCATATGGTAAGCAGTGTTCACAATGAAAATTAAACGCTGCCGACATGAGAATGGCAGGCAGCGAGTATAATGGATCCCTATTGGGATTAATTGTAATTGTGAGTGCTGCTTGCATACGACGATGGCAACCGATGCTCACAATTAAAAGTAAACGCTGCCTGCCATGCAAGCATTTACTCACTTTGCACAGCAGTGTACAACACTGCATGGCAAAAGGCAGCATACACACGTGTATGCCATCTATTGACCTGCACTTCTGTACTTCCCCATGCAAATGGTAAACATTTGGCAAAGGGGAGCCGCCTACGTGTATGTCAACATGTAACAGCAATGACGTTTTTTAGGAACATAAGCTCCTGCTCGTTTATTTGCTTCTACACTCATCGATGATCTCAGCATTCCTCCACTTCCCTACTGGCTAGTGTCTTGAACGTCTACCTGCACATGCTTCCATTTTCCAGTCTCTTTCTCTCTCTCTCTCTTTCTGGCTGCTCGCAAACACGTCTTAGGCATGGGCATCCATGGCTGCACTGCTTCTTCCTGGTATCTGGCATTTCATCTCCACCTTTGATACCTCTGAGTGGTGCCACGGTCTCTGCTCTTCTTGGGCAGCACTCATCCCAGCTGTTGCCCGCCTGCTCTGTGTCTGACCTGCACCATACTTCCCTAACTCATCTTGCTTCACAGTGCCCTCATAGCTTCGAGCTGTTTTCAGCAGTCCAAAGTAGGCAGGACCTCCTTGTAGGTACTCCTGTGAGTGCCCTTAGTCCGTCTTCTAGACTGCAATACCGCAGATGCCATTGGCTAATCATAGAGATTTATACTCAGTTTAAATTGCACCCAACAGACATCGAATACGCTCCGATTTTGATGCAATTTAAATCTAAGATCAATGGAATGAAAAACCGCAGTTTCCAAAGAATTCACTCCTTTGATTTAGCAGTGTTACTACGAAAGAGATCAATGCGAGCAGAAATCAGGAAGAACAATAAAGGTCCAGCAGAAGAAAAATCTCTAAAAAACAAGGCAACTAGACAGCGCTACAAAAACTGGATTAAATCCCACCGAGCCATTCTATATCAAAATGACGCTGAGGCAATGTTACGCACGTTATTATCCAAGAACAGCGGGGATTTCTGGCGAGTAATAAACGAATTGGAAGCACCACAGAAGGCGTTAGTTACATGTCAAGTAACGGAAGAAGACTGGATCAAGCATTTTACCATGCTATATGATAAACCTCGCACTCCAGAAAGGCAATCACTATCCACACTATTAAAGTGGAACCTGACTTTTTCAAAAGCTGAAATCCGGGAAGTCATAATGAACGCAAAAAACTCAAGAGCACCGGGGCCAGATGGGCTGACGAATCTTATGATTAAACAGTTCCCTGACCAATGGACGGATTTGTGCTCTGACTTGTTTACACGAATAAATCTAGAGAAACGAGTGCCGACTTCCTGGAAAACTAGTATCATAGTTCCAATATTCAAGAAGGGGAACAGAGCGTTACCAAACAACTATCGCCCTGTGGCACTGCTCGATGTGTTAGGTAAAACATACGCATTGTTATTGCAAAAGAAATTGATTAAATGGGCTCAATCGGCGCGAAAAGTCGATGAGAGACAAGCAGGGTTTGTGAAACAAGTAGGGTGCTCATTGAACTTGCTGATCTTGAATCTGCTAAAGATGGAAGCTCTGAGGACAAACACTAGAGTCTACGTGGCCTTTGTCGATTTCTCGATGGCGTTCGACATGATTGATCGCAATGTGCTGTGGCAGAAATTGGAAACCTGGGAGTGTCCAGAAGATCTTCTCGCAGCGATCAAAGAACTTCATACTGACACTTCGATCGCCATTCGCCTTGATCAAAAAGGTGCTTTATCGTCCAACATCAACACCTATAAAGGAGTCAAACAAGGTTGCCCATTAGCAGCAGCAATCTTTAGTTTATTTATTTTTGATATAGGTGAGGCAATCCAATCTGTTAGAGCTTTTTCACCTAAACTTAACTCAGCTCCTGTAAGCTGGTTATTGTATGCCGATGACCTTGTCCTTCTGGATCGTACACCGATCGGGCTTCAACGTAAATTGGACGTGGTCCAACAATACGTAGACAAGAACCGTTTAAAAATCAACCCGTCAAAAACAGAAATTCTGGTGTTTGAAAATCTACGATCTAGTCGGAATCAAAAGAGACTAAAATATCGGTGGAGTTTAAACCAGGTCAAGCTAGAGTCATCGACCTCCGTAAAATATCTGGGAATGATCCTTAACTCTAGCATTTGTGATGACCCGTGGGTAATTGACTCCAAGAGGAAATGCGGGCAGCTGGCATGTCAAGCTCTAATAATCCACAAAAAATATGGCCGCTTTTCCATACGTCCAGTGAGGAATTTTTATGAACAAAAAGTGGTCCCCATCTTGTCTTACGGTGCAGAAAATGCTTTTGGCTGCCCTCCATCTCATTGGGCCTCTTTAGAACATATGTTTTGGTCAAAAGCACTGAGTCTGCCAATAGGCATTTCTACATCGTGTATAAGATACAAACTTGCTCTCGTGTCACTACACGCACGGATCTGTTGGAACCAACTGGTGTTGTTACGAAAATCTAAACCCGAAGTTGGAATTCCCCAATTCAAGATCTTCCATAACGCAAGCGATGGTGATACCGACATATGGTCGCAATGGATAAAACGAGGTGAAGACTTGTTGTCTGGGTTTAACATCAATGCACAATCTCTCTGCGTCAACCCAGCTGGTGCCAAAGTAAAGATCTGGCGCGCAGATTCGATAACAACAAGTAACGAGCGCCTTTCCGCAAGTGCGATGAAAGATGCGCCGGCTGAAGCAAGAAGTTATAATTCGTTGCTTCCCTACATAAGTCTATTCCCAAATCCAAATGCACGAAGACTTTACATGCTATTTAGGCTGAACGCCTTCTTAACGAAGGATCGAATCAAACTGAAAGCAGGAGAAACTGACTTAAGTGTAATCTGACGTATCTGTGGTAAAGATATGGAATCCCTGAAACACCTCGTCTTATTCTGTTCGGCTCTAAAAAATGAAAGATCTATTCATCTGGGAGAATGGGCTTCAAATCACCAAGCATTGAGTGCCGAAGATTGGTGGCAGAAAATGTGGAACGGAAAGGACCGGAAATTAATCATGCCCCTGACCTAATTTTTGACAGTAATCGAAGAGTTGCTAAAGAAATTTATGCCAAAAATGTAAATGAATTCGTGTGATTTTTAGATTTGTGATTAGTAAGAAAATACGATTTGTCATTTAAGCCAGAGAAAAAGACAGGGAAATGGACGAAGGCTACAGGGCATTTTTAAGTAAAACCGTGATAACTGTAAAAGTATGAATGCGGAATCGTTGTGAAAACATTTTAAAGGTTTGATTTTCAAACCAATAAAATTAAAAAAAAAAAAAAAAAATCATAGAGACGGTTCAAAGACATGTAGCTCAGTCTTACTGGTAACATCATCACAAAAGGCAGCATCTTTATTTCTAACTGCCCTGATATGCTAATGTATCCTTTTCTGTATGTGACAAACAGCAGAGCCATATAGCATGTGTGGCATGTGCACAATCATATATAGAACATCAGTGTACTGGCTTATTATATATTTCTAGATATATTTTTTGCTACTCTGATTTCAAATTCCCTTTTCATATTTACTATAAATTACAAGACACTGCATAGGACACGTTTAAAATAATCCTTTCAGTTGTTTCACAAGTCAGTGGCTTTCCTGTGATGCAAACTCTAGGAAACAACTACAACACAATGGAGCTCATGTTCATGAGTGGCGTAATGTTATAGAAATTCATAAAAGCCTTGAGTAAGGCATTAACGCCTTTCGACCATGCCACGCCACATTTTCATTCATTTGTATGGCGGAAAGGAGGGGCAGAACGCAACTTACGTTTCCGCCGTCTCCCTTCCTCTCCACCATACAAATGCTACAGTGTATGCGCCGGCATGGATTTTCATGCCTGTGCAAATGCTGGAGATGCTTATGAAGTCTGTCTGCTTCATGCACTAGCATAAAGCAGGCGAACCCCGTAGGGATCCATTGCAGGGCATGGCAAGGGAGCAGTATGGCATAGCGAGCATGGCAGGCAGTATGTACAATTACAATGAATCCCTCTCTGACGTGTTTGCATGCCAGGCAGGGTTTCATTTCGATTGTGAGCACCGCTTGCCATGTGAGCATGGCAAGCGTTGCTCACAATGAAATGTAAATGCTGCCTGGCATTCCAGCATGCCAGCCAGCGTTTACTCACTTTGCATGGCGGAGTGCAAAAGTGCAGAGCAAAAGATGGCGTTCATGTGTATGCTGCCTTTTGACATTCACTTTTACATCCCTACCATGCAAATTACAAACATTCGGCACTGGGGAGCCTTTTACGTTGCAGTGAAAACGTAACGGCTCTATGCCGCCAAATTACACTTTTATAGAACATGACCTACAGTATGTTCTTCAAGTTAGGCAGACTGCGATATGTAACCTGCAGCCATGGCAGTGTGTTTTCAATACATCATAGGGCCTCATTCCGAGCCTGCCGGTCCGGTAACAACGGTGCCGGTAAGCATACCGGCACCGTTGTTACCGGATCGGCACACTCTGAGTCTGCGGGCAGCTGTCGTTCCGACCACCACGCCTGAACTGGCAGGCGGGACGGCACCCGCCGCAGACTTTTCGGGAAGCACCGGCACCGTTAATAACGGTGCCGGTGCTTCCGGCGCCTGCCTTCCAAGACACTGGGGTCGTAATCCCCCCGGGTTTCCGTGGAGCCAGGCACTGGAAAAAATCACAACCCCGGGACGGCTAACGCCGGAGTTGTAATGAGGCCCATGTACTGTTGTTTTGCCCACAACAGTGCACGATAAAGCACATGTTCTTGTTTTGTATTTTCTTTTTCTTAGGCAACGGGTGTATATGATTGACATATGTAGCTTTACGTAAAGCTTTTTTAATCATACAATTTTGATAATTAATTTCATTTATTTGCCTTTTATCGATATTTCATCATTAGGCATACAAAAACATTAAAATAACCTAGTGCACAATAAAAAATATAAGTGATCAAAACACTGTAGCCATCATAGGCGTAAAATACATTCTCCCGGTAAAAAGATATTTTAAAACATTTTTAATGTACAATTTCCACAAGGGATGGGACTGACAGCATTCTAATTAATTGCTAAGTAAACGTGTTTAAAAATAATGTTCTTTTACTCCACGCTCTTTGCAAGTATTTAGCTGCAGCATACACGTTGCCTCTTTGTCCTCTTGCAAGAAGGCAGGGCATGCACCACCGATCGCAAACCATGTTATATCAATCTTGTTCTTAAGTGCAGTTTTCTGAGATGCATATATAGTGGACATAGTAAGAGAAGATGCTGTTCACGTTCGATGATCGCCGCTCAATTAGGACCCTTATCTGAGCGATCACTATTCCATGCATTCAAGCTTTGGGCAAGCAGAAGGATTCCGGACGGAAACTTAATGTATAGGGAGCGCATACATCTTGGTCACATTATGTCCAGGCAGTTCTCGAAGCCTGGGGTCAGCTTATTTCCGCAATATACCTGTTGAAGTGAGGAGTTATAGATTTGTCACATTTGACCTTCTCCTTTATTCTGACGCTCTTGACACACTAAGTTTGGTAAGACTGCTTATTACTCTTGGGTTCGTCCAGAGTTCTGCTTGTCCAATTTCACTTAACTTGTTTCTAACATAAGGTCACCAATGTACTGATGTTCCAACCTCTTGTCCCAAAAGGTCCATTTTGGCTTCAGTGTATTTACCATGTTCTGGGGTGCTCCAGAGTCTAACCCAATAGAGGAAGGGTTTAATTGCAATTAGACGACCCATGTCCTGTGACCATGATGCTCTTCATGTACAAGAATAGTTGACGCACTATTGGGTAATCCCTGTATTCTTTTCGGCAAAGCATTTTCAATGACACAAAGATTAGCATGATTGTGGTATCCCCACAATGTGGTACCGTAGAGGGCTGCTTGTCTTGCTTTTAGGCAATATACCTCTCGTGTCGGCTGTATGGCCCCATGGCCCTGTTCCTTGGAAAATGAGCAATTGCCCCACTATATCTTGCTAGTGTGACATTGGGCTTTTCTACTTGCTCGTCTCATGTGACCGTCTTTGTGAACCTCAATTGCACGTAGTCATACCTCGTCACTTGGTCTATACTGTACCCCTTGGCTTGTATTGACAGGCTTGGTTGGCTCTTTCTCTTCTTGGTGAAAAGTAAAAACCATTTATTTTGTTTGATTATAGTTTATCAGACCCATAGCATTACAAAAATCTTATAGGTGAAAATGTTGTTTAGTCCACTCAGTGTTAATGCTATGAGGACTACATCATCTGCAAACAGTAAGATGGAGAATGTATCTGAGCCAAGAGTTGGGGCGTTCGTGGGGGCATACATAATTCTGTCATTTGCCCCGCTTAGAAAAAGGCAAAAAGAGTGTTGGTGGCAGCACGCATCCCTGGCATACTCGTTTCTCTACTTCAAAAGGTTTCCTTAGTTCCCCACTATGGCTCCATCTTACTGTTGCTTTATTTTGAGACACTTGTGTATAGGCGCATAATAAATAACTGTTATGATGTTGATTACTAAGGAACACTGTAGCATGGGAAGCCATGCCATGGAATGCTATTGGATCAGATTCCTTGCTTCAGGCTCTGATGATGTCACAGAACCTGTATGTGTTTATGTTGTTCTCAAAGTTCTACAGTTTGTCAGTTGAAGCCTCTTGTTGGAGTAAAGGGTCCTCAGTGTTGTGGGGGGTCTTTCACTCCTGTTATCTTAATAAATACTTAATACGAAGACTTACCTGTGTCCAGAGCGTCTTCGTAACAATGGCGACGAGGATGGGATAACAGGAGACCTCCTGCAACGAATCCCCTGTATGTTGCTCCGCTACCCAAGAGCGCTGTAGTGACCACCGAGGAAGGGGGCCCCCGCTGTGACCTGCTGCATTGTGCTCCGGGCCGCTCCCCGGAGCACATAGGCGGCTGCTACAACGCTTATCCTAGCGTTGTAGCAGCCGCCTATACAAGATAACGGATCCCCTCGTATCCAGCGAGTGCCACCCTCATTCCAAGTAAGTGCTGCGCGGCCCGCAAGCCCCGACGAGCTACGAGTTTAATTGCTGTTGTACTTTCCGTGAGGCCGTGCTTGTGCCGCGGCAGTGACCCGCGCAGCCCCCCTGCCATTGTCGCATTTTTCCTGACGTGGGGGGCGCATGGCCCAGGACAGAGCGATACGTGTCACCGTACATCGGAGAGGAGGGGCACCGCGCGAAAGAAGAGTGAGCAGCCGCAACCCAGCTGAGCTCGTCCTGGCACATTTCGTTGGAGGTGCGCAGTTCGAGCTGATAGCGAAAGGGCAGGGCAGGGCGGAGCGTATTACCGTATTGTCGGTAGGAGGCGCGCGGCACAGAACAGTGACACGCGGCGCAAGGGTTCTCCTAGTGGTCAGATTTGAGCAGAGCGCACTACCGTATAGGTGGTAGAAGGCACGCCACGCAGAAGAAAGCTATTCATTGTGGGATCGCGTGTTATTTGGACTGAGCTGCAACCTTGGAGATTTTCGAACTTTCAAGTATACTCCCAAAGACAAAAGGGGACGGTGTGGCAAGCGTTTGAAAGCCAAGGGCGTTCATAGCATTCCTGTCGCTGAAGGAGGCCATAGGATTAGCAGTTCATACGGCTTGGCAGCATGGCAGGTTTGCCTGGTATTGCAGGACCACCAATCTTCATGCCAGTTCCCGGACCTGCAAAAATCTTGTGGGCTCAATGGCGCAAGGGGTTTTTGCACTACATGAAAGCGGCCGGTGGGAATTCTTACTCCAGCGAAAGGAAATTGGCTTTGTTGTTGCATTTTCTGGGATATGAGGGCCAGAGAGTATACAAAACACTTCCCCAACCCCATGGTGATGAAGGTGGAGATGATATGAACGAATTTGATCTGGCCTTGATGAAGTTGGATAAGCATTTTAACCCCAAGACCAGCACGATATTGGAGCGTTATAATTTTCGCATGCGAATGCAGGCATCTGGAGAATCGGTGGAGGAATATATGACGGCGCTGAGACATCTCGCTTTATCCTGCAAATTCCAAGAAGCATTTGACAAACACATACGTGATCAATTCATGACACATTGCAGGGCCAATAAAATTCGAGAGGAACTGTGGCTGAGAGATGAGCCAAATCTGGACGAGGTATTGGACATTGCAAGGAGAGTAGAATATTCCTTAGCATGTGTGGCCAAATTATCCAGAAACGAATTGGGAGAGTCAAAGGAGAGCAAAACCGAAGTTTTAAATGTGACCGATGGGAAGGGCAAGAAAAAGTCCAGAAATCGGCAGTCAAATCGTGTGGCTGTGGAAGAGAAAAGAAATCAAGACCCACCGCAAAAGGCAGAGAAAAAGGATGAGAGACTGTGTTTCCGATGCGTGAGCAATACACACTTTGCATCTTCTGCTGTGTGCCCGGGCCGCAGGGCTACATGTGCGAGATGTAAAAGGAAAGGTCATTACGCGAACTGTTGCAAAAATTTTCAATTCGGACAAAATGCCAAAAAGAAAGTCCTCTATGTGAATGAAGAGGAAGATGGAAGGTCGCCTGAGGAGGAAATGACACTTCCAATGCAGAATGTTGTTGTTAATACTGTTAATGTTGTCATGGAGGGTGAAAGTACAGATGATTGTGAGCGTCCGTATGCACTAGTGAAAGTGAATGGCCATGAGATATCTATGATGGCAGACTCTGGATCCAAAATCACTTTGGTGTCTAAAAGTGTTTTTGAGAAGGACATGCATGGGAAAGTGTCCGGCCTATCAAAACCTGATATAAATCCAGGTGGTTACAATCAGGATAAAATTGAACTGTTGGGGTATGCGTGGAGCGAGTTCGAATTCAAGGGCCGGAAATGCGATGGCAAAGTATACATAACAAAAAAAGGTCAATACTTGTTGGGAAGGAGGGAGCAGAAAAGCCTTGCCATGAGACTAGATCCAAACAAGGAAGAACAAGTATATCAGGTGTCAGAACCATGTGCAGAGTCATGCAAATATGTGGTAGGGCACAGAGGAGTGTTTGATGTAAGCATGGGGAAGGTGAAAGGTTTTATACACCAAATCATATTGAAAAGGGATAGCACACCTGTCGCTGCAAAACTTAGGCCAGTGCCTTTGTCCTTAAGGGAAGGGGTCAAGAAAGAGTTGATGAAACTGTTACAGTTTGGTGTGATCGAGAAAGCAGGCGGAGTTGAATGGGTATCCCCGGTGGTTGTTGTCAAAAAGAGTTCAGGGGATCTGAGACTATGCATAGACATGCGTGAGCTCAACAAATGTGTGATGGTTGATAGGCACCCATTGCCCAATATGTGTGAGATGTTGACCATGGTTGGGCAAGGGAAGTTTTTTTCAAAGTTGGACATGGCATCTGCCTATCACCAGATTGAATTGGAGGAGGGGTGCAGAAAACGTACTGCTTTCATCACTCATGAGGGTGTGTTCCAATTCAGAAGGATGCCTTTTGGGTTGGCATCAGCCTCATCAGTGTTTCAAAAAATTATGGACCGTTTACTCAGATGTGTGAAGGGGGTGTTTTGTTTCCAAGACGATGTGTTGGTCTGTGGAAAAACACTTGAAGAACATGACAAAAATGTGTATGAGGTGTTGAGAATTTTTGAAGAAAGGGGGATCACCTTGAAGCAAGAAAAGTGTAAATTTGCCATCTCCAAGGTAGATTACTTAGGCCACGAGGTATCACGTAAAGGGGTAAAACCTAAAGAGAGCATTGTGAATTTGATAAAAGTAATTGAAAAGCCAACCAATAAGAGTGAACTACGTTCATTTTTGGGCATGACAGAATTTTATCAAAAATTTGTGATGAACTATGCGTCCAAGGTTTTGGAAATGAGGAAGATTCTAAGGAAAGGGGTAGAATTCATATGGAACCGAAAGTGTGACATGGAATTTACAAGGATGAAGCAAGAGATTGATATGGCTCGCCCATTAGGATGTTTTGACACGCTAATGTCTATTATTGGAAATGTTCTATTATTACTGTGGATGCCAGCGAAGGTGGGCTGGGTGCAGTACTTTCGCAGAGACAGGATGATGGGTCGGAAGAGGTGATAGCACATGCGTCACGTGGCCTGAAGGGTGCAGAGTTGAGCTATTCCGTCCTTGAGAAGGAAGCTTTGGCATGCTATTGGGCTGTTGAGCGTTTTAGAAATTTTGTGTGGGGTATGGAATTTGTTCTACGGACAGATCACAAGCCCTTGAAGGTTATTTTTCGAAAGCAAGGGTTTAGATAAGGTTTCACGCAGAGTAGCCGGGTGGGTTACCAGGATGCAGGCGCACAATTTTTCAATGGAGCTTATACCTGGGAAGGAGAACATTCTTGCCAACAATCTTTCAAGGATAAGGGTTGTATCCCGGGAAGGGTTAGATGAGGAGATGGAAATGGAAATGGTGTTTGTGAACACAGAGGGAATTGTGTCTAGGCAAGAGTGGTTGGTGGAGATAGGTAGGGACACGATAATTAATAAGGTGATCACATATGTAATGACGTCTGCTTGGCCTAACACATCTGATTTGGTCGAGGGTGAGAGGCCCTATTGGGAGGTCAAAGATGAGTTATCTGTTTCTGATGGCGTACTGTTCAGGTGGGAGAGAGCAGTTGCTCCGGCAGGTATCCGAAAAAGGATTATCGACCTAGCTCATAGTGGCCATATTGGAGTTACCAAGACCAAAGGGGTGTTGAGATCAGATTATTGGTGGCCGGGATTCGACAAGGAGGTTGAAAATCATCTAGCAGAATGCCATTTTTGTATCAAGAGTGGGAAGAGGGTTGAGGCTAGAAAACAACCCCTGATTGATGTGGGCGTCCCAACAAAAATTTGGAGTGATAAAGCAATGGACATTTTAGGTCCAGTTGAGCTGGGCTATGGCCGAGGAAGGTATGTGGTACTGGTGGTTGATTTATTCTCCAGGTGGGTAGGCTTCAAGGTTGTGCGTGAAATATCGGGAGAGAACATGGTGAAGGTGTTACAGGAAACCTTTGCGAGTCAGGGACTACCTGAAAGTGTCCTTACCGACAATGGAAATCAATTCACTAGAGGGTTGTTTCCTGCATATTTAAAAAAGTGCGGAGTAACCCTAAGAGGGCAGCTCTTTACCATCCCGAAACTAACGGAGTAGTTGAAAGACTAAATAGATGTGTGATGGAGAGCGTACACATGGGAGAGCAGTGTGGCTTCGACAAATTAGTGACCATTCAAAACAGAATGTGGACGTTGCGCATGGCACCCCACGCAACTACTGGGTTGTGTCCATTCGAACTTATGAGGGGTCGAAAGCCCTTCTCGATGGCGTGTCCTCTATGGTTAGGGAGG
Organism: Ambystoma mexicanum; assembly: GCF_040938575.1. Lineage (NCBI taxonomy): Eukaryota > Metazoa > Chordata > Amphibia > Caudata > Ambystomatidae > Ambystoma > Ambystoma mexicanum. The sequence goes on along the minus strand of NC_090926.1, from coordinate 755,076,590 downwards.
AGCAGGGAGTCGGATGTGGTCATTGATGAAGTGAGAAATGCTCTCAAGAAGAAGAAGAGTGAATGGGTCATGCGAGAAAAGAAGAGAAGAGGAAGAAAGGAATTGCATGTGGAGCGAGGTGATTGGGTAAGAATAAAGAAGGGTGTGGTGAAGAGAAAAGGTGAGTCATTATACTCAGATCCAGTTAGGGTAGTTGCCGTTATGAAGGGTGCGGTGCGTGTGGAAGGCGGTCAGGTTTGGAACAAGAGTAGAGTTGCTACTGTAAAGAGAGGTCCGGTGTGAGGATCAGTGGTGGTGTGCATGAATCTTTGGAATACGTATGAATCTTTGGAAAAAAAGGGAGATGTGTTATGATGTTGATTACTAAGGAACACTGTAGCATGGGAAGCCATGCCATGGAATGTTGGATCAGATTCCTTGCTTCAAGCTCTGATGGTGTCACAGAACCTGTATGTGTTTATGTTGTTCTCAAAGTTCTACAGTGTTTGCTACCCGTTGTGTGTGTCCTAAAAGTTGTGTTCATAAACAAGCTATTTGAATTCTCATGGGGTTGGGGGTTATGGGCTTAGATACAATTATTAGATAGCCTCCTCCTCCCACACTTCCGCAACATTTCTGTGGGCTCAAAAGAGGGATGGGTGTTAATTGCGGTCTATTTACAGTATTTGCGCATTCATATCTGCATTTGCCAAGCTAGAAAAGTGCTGTCTTGAGGTTCACCTCTACTGCTAAATCATCTGTGAGGACTGGCTTCAGACTGATAACTGGTTTCTGTGGGCACAGTTAACTTTAGTACTGCTGCCTGGCAGCAGTGCAGTCATAGAACGACCATTGGGGCATAGGAAGATTGGCGGGGTGTAGGAAACATGAGGTATTGCAAGGTGCATGTGGTGATTTATTGTTGCAATGAATTTACCAAGTATCATTCATTTGTTCATAAAAGATCAGTGACTGTGTTAGCTCAGAGGCTATATTGACATTTTCGTAGTACGAAATATGCTCTTTTCAGTTACATTGAACCATAAAAGCCGAAGACAGATTAAAATATTACAAACCAACAGGGTACACTCTTATGCATAAAACCTAAAGAATATAAAGCATCAGACATTACAATATATTAGCATCAAATCCATATTTCTTTTAAAAATAGTAATTTATGGTGGCAACTGCCCTAAAAATGATTTGATTTTTCTTTAGATTTTATAAAAGAACCGGTTTTCTCAATTGTTTTGCGACAAGGATAAGAGCAATCTTCTAAAAAAGCACAAATACCTACATCGTTAAAAAAGCTGGCAGTGTGGTGTGCAAATACAAAATATCAAGGCAACGCTAGTAACAGAAATATTTGTATATGTACCCATTACTGATGAGGGGACAGACAGTGCTTCTACCAGAAATACTGTACTACAGGACAAAAACAAGTGGAGGATCCTAACAGTTGGTGCCTCGGGAGGATAGCTCAGGGGCAGCGTGCTCGCCATTGAAGCAAGATTATGCGGAGCAACACAGGTTAGTGCTTAGAAACCTCTTGGTATTATGCGTATTATAACTAACGGTTCTAGGTTAAACTATCGAAAACAAAAAGGATCGAATGCCTTTTTTTCGACAAAGGGTTGAAAAAAAGGGTCGAATTTTTTGGGTTCCCCCCTAACCACTCGTTTTCTTTATTAAAAAAACATTTTTTACCAAACCAAACTAAAAAATATATAAATAAATAAATAAAAAATTACCCTTTTTTTCGACCCTTTGACTTTTGCATAAAATGTCATTCAATCCTTTTTTTTCAATACTTTAACTGGACACAATAACTAACCAATTAAATAAAAATAAATAAATGGGGTCACACTCGTAATGGAAAGAGGATCTGGCTGAGTTAAGAGTCTGGTTGGTAGGATGAATTTGGACCAACAGAAAAACAGATTGTATGGCATTCATTAACAACAAGATACAATATTGTTAGAGGTAATGTGTATGGGAATTGGATCAGGGTAGTCCTTCCAGGTAAAGGAGATGTTTATTGGGATCTATTTTAAATCCCCGGAACATGGGGATGTTTTTGATATCTGAAGACAGGGAGTCCAAGTGGAAGGAGGCCAAAAGTGAGAAGGAGGGAAAGCAAGAGCCAGCACATACAAATCAGGGGACAGACACTTTAAGCATTGATTAGGAGTGAAGAACTGGAGTTGGCCAGCCACCGGAGATGGCGTTAGACAGATCTGAGGGCACTATAGGGATAGATTTAAAAGTCAAGAGGAGGATTTTTTTTTTAACAACTTTATTTATTTCGGTCACAGCATAACAAGTAGGTTACCCACATTGGAACAACTCCCATCATTAGCGACATATATGAAATGTGTTCACTCTCTCCCCTCAGCGGCCCCCATCGTGACCTCCCCTATGCCCGCAATGCTCTGATGGTCTGGGGATCCGTCTGGGCTCCGGGGCCCTAAAAGGTTCGTCACCAGGCGCAGTTGAGAGTTAACGCTGGGAATCTGCTATGGTAGTCCAACAATGGAGCCCAAAAGTCGGTGAAGCGATGGAGGGCCCCCTCTTTCGCTGCTGTGACTTTCTCAGCCACTAGTATTTCCCAGACTTTTATCCATCAGAGGGGCAGTATGGGGCCCTCTTGCATTTTCCATTTATGAGCCACTGTGATCTTGGCTGCTAGTAGTAGCTGAGTCAGCAGTTTGGCGGAGCGTCCTGTTTTAGGGTAGCAGTCCGTGCTTGCTACACCCAGAAGAATCACTTCTGGGTCCATCGGCAGACTGCGTTGGGTAATGTCCTTAATGATTTGTATGATCCCTTTCCAGAAGGACTGCACCGTTGGGCAACCCCACCACATGTGGAAGAAAGACCCCCTTTCGCCACATGTCTCCACAAGCACGGGTCTATAGATGTGTTGCAATGGTGTAGGCGGACTGGGTAGAGGTACCATCAGTGGAGAAGCTTGAGGGCACATTCTTTGTTCGTAACGCATCTGGAGGTTGAGTTGATCCTTGTCCATATCTCCACCGACGTCTGGTCCTAGATGGGGTGTCCTAGATCTGCTTCCCATCCGGCCATGTACGGGGGTCTGACCTTTAATATATCCTCCTGGAGGAGGCGATACAGCTTAGTGATCCACTCCCGGTGTGCGTCTTCCTCCAGCGAATGTTCAAGGGGTGCAGGTCCCAGGTCGCCCCCTGACGAACGGCCGGTTGCGAGATCTAGTGGCGTAGTTGAGCATATGTGAACCTCTCCCTCTCCGTCAACTGGAGGCGGCCTTTGCATTCTTCGAAGCTGAGCGGAGTGTTGCCCTCGTAGAGTTGCGAGAGGGAGCGGAGACACCATGCGGTCCATCGGCTGAAGTTTGTTGCCTCCATCCCTGGGGAGAAGTAGTTTGTGAGGTTGGACAGACCCAGGCCGCCCCATTTAGCTGCTCCTGTCATGACTTTCATTGGTATTCTAGCCCTGCGTCCCTCCCAAACAAATTTCACAAGCTTCTTCTGTAGCTGCTCCAGGGCTTGTTTCGGGGGGAAACCGGGGGAGCGGAGCACAGGTACAGCAATCTGGGGAGGAAGTTAATTTTGCATGCTGTGACCCGCCCCAGCAGGGAGATTTCTTGGCTGTCCCAGCGTTGCAGGTCGTTCTCCAATTCCTTGAATGGGGAGGGGGAGTTGGCTGCGTATAGCCTTTTCGGGTCCGCTGTGAGGCGTATCCCTAGGTACGCTGATGAATCGGAGCTTCATGTCAGTGGGCAAAGTGCTTGAAGGGTGGCTATGAGGGGAGCACCCAAATTGATGCTCACCTGAAATCCCGCTACTTGTTCAAACACCTTCATTTCAGTTAGAATGGCGAGTAGCCTGACAGTTGGTGATGGAAATCCTCACATCGTCGGCATACAAGGAAATCTTGAACTGCTCCTCGTTTATGTCCAGCCCAGTCATTTCGTTGTTGGATCGTGTCCTTTGGGCAAATGGTTCCATGACCAGGGCAAAGATCAGTGGAGAGAGCGGGCGGCCCTGCCTTTTCCCACACAAGAGCGGGATCGGGGTTGAGGTCTTTTGGTTAAGTTGCAGTGATGTTTTCGGGGCTTTGTAGTTAGCCAACAACATCCTTTGGTATGTGGGGCCAAACCGGAATGCCTCCTATGTGAGCCGCATAACGTTCCAGTCCACCCTATCGAAGGCTTTGGTGGCATCCAAGGTCAGGACTGCCAGGCCCTGTTGGTCTTGGGTCGCCACTTTGATGAGATTAAGTGCTTGGCGGATGTTGTCCTCGGTGCTTGTGTCTCTGATGAATCCCGCCTGGTCTTGGTCTATGATAGATGGTAGGACCCGGGCCAGCCTGTTCGCCAGTACTTTTGAGTATGTGTTTGCGTCCACATTAAGAAGCAATATCGGTCTATAAAATGAGCATCCTTCTGGGTCTTTGCCTGGTTTCAGGCGCATGATTGTGGTGGACTCCTGCATAGATGGGGCTATAGAACCCGTGTCCTGGAAGGAGTTGAAGAGCTCTGTCAATGGATTCAGAAGTAGGGGGCGAAACAGTTTGGAGAACTTGGGCGGGAAGTCGTCTGTGCCTGGGTCCCTGGGCTTCAAGGACTTTATAGTGTTTCCTCTACCTCTTCGGCCCTAATTGGGGCCTCCAAGGGGGTTCTGTCCGTTTCTGAGAGCTGCGGTAACCGGGCGCATGCCATAAATTGTTCCTTGAGAGCCTGTGGGCAGGGGGCTGAGGTCAGGGTGTTGGCTAGGTGGGCCACCGCCATTTGTAGTTTAGCCTCTTCCCCATACCGGGTTCTGCCCTCTGAGTCCTTCAGAGCGCTGATGTGGTTTTGTCGGCCAGTTCTGGCTAATTTGCTTACCAGGTATCTGTTAGCTTTATTGCCATTTACATAACAGCACTGCTTTGTCCTAATCAGGGACTGCGCCGTGTCCTCAGCATAGTGAGCCTCCAGTTTTGTGCGGGCTAACCTCACCAGTTTGGCCGCTTTGGGTGACCATTTCTTCTTCAGGATCGAGTCTACCTCAGCCATTTCCCCTTCCAGCTGGCTCCTTCTAACGGCTCGCCTCTTCCTGTATGCGGCGACCTGGGCTATTAATTCCCCTCTGATTACGGCCTTCATGGCTTCCCATTGTGTAGCTGTTGAGGTGAGGTCGGGGGGTTCTCCTTAAAGTAGTTTTTGATCGCTTTGGATATAGCGTCTCGGACCACCATATCATGTAACATTGGTTCATATAAGAACCATCTGCGTCTTTCAGGGGGGTCTGGGTCAAAGATCCTTGCGGCGAGAAGGATCGTGGAATGGTCAGACAGAATACTTCGTCTGTGAACTGCAGGAGCTGCAGGCTTGCTAGGATCAGGTCAATTCGGGATGAGGAGCAGTGGACATGGGAGAAAAATTAGTAGTCTGCTGTGTCCGGATGGAGGACCCTCCAGGTCTCCACCACCCCCAGGGTTCTGAACAGGTGGCAGGGGCTCAGAGCAATCTTGAAGTCCCTGGGTGATGGAGCACCCGTTCTGTCCATCAGGGGTTGGGGACCCCATTAAAATCCCCGCCCAGGATCACCAGGCCCTCGAGAAAGGGGAGAAGAGACGACTCCAGTTCTGCGAAGAAGGCCTCCTGACCATCGTTTGGCGCGTAGACCGCGATCAGCATATGGAGTTGGCCATAAAGTTCCCCTTTAACCGCCACAAATCTGCCATCTGTGCTCCGCAGGGTCCCTTTCTCCTTAAAGGAGGTACCTTTCGCCAGCAGGATCACTGTGCCTCCTTTTTTGCTGGTTCCCGAGGGCAGGTATTAAGTCGGGAATGCCCGGCAACGTAGCCTAGGGAAGTCTTATGCTAGAAGATGTGTTTCCTGGAGGAACACTACCGAAGCTTGGAGGTCTTGCAAGCGGCGGATGGTGGACTTACGTTTTACGGGGGAGTTCAGGCCCCAAACATTCAAAGAGATATAGCGTAGCTTGGTATGTGGTGGGGGGAGGTCCACTGGTCGCCTTCAGTGATCAGGTGGGTGGTGGGGGAGATTAATCGACTGCTGGCGGGAGTCTTCCAGTGGAGGGTTGTGGATGCAGGTCAGCCGTAACCAGGTTTTAACATTATCCCAGCCAGGGACAAAAGTGGCCCAGTAACCGAGAGGGCCGGGAAGGAGCCCGCCCAACAAAAAGGCAAAAACATAAAGTCAACCAAACTAGGCCTAGAGGGCCTCGTGCTGGAGTGACTGTCCATCCACTCGGCTGGGGCATTGCGTGGGATGCCCGGGTGCCAAGAGTATAGATTCCGGCATGGGGAATCGACAGTTGGTTATTAGTCGTGCGCGGCGGGGCCCTTCCCTCCTTTCAGGACTTTCATCCAACGCTGTGACCTTGGCGTTGAGCTGTGTGGTTTATCTGCCGGGGAGGCAGTCAGGTCTTCTTCAGGGGTCGAGGCCTCACCCCCCATGATGCCACAGGTGTCCTCAAGATCATGGATCACCCTTGTCTGTCCCTCAAATGTGAACTGGAGCGAGGCCGGGTATAGCCACCGATATTTGATCTTTTGATCCTGTAAGAAAGTGGCCAGCGGTCATAGGCCTCTCCGACGTTGAACTGTTGAGGTGGCTAAGTCTTGGTAAAGCTGTATGGTGGCCCCCTGGTATGTAAGGTCCCCCTGTGAGTGGCTGGCCGCCATGATTTCTTGTTTCGTGCTGAAAAAGTGGACCCTGGTGATCACCTCAGGGGTAACGGCCGTCGGGGTACTCCTGCGACCTCACAGTCTGTTAGTGCGGTGCAGGAGGAGCAGTGACTTATCACAGTCTGAGAGGAGGGTTTGGAAGAGATCCCCGATGTAGGCAGGGAGGGCTTGGTCCGATATCGAGGCGGGGACCCCCTGATGTGGATGTTATCCCTGCGGGCCCTATTTTCCAAGTCTTCCTGTTTGCGGTCCACGTTCTCAGTATTGTCCTGCAGTGATTGGAATTTCCGTTGCAGCTCCGCGATCTGGGCTGAGTGTTCCATGACTTGGTCTTCTGTGTCCGCAACCCTATGTACCACCTCCTCCATACGGCCGTCCAGGCCCTCTATCTTAGTCGTGACCTCTGACAAACAATTGCGGAACTCCATCTGCTAGAAGGGCCTGGATATCTTTCTTTGTGGCCCAGTGCCCCTGGGATCTCGTGGGCGATGGGGGTCAGACCAAGGGGGGGTCCGGTTGTTTTGATTTGTCCTTCAGCTGCAGCAGGTTAGCTATGTCTGCCGATTTTGAACCCTTTTGCTTAGTCATTTCAATGCCTGGGTAGCCGTCCGTTCAGGCAGGTGTCACCCAGAGGGTTTTGTTGAGGGCAGCACTCCGTGTTATAGGGGCAGGTGCAGAGTGAGCCTCCCACTTCCCCCGGCTGGGTGCACTGGCCTCGGTGAAGCAGTATGTTTGGGGCCCCCCTCCCGTGTTAGAGGGGGGCACCTAGTTCAGGTAAATGAGCGGCTTGGTTTCCCCTGCAGCGGTCGCAATGTTGGTCAGGCCTCTTACCTCCATATCTCTATGTCGGTAGTGGGGGGGTCCGGGCTGTTTCTAGGGCTAGGCTGGATCAGGCTGGGGTGATGGGCTGGGGCCAGGAGCCTTACTTCAGCAGGTGGCGGTGGAGTGTAGTGGTGGGAGAGGACTCCCCAAATTTTCTTCAGATCCGCGGGGACCCGGGTGAAGGAGGTCTTGGGGGGCCGTTACCACAGGCAGGGGCTCCCCACAGCAGGGTCACTCTGAGCTCCTCCTGGTGGATGCTGGGGCCGGCCGGCCCAGTGCCTGCAATGGGGGAGTACAGGTTACAAGGAGGTTCAGCCTCGGTTGGTGTTGGACCTGCGGTGGCGGGGGGAAGAACTGCAATCCCACTGCGGCGTCACGAGGCTCCAGTGACTACTGGGTAGAGAAGCCTCGGTGACAGTCTGGGCAGAGAGTCAGTGAGAGCCCGCACTGCTGGACCACCGGTTCACGGGGCCCCCGCAGCCCTCGGATGCTTCTCCTGGCCACAGGCAGTCCCTCTGCACACTCCGGCTGTAGGATGGTGGGCCAGGTTGGGTGCGGCTCCTCAGAGGCAGCTGCTGCTGCTTATCACTGGTGGAGTGCTGGGGTCAGCGGCCCAGTGAGCCAGTGAAGAGGGAGGGCAGAGGTCCGGCCTTAGCTGCAGTCAAGTCCGTGGTGGTGGGAGGGTTAGTGGAGGTCCTGCCAAAGCATCCCAGGGCACCAGAGGCACCAGGGCCAAGACACTCCGGTGATCGTAGGGCAGAGAAGCGACAGGCACCCATGCGGGTAAACCCTTGGGCGCAGGGTCCCTGCAGCCCTCCGGGGCTCCTCCTCGCTGCGGGAGTCCTCATTGCGCTCTGCAGCTGCAGGATGTTGGGCTGGGCTGGGGGCCGCGGCTGCCCTCTGGATGTTGTCGCGGCCGGGGATTACCTCCGCTGTGGTCTCTGTCGGCGGGCTGGATTGGGTTGGAGGGTCAATGCAAGTGGAGAAGTGCCTCAGCGGCGGTCTCCGACCCCTCGGCTCAGCATCTTCACACGGCTGCCATTTTGGGCATTAAGTCCGGGCCCAGGGTCGGCCTCAGTGGTCAGGCAAGCAGGAGCTTCCCCGCTCCGATTCTTGCCCAGAGTCGGGCTGCAGGCTCTTGGGATATTCCGCTGCCAGTCAAGCTGTCTCCATCCTGGGAGTTGGTCTAAAAGATAGGCATTTTGGGGCAGAAAGCCGGGCGTCCCACGGAGCTCTTAGTGAGGCGTCCGCATCGTCGGAGCCTCAAGCCACGTCCCCAAGAGGAGGAATTTTAAGGCGGATCAGTTGTACTTAGACAATCGGTGTGGAGGAGAAAGGGAGAGATGTGTGAGAGGATGTTGAAATTTATATACAGTGCAAGTAGCCAAGCCTAGTTCTTTGTTGATTGGAGCAAATGAGTAGAGGGGACTGTTCAGGAGGAGGCTAGAACAGTAATCATGTCAGTTGAGAATGAGGATAGAAATCAAGGTTTTAGCGGAGAGATGGGTAAAATGTGGATAGATTTTCAGATATTTTGAAGGTTCATCCTAGCTGTTGTGGCAGCTAAGGTGATGATGTGTTGAGGTTGCTGTTAAGGAGGACCCCAGGCTTGTGTGGCATAGGGAATGGTGTGAGAAGATCTTGGGAATGAGAGAAGGGGTAGGGCTGAAGACACACTGGAGTGCAGAGGTGTTGCTAAGGGGGCTACAGACCCAGGGCATTTGGTTGTAGCCCTGGATAGAAGCTCAGAGGCTATAACAAAAAAGGCTAGCTAGGCCGGAGTCCCAACCGTCCCAACATTAGCATAGCCCCAGATCTTTTCCAGACCTAGCAACACCCCTGCTGAGGTGGATTACTTATTACTGACTGGTGCTGACAGGCAATTGGATCCTGTACCACAAGAGAGCTATTACTTTCACAGACTGAGAAGATAGTAATTATCGAGTTTTTCTCATTGCAATAGGCATTCTTAAAGACATATCTGGGCTTCAACATCCCTTAGCATGCGATATTGTTTACAGTGGGAGTTTGGAACCTTCCTCTTGATCTCTTTGAGTTTTTAATTAAATGCGATCAAAATACTTCAATATAAGAAAAAGAAAATATTGTAGGATTTAATTGTGCTTCATACGCACAAGGAACATAAGTTATTTTATAGTCATGCATGCATAGAGGAATCTCGTTTCATGTTAGGCAGAACTAAAGATACGTTTAACTCAGCAGGAAAAAAAACAGGCAGACTTCTTGCCTTGTACTTTAAAAACAAGAACATTTCTGGTCAGATAGAACAGCGAGTACAGTGCTCACTTTGACATCTGTGAATTGTCTGCCAACGCAGGTTCGAGTCCCCCCAGGGACAAACTCACCTAACACAGCCTTTCATCCTTTCGAGGTCAATAAATGAGCACTACACACTGTGGGTAATAATAAGTAGCGCTCAGATAACTCAGGGTTCGTAGCACTATATAAATGAAAATTATTATTACATCTAAAAGGACTGAAGGCATCAAAGCTAGAAATGGGGCTATCAAAAGCAACCATACAGATATTATGGAATTCTTTTTTTTTTAACAATCTTTATTTATTTTATGAGACAGACAGGGGACAGTGCTATGACAAAATAAGCAGGATTCAGCAATGCGAATCATTAAAAGGATTAATCAATAGGATAACGTGAACACAGTCCAGTCATGTTTTGGTTGTACACTCCAGGTGATAAAACAACAAACAAGCCCCGAGATTATCTAGCAACCATTACAATACGGCAAAGTATTTGTACAACCCCAGTTTGTACGCCCCATAATATGAGTATTGTGAGTAGTTGATAAAGGGAATGGAGGTCACCATATAGGTTGCCCCCCATTAGAGCCGTGATTTATTCTGAGACAAGCATTTCCCAGATTTTTCCCCCACCACATCACTGTCACAGGGCCGTCCAGGGACTTCCAGTTGCGAGCCAGGGAGATCTTGGTGGCGAGTAGGTTGTGGGTGATCAAGTTGGATGTGTTGCCTGTAAGCAAATACACCGCATCACCTTCATCCCCAAGCAAGATTACCAAAGGGTCAAATGACATTGTCACCTTTAGCATAGATTTCATATGTGAGAGAACCTCTTTCCAGAAGGTTTGGACCTTTAGGTAAGAGACACCGCATGTGATAATAGGTCCATCTTTCTGGGCTTCCCCTCCAGCAGGTTTTGGGGTAGGGATGGGCCAAGTGATGAAGCCTGTCAGGGGAGACGTACCACCTCTAACAGAGTATTAGTTGGCACTCCTTGTCTGGTGTGTTTCATGAATTCAACAATGTCTTCACTTCTTTCCTTGGGAGAACTCCTCCCACCCCTCTATATGGCCAGGGGATGGCAGCTTCTAGATGATAATGACCTTGGGGCGGCTATATGAGGGAGGACCACCTGGGGGGAGATAGCTCTCAGGGAAACCCAAAGTCATCAACAGAGGAAATCACATATCGTCCTTTTCCCCTAAAGGGTGCTTCCCCAATCCCCCACGCCTTAATGTTACCCTCAATTCTCATCTCAGTATAAGGAAAGAGTGTCTGGGCATCGAATTCCAAGTAGGAAAACTAAGCGAGCCAATGACTGCAGGTAGGGCATTTAAACAGAGATATCCACAGGGAAGACATCGATCAACTCGGTACTGACCAAGGGACAGCCAGCCAGAAGCAAAGTCTGTGGAACCAACCATATCAGGAGAGTAACCAGAGGAAGAAGACTGTCCTGCTTGGTAAGCTGCGAGAACACCACAGTGAAGAAAATGGCGTCCCGAGGTGCAGCTGTGCTGGAGACCAGCTTCTGCGCTAGCAGACTCTAGGAAGACGTGTGGCAGGCGAGCGAGACATGCAGCCAGGTCCAGAACCATGCAGCAGAGGTGGTGAGCCCCAGAGAGGACCCTGGGATACCCGCAGGCCACTGGTGGTTTACCGCCAGAAACGCTATCTCCGTTGCAACAACCCAGTGAGTCCGCCCGAGGGAAGAGAGGACACCGGGGTATGGAAACAATGGTGCCGAAAGGCAAACAAAGTGAATGTAATGAACGAAACAGAAAGAAAGGTGCCATATAATTTAAAGAACCAAACCATATAAGAACAAGAGACTGTTCCAGTTGCAAATGTGTGCATTTATTCAAACAAAGGTGCCAAAAGGAAACCATAGCAAATAAGCTAAATGAGATGGAATGAAAGGTGCCAAATAACTTAGAGATTGAATGTGTCATAACAAGAGACTGTTATAAGTAAAAGAAGCCCTGCCAGGAGAGTATACCAGGCATTTCAAAATACAAGTATATATGAAGACGTGTAAAACCCTGGCAGGAGAGTTTGCCAGGCATTGAAATCGCAAGTGTTTGAGAATATGAGACCAAGTGTATGAAAACAAGTGGTTGACAAGCAAACAAAGCCCTGGCAAGAGAGTACACCATGCATTTGAAAGCAACAAGTGTTTGTGGAAAAGGCAAGCCCTGGAAAGTTGACTTTCCAGGCAAGGTCAAAATGGACAAAGTTATATGAGAGAATCCTGACAGAAATGTATTAAGAGATAACCAAGGAGTGTGAATAAAACATATCCCACAGTAAGAGGAAGCCTGGCAGGAGAGTACACACGGCAGTGCTTTGTATAATTATTCTAATGATATAAAGGAATTCAGAGAACTGTTATTAAGTGAAGCGATATACAGGTGAAGGGAATTACCCTTTGGAGCTGTGTGCTATATTTACTTGGAACTTTTGTGTTTGAGTTAACATTTCTTTATTTGAACATCCACACGCTTTTTAAGACCAAAGACATTTCCCTTTCACTTTAGAGTTGATTTTAGAATGTGAGGTTCAGAATAGTACTTTGGACACAGGACGTATTTTTTTGAGAATTCAGACATTTTGTTTTTGGAGGGAAAATACCTGTTAGTGCAGGGACAGAGAGGCATCTGTCCAAACCCATTTTGTTTAATGAAAATCTATAGCCAAAACATGAATCCACTGTGTCTGAGTTTCATTCCTTACTCTTCACAGGTGCATTTGGCGACCTTGTGATTCCGTTCCCATATGACTAGTCAGGACTCCTCTCCGATTTGGATGCACATGTCCGGACCCTCTCTCAGTTGTCCATGTATGGTAGGCGCTCTTGGTGGTCATATCGGTCAAGCAAGTTGTAGAGCCCTGAAATTCTACACTTGGAATGGCCTGTTAAGAATCTGAGGTAAAGGGTCTCTGGTGCCTCTTTCTTTAATAGCGGGATGGCTGACCCAGCGACAGAGCTGAGAATATCTCAATCTTTCCCCTTCCTGCAGCTAAAACAATCGTTTACAATCTTCAAAAGTAAGTGGGGACCCCTCCTTAAAATGTTGTCTAAGTTCATACAACCAACCAGAAGACCAGGGGGAGAAAGCCAGTTTTTGCATGTCTGGGGAGAATTCAGGTTTACAGACGCTGGAACGGTAATGGACCCAAGCCCAGAGGAGTACCCCACCTCTTAGTCGCAGTGTTCCAGCATGTGCGTGTGTGTAACAATGAGGATAGGCGTGTTTGGCCCACCAGGTTTCAGGACAATTTAATGAACGGCAGTTGTCGTAGTGGGATCTGAGTCATGGCTTGTTCTATTTTCTACCCTGCTTATGTCCATGAGAAAATGTGCAATAGGTGAGAGGCTATATAGTAACGGCATACGTCTGGGACTCCCAGGCTGCCCACATTTTCTTTCCTCAGTAGGACCCTTTTTGCTATTCTGGGTTTAGAGTGTTTCCAGATAAATCAGAGAATTGATCCTTGAAATCGAGTGTAGATTGTTTATGGGGACCTTTGTCGAGATAGCAGTGAAATGGTATATACGCTTCAGGATGATATACATTTTGACTGCAGTAACCTGAACCAACCACGAGAAGGTTTGCTTCTAGTAGCGTTTGAGATCAGATTGTATGTCTGTAAAGAGGGTGGGGGAAGTTGGTTGTATACAAATTCTTTATATTACTAAGAATCTTTATCCACAGGTAATCAATCCAGTCCCGTACCCATTCATTTTATGGGGCCGATCTTAGTCATCGTATCATGTTCCGCAGGTGGTACCGCCAAAGCAAGCCCTTGGGATTTGGCGTAGTCAACTTAAAATCCAGAAAACGTGACCAAAGTCTACTAGCTCAGCCATAAGGGCTCTACAACTTCTACAACTGGAGTCTCAGTTACCGCAAACAGGACATCATCCACATGTACGGAGATCCTATGTTCCCACCATTGATGCGGGATACCTCTGATGTCAGGGTGGTTGAGAATCTGGGACGCAAAGGGCTCCATTGAGAGAGCAAAGAGCAGAGGGGACAAAGGGCAACATTGCCTTGTGCCTCTGCAGACCTCAACCAAGGCAGTTGAGGTCCAGTTAAGCAAAACTCGGGTGGAGGGCGAAGAGTAAATGGCCAGCAGGAATTTTCTAAATCTCGGGCACAGCGCCGACTGCAGGAGGACTGCCCTCAGGTATGACAAATCAAGTAAGTCAACATCCTTATGGCATCCAGGGCTATAAGACCTGCACTCAGGTTTTGTTTGCCCACCACTTCCAATAGATGAAGGGCTTTTCTAATGTTGTCATGAGTGCAACACCAGGCTATGAAGCCCGACTGATCCAAGTGGACAGGTAAAGGTAAAATTGTCATTAGGTGGGTGGGCAGAATTTTTCAGTATATTTTAGCATCGTTGTTGATGAGGTCAATAGGACAGTATGAGCCAGCAGCTTTGGGGCCTTATTTGGTTTCAGAATCAGGATAGTGAAAGATTCCAGCATGTTGGGCGTAATTGTCCCCGAATCCGTGAAGGAATTAAAGAGTTGAGTTAGGTATGGAGCAAGAACCTCACCATAGGTTTTTATAAAATTCGGAGGTGAACCCATCTGGCCTCGGAGTTGTGTTTTTAAGTGACTTAATAGCTGTGGCAACTTCAGCTACTTGTATGGGCTGCTCAAGTCAGGCAATTGTCTCTGACAAGAGGAACGGGAAGGCGGCCAAGTGCATATAGTCCTGAAGAATATCAGAGTCTGGCGAGACTGCTGCGGTAGACGCAATATGATACTTATGAACCCAGGCCAGTTTGTCGTGGTCCGCCAGAAGGAGCAACCCCTCATCATCCAGCAATGCGTGGATATTGTGGTGGGTTTTGTGTTTCACAAGTTTACGCACCAGGATCTTGTTAGTAGAAGTAATGTTTGACCTTTAGTAGGGCTTGGGATGTTCTCCCTGCCAAATGGGCCTCTAATTTGGCCCTGGCTATTTTCAAGTGTTGCATAGCCGTAAGGGACTCTGAGAGCGTGTGGGCAGCCTCTCTAGTCTGGACCTCCTCCTCCAGTTGCTGCCTCGGACGAGATCTGGTTTTCGCATAGGACGAGGATAAGCTCATCGCCAAACCCCTGACCACCACCTTCATTGCGTCCCAGACTGTGTGCAGGGACACTTCTTCTGTGAGATTGTTCTCAAAGTAAGAGGTTACAGCCATTTTGATCTCTTGGCGGATTACTAAATCTTTAAGTATCCCGCTATAAAACCTCCAAGGCTTACGAGTCAGAGGTGGCCGATCCCACAGAAAAAGGGACAGGGACAGGGACACTGGGGCATGGCCGGAGAGGGCAGTGATATGTATGGTGGATTCGGGGGTCATGGGGACCAAAGATGAAGAGGTGAGAAGTGTGTCAATACATGAGAACTTCCTGTGAATATGAAAATAATGAGTGAAGTGCCTGCAGAAGTGATTTCACAATCTCCATATATCTACCAGGTTCAATTCTCAGAGGTGCTTCATGAGGACCAGCGAGTTCCTCAAGTCCCCCCTGGTAGTGTGTAGGGACTTATCAATTTTGGGATCGCGAGCCAAGCGCATTTGCAAATATTCTCCACTGAATTCGGATATGCTCATACATATTCATTCTGCACATCTTGCAAACCTAACTGGAATATAATGCTCTGTGTGCCGACAAAAGTAGCCCTATACACAACTGGTCTCCATTAACATGGGAAGTTCTACAAGTGTAGTCGAAGTTATCACGTCACATTTGGTTCAAAGAACTTCAAATCTCCTCAGTTTCATTTTCCGAGTGTAAAATATGTGTACACAGGTATACAGGTAGGTATTTGTACGGGTATTTACATTACATGCACGATTGAATATATGCACCGATATACATGTAATATTGACAGCACATGTATGGTTAGCATTATATTCCATGTCCAGGCGGATGACAGGGTGGAAAATGTTATTTGGGTTGGTTGCTTGTATGGTACACCCGGTCCAAATCCTGCCTAAGGACTGCCATGTGGGTGATTCCATCCGCTATGGCGTCCAGAAAACCCAGTACAAGGCCGATTAAGGAGACCCCGGTGTGATCGCCGGTCAAGTGGCACAGCGAGTAGAGCGCTCGCTTTGACATCAGTGCAGAGCCTGCGAATGCAGGTTCGAATCCCGGCAGCGCCAAACTCAGCGTTTCATCCTTCCGAGGTCGATAAATGAGCACCACACACCGTGGGTAATAATAAGCAGCGCTCAGATACCTGAGGGTTCGTAGCGCTATATAAATGCCAAATTATTATTATTATTATTATCGCCAATGCCATCAGCAGACCTGTGCAGGCCACGGTTGGCAGCAGAGCGCTCAACCAGAGTCTGCCTACTTCCTCCAGGAGCTCACAGCTCACGCTTCCCAGCACACAGCAGGAAGCACCTGCTCAACCACGTCGCAGGGTAACAGCATTACACATGCACCAGCCTACAAAGCTCAGAGTGAAACTGCTCACAGCCCACACAGGCCCATTTCACAGATCCTGGCCGCGGTGTTGTGTGCACTTTACAAAAATCATTTACAATTTCTCAGATAAAATTTTTAAAGGTAATAATGATAATTATGTGTTATATATATATATATATATATATATATATTTACATATATAGCATTTTCCAGAGAACATATGTACATAGAATATCACACAACTGAAGTTGGTACTCATTTATCGACCGTGGAAGGATGAAAGGCTGAGTTGGGCCCACTGGGATTGGAACCTGCGAATCACACACAGATCACAGCAGCAAGTGCGCAACCCGCTGAGCTAGTTTACCAGTGTTCATAATTTGGTTAGGTCATAACGCAAATGTAATTCTGATGAGTGTGTTAGTGTAAACTGGGGTATAAATAAAAATCATATACAGTAACACCCCTCTATCCCCCACTGCATGGGATGAAGTACCCCTGCTCTCAGGCTATTGCAAGTCACTAAGTAGATGACTTAGAGGCATAGGGCCACAGGCCAAGATCCTTCTGAAGGACAGTTATCATTATGTACGCATGGAGGTACTTTGTTTTGTGTAATACCAATGCATTTTCAGCTGTGGCTGTTGTTTTGAAGGATGACTGTTGGCTGTTAGTACCATTAGAAGTTTGACGCCGGAAGCATGGTGCTTGCCATTTGTTAGGTTTTCGATGGAGAGTACATGGCTGTCTGTCTTACTTGATCACAAGAACCTACTGCCATCGCTGCTGGCACCAAATTGTGGGTGCACATGTCAGTGTCCGCGTTTTATTTTTTCTTTAGAGAGCTTTCTGGATTTTTCTAGGATAAGTGTTAGCAGCTATCTTTTTCTTGTTGGTAGTTTTCTGAGAGCGGCTGTCAATTATTTTCCATTAATTTATTTTTTTGTTATAATGGAATTGCGTATAATAGGTTCTACTAATATCCAACTCTGTGGTGCTCAGTGGAGTGTAACCAAGTGGCCTGCAGCAGCGTCAGCTAATGTCAGTAGTGAGCGCTTAACAAATGGAGCAAAAACACTAACACTTATCTGATAGTGGTAGGTGTAGGGCTTTGAGAAGTTATGGGATTTCCACTCTGCACACTTTGCGAGGTTTGACACAAAACACTACAAACATTACAAAATGTTTCACCGGCACGATTAAATGCCTGCAAATTGGGTTTGGCAGACATATGAGTAAGCACATGTGATTATTAGCATAATATATGATGCTTTGAAGAGCGGCGTGTTTCTGCTCCACAAATAGTAACCAAAGAACACAGTGCGCTAAAGCTGCTCCCTGAGAAAAGGAAGTGTACAGTCTGTTTCCACTGATCTTTTGTTTCTGGAAAATTATATTCACACACACCAAATCATTGCACTTTTTGGCTCCTGGTGCTGCTGCTTCTGTCAGGGTGGGCATTCGAATGTCAGTGCCAAAAGCCGACTTTTCAGGAACATGTAGAACTCAGGTTAGCCTTAGATTCATGGTGACTTCCTTAACTAGCATTAGGTGTTTTGTGAAAGCAGTCAGGTGGTGCGCTTTGCAAAACATTCTTGCATAGCTGGGACAGTAGCAGAGGCAGCATTTGGTGCAGGGGAAGCGGGGAGTGCAGATAAAAGGGCGCCAGTGCCACTTTGAAAAAATATGGGGCCCTTTTTCTTTATGATTCAACAAAAGTCAATTTCAGAGTTTGTATTTGATGGCAGATGAGTGCCCTGATTGCTCAGTTCTCGCTGATGGGCTTTAGACTCTGCATTACCAAAGCTATTAATGGCTCCTTTCAAACAGGATCTGTCCCTCGGGAGTTGAAGTCTGCTAGGGTGATCCCTCTTTGGAAAAAAAAACCTTGGACCCTACTACTCCATCTAATTTCCGTCCTATTTCACTTCTCCCTTTTCTGGCTAAACTTTTAGAATCATTGGTGACCCCCCTTACTATCCACTTTTCTAGAATCTTCTAATTTTCTGGACCCCGTTCAGTCCGGGTTCCATCCCGGTCGTGGCACGGAGAGTGT
Source organism: Ambystoma mexicanum (assembly GCF_040938575.1). Lineage (NCBI taxonomy): Eukaryota > Metazoa > Chordata > Amphibia > Caudata > Ambystomatidae > Ambystoma > Ambystoma mexicanum. Next base: position 755,058,330 of record NC_090926.1, on the reverse strand, counting down.
TCTGGTCGCCGTCTTGGACAATATGACCAGGCTGGTGGATGCAGGTGGAGTGGGTGCCCTGATTTTGCTAGACCTATCATTGGCTTTCGACACTGTCGACCACTCTATCCTGCTATCTCGCCTCTCCCAGTTTGGTATATCTAGACAGGTACTAGCTTGGTTCAGTTCATTCTTGCAGATCGTACTCAGACCCTCTTGATGCCTTCTTTTCTCTCTGCTCCTTGTCACCTCAGTTGTGAAGTGTCCCAAGGCTCCTCTTTGTCGCCTATATTGTTTAACATCTATATATGGGCCCTTGTGCGTCTCATCCGCTCCTTCGGCATCAGGTGCTACTCCTACACCGACGACACCCAGATACTGATCAGATTAGACCTTGATCAGACTGAGGTGTCGTTGTGCTTGTGGGGGTGCCTAACTGCTGTTGGAGATTGGATGAACCACAACCGGCTCAAATTGAACGGAGACAAGACTGAGGTGATGGTGGTTGGCTATCCCCCTGATCCTACACTCTGGGTGTCCTCCTTCTGGCCATCCTCCCTGGGACCCCTACCGACTCTGGTTAAGAAAGTGAAAAACTTGGTTGTGGTTCTATCTGCATCCCTCTCTATGGACCAACAAGTCTCTGCGGTCTGTCAGGCTGGTCATTTTCAGCTGAACATTCTGAGAAGAGTATTACTCCTGATCCCGGCCCCACTGCACCCTCCTGCACCCTCCTGTGGTTGCTGCCATGGTTCTATCACAAATAGACTATTGCAACTCTTTGTATCTAGCCCAACCAAAGGGCCTTATTAAACGGCTGCAGCGGCTGCAAAATTTGGCCGCAAGGGTAGCCACAGGTTCCCCTTTTGGCGCGCACAACTTCCCTGTGTTACAGAACCTGCACTGGCTCCCTGTGGCTCAATGGGTTGAATTTAAGACCTTGTGTATTGTACACCGTGCCCTTCATGGTCAGGGAGCAGAATACCTTCAAGCCAAGTTTATGCGCTATCACCCTACTCGTCACCTTCGCTCAGCCACTTCCGAACAACTGGTTGTTCAAAAGCACAACAGAGACCGGGTTGGCGGCCGGGCCTTCTCTATTGCTGCAGCAGTTCTGTGGAATAATCTCCCACTTATCATAAAGAAAACCCCTAACTATCTGGAGTTTAGAAGGTGGGTTAAAACCTACCTATTTTGAATTTTCATGGGGCTGTCTCCATCTCTCTTGGCGCCATGATGCCTTCGGGTGACTGTGTGCTTTATGAGAATCACTAACATAATATAACATTGCTGCAAGGACGTCTGGGCTTGGTAGCCCTGAAAATGAAGAAGAAAACACTGGCCAGCATAGGATAAGATTGGTATCGGGTGATAACCAAGCACATGTGGAGGGGCCAGAGACTGGGACCCTCCCAACTCCCTCACTCCGCCTCTGGGGCAGGACTTGCTCTTACAAACACCCTGATATGCCTCCTGCCCCAGATTGATGGGGGTGACCATCACCCTTGAAATGCATTGTGGCTGGGGACCCTGATGCCATCCCTCACAGTACACAATGAGGGAGTGCTGCATCACTTGCCGATCTACTAAGAACAACCTCAGGCTCATAGGACTGTTCTCTATCAGGCATAATATTAAAATGACATTACTCACAATATTAGCAACTTTAGATGTATAAAAAGCCTTTAATTCTGTAGACTGGCCCTTCCTTTTTGAGGAGCTTCACAGATTTGGCCTGCGATATCCATTTATGTCATGGATAAAACTACTCAAAAGGGCAAGCAGGAGTATTAACACAAGGCAAAACATCTGTCTTCTCTCTAGCTAGCAACACCAGCCAACGCATTGCTGTTGTCTCTCCTTATACCTGTTCATCCGAACCATTGAGCCCTTAGCCTGCTTCTCCATAGTTCCACTTGCATATTTGCATACGGGCATACATACATACACCACTAAGACCACTGTATCACTATATGCCGACGACATGCTCCTTTACATCAAATATCCAGAACAAGATTTAGCCCCGAAAGTGGAAGATATTACGGTTTATGTCAAGCCAGTGGGATTAAGAATAAACTGGGGAAAAATCAAGCTTCTCCCATTAACCTCAGCTACCAAGGAGGTGGGCAGGGAAGTAGGCTGTAAGTGTAAATCATGCACAGTGTTAGGTCCTCACCAATAAGTTGCTACACAGATTAAGCTTGATTTCAAACTGTTTATTTTCAACAAAAATATATGACTGCTCCCTTAGGAGAGGACCCCAACAGATCTTGCCAAATTTTGTTTTTGAAGCTCATGCAAACCAAATGGGTATCCAGTGGTTATCAAAGACTGTACATATATCATACATCGTAGGGCCACAGGAATACAAATATGCATTGAAGAAAATGTCCTGAGACCAAATGTGATACGCTAGACTGTGGGGTTTAGGAACTCCAATAAGGTTAGGATAGTCAATTTTGGAAGAAGAAATATTTAATTAGCAGAATGTTATTTAACTAATGATATGTATAGGAGAATCAACCAATGTTCTAATGTTTGTTTTATTTGTCTTTCTTTTATATGTTTTTGTCTATTCAATGTATTTCTAACGCTAACACGCCTCCCCTTCACCACGCCTATTTTTCTGTCTTACTTTGAATGCACATTGATTTGCTAAAACCAATTTGTAGAATTAATACAAAAGTCTTTTGAAAGAAATGCCCTGATTTGAAAAAGGCACCAGGTGTGCTGAAACACGTGTCAGAGGGCCTATCCTATGGGAGCAGTAATATATTTTTGTTGAAAACAAACAGTTTGAAATCAAGCTTAAACTGTGGCGCAACTTATTGGTGAGGATGTAACACTGTTTTACCTATCGGAGGTGGGGTTTTGACCTCTGTGTTCCTCACACATGCGACACTCTCCACAAGGAACAACAAGAAAACCGGTTGCCGGGAATAACAAGTTGATGGTTGTAACCCCCACTCAAACCCAATGTAAATAATACACAGTTGGCTAACTTGGTATCAAAGTCTTGAGCAACAAAAGGACACTATTTCAAGAAAACGACATAAAAAACTCGAAACTAAAACCAAATGCTGAATACAAGACAGGCAAAAGTCGCAGGAGGCCATTGAGCATAGTACCTGAGCATGTTAGAATGAGGTCTGAGGCATTTCTCAGCCTGCTAATCAACATACTAAAGAAAGTGAAAAGAGTGACTGTGTTCCCCAAATTTCAGCCTGTATTATATATATAGTACCGTCTGAGTCTCCACACGGCCCCTTTCCCTCATCTGCCAACTTCCACACACTTGTTTCTTCCTCATGGTGTACAAAGTATCTATTTGAGAGAAAGAGAGTGACAAATTGATAGAGAGAGATAGAGAGAGAGAGAGAGAGAGAGAGAGAGAGAGAGAGAGAGAGAGAGAGAGAGAGAGAGCAAAAGAGAGAATTGGCATTGGGAGCTAGAGAAATGGGACTGCTTCCGGTTGCAGGGTATTTTTTCTTCTAAAGCCTACTCCCACATTCTCCTGACTAACCGACTCCGCTCTAATATCCTGTACCACCGTACACTACACACACAAACCCTCATAGACGGCCACCACAGGTCTAGCAGGCGCATCAACACCAACCAAGCCTTGACTAGACTCTCCTCTCTATCTCTATCACACTCTCCGACATCAGTGGCTAACAAGACCCAAAGCACTGTAGTCTATCAGATTTTGGTCTCTTCCCTATTGATAACATACTCTCAAGCTTCTCCACCAAACCCAAAGATAGCAGATTGGCACTCAGGAACCAGGTACTTCTGATCTGCAACCATTAACACCACAGCTTTCACATTTGCCCTTTCCATTGACCCACTAATGAACTCCATCCCCCTTTTTTTCTCACAGAGGCAAGTGCAGCAGGGTCAACAATCGTGAAAGATGGGCGCTATACAAGGCCACTTACATTACATTTCTACTCGTCTACACATGCACAGGGCCACAGCACCTGAAACCTGCCTCTAAGATTAACAACTGGTACGACTTTGAAGTTGCAGCCCTGAAACGCAAATGCAGAGCTGTGGAAAAGAAGTGGCAGACCTTTGGCTCACCCTCTGACAAACTGGCCTGTCGCCTGCTCCAAAGACTCTCCATCCGCGCCAAGAAAAGGGACCACATCCAGGTGCGCGTCACTGGTGCATCCAACAACATGGTTGAACTCTTTAAAATCTGCAGGGAACTAGCCAACCCTTACGCAGTCTTGTACTCACCCCTCCCCCCAAAGCCACTGCCAAGCATTGGACACACCCTTCGCTACTAAAACTCAGGATATCCTGACCACCCTTGCATGTATTTCACCCTGTTCCCCTTCCTTCACCCCTTTGCCTCCAAACAGGTTTCCCCCTGCTCCTCCAGAACCATTAAGGACAATATTGACTCTCTGGCACCTCCATGCACTTGCTGATTTCTGCAACCACTCTTTTGCCACTGGATCTTTCCCCTCCTCCTTCAAGAACTCCTTTGTGTGCCCCCTGATGAAAAAACCTTCAGCAGACCCCACTGGTCCAGCCAACTACCGCCCTATTTCTATCACCCGCTTCCTCGGGAAACTCTTAGAGAAGCTGGCCTACCCCAACTAACCTCACAAACTGAACTTGTTGGTTGCCTCCACGACCATCAATCTGGATTCCAGGCATCCAAAGGAACGGAAATTGCTGTTCTGAACAACTGTGAAGAACTGCTTGCATCTCTGGATTCTAACTCTCCAGCTGTCCACATTCTACTTGATATATCCTCTGCCTTTGACACTGTTAATCACTCCATCCTCATAAAACGGCTCCATGATAGCCTGGGTATCTCGCAGCGGGCACTGGACTGGCTGACCTCCTTCCTCACTGATCGTCCGTCCCAGGTTATTCTGGGCACTTTCTCCTCCCCTACCTCTTACTCAACCTGCAGTGTCCTCCGGGCTCCAACCTCTCTCCCTGGCTCTTTAACACATACTTTGCTCCACTGGCACACCTCATCTCCACCTTCTCCCCTAACTTCCAGTGTTACGCAGATGACACACAACTTTTCTTCAAACTTCCCTGTGACCCTCTCCTTACTTCTTCCATCATTCCGGAATGCCTATCTGCCATCTATTCCCGGTGCACTTCCAATGATCTCTGCCTCAATGCCAGCAAAACTGAGATCCCACCTAACGGGACTCCTGCTCCCTCTTTCTTCCCCTCACTCTGGCCATACTCCTTCATCCGAAGCCAGAAACCTTGAAGTCATCTTCGACTCTTCTCGCTCCTTACTCCCTCACATTCAGGACCTTGCCAAGAAGTCCACTTTCAACTCTGGCTTCTAAAAGGAATTCTCAATGTTCTCACTTTCTCCTAGAAGCTCAATGTCTCCAGAACTCTGGTTCTCTATAGGCTAGACTACTGCAATAGCCTTTTCCTGAATCTACCCTCGTCCTCTCTATGACCCCCTCCAGCTAATCCAGAATAGGGCAGCAAGACCTATCCTTGGCATCAAGCCCAGGGACTTCATCTTTCCAGTCCTAAAAACTCTCTACTGGCTCTCGGTTGCTGCAAGGATAAAATTCAAATCCCTCTGTATTATTCATAAGGCTGTTTTGGGTGCGGGGACCGTGTTATCTACAACTGGCTCTCACTAAATACTCTCTGTCTAGATCTTTACGTTCCTCTGGTACCAACTCTCTGTGTGTCAAGTGCTTTGCGAAACAGCGACAAGGGGGCCGATCTCTTTCCTCAGATGGCTCCAACTTATGGAACAGCCTCCCCCTTCCCCTTTGTCTTGAACCGGATCTCCTCAAACTCCAGAAGTTCCTCAAGACTTTCCTTTTCCCCTCCTCCTTCCTCTGCTAAACCCCATAGTTGCTGAGATTGGTGGCCAGGGCACTTATGTGTCCTCTTGGGCCCTGGCCTCCCACACCCAATCACCTCAGCCTCTGCCCGCTCCCAGCACTTGCCTTGGCACTCCCTGGCCTATGCCAGCGTAGGCCTGCCCTTGCCTATTTATTGGCAGCTGACACTTCCTCCACTGGGCACTTACATCTGCAGCTCACTCATAAGCACGAGCACTCCCAGCACTTACCCCCCCACTCCCTTTTCCCCTCTCCTCTGTCTGCACTTGCACGTTCTGAATGCTCACAAGGCCTAGTAGGTCTGCCTTTAACCTTCAGTGTTTCGATTGTTTTTCAATCCCATGTTCCCTCCCTGTTGCTCTGTGGATGCTTTGAAACACAATTTACTTGCTGTATAAGTGCCTAACAAATGCACAACAAAATAAAAATAGATTAAAATCAATTGAGATGCCCACAGTGCCAACTCATTAACTCTCAGATGAGCTGAAAGTATAGCCTTATACAACAGATAAAACTGACTGTACCCAGTGTATGGGAGGAAAGGTCTTCAAGACCCCCTCCCATCCATTCCAACCCACTTGCAGATTATGATTCGTCCCCCGGCCACCCATGCGCCTGTGGACTGGGATGTGGGATGGCTGCAGGACGACCCATATGGATGCATACCTCAGCCAGAAGGCTGATCCCAGACCCCATTTTGTACCACAATCAGACTCAATTTTGTATATGGTACCACAGGCCTCATGGACAAAGGCTGCCTGGAGATCTGCTGCTCTCCCCTCGAGATTGCGCACAGCGAGCCAGTCACCTCCCTCACCCCCGCCCCTCTACATCCCTGCAGTAGGCCTATTCCCACGGGAGACTAGGCGCGAACAAGCTACATGACAAACACTGTATCTTTCACCTTCCGCAGTTCATCGCTGACCTATGAATGACCGGGCAAAGGCTTGGGTTTGAGGAAAACAATTCATCTCCACAAACATTACCCGTCCCTTTGCAGACCCCACATTTATGACATACACTGTGGATAACCCCCCCCCCCAACCTTGCTCTCCTTTTGAAGTGAGAGATGCATATCCCACGCCTGTATGCAACTCTGTTTCACCCACACTGCTAATCCCTCTGTAAAGGTCATAAATCCCCTACTGTAGTTGTGTATGAAGGGGCAGATTCTATGAAACGAAACAAGAAGATCTTTACCTATTTTACTGCGTATGAGGCTATCGGTTAGGTGTCTGGCCCCATACTGTTGGGCGAATCGTATTCTCTGTCAAACACTCGCACTGATGTATGATATGTTAATTTACTTGTTCAATATGATGCAAGGTACACAATCCAGATGCTCACTGGTTCTCCAATACATGTATGTTTACAAACATGTTCAACTAGCATATGGTTCTAAAATGTGTATAATGCAAAACGGTAAAACCACAAGGCTGTTGTAGATAGAGTTTATTTTGTAACATGATACTTGTGATAAACATAAATGTGTAACCTATATTATAATCAGAGCTCGGATATTATTCAATGTACCTGCAACTACACTGACCTAGTTCTACCCTGCATCCTAATGATCCTAATGATTCGTATGTAATCCCGCAAGGTGGACAGGCTGCAGGCCACAGGGCCTTCTCTCCCCTCTCCTGCAGCGCCGCGCACTCAACCCCCACCACCCTCCCCCCTCATGCTGGGCATATGGCTAAAGGCCCTTTTTCTCTGATGCTACAAATGTAACCGCTCACCCTTCTGCTGAGCCTGCACCAAGTATCTACCCTCCTCTCAACCCCCTGACCCGTGATGTCAATATGAACTTGCTGTGCAAGCCCCAGACTCTAGTTAAAGAAATATGGGCAACAAGCCCCTCACCTCAATGCCTTTTAAAGTAACATCAGAGGCCCCCTTGCCGTGTACCACCCCAGCTCACCCCAGACCTATGTCCTCCTGTGTGGCAATATATTTCTTTCATGATAACAAACAAACAAACAATAAATAAGTGTCTTAAGAGATGTAAAGGAATGGCTGAGGAGTGTGACAACATAATCTCATGAATAAGTTTGCCACCTGGACCCATGTATTCTCATTTTTATTGTTCAGGTCAAATGGTTAGTAATATATCTATCATGTGTTAAATTAGATAGATGATGGTGAAAGTATGTATGGCCACAAGGGCAAAAGTTAAATAAGGTAAAATGTAACAGATGAAGACATTGTCTGACCCTGCGCTCCACCCCGATGAGCCCAGCTGATCCGTGCACCCCGCACAGGCACCATGTGGACTTCCACCAATCCTGGAGCAGCGTCCTTAAACATTGTATAGTGTCTAGTGTATGCCACCCAATCCCAACGATGTATGTGCCCCATATAGCATACCTAATTGATGATGTTATTTTGTAATAAATATGAATATCTTTCTACTGTCTGGCAGAGCGCTCTCAGAGTTTGCAGAGTTCTCTGTTTGCCCTATTTGGTTTTGGATAAACTTTTTATCTTCACCCGCACTTGGTCCTGGTCTCATTCCCTCATGGGGTGTGTCCATTATTGACTCTCATTGGGGAGTTCTTATTGCATTTGTGGGGACGCTCACTTTCAAGTGGTGACCCCGACGTGATTTTGTCCCTTCATTCCTTTTGGCACGAGACGTCCCCGGCCACAGCGGAGACCCAGGGTGCGCCCCCTCAAGAGAGCTGCCCGCCTACGGCAACTGGTACACTTAGACGTGCGCACGCAGTATGGCGAGAGGGTACGGGTCCCACTTTGCAAAACCCACCATACCGCTCACCGGAGCCGGGGGCGGCCATTGAGTGCGGGTCAGCGCCTGGACAGACCAGGTCCGGAGGGTCTCGGATCAAGACGGACACGTGAGTATCAAGTGCGAGCAACGCTATAGGAAGCTAGAGGAGGGATATAGGTATAGTCTACGGAGTCAGATGGAGTAAAGGGGGACTAAAGAAAGGTAAAGGGAGATACAGCTTAAGGGGGTCTTGTGTGTCAAACTATTTTTTTATTATTCTTTCTGCATATGGCCATTAGGACAGGTTAAGGAGATTACGAGGTGAAAGAGGAATACAGGAACCTAGCTCCCAAGGGGGTGGAAGGCGGCGCCGCATAGTGCAATCTTGAGTAGTGCTGGGAGTAAAAAGAGAAAATAAGTGGAATCAGTAGGAGTCTCATATAAAGGGAGGCTCGGAGTAGCACAATTTAGAAAAGTTTTATTCATTCTTTCTTGGGTAGGGGGAAATGTAAAGGGGAAAGAAACAGAAAAGAAAAGAAACTATCAAGGGGGCAGATAGCAGGGGTAAGAGGGGACAGGCAGGGAGGATTTTTGTTAAATGTTTTATGTGATATGTTCTTTGGTTAATATCATGTGATTGTCTTATTGTGTTTGTTGCATATAGTGTACACAGACTAGCCGTGGCAGAGTAGGTACTGTCTCACTGTTTTTGCATATTTTGTTATGGTAAGTGTGACAAACTGGAGATCAAATTTGAATATTGTGACACAGAATTGGTAGACAAAGGTATAAAGTGCTATAGTATTGTAAAATTGCATTATTGTAATACAAGGCTCATAAGGTGAAGGAAGGAGTGTTGGGGATAAGAATGGATGCAGAAACACTGTTAGCTCACATCTGTCAGAGTTTGCCAGGTTATGCTGAGAGAATTACCAAATACCATGATCAATGGATCACATAGTTAAAAGGGGAAGGGCTACCCCAGGTATGGCCGAAAGGAGAAAGGAGGATCATTCGACAAAAATGTATTAGACATGGTAGCCACATGTGTATATATGAAATATAAAGGCAAATAGAAGAGAGATATTAGATATCTGGAGACTCTTCGAGGAAGTACCTCCATTTAAGGGAAAAGAACCAACCAAAGAACAGATCTCATCCCCCCTGGCAGTAGGGAATAGTGGGAAGGAGGGGGAAGAGAAGGAAGGTCAAATAGAGGTTGCACGATTGTATCCTGCCAAAACAGAGAACACTACAGGAAACTAGTGCTGTGGACATTGTGAATTAGGACCATATATGGACAATGAAACCGTGCAACCAAAACTCCTTCTGTACAGTGACAATTGTGATATATGTATATCTATGTTTAAGATGACAAAAGTGTAATAACAGTTCACAAAAACAAGAATCCAGAAAGGCTACTAGATTGGGGACTAAGCCTACCCATCTAATTGGTCAGAGTCGGAAGGACCCAAAATCAGGTGGATTCGCTACTCACGTTAATATTCGATTTATTTCTAGTGTATATATGTAGCTAGATCTTCAGATCTGACAGCAGCGAAGTATTCAACGTTTGTAAAACTATGAAAGAGACCATCATTGGCAAACAACAGGTACAGGAAAAAAACAAATTACTTGCATGATAGGCTGTCCATCTGAGGAAGGAATGTTAGTTTTGAATCAAAGATGCTTCGTCCATCACCACTGTACAGGTGTTACAGCGACTGTCCTTGTCCGAAAGGTGGCATATTGTGACCCTACTGTGATGTCACGCACATTCATTTTTAAAAGGGGTGTTTGTGGAGGAGGTTAAAATTAAAGAGAAACTAAAGTGTAGAATGACCAAAATCAGAGAGGAGGATAATTGTGATGAGTGGGTGTGATGAGTGGGAGGGAATATGGTTATCGAAGTAGGGATGCCTGTTCCTCAAATATGATAATGTATTGGTAGGCATGGGTGTGCAGCTCGGTTTAGAACAATGTTTTATAGTGATGGCTATATCGAGAACCAAAGAAGCATGATAACGTGATGTAGTTCGACAGTGATTAGTTGTACGATGGACTTGAGAGGTGCTCAAGTGGGCCCTAGTAATGTGGAGACAGTCATCAGATTAGTTTGTAAGAAACAATACCTATATCAAGGGAGAGCATTGGCTTTGCCAATCCAGCTGACAGCAGTGTCAGCGCCAAGAATTAGACAGATATGAATAGAAGTATGCCTGTGGAGGATATGGGTAAGTGGTAGGGGAAGAGAAGATGCTAAGATTGGCTAGACTGGAGCTCTAGTGAGTAGAGAGGCAGAGCCCAGTACAATATGATATGTAATGCTGGGTCATATTGTCTAAATACTTGGGGGCGCGCGCGACCACTATTCGCTGCAAGTTACTTATGCGCAACTTATTTAGGCAATCCTTTGTTCCACAGGGAGCCAATGCAAAGGTTTCAGAGCAGGTGTGACAAGGCCCTTTACTTTTTGCCTGATAAGTAGTGCGGTTGTTCAATGTTGTAACAATTTTATTTAGTTTTTAATATTTGTATTAGTTTGAAACAATACGAGAACAAATAACCATCTAGAAGCATTCAACAATGCAAGAAGCATGTAGGGATGCAAGGGTAATAACAAAGTTTAGAAATATTGCAAATTGCATAGTATATCATAGCACAGATGGATTCATGTCTACAGTGATAGATGGACACATTCCAATGCTAGTGTTGTATCTTGTTAGTATGATCTAAATAAAACTTTACCTATTCACTTAAAGATGACACAATATCCAGCCGGTGGTGATACTCTGGAAATCATTCTTGTGAGGCTAACTTCATTTCCAAGTCAAAGTGAACATTGTATAACTACTTTAACTAGTGCATTCATATAATTCTAGACATACCGTTGTATGAAGTCTTCAAATAAAGACAATAGCCTATCGATATCTGTGAGTAACATTTAGTAAAGCTTTTTCTTTCTAATTCACATAATGGTGATGAATGTTATTCCCATGACTATCCACTCTTCTTGTTTTAGATTTCCATGCAATATTTATAGCCCTGCAGGCAGAAAACGGAATGTACGGGTCAAGTCTTTCCCAACACAACACATTATTCAACATCTTTACCAAATACCATTAATGTATATGCTACAGTCACTATACAGCCTTGTCTTCCCCTCATTTTAGCAGCTATTATAGTTCAGAGATTCTGTATTAGAGCACATGCCCAGGACATATGCCCCAGTGTACCTTTCATCTCGCAGTCATCTGTTTTTCAAATTATAACACACCAAAGATACTAATTCCCTGATATTTTGCTATTCAAGTTATAGGGAGTGGTGGGAGTGTTGAATCATGCCCCTGAGTGGCCCCCCTCGTTCTTATCAGATCTTTTTCAATGTGTCAGGGTAGGAAGTTACATCTCTAATCTTATCCTCATGCAGTGTGGAGTTCCCCATGGTTCATCTTTATCCCCACTTCTTTTAAATATATAGCATTTATGTTAATTCTTGCTTAATTTAATCTCCACTACCCTTCGGGCCTTGAGGACATGCAGATATGCATGCGTGTTAACCAGTCTACAGATTCATATCATAATATTGTTCAATGTACTGCTGAAATAAGTCACTGGATGACAACAAATAAGCTTCAGCTTAAGCCAAATAAAATTGAGGTTATCTTGTTAAGAAAACACTGGGTGGGTGATTCAACTCTGATCCCTTTGATGTCCCCATGTCCTTTCCCTAAAGGTTTAAGAATCTGAGATGCTACGGGCAATCCTATCTAGGATGTGATCTGTGTAATGCTCTCCCTTGTATTACTCCTTCCGATCATCTAGCAGTATTAGGATCACTGGTTGTCTCCAGATTACATTATGCCAATTCATTTTTAGCAGGCAGCTCATCGAAACAGTTTCCGCGTCCACAGTGTACCCAAAACACAGCCATTAGGCTAATTTTCAGGCTACCTAACTCTGTTTCGATATCTGCATTCGGAATGTCTCTTTATAGATTGCCTGTAAGACAGAGGATCTATTTTAAAATTCTATGTCTATTAATTGGCAGATAAGATTTCTAGACACCAACCAGCCCGTTCGCTTCGATTGTCAGGTAAAGGTCTTCTGCTAATAACTTTCTCCCTATGTGTCCTCAGAGGAGACAGACGTTTCTCCATTTATGGATTTTGCCTAAAGAATACCTTGCCATTGTGCATTAGAACTAGGGCTTTGTTAGTTGCATTTAGAAAAGCTTGTAAAACTCATCTCTTAAATTGATTCTCTGGTATTGCAATCCTTTACTCTTTTGAGTCTCGTCGTTCTATATTTACCTAGAATACTTCTGTCCTGAGCACTTTATAAGCACCACAAATACAAATCAATTAATTCCCAAAATAGATAGATATCCTGCCCATAAGGCAGGCCAGGTCCTCCAACCACAAATTAGCTAAGGTCGAGCGTCTTTACACATTCTAAGAGGCAAGTAAAAGGTCTTACGCCTTGGGAATGTCACCTGTTCCTAGTACATTTCAGCCTGGCATGATCATGAGTGTCAACGGTTATCACACTTTTGATGTTGCAAAGCAAAGCTACGTGCGTCAATCAGTATACCCTATTCAGGTGCAGCCATTTTCAGACGTTGGGAAAATATCTGGGGCAGTAGACCATACAGAGGCTCACTAGGGTGATGTTGCACCATTCTTTTATTGGGTTATAGTGCTCACATTTCTGTTAATTAATAGTAGGGTTGCTTTAACAGATAGCCACAACAGGATTGATGCTGCATTCACAGCTGTATTCCTAATGGTCATATGCCAACATTTAATGGTACTTCCCACAATCGGATGAAGGTGAATTGATTTCAGGCGTTTAATTGGAGCAATTGCTAGAAGCATCCATGGCTAAAATGGATACAATAAAGAAAGTTCAATTGCTTTTCAACTCAGTTTACCATTATCGATAGCCATCTGCTAGCCCAACATAGTTCAGCTGCTAAAACCTAGGAAGCCCAATCAGGGATTGCTGGTCCTCCATCTTTTATATTGACTGCAACGCATGTATGTTCATATATGTTTTCTTATGGCACCATACAAACATTCCAATATGTTTTTCTAGATCTCCAATGATCCCTGTTGGAGCTGCATTGTTACCATTTGGGTCAAATATGTAAGTTTAGATAAAGAATTCATCTTTATAGCATGTATCCTCCTGGTTAAGGACAAAGACGGTTGCCCTTATTTAAATCTCGTTTTATTTTGGTAACGGCTAGGGTATTATTGGGGTAAACATTTTCAAGATTAGTATTCATAAGGATTCCATAATATTTCAGATGTTTAATAGAGTGTAATTGGAGCTACACCAACACAATCCCACAGGAAGTCAGTTCTTATTGGCATCACTTCTGATTTATCCAAATATATGTAATACTTTTCTACACCACAACAGGGTCAAATTTCGAGAAGGTATTGGTTATCAATGGGAGGGTGGTATCACAATTACTTACATGAACAAGAATGGCGTCTGCATAGAGCAAGATCCTATGCCACTCCCGGCCCAGAGTAATACCGGCAAAATGTTAATTAGATCTGATTTTACCAACAAGAGGCTCTATCGCTAGCACATAAAAGAGTGAGGCTAAGGCACTCCCCTGAAGGGCCCCTATGTGTAGTGCAAAGGAAGGAGAAGTCATTCCATTACAGAGGCTCTAGGACAGTGATAAAGTAGCTTCATCATGTTCATAGAAAATCCCTAGAGGTAACACTGTTCCACTGCAAACATACAGGGCCAGCTGTCAAGGGTGAAGGATAATAGGATGTCATTGCATCATGATAATATATTTAATAGCCTCTTTAAATAATCACTTGATTGTCGACCATACACAAAATCAGTCTGCTTTTGATGCAAACGTTTAGGTTACAAGTGATCCGGTTGTTTTACTAAGCATTTGGCCAATATGTTGCATCAGTGATAATAAGCAATATTTGCCTGTTTGACTCACACATAAAGTAGTGTCGCTCCCTGCTTTATAAAAACTACTATTGCGGCTTCCCGCATTGAGCTTGGAAGGCTGCCCGTCTCATATGCCTCTTCAAAGACCTTAGCTAGTTTTGCTACTATTGATTCTGCATATCTGTTGTAAGAGTCAATAGGAATATCAACAGGGCCTGCCGCCTTCCCCTTTGCAAGAGAATAGATAACCTTTACTATCATGTCCCGTGTCAATGGTAAACTGAGAGCCTGGAGACTGTCCTGTGCAATGTTTGGCTGTTATATTCGGGCAGTATGTAAGTCAGTATAGAAAACCAAAAACCAATTGCTGATATCTCGGTCTCCACTATCCAGGATACCCTGCTCCTTTCTAATCGCATCACTGATCCTGGCTTGCTGCCGACACCTCAACATAGTAGCCATCTTTCTGAGAGAACTTTCACTGTAGTATGCGTCCATTTAGGGGAATATCCCTCTGCAAGGGCTGTAGTAATATCTTTTACAATGTTTCAAAGGTCGGTTAAGTTGCAGAGCTGGATTTGGTCTGTATGACTGTGTTCTTTTCCAACTCTCTTAATCATGTATTTAAGTGCAGTGCTAGGATTTACGCCTGTGAGCCCATAGCACGATATATTAACCCTGTATGAAAGCCTTAAAAGCATGGTAGCACCATCCACTAAAATCGTATTCCAACATGTATCCATCACTGCAGTAATCTTATCAGTAATATCTGAGCATTCAAGAAGTGTGGAATTCAGTTGCACTGCTATGGTGGGGATCTCTTGCTGATTGCCATAGCATGATTAGCTGTAGACATAGGTAGAATCTTATATTTGGTGATAGTGTGTAGCCTATGTGAAGGCGTGAACAACTATCTAAGTAAGCATTGCTGGTAAGCAGACAGAAGTAAAAAGTAAAGGCTGGATCATTTGGATGCAATGACCTCTAAACATCTATAAAAAGCCTCCAAAAAATCTGTCAGCACTCTAGGGGGCCTTGTTGGTTTAGGATGTGATTGTGCTGAAGGGGGAGGGTTCTTGTCTCCCATCTGGGTGAAATCACAAGATTAAAATATACCCCTGTAAACGTCATGTTCATCATAAGAGGTGCGCATGTCTCAAATAAATGTGTGAAAAAGCCTGGGTCATCACCTGTCGGGGCATACACATACATTATCATAAGGGGTTGATGGAATAAAGTACACCACCCTACTAAATATCTTCCTTTCGGAGACTGAGTTACACATGTAATACAAAGGATACATATTTAGCAATGAGAATTGACACACCTATCTTTCTCAGGAATGGGGAGTGAAATCCCTGACCCACTCAGTTTCCACACAGCTGAGCCGATTAGTGGCATCTGAATGCGTCTCCTGTAAATATGCAATATCAGCCGGACAATTGCACAATTAGTTCAGCAATTGGTGTCTCTTAATAAAGGTACCCTCTCCTCGGACACTAAGGGTGAAAACAGTAATTGATGTCATGAGTGTTGCATGGATTAGAAGTATTGCCCTCACAGGCCCATATAGCAAACCATACCTTGCCCTGATCCACCTCTTCCTTAATATAGGCAGGAGCAGATAAAGCAAGCATAAGTTCCATGCCACCTTGAACCACAATCTGTGTACCCATTAGAGATCCCATTGTTATGATTCTAGTGCAATTTTACAGAGCATCTGGGACATCTAACATTACAAAATAGTTTGCGTCTACCGCAGCTTGTGTTATGTCCTCCTGAAAATATGTGCATTAGGGGTATATTGACTTCAGTGTTTGCTGGCACTATACAAACTAAACAGGCATCGACAAGTACAGATCCTGTGAATGAGTGAGACTGCAGACCTCTTGGTGCTTGGTGTGGAACACAACATCTAAAGCTGCCCCCGGTACTGGGTTCATGGTAGAAGGGTGGGACCACCCCAAAAGGAGCTGCAGTTAGGTCACAACTAAGATAGCTGTGCATCCTAGTGCAATCCTAATTGACAAAAAACCCACAAATAATATTATAAAAACTAGTGGAACTCACACGGTCCCCAACATTGTATAGAAAGGATTCTGATGGCCTTTGTAGGATAGGAGACCAGCTGTACTCCTTGATTGGTGCCCAAAGGTGGGGGCTAATGATGAACTTACACTATGGTCAAAACGAAACTTGAGCCTCCCTCTCAGAGGCATAGACAGGGTAGGGCCTGAGCGGGCAAGACCCGCCCAAAATCTGTAAATGCCCATTCAGCAGCATGTGTGGGAAGTTACAGATGTTAATGTCACTGCGGTGGGTCCAACTGCATTGGCCTCAGGCCCCACTTGTTAGACAATCCTGGCTACGCCTCTGCTCCCTCTGTATTAAGAAGTAGGTCTCCAAACTGTAACCTCCAACCACTTCACCCGATTGGGCGAGGCTGTGTAAATAATCGTTGCTAGTATGTTTGATTGCGCTTAAGTGTTTCAAATATGAGGCACTTAATCATCATAGGAATAAAATACCTTGAAGTTTATCAAGGCATACATATTTTTCACTATAAATCTCATTAGACTTTTGCTATTATGCCTAGATTTATAATCTATGAGATCCTATTTGGTAAGCTGATTCATATATTATATGGTTTACTATTCTATGGACTTAATCATTTGTTTTTGCATGTATAGAACAAGAACACACATTTGTTTTTTCCGATGAGATACTAGTTGTGCACTGCTTTGTTTTGGCTACCCTTTAAACTCCCAACCTACACCCCCACTCTTTCCCCTCCAAATCCCAAATGCATCCCCTCAACCTTCTTTCCTTGCTTAGCAGGGGTGCGCCTGCAGTTGAGTAGGACATCTTTATCATTGCATGTGGGTTCCATATTTAGGCATTCCAATCATTCACTGTTGGGAGTAGGTTACCCCCATTAGGAAAGTTTGCTTGCTTGACAATCAGAAGCCTACTGGAAGGGATTGTGTTCCTATTAGAACAAGGAGGAAACAAGGCACAGAGTGGAGAGCCTAGCAGAACCGGGCCTACTACTATCATGACATGTGTAAGTCTTTCAACTCCTGCTCCAAACATTTGTTAACTACAGGGAAGTTCCCTGATATATGCAGGTAGTCTCCCTTCGACCAACAACCCTACAGGAAACCTCAGTCTGAGAACTTCTCACTTGCCTTAAGCCTACCAGGGTTATAATTCAAGTGATACATTTTAAACAAAAGTTGCAGAAGGGCTTGTTCTAGTCCATATCTTTACTCATTCCTTGTCATTGATACCGCAATTCAAGCTTTCTTGCCAATATTTGTTAAAAGTACTGTGATGAATCTGATGATGTCATCACTCCTTTCCCAGAGATAGCCTCTCCCCATGTGGCCAGGGGACAGCAGCCACTACCTAAACCTAACCCTGGGGGCGGCTATATGAGGGAGAACCACCTGGAGGACGGTGACCCTCAGAGATATGACATGACATCATTGGGTAAAGTCACATGCCCTCCATTCCCTTTTAGGGATGGTTCCTCCATTCCTCATGCCCTGGGGGCATTTTGTAACACTCTCCCTCAACCTCTTATTAGATCTACTTTAAGTATTTCCCAACACCCCACAAAGAACAGTATATTAACAACTGTGACGAGGGAGAGACAGAGAGCAGTAATGATCACTCCCAATAAGGTCCAATATCCGCTTCCTCAATGTCATACAAGGAACAGCCTAGTAACAACTGAGATGAGAAAAAGCAACGTAGCAGTAAAGATGACTACGGCCGGCAAACCAACGCAACGGTCTAGCCTTTGGAAACTATGTACTCATACCGGGAAGTTTAAAACCACTATAGCTGAGAGGAAGAGAAATCTGCAGGCACTGGGCATCACAGCACCCTGCGCGGATGCCGAGCACCACACTGGGGGAAAGCACTTTGTGGAAAACGCTGAAGAGGCGAGTCCGAACAGCAGAGAGAGAAACCCGAGTGCATACGGTGCACAGGCCGAGAACACAAGGCAGCGGGAACCACACACTTCAGAAAAGGACAGGACGAAGGCGCAGCGGCTAATGTGACGCATGCCGAGCCAAGTAGTTGAAGGGAACTGAAGGAAAGGAACACAAGAAGCAACCGGTAAGCCTGAGGCAAACAGCTGAATATTTGTAAAGTAAAGTCCTCGCAGGAGAGTATACAAAGTGAACCTGAATGTTTGTAAAGTCCTGCCAGGAGAGTACACCAGGTGAAGAGAAGAGTTTGAAAGACTGCCTGAAAGACCTGGCAGGAGATTACACCGGGAAAACTCAAGCGTGTGTACAAGTTATAATAGAAGGAGAATCTCAAGGAAGATCCATGCTATTGAAATGTCAGTGAATATGCCAGGTGACCTGCGAGTCTGGGACAAACATTGATGTTGTAATACAGTGACAGCTGAATCCCTAGGAAGATATATATATATGTTATGTTACTTTATTTATAAGGCGCCAAAGCCCTAAGGATTTTGAATCGTATTGAAGATGAAGGGAAACCTGGGGAAGGGAGCTAATTTCCTGAGAACTGTAAACTAGCCAAGAGGAGGGAGTGATCCTCTTGGGTTCTAAGGAAATTGACTATTCTTTGTTTGAACTTTTCATTTTAGTAAAAGGAATCTGGGGAAGGGAGCCATTTCCTGGAATTGTGAACATTGTCCTTTTGGACCCTTTCGGTTGGATTTATACCTTTGAGGTTGTATTGGCACATCCGTGCACTTTTGAGAAGCAGACACAATACCCTGTGCACCTTAGAGTTTGTTTTAGAGTGTGAGGGCCAGAATAGGATTTCAGAGACAGGACATATTTTTACTTGGACATCTTGACAAAGGACAGACCCCTAAGTTTTTGGTTGAGGTAGGGAAAAACCTTCTAGACTAGGGATAGTAAGGCATTTTCCAACCCCTTTATGTTTCAATAAAAGTGTATAACCAAGAACCTATAGTCCTCAGGGTCCACATCTCATTCCTGGCTCTTCACAGTACCCATGTCCTGATGTCTGGGCAATAGTAACATTTTCAATGCCCTGTTCTCTTGGCAATAGTAAAAGGTTCCCTTATTTTTTGTTACACTTTCTCAAATGACATAAGTGCCCTGGTCACTCTATGTTTAAGACGTGGTTTTGTCACCCAATGCATCAGTGACTAGTACAGGAAGTGCTCATTTTAACGTAAAGTCTGCTTTTACCAATGGTATGATTTAATAATACTTTTAGTAAGTCATTTTTAATCTCAAAATAGTCACACCCATCAAATGTTTAAAGGAGTCTACTCTAAAGGCCATAGGAAGATCAAGTTTGCAATGTATGGCTGGTAGGACCAAGGCGAGGGAACATCTCCACCTTGCACTATCTGCATAGTCTATCCCAAACCATTAGCGTCAAACCCCTCACTGGAATGATATATATATATATATAGTCCCTCAGTATGGGGCCAGTATGGTGCTCTAGCTGATCCACACACGTGTTTTCTCTCCCCCTGTGTGTCCACCACATTCACCTTTCACACAGTGCACATTATGCTCTGTCACACCTGATTGTCCGATCAGTGTTCAGGGAGAAGTCTCATAAATGTGCTAATTCTATAATAAATAATAATAATATATAATAATATATAATAATGTCTCCTACTTAGAGACCCCCCCCCCGCACTTTTCTGGATTTTGAGGACTTGATTTTTTACCTGGAAAGAGTGTGAACCTTTTTTTCCCACTCTTTAAAGTATTTTGATGTATGTTTTACTTGTGTGTTCTTTGATTATGGAGTTTTAAGATAACTCCATAGGCATCTTTTCATGTGTGTTACACAGCAGTGACACAGGGATGTCTTTTTAGACTTCCCAAAGGTTTAGATACCTTCTCTGGGGATTAGGTGCTGATTAAAAATTGTGAACAGAGCATAATACAACAATGGCCGGAGTATCGTAGGCCATCATAACATGTCCCACTAATACCGGCAAGCAACATTATTGGCCTCATTACGACCCTGGCAGAATGGGTTTAACGGCGCCGTTAAACCCATTCCGCCCTTTTACATCCTTTGCGGGTCCCGCGAGGGGACAAGCATGCTAACAACGTGTCAGCATCATCCCCATTCCCATTGAGCCCTGTGGGGCTCAAATGGGAATGGGGATTAATTCCTACTGGGTCCATGGAATGGGCAATTATCGGGTCCGCCACGGTCGGCATGACCCGGTAATTGCTCATTCCATGGACCCGGTAAAAATTCATTACC
Source organism: Ambystoma mexicanum (assembly GCF_040938575.1). Lineage (NCBI taxonomy): Eukaryota > Metazoa > Chordata > Amphibia > Caudata > Ambystomatidae > Ambystoma > Ambystoma mexicanum. The sequence goes on along the minus strand of NC_090926.1, from coordinate 755,037,588 downwards.
GGCGGCAGCCGTGCCCTTAATAAGGGCACGGCTACCGCCAGGGTCTTAATGAAGCCCTCTTTATCATCCCGTATTATGTGTGCCAGATGTTCGAGAGAGCAAAAAGAAGGAATTATGTGTGCCAGATGTTCGAGAGAGCAAAAAGAAGGAATGGTATGGGGCATCCCAGTCTTGCTTCACTTTGTAGAAATATTTTGTGAGACAGATGGCCATTTTGCAGATTAAATCAGTGGGTTCCTCATAACATAACCACTCTATATACTATGACCCCAAACTAAAGCCTAACTGTCGAATTTCTTCTCAGTGTTGAGGATTTCGGTAAAATCTTCTTTCCTGCTTTTTCCTGATAGGGTCGAGTATATAGATGACATTACTGTGCTGTACTCAGTCTTCTTGTTCAGAATAAACCCAGATTAGGATGCCAGGATTTAAGCAAATTTATTTTCATTAACATTAGGGAAAGCAATGGATCTGTAAAACTCACAATCTGTGGGGTATTTTCAAGGGTTCCCTATCAACATTGCCATGATTTCTTTCCTCATTGAAATAACAAATTCAGGAGTTAAAATGTACAAAAATATATTGAATAATCTCAGCGAGTGGGAGTACAAAGTGTTTAAAAAGAGGTGGGAAATCCATCAATCGTTGAGAATCTACATAATGTGAGTGCTGTCTAATCCCCTGCAGTTTTTCTTCCCTAGAAAGGTCTACTACTCGTCCCATCGTGCACTTGTCAGTCTGACTCCTCCGGTTTGGTCCAATCAAAAGAGTGTCCACAGGTGACATTCTGAAGCCTCATAGGGCAGTTTCAAGCGAGAGGTGAGGTCTTGTAAAGACATAGAAACAAAGGGGGGTCTGGGAATCTCTCTACCAGCACGAACACAGCCCAATGACCTGTTCTTGGGTGAATAACCCCTGGGAGAGACTCTACCAAGTCTTTAGCTCACTGTCCCTTTCACAGAGAAGAAATTTCCCCACAAATCAGCCTTTGTCCTGCCCAGGAGCAGTCCAGCGCCGAAATGCTAGGCAATTCTCCTCTGAACAAGAGTACCATCAGTAACCCCATACACGTGTTTCAGCCTTGTTGGGCATCATCAGTGAGGTGAAACTGGTGCCTCTCTAAGAACAGTGAGCAAGGGGTCCACGCCTGGATCGCCCTGTTAACTTAGGGTGAAACCCAAAGTTAATTTATGCAAACAAAGGGGGGTCTGCGAATCCCTCTACCAGCACAAACACAGCCCAATTACCTGTTCTTGGGTGAATAACCCCTGGGAGAGACTCTACCAAGTCTTTAGCTCACTGTCCCTTTCACAGAGAAGAAATTTCCCCACATATCAGCCTTTGTCCTGCCCAGGAGCAGTCCAGCGCCGAAATGCTAGGCAATTCTCCTCTGAACAAGAGTACCATCAGTAACCCCATACACGTGTTTCAGCCTTGTTGGGCATCATCAGTGAGGTGAAACTGGTGCCTCTCTAAGAACAGTGAGCAAGGGGTCCACGTCTGGATCGCCCTGTTAACTTAGGGTGAAACCCAAAGTTAATTTATGCAAACAAAGGGGGGTCTGGGAATCTCTCTACCAGCACGAACACAGCCCAATGACCTGTTCTTGGGTGAATAACCCCTGGGAGAGACTCTACCAAGTCTTTAGCTCACTGTCCCTTTCACAGAGAAGAAATTTCCCCACATATCAGCCTTTGTCCTGCCCAGGAGCAGTCCAGCGCCGAAATGCTAGGCAATTCTCCTCTGAACAAGAGTACCATCAGTAACCCCATACACGTGTTTCAGCCTTGTTGGGCATCATCAGTGAGGTGAAACTGGTGCCTCTCTAAGAACAGTAAGCAAGGGCAAGGGGTCCACGTCTGGATCGCCCTGTTAACTTAGGGTGAAACCCAAAGTTAATTTATGCAAACAAAGGGGGGTCTGGGAATCTCTCTACCAGCACGAACACAGCCCAATGACCTGTTCTTGGGTGAATAACCCCTGGGAGAGACTCTACCAAGTCTTTAGCTCACTGTCCCTTTCACAGAGAAGAAATTTCCCCACGTATCAGCCTTTGTCCTGCCCAGGAGCAGTCCAGCGCCGAAATGCTAGGCAATTCTCCTCTGAACAAGAGTACCATCAGTAACCCCATACACGTGTTTCAGCCTTGTTGGGCATCATCAGTGAGTTGAAACTGGTGCCTCTCTAAGAACAGTGAGCAAGGGGTCCACGTCTGGATCGCCCTGTTAACTTAGGGTGAAACCCAAAGTTAAATTATGCAAACAAAGGGGGGTCTGGGAATCTCTCTACCAGCACGAACACAGCCCAATGACCTGTTCTTGGGTGAATAACCTCTGGGAGAGACTCTACCAAGTCTTTAGCTCACTGTCCCTTTCACAGAGAAGAAATTTCCCCACATATCAGCCTTTGTCCTGCCCAGGAGCAGTCCAGCGCCGAAATGCTAGGCAATTCTCCTCTGAACAAGAGTACCATCAGTAACCCCATACACGTGTTTCAGCCTTGTTGGGCATCATCAGTGAGGTGAAACTGGTGCCTCTCTAAGAACAGTGAGCAAGGGGTCCACGTCTGGATCGCCCTGTTAACTTAGGGTGAAACCCAAAGTTAATTTATGCAAACAAAGGGGGGTCTGGGAATCTCTCTACCAGCACGAACACAGCCCAATGACCTGTTCTTGGGTGAATAACCCCTGGGAGAGACTCTACCAAGTCTTTAGCTCACTGTCCCTTTCACAGAGAAGAAATTTCCCCACATATCAGCCTTTGTCCTGCCCAGGAGCAGTCCAGCGCCGAAATGCTAGGCAATTCTCCTCTGAACAAAAGTACCATCAGTAACCCCATACACGTGTTTCAGCCTTGTTGGGCATCATCAGTGAGGTGAAACTGGTGCCTCTCTAAGAACAGTGAGCAAGGGGTCCACGTCTGGATCGCCCTGTTAACTTAGGGTGAAACCCAAAGTTAATTTATGCAAACAAAGGGGGGTCTGGGAATCTCTCTACCAGCACGAACACAGCCCAATGACCTGTTCTTAGGTGAATAACCCCTGGGAGAGACTCTACCAAGTCTTTAGCTCACTGCCCCTTTCACAGAGAAGAAATGTCCCCACATATCAGCCTTTGTCCTGCCCAGGAGCAGTCCAGCGCCGAAATGCTAGGCAATTCTCCTCTGAACAAGAGTACCATCAGTAACCCCATACACGTGTTTCAGCCTTGTTGGGCATCATCAGTGAGGTGAAACTGGTGCCTCTCTAAGAACAGTGAGCAAGGGGTCCACGTCTGGATCGCCCTGTTAACTTAGGGTGAAACCCAAAGTTAATTTATGCAAACAAAGGGGGGTCTGCGAATCCCTCTACCAGCACAAACACAGCCCAATTACCTGTTCTTGGGTGAATAACCCCTGGGAGAGACTCTACCAAGTCTTTAGCTCACTGTCCCTTTCACAGAGAAGAAATTTCCCCACATATCAGCCTTTGTCCTGCCCAGGAGCAGTCCAGCGCCGAAATGCTAGGCAATTCTCCTCTGAACAAGAGTACCATCAGTAACCCCATACACGTGTTTCAGCCTTGTTGGGCATCATCAGTGAGGTGAAACTGGTGCCTCTCTAAGAACAGTGAGCAAGGGGTCCACGTCTGGATCGCCCTGTTAACTTAGGGTGAAACCCAAAGTTAATTTATGCAAACAAAGGGGGGTCTGGGAATCTCTCTACCAGCACGAACACAGCCCAATGACCTGTTCTTGGGTGAATAACCCCTGGGAGAGACTCTACCAAGTCTTTAGCTCACTGTCCCTTTCACAGAGAAGAAATTTCCCCACATATCAGCCTTTGTCCTGCCCAGGAGCAGTCCAGCGCCGAAATGCTAGGCAATTCTCCTCTGAACAAGAGTACCATCAGTAACCCCATACACGTGTTTCAGCCTTGTTGGGCATCATCAGTGAGGTGAAACTGGTGCCTCTCTAAGAACAGTAAGCAAGGGCAAGGGGTCCACGTCTGGATCGCCCTGTTAACTTAGGGTGAAACCCAAAGTTAATTTATGCAAACAAAGGGGGGTCTGGGAATCTCTCTACCAGCACGAACACAGCCCAATGACCTGTTCTTGGGTGAATAACCCCTGGGAGAGACTCTACCAAGTCTTTAGCTCACTGTCCCTTTCACATAGAAGAAATTTCCCCACATATCAGCCTTTGTCCTGCCCAGGAGCAGTCCAGCGCCGAAATGCTAGGCAATTCTCCTCTGAACAAGAGTACCATCAGTAACCCCATACACGTGTTTCAGCCTTGTTGGGCATCATCAGTGAGGTGAAACTGGTGCCTCTCTAAGAACAGTGAGCAAGGGGTCCACGTCTGGATCGCCCTGTTAACTTAGGGTGAAACCCAAAGTTAATTTATGCAAACAAAGGGGGGTCTGGGAATCTCTCTACCAGCACGAACACAGCCCAATGACCTGTTCTTGGGTGAATAACCTCTGGGAGAGACTCTACCAAGTCTTTAGCTCACTGTCCCTTTCACAGAGAAGAAATTTCCCCACATATCAGCCTTTGTCCTGCCCAGGAGCAGTCCAGCGCCGAAATGCTAGGCAATTCTCCTCTGAACAAGAGTACCATCAGTAACCCCATACACGTGTTTCAGCCTTGTTGGGCATCATCAGTGAGGTGAAACTGGTGCCTCTCTAAGAACAGTGAGCAAGGGGTCCACGTCTGGATCGCCCTGTTAACTTAGGGTGAAACCCAAAGTTAATTTATGCAAACAAAGGGGGGTCTGGGAATCTCTCTACCAGCACGAACACAGCCCAATGACCTGTTCTTGGGTGAATAACCCCTGGGAGAGACTCTACCAAGTCTTTAGCTCACTGTCCCTTTCACAGAGAAGAAATTTCCCCACATATCAGCCTTTGTCCTGCCCAGGAGCAGTCCAGCGCCGAAATGCTAGGCAATTCTCCTCTGAACAAGAGTACCATCAGTAACCCCATACACGTGTTTCAGCCTTGTTGGGCATCATCAGTGAGGTGAAACTGGTGCCTCTCTAAGAACAGTGAGCAAGGGGTCCACGTCTGGATCGCCCTGTTAACTTAGGGTGAAACCCAAAGTTAATTTATGCAAACAAAGGGGGGTCTGGGGTCTTGTAAAGACATAGCCCAACAGCGAGACACAATAACGATGCTGCATGGACTAAGTGGGAAAGCAATCCCTTAAAGAAGACCTTTGCGAGGGTTTCAGAGGCGCCTGTGTGTTTTTTAGGACAACTGTGACTGTTTTTTAGGACAACAGAGTGTCACAGAATTATTACGTGTATTTGTATTCATGCGCTTTGGCCATTGTTACACCTTTCGGTCGTAAAGAATGTAGGACGCACACCAGCTCGATCTGTTACAACCTCTTTATTTAACGTACAGGAAGATACTGAACTCTCCTCCTCAATCCTCCCCTTTTCCTTCGTCACGTCCGCTGATGAGGTGCTGGGGGAAAGCAATGTCTTAAAGGGAAAGGTCCCTGTAACAACACTCCTGGACGAATGTCCTTAAGAGGGTCAACCGTAAACTCAACAGCTGGGGCTTAACATTCTTCAACTAGTCTTGGTGATCTCTTAATGACCCTTTGGCGGCGTCCTTGTGGCTCTTGAACCGAGCCACCGTCAGTATTGTCACTTGGATCCAGCTGACGTAAAACCTGACGTTCGAGGGGGACCCACTCCTCGTCACTTGCATCGTAGTGTTCAGGGTCTGGGCCAGGGGGCAGAGGCCACTCCTCTTCTCCTCTTCTGGCATGCTTGAACAAGGAACTGTTCCTGGTTACCTCCCTTGTGTCGTTGGCCGCTGTTATCATTGTTCCTTTAACAGCAATCACTTGAAGAGATTCAGGGGCGAACTGTGAGTCTGTTTTCTTGTTCATGTTTTGCTGGACCCACACTTCATCTCCTACATGGAACACCTTTGTCTGGGATCTCCTTCTTTCGTCTGTCTCAGCTCTGTTTTTTTCCTTGCGTTCTGCATCCCTTTGGATGACCTCTCGATCTGGTTCGGGCTGGCTTGCTGGGTTGCTGACGATTCTGGTGCAAACTTGGTGTTTCATCATGAGTTCCGCTGGGGTTCTGTTGGTGACTTCATGGGGTGTGTTCCGGTAGTCTCTCAACATTCGTCACAGCACCTGATGCGGATCTGAGTCATCAATGCATGCTCTTTGTATCATCTTCTTGATCGAGGCCATGAACCTTTCTGCCATCCCATTAGCTTGGGGCCAGCGTGGCGGGATCTTTTGATAAGTAAACCCCATGTGTCTTGCAAACACTCTGAATTTGTGTCCACTGAAAGGCAGACCATTGTCCGACTTTATGGTGTTTGGGATCCCACATTCGTTGATGACTTTGTCGAAGATGGCAGCTACATGGGCGCATACTGTGGATTTCGCCTTCTTTACAACGGGGAATCTGGAGTGTTCATCAATAAAGAGCAGCAAGTATTCACCTGTTTCGAGTGGCCCATAGAAATCCACTGCAACTCACTCCCAGGGGTGCTCTGGGATTTTGGTCACTCTGAGTGGTGCTGGAGGCACTGCTCTGGCAGTGCACTGACAAGCTACACAGTTTTCTACCCACCGGTCGACCATGTCATCCAAGAACTGGAACCAGACATGGCATCGGAGCTGTCTTTTTGTATTGTCAGCGCCCCGGTGGCCTTCATGGGCGGTCTTGATGATCTCTAATCTGAGTGTCACTGGAATGACTAATCTGCACCCCCGTAGCAAGATTGACTTGTCCTGGACGGCCAGTTCTGTGTGCACCTTGGCTAAC